>NW_026136709.1:5097500-6297500 GCF_905237075.1 Dicentrarchus labrax
AAAAAAAAAAAAAAAAAAAAAAAAAAAAAAAATAAAAAAAAAAAAAAAAAAAAAAACTCAATCATCTAATAGGGACCTTTTGAATACTGTAACAAACTGGAAACATGTATGCAAAACCCTAAAATTACACAGTGAATATGTGTTACTCAGAGAAACGGCACACCTTGATCCCTGACCCTGATTTTATCCCAAATAGAACAGATAAAATTTTAGATGACTGGGCTAGTAAGGGGTTAGTAACATATGCTCACTTATTCACAGAACACACTATAAATTCATTTGAAATTATAGCTGCCAAGTATGAGCTTGACCAAAAACATTTCTTTAAGTTTTTACAGGTGAAAAGCTATCTCACGAAGCACTAGGAAGGTAGATTAAAAAACAATTTTATACAATACCATATTAAAAACAAATCTTTAATATATAAAATATTAGTTCGCCTTTGTAGATAAAGTGAAAGAAAAATAGGGAAAAAAATTTAAACTGATATACATCTGTAGAAGATTGGAAATACTCTCTAAGTGGAAACTTTAGAGTATCACATTCAAAATACTGGAGGGAATTTTCTTGGAAAATCAGTATGAGATTGTCATGGACCAAGCTGGCAGGCATGAGGAGTCAAGGATACATTTTCACAAAGTAATTTTATTCACAAAAAAATTTAAAAATAATCAATTTACAAAATATACAATAATGTTCTGGGCTGATAAAAGCCACTGGATGTTGGTCCTCTTTTGGTCCTTGCAGGAGGACAGCACCAATACCCCTCTCCAAGGCATCTGTTTGCAAAACAAAGGGTTTCTCAAAGTCAGGGCTGTAAAAGACTGGGTTCTTACCCAGAGACTGCTGAAGGTCCCGGAATGCTGATACTGCCTCCTCTGTCCACTGGACTTGGTTGGGGCACCCGATCCAGACCTATCTGTGAGAGGGGTAGCTCTGGCTGAAAAGTTGGGGATGAACCTCTGATAAAAGCCCGCCATCCCCAGGAAGGACCTGAGTTATTTCCTCAGCTGAAAGATGGCCTAGTTCAAGCTCAGTGGGGCCTGGTGAGGGCAGGTATTGCTCATCTACAGCCTCTTCCTCCTCCACAGCTCTGATCAGCAAAACCTCTGCCTTCCTCTCAGGTCTTTCAGCCCACTCCTTGAGTAGGTTTACATGCAGCACCCTGCTGGAATCCCTGGGATGGCAACTTGGTAGGTGGTGGGCCCCAGCTGTTTCTCCACCTCAAATGGTCCTTGCCATTTTGCCAGAAGCTTGCTGTCACTGGTGGTTAGCATGACTAGGACCTTCTGACCCACAATAAAGGTCCTTCATTTTGACAGTTATCATCTTCATGGACTGATCATTTTTAGAGGTAAGGTCATTTTGATGGGGCACAACACACATTTGTGTGAGCTTAGCAGGGTTCTTTGAGCACGTTGTTTTTATTTTTTATTTTTTAAAACTTTTTCATATTGCACATGAACTGACAAACAGACACGTAACATATACATTAGGAACACACATTAGGAGAAGCTATTGCAGTTTCAGCTCTCACATATAATCATGTCCTCATATCATCTTCAAATCTTCTTAAAAGGAGGGAACAGGGGCAACTGGGGCTATACCCAATATGTACAGTGCTGGATCTAAAGTAAAGTCAATAGCCAAAACATGTTTTATTTCCTTTTGAATATTATTCCAGAAATCCAAAATCTTTGGGCAATCCCAAAATGTATGTGTAAAGTCCCCCACCAATCCACACCCCTCCAACACATCTCAGAAGTATTACTATATTTTGAGGTGATAGATGGAGTATTAAAATACCTCATTTTGATCTTCCAATCAAACCCCCTCCATGTTGGACTGCTAGTTACTGTGTCCTGCTTTGAATGTTTCTTCCCATTGTTCATCTACTATAATAATATTTGCTTCCAATTCCCATTTTTGCTTGAAATCCAAATTGTTATTGTTAGATTCCTGTTGAAGTACCTTATACAATTTTGATATAGCCCCTTTCTTTGTCTCTCCCTCTGAGAATGTCATTAATAATTCTTCTAGTTTAGATGGGGTTTTACAGATATTCTCTTAAATTAAAAAAAAAAAAAATAATAAAAAAAAATTAAAATAAAATAATCGCGACGTGACATACATCAGTGACATAAGAAGCAGCCTCAATGGAAGACATTACGTGGTCAGTAGACATCTTCGGAGTCTATCTTTGCCTGTTCGATGTCCGACACTTCCATCCTACTGAACATGTACTGGTATACAGGGGGGAGGGGATCAGGCCGTGAGTGGAGAGACGCAGAGCCGTATATAGAGACTCAGGAGATAGATACTTCACAGATACTGCTCCAAGATAATAATTTCACCTACAGCTTTAACAGTTTTACCTTTTGGTTGGATCCACTTCCCACACAGCTCCTTCAATCTTACATAGCAGTTTTGCAGTTTTATCCCGAAAAAAAGAAGCAAAAAAAGTAATCTATTTGTTCTCTCTAAGTTCTCTGTTGAGACATTCATACACCAAAACTCCCCTTACAAACAGAAGGCTGTTTGAAAGAAAGCACAGTCTGTGAAGTTATTTGCCAGGTGAAATATTCAAGGTGGAACTGAAGTGAAAAACAGGTACTTCTATGCATTTTACGCCACAACAAGCAGGGAGGCTAGAGTGGTTGTCGTCGTACCTTGCAGCAAAAGGACTGCCAAACACATCCTAACGATGTCCTAATGATATCCTAACGATTCCTAACAAGTCCTAACACATTCGAATGAGGTCCTAACACAGATCCGAACATTGCTAACACATGGGGTAAAAGAGCCAATCAGTTCCTAAGAAACGATGTTGCGACGCATCCAATCAACAATTGCTGCGTCATACAGTGTAAGGTTTTCATGCGAATCTCGTCGCTGATTGGATGGCAACCGTTTAGTAACAGATTACAAACTCTTCTCGTCGCTCAGTTATCATTCTGAATGAATGGAATTTATCGGAGACACGTACTGTCCTTCAGGGTATTAAAAGTAAGTACGAATGGATTAAATACGTTTTAACTTGTCTATTAAGACAGTTTTTAGTGTGCAGGGTTATAGTTTAGTCCGATCGTAACGCTAGTTTAGATGTAAGCGTTGTGTTGACGGTACGTACGTTATGGTAGGCTAATAGTAGACTTCAAATCATCCAAAAAGGCTAACATTATGATATATAATTTTTAGGGGTGAATGTTTAAGTCTATGAGACAGTAGGTTTTGCTAGATCCATTAGATTAACGTGGGAAACGATGTTGAAAGGGTAACGTAACGACTGAGATAACGTTAGTGTTAGCCCCATACGTTGACCGCTGTTGTGAACTTTTGTAATTAAACTGCGATACATTTACTCTCTTTCTTTCTGTTACATTAACACATTCGGATTGTACTACGACATTTATTTGTGTAAGGTTAATTATTTTCAGTATAGACTAGATGTAAACCGTTTTTAGGTAGGGTAACTTAAGGTAGCTGTTTGTTTGTTTGTTTGGTCTGTTAATGTTGTCGTCGTTTCAGAGATTTTTTTTTCTACGATAAGTGGTGGTCATCTTAAACTTTTTTTTGTGTCGTTGACCTGACATGAAAACCGTTAACGCCTGAGGCAATTTTGTGTGCTTTTATAATAATCGAGTGACGTCAGCACGATGACCCTAGTTGAAGAGCTAGCCTATGCATTGTGTGACCTATGGATTAACTCTCTGACTAAAATAAATTGTGAAATGAATTACTGTTACCAATCAACATATTTGTCATTTGATAGGCTATACTGTTCATTTGATAGACATATATTGCTGAAATATTGTGAAATAAAGTCTTACTTGTGTTGATCAGTAGTTGATGAAGTATTTCCATCTGTTGCAGTTCATTTTTGTTGTTTTCCGTATCTTGTCCCTAATATCTGCAGAAATGACAAAGACTGGGAAATCAGATGCCTACTGGGCAGGTTTGATGTCCCTGTATGCCCAGGGAAAGTACAAATTTTCAACTGGCAAGAGGCCTGGGGCCAGGAGATGGAGGGCGGTAATGCAGCGAATTGCTGATTGTCGTCTGACCCCCCTGAAAGGTCAAACTACTGTCCCCAAACAAGACATATTTGGGAAAAGGATCCCCTGCAAGTGCGGATACCACCAGGTAAGCAATGCCATTGAATCATTAAACCTGTGATGTGATGCAAATTGGGGTTTTTTTCAGTGTTAAACAGTCTGAGTATGTAATTATTTGGAAGTCTGTCACGTGCTTGCTGTGTAGTTGGGAGGTGATGTGCCAGGACTACACGCAGCACCTGTCAAGACTACCACGTCCAGGAGCAGTGTGAGCAGAGAGGTGCAAAGGCCTGGGGGACTGTTGGATTGTTACATCACCTAGAGGAATGTCACATTTTGAGCTGTCCAACAGACCTCCCAGGTGTGGCTGCTCCTACCACTCCCATAGCCCAAGAGACTACACCGGCGACACAGCAGCACAGTAACCCACCCGATGTTCCTGCCCCTGTTCCTGCTCCTCCCCCAGCCCATGAGATGTCACCGGCACCACCACGACACCCACTCACTCTGCAGCCTCCTGAGGTAAACTGGGTGAGTTTTCTACCAAAGCAGTTCACCAGAGTCATCCAGCCAGCTGACCAGGAGTGGATCGCCCACATTTTATATGACAGTACTGGACAGCTGAAACAAAACCTGTCTCAGAACTGGTTTCATCGCCCCAGCCCCACCAAATCCAACTCATCTCCTGATCCACATAATTATTTCCAGCAGCGGATGTTCCTGTGGGCTCCAATGCGGATGTGGGGCATCCCTCTGAAATGCACCCAGTGCAATAGGAAGATGCACCATACTGGCATTTACACTAAAGTCAGGGAGGTAATTGACATTGATTCAAAGTATTACTTGGGGTCTCATTTATAAAACTGTGCGTGGGATCGTTACTAAAAGTGTACGTACGCCCAAAAGCCAAGTTTTGCGTGCGCCAAAAAATATTCAGACTTATAAAACCCTGCGTACGCACACCTGTAAGCAATCTTTGCTTTGTAAATCACAGAGTGCCTACAAGTGTGCGCAGCTGAATCAGCTTCACGTTCCGCCCTGTACACGCCCCTTTTTAACAATAAATGGTCAATGCAAACGACCTCATGAATGCGATCTGAAACAGACTCAGATGCAAGTATTATGTCTTGTTGGAAACAATGGCAGAAGGACTGAGAAAAGCAAAAAAGCGAAATTTCACGGAGGTTGAAGTGGAGACAGTTGTGGGTGAGGTGGAGGCCCGAAAAGTAGTTTTGTTCGGCGGTCATGGGACTGGGATCACTAACAACAAAAAGCAGAGTGAGTGGCAACATGTTGCTGCAGCAGTGAACTCTGTCAGTGGCACGTAGCGCACAGTCCCAGAATTAAAAAAGAAGTGGTCTGACATAAAGGTAAATATTTTTATTTCCTCACGCACAGCACATGTTGATAATTTATTGCTCAAATGTTACTGATCGTATAGTGAAGATCGTTAATTACAGGTGGAGGGAGGTCGGGGGGGAGAGGGATGCCGTTCCTCGGGGCCAAATTGTGCAGCACGCCACAGGCTCTTATAATGCGGCACACTTTGGCAGGCTGGTATAAAAGCCTTCCCCCCAACGCATCCAGAGCGCGCCACCGGCACTTCAGGAGGCCGATTGCGCGCTCCACCACTGACCGAGCACGGGCATGGACGTCATTGCACCTATGTTCTTCTGTGCTGTGCGCGTTCAAAACCGGGGTGAGGAGCCAGTGTCTCAGGGGGTATCCACTGTCACCTGCAAGGCAGAAAATCATTATTTATGTCAAGAACCACAATGTTACATTTTTCCTCTCTTTAAAACTCACCTAAAAGCCAGCCATCCCGCCCCGCGCCTGCCTGTAGTCTGTTCCCTACACTACTGTGTGTCAGAATAAAGGAATCATGTGTTGCACCAGGTAAACGTGCCACTATGTTTGTTAAGATCATATGGGCATCACATATAACTTGAACATTAATAGTGTGCACGTGCTTTCGGTTGACGTAAACAAACTAATTTTCAGATGGAGCCCGTATAGCAATATGAGTGCAGTCAATTGCGCCGATTACGTTTGGGAAACCGGACATTGCTGCAACTTGCCTTTTAATCTCGGCCTGTTCTTCCATTGTGTAGGGAAACCTTATGTATCGACTGCCCATACGTATGATGCCATTCAAAACGCTAGGCATTATGGCACTGAGGGATGGCTGTGATATACCGGATCTACAGGGTGGAAAACAAAAAAACAAAATTGAGCCAATTATGCTTAAATGTGAAATCAGGTTCTAAGATGTAGCTATATGAAATACTTACCTGTCTGCCATAAAAATATTATGTTATTGACACATGTTGGACAGATGCTTTATTCCATGCAGTCACGCCGTCCTCTCCTCCTCCTGCGCTCCGGGAGTGGACAGTATGGAGTGACGGGATTAAATATATATAAATTATAATATATATAATTTTGATGATGATTTTCATTTTGATTCTAACTGAGAAATAGCGCAGTTGACTTAAATCATTCTGATTACATAGATTTAACGCATGATACGGGTTGAAATTAAACTTATGAAGGGCGATGATAAAACATAATCGTTCTTCTCACTCTATATTTCTTCAGTCTGACTTCAGTTCACCACCACACCGTCTGTGTTGCCAATTCTCCTTTTCCTCCAAACCATGCATACACATGGGTCAGAGTTTGCTTAGGGCTGCGCACATTCTCCCGTCAAGTTTGTTTTTTATAGATCACAACCTTGGCGTGGAAAGTCACGTACGCCACTTTCAGCACCGTTTTGTGCGTAAGCAACAGTTATAAATGAGACCCCTGGTGGGTGGAGACTATCCAAGGTGCAGCAAATGCATGATTCCTGTCTGCCCTTGGAGCATTGACATTTTAAAACAGCTCGATCCCTCCCACCGTTACAAATTCCCAGCTGTCCTCACAACCCATTGGACACTGGACAGGAGGTGTGTTGCGATGTTGCGCCCAAGAACATCAGGGAACAGCTCCAGCTATTTACTGCAAGTCCTTGCTCACTGATTGTGAGGTCCACAAAAAGTCCTGTGTCCTCACCCAGTCTAAAGCTGTGTATCAGCCGCCACCACCCTTTAGTCCCCTGCCCCTGGCCCAGTGGTTTGAGACGGTTCATGCCAACGACATTCTGAGTCACCTTGACGAGTTAAAGGGTGTTGTCACTTCAACGTTTGGTAGAATCTTGAAATTGGACTCTACTAAGAAGATAAATGTAAACCTATGTAAACTTGATTTCATTTGTTAGCATAGCTGATGATTTCTGAGACTTTTTTTTTTATGTAGATCACAAAAAACTTGCTGGTGGCACTGAGGGCACAGCCACATGGATGTCAAATATTGGCAATGAATTTGGGCAAGTGCTGAATTCTGTGCTGAGCACTGGTGAGGGGGCTGGGCTTGATGAAGGCATCGTCCAAAGGTACAGAGATGCTGGTGAGCCAGAGTCAGATGCCATATAGGTGGACAGAGACTGCTGCAGTGAGACAGGTGTGTTGCCTTCCATTTGTGTTGTGTTGTGTCTTATGAATTACATTTGATAAAACAATAGTTTTGGCAGGAGATCAATGCAGTTGGAACTGGAAACAAACAGAGATGCATTTATTTACTGTCTGTTGCTTATTGTTATAGGGGTGGGTCCAGTTCTCACTTGGTTTCGGCCATGAACGTCAACCGTGAGACTGGATATTTTCCATTATACGAGGCCTAGTAAACCTAGTTTGCAGAGGTTCATTTTCTAGATTAGTGGTGTGTTATTGACTTGTTAAATCAACAATTCCTTTGTGTAACATGGGCACAACAAACTTTATAAAAAACCTCATTGTACCCCTCTCACTGTTTACAAATAATTCCTTAAGGAATCTACACTTGAAAGTGGTGTGTCTAGCAGTCCTGCCAGCTCCCTATTTGAGGACAGTGGGCCCATCACTTCAACTCCGGTAAACTGTCTAATGTATTCACCATTAGAAATGCTTTTTTTTTTTTTCTACCGTGTACTTAATGGATTTTCTACTACTGATGCGCGGGGGGTCAGGGGTGTGTGGGAGAAGGAGTTGTCTGTGACTATAGATGAAGACAAGTGGGATACTATTTGGTCTCTTGCAAAAAGGATTTCAGTTTGCACTCGGACAAGAGCAATACAATTTAAGATTTAACACAGATTACATATTTCCCCTCATCGCAGGCATCTCTTCAACCGCTCTCTTTCCCCTCTGTGCCTCAAGTGTAAAACTGATGTGGGAACTTTAACTCATTCTTTCTGGTCTTGTCATAAACTTCAAAGATATTGGGTTGAAATTATAAGTGAAATGGAGAGAATTTTTCATATTAATATAGAAATGGACCCCATGTCCCTGATTCTAGGTCTGCCAATTGACTATTTGAAAACAGCACTCAATAAAAGATTGTATAATATTCTAACGTTTGCAGCTAGGAAAAATATTCTTTTGCAGTGGGTCAGTGACAAGGTTCTTTCTGTCTGTGGTTGGCACAAAATCATTTTTGAACTAATCCCTCTAGAATATCTTACCAATGTCATACATCACAGTGTAGACCAGTTCTACAGAGTATGGCGCCCATTTTTGGACTATATTGGTCTAGACCGTTCCTCCACCCTATTAAAAGGTCTGCTGTGGACTTGAACAGCATCCGTGTACTGTCAGACTGATTCACCACCTCTTGTATCATGCTGTATGTTCATCTCTCATGTAAGAGCTGTCATGTATTTTTTTGTGTTTGTTCTGTTCTGTGTCTAGTTTTGTAAACACTGTTTGTTGAATGAAAACAAAAACTGCAATAAAAACAATGGAAAAAAAAGGAAAAAAATGATTTTCATTTTCATCTTTTCTCTTAAATTAGCTGTACAAGATTTGGTTTTGTTTTCATTTCATGTGACAGGATAGTCGGTGTGATCTTAGAGGAATTCCCGGATGGGAGGTAGTCGATGCCTTGGCAGTGTATCTTGTCAGCCTCAATCAGACAGCTCTCTCAAACTCTGAGATAGCAGAGATATTGAGACTGTACTCCTGCCTGGATCCCATTGACATGTCCCCAACCAAAACCTCCTTGAAAAGCAAGAAGACGACCTTGTCAGGACCATGGAGAGCTCCTCGGAAGCGCAGTGGCTCTGCTCCAGGCCAGCAGGAAGCTGAAAGATATCTGCCTCTGATATACAGTATATTTGTAATATTTGTGTATGGGTCTGTTCATGTGTATCTACATACAGACAACATTCACGTGTATGTGTTTACAGTACACACACATAATGTGGATTATGTCATTTTGTCATCTATTTGCAGATTGTTCATGGTTCATGGCCAGGCTGCCCACAGACCTGATATTAACAGGATTTCTGAGTGTGTTGCACTCAGACTCTACAAAGAGTTCTGGGAAGCCAGAAATAGGCCAAAGGACAACAAAGGGAAAACATTTGCAATATCTCAGTCAATTGTCATGACTTACGGTCATATCAAACAGTTAATAGAGGACTGCAAAGACATACTGGACAACACCAACCTTTTACTAGTGACCATAAACAACACCACAGTGTCCTCCTGGTGAGTTCATATTTACAGCTTCATACATTCACTTCAATATGAAAACTTACACATTCATACAAGATAAATTCCACACAAATAATGACTGAAATAAAATGTGCTCTTCTGATTTTTATTTTCTCTTGGCTGCAGGATTGGCAGAAGAGAACCGGCCGTGATTCATTACTGCAAGGGGTGCAGCTTCCTCAGCAGGTCCATTTGGCAGAGGAATCCTTCCTGGAGGCCGGGGACCTACCATCCGAGCCTGTTCAACACGGTAAAACAGTTATGGAGTTCCAGGAACCAGAAAACTGTGAGGGTGCGGCAGTGATTCGTCAACATCGCTGTGCCAGAGCAGTGTTTCCCATTGTGCACACAGACACTGGAGCTGGTGCCAGCTCAACCAATGCAGATCAGGACTGGCCTAGACAACAGAACTGTCTTCCCTGCTTCATCGATCCTTGCCTACTGCCAGCAGGGTCAACACTCAGCTCCAGCGTCTCACTCTCAGGGCTGATCCCCTTACCTGCCTTCACCGTCACCAGCTCCAGCGTCTCACTCTCAGGGCTGGTCCCCTTACCTGCCGTCATCGTCACCAGCTCCAGCGCCACACTCTCAGGGCTGGTCCCCTTACCTGCCGTCACCGTCACCAGCTCCAGCATCTCACTCTCAAGGTTGGTCCCCTTATCTGCCCTCACCATCACCAGCTCCAGTGTCACACTCTCAGGGCTGAAACACTTACCAGTTGCCACCAGTGCCAGCGTCTCACTCCCAGGGTGGCCATCCTGATCAACCGCCACAAGCTCCAACACCTCAACCTCAGGGCGGGCTTCCTTACCAGCCAACCCCAGCACCACTAGCTTCTCTCAATCGGTTCCGAGAATGGAGATTGCGAAAGGCAACCCTGGAGGATAAAGAGCGAGAGATGAGAGGTGAACCCCCCAAGAAGCGGCAAACCAAAGAAAGCTACCACTATCAGTGTAAAATATGTGGTCAGTTAAAGAGCAAACTTACTGGCCATACACAGTTACGGGGGAAATGGTACTGTCCTGCATCTGGACAGACCATCACAGAGTGGAAGAGCTCATTGTAGAATACATATGTGTATATAGTTGTTGTGTATATAGTCGTTTTTATAATTGTGCTGCACTTTGATGTTCCATAACAAGCCCATACATTGTGTTATTTCTATTCAACGTGTTTGTGTTATATATAAAGAAAAAGTCTTTATTGGCGGTGTTTGTTAGTGAAAAAGGTGTATGTGTTTTTTTTTTTTTTTTTTTAAAGAACACAAAGACCACGCCAATGGCTGTATGGAATAAGAAAAATGTTATTACACATTATGAACATATGAGGAATACTGTGAGGGAAAGGGTCGAGGGATGGAAGGGATGAAAGGATGAAGGGATGATGGGGTAGGGGTCGAAGAATGGGGGAAAGGATCGAGGGCTGAGGGATGAGGGGGTATAGGAAGGACGGGTGAGGGTTGATAGAAAGGGAGAAAAGCTGGTAGGATAGGTGGATGGAGGGAGGAGTTTGGCAAGATGATCAGGAGGAACAGAGTGGGTGTTGAGAGGCTGAGTGGGGGAACCGTCTCTTAACTCTTTGTGAGCCCCAGTGGTTCCTGTATTTGGATAAGAGAGAGAAAACAAAAAGAAAGAAGGGGATTTGGGGGAGGGATGTAGAAAATTAGTCAAGGAGGGAGTGAACGGATAAGGTGTGCTTCAATATGTTTTGAGCGGAAATGAGATGAGTTTGGGGCGTGGTCTTTGTTAGTGAAATTAAGTTTCATAACTAGGTTCGGGAACAAAGACCACGCCAATGGCTGTATGGAATAAGAAAATGTTATTACACGTTATGAACATATGAGGAATACTGTGAGGGAAAGGGTCGAGGGATGGAAGGGATGAAAGGATGAAGGGATGATGGGGTAGGGGTCGAGGGATGGGGGAAAGGATCGAGGGCTGAGGGATGAGGGGGTATAGGCAGGACGGGTGAGGGTTGATAGAAAGGGAGAAAAGCTGGTAGGATAGGTGGATGGAGGGAGGAATTTGGTGAGATTATCAGGAGGAACAGAGTGGGTGTTGAGAGGCTGAGTGGGGGAACCGTCTCTTAACTCTGTGAGCGCCCAAAGAAACTTCAGCAAGACAGGTGCGTGTGAGCGTTTTTGTCATTTTGAATGTATGTGAGATAAGCAGGGGAAGTCCATCGGCTGAGGGTTTTGATGTTGTTATCGGGGATCCCCTGCTTGGAAGCGGAGGAGGCGGCTCTGATGCGGAAGGAGTGCCCCGAGTACGGTTCTGGGGATATTCCTGACTGAGACAGACAGAGATCCACTGAAGTGACCACAAATTTGACACCTCCAACAACCTTGACTGGCCATCCAGGACGGCCCAGATACAGCATAGCTACTGAGCAGATTTCTCACTGTGTGTCCATCGGTATGTCATGGCAGAGAATTGCATCATGCTTTGGAATTAGTCAAAGAACACTATACAGACACAGACAAAGACTGGGAGTTGAGCCATTAAGGTATTCTGTATTGTCAAATCAAGACCTGAACAGAGTTGTAACTAATAAACTACAGAACACTCCAAATGCAGGTGAAGCATACATACTTGGAAGCCTGAGATAACGTGGCTTGAGGATTCAGCGCTGGTGGGTCAGACAGAGCCTGCACCAAGTGGATCCTATTGGGCGATCATTTAGACGTCGTCTTGCTATACATCGAAGAGTCTATAGTGTTCAGGCCCCTAACCAATTATGGTAAGTGTAGCAGGTCGTGCTACAGACGGGGTTCCCTCAGCACACAAGCAATCACACGCCGAAGTTGAACACACCACTTTTATTTAGAGCGTTGCTCACACAACACACGACTGGCACAATAGCCTCTGGCTCTCGGTGGCACTCCCGGTAGCGTCTCTCCCTGGACCAGCACACTACTGCCAAGATAAGGGTAGAGTCATTAGGTAATCATGCGCAGGTGAGATAATCAACTCACCTGGTGCCGCTCTCCCAAGCCTTCCCCACACCTCTCTCTCCTGCAGCTGAGCGCAAACCACGCCCACCTCCACAGTAAGTAAATGTATGAGGAAAACAAGTACATATATACATATGTGTGTGTGTGTATGTGGCGCGCATCACACATATACTGTATACACACACATATATATATATAGTTTTTTAAGTATATATTTTCTTCCCAACAGGCATTTTGACGGCAACCACAAGTTGGTCAGGTGGCGGATGGTCTTTCATGGCTGTGTGGATGGCTTCAGCCAGACTATTATATACTTACGGTGCTTGTCCAACAACAGAGCCTCAACCGTCTTGTCATTATTTCTAGGAGGAGTACAGAACTTTGGCTTGCCCTTAAGGGTCAGATGTGATCATGGTATGGAAAATTTAAATGTTGCCCATTTTATGTTGGAAAGAAGAGGATTGAGCAATGTTATTACAGGTATATCAGTACACAACCAAAGGATTGAGAGACTATGGGCAGAACTCAATAGTTGTATCTAGACACTTTATAAACATCTTTAACTTCATGGAGGAACAGGGTGTATTGGATTCATTGAATGAACTACATTTATTTTGTCTGCATTATGTTTATTTACCAAGGATTGAAAGAGCAGTAACAGAATTCATCAATCAATGAAACAACCATGGCCTCTCCACACAAGGGGGGCAGACACCTCTTCAGCTGTGGCATTCAGGTGTCATTAATAATGTAGGAATCCATCCAGCTATAAACAGCATTTTTGATGCCGATAACAACTATGGCATTGATGAAGAAGGGCCATTACCTGAACTTCAGAACAATAATAATGTTGTAATTCCAGACATAGATGTAACTATTAATGAGACCTCAATGAACATTATTCAACAAGTGAACCCACTTGAAAATGATGGGAACCATGGAATAGATGTTTTTTCTTCACTACTGCACTTTCTTCTGTGAATAACATGGGAGTTATGTTAAGGTCTGTTAAAATGTTTTCTACACTTGTGTAGTGTATTCTGTAAATTAAAGTTTTGTTAAAACATTGTAAACCATTTTATGAAAAATAAATGAACATGATAAACATTTGTTCAAAGGAACGAACATTCAAAGACAAGAGAGACAGAGACTTAAACACATCAGAGAGGCAAACAGATTGATAGACAAATAAAAGACAGAAAGGGATACAGAGCATATGTTCAGCTTAATTGTTTAAATTTTAAGTGTCTAAGCAAGTATATGTTAAAAGAAAGTTTGGTAAGAATATGAAACATGCTGTTAAAAATAAATGTAAATATGTTTTAAAACATAGGCTGACTGAGTCAACTGAATTGTGGTGAAACTATATAAAATACATCAGTAATATCGCATACGGCATTCAGAAATTAAAATAATAACGGTCTTGTTTTAAACTTTTTTCAGAAAACAGACTGAGACAAGCAGAAAGGTAGAGACAAACAGAGAAAGTGAGACACAGACAGAAACATTTTTCAGAGCATGACATGTTCATGCCCTGCCAAACCCAAATGTGTTTCCTAATGCAAAGTCAAACTTCTCCTTGAACAGTTGGTAAGACACATGTAGTGGCAACTTGATGCAGTTAACACATGTGTTGGCAAGAGGGAACATTGATGTAGAGAAGCCATCATCTCCTTTGTGAATGAACTGGACAGAAGGAGTTCGGGAAAAGCCGATATGTGGTACCACAGATGCTCCAGTTGTGAAGGCCAATATCTTCTCTAGTTTGGATGGTCCTTCTTCTTCTGTAAAAACTAAAATATTATCAGTGGTAGTTGGTCCAATTAATGTGTATGTGTTATTATCGAACGTGCCCACCGGCTGCCCGGGCGACAGGGCCTGAGCGCCAAAGACAAAGTTCGAGTAATGAGAGCAGTTCAACAAAAAGGAAAAGTGATGTATCGGGAGCACCAAGTCATGTTTTTTTCAGACCTATCTGTGGAGGTACAGAAACAACGGAGACAATATAACGGTGTGAAGCAGAAACTCTGGGAGTTAGACCTGGACTTTGGACTTATATTTACAGCAAAGATGAGGATCTTTCACGAGGGCAGCAGACACCTGTTCCACACGCCAGAGGAGGTGGAAGTCTTCATTCAGCGTGTTCGTCAGCAGAAATCACAATATTAAACACACCTAAACTTCTTAGTGGGACAATTAAGAGCATTGCCACAGTGTTTAAAGATTGTTTATCTTGAATACAAGTAAATCTGATTTGGATGTTTACACTTTTGACACGAGGGCTGGGTGACATATTAATATTCACCGGGTCGGAGCAGTTGACCTATATAGTTTAGTGAGAATGTTTTGTTGTTTATTTATTTTTCTGTCTCCTTTTAAAGGATCAGTGAACATAACCAAGTCGCTACAAGTGTTATCTGTGTAAATTAGATCACGGGGCGGGGACGGTTACGAGTTTTGTGCTGTTATGAGTATTTAAATGTTCTTTTTGTTGAATTTTAAGGTGCATTTTTTCACAGGAAAGGCAAAATACTATCAACAGGGCCATGCCATAATCACAGTATTAATAAATAGACAGGAATTTTGACCTTCAGATAATCTCCTGGAATGTTAGAGGCCTAAGGAAACTAGTTAAATTGAAGCAAGTTATGAATAGGCTCAAGCAATATCATCCAAAAATAGTTTTCTTACAACAAACACACCTGCTTTCTAGTGAAACAGGCCGTTTAAAGAAAAGATGGCCAGGTCAAGTAATCACATGCTCCTTTTCATCACATGCCAGGGGAATTGCAGTGCTTGTTCATAAGTCTGTTCCTCTTCGTATACAAAAGACTGTTTTGGATCCAGCGGGCAGATTCATTATTATACAAGCCTCGTTAATAAACTAAGACTTGATTCTTGTGAATTTATATGGTCCTAATAATGACGACCCAAACTTTTATAATAATGTATTTTTACTAATTTCTTCTCTACAGGGTGCCACAATAATTAGGGGTGATTTTAACTGCACCCTTGACCCAAAACTTGACCGCTCTTCAGGCATAGATCTAACTCATGCAAGGGACAGGAAAATAATTCACCAGTTTATGCAGGAGCTTAACCTAATTGATATTTGGAGAGTAGAAAACCCTGCAAAGAAAGAGTACTCTTGTCATTCAGCCACACATAATACTTCTAGTCGCATTGATTACTTTCTTATGTCAAAATCACTTGCTCCTAATGTTAGTGGTTGTATTTACGAGAGTATTCTCATTTCTGACCATGCTTTACTTCTGCTTAATTACTCAGCTTCAACTGCTGTCAAAGGAAAAACCCTTTGGCGCCTAAAGTCACAGTGGTTACAAAATCCCAAATTCCTTGACTACATCAGGCAAAATATTGATGACTATTTGCAGTTGCATTTGCCTCAATAAGATGGGAAGCTTTCAAAGCTTTTATCAGGAGTCAAATGATGGGATATACAAGAAATAAATCAAATAAACAATATTTAGAGATATTGAAGCTGGAAAGGGATATAAAGGAACTAGAGGAATTAGAAATAACTGGTGATAACAATAGAGAAAAACAACGAAAATTAGCAATTCTAAAAGCAAAGTATAACAGGTTATCTACCAATAAAGCATTGGCAGGCTTAATTAGACTGAAGTAGACCTATTATGATCAGGGAGAGAAGGCAGGGAATTTACTTGCATGGCGCTTAAAAACACAACAAAATGAACAAAGTATCACAGAGATTGTGATTGCTAATGGAGATAAATCATAGGACCCTCAAATAATTAATACACTTTTTGAATCATATTACACACAGCTATACTCATCGGAGTGTTTAGTTACTAATGAATCTCTTCAAGATTTTTTTGATCAGTTAACGCTCCCTTCACTTAGTGAAGAACCTAAAGCTGATTTAGATTCCCCTAATCACATCAGCCGAAATTTCTGAAGCAATTGACAAAATGAAAGGGGGAAAGGCCCCTGGCCCGGATGGGCTACCTATTGACATCTATAACATTTTTAAGAACAAGCTTTTATCACCACTGTTAGATATGTTTGTAGAAAGCTTTGATTCCGGCAAACTTCCACCATCCTTAGGTAATGCACTTATTATTCTGATTCTGAAACCCGAAAAATCAGCAACAAAATGTGATTCTTATCGACCAATTTCATTGATTAATTCTCATGCTAAAATAATTGCTAAAATTTTGGCACGAAGGCTTGAAAGATACCTGCCTTCTCTTTCTGATCCAGACCAAAATTTGTTGGATTTGTTAGGGGACGTCAAGCTTTCCACTGTGTCCACAGGGTTCTCAATATTATTTACGCGAAGACAGAACATCCAGATACAGCAGTGCTCTCGTTGGATGCAGAGAAAGCGTTTGATCGAGTTGAGCATCGATATCTCCACGAAGTACTTGCATGTTTTGGCTTTGGTAATTATTTTTCTAATTGGATTAAAGTTTTGTATAATAACTTGGTCGCATCAGTATTAACTAACGATATTATATCCAAACCTTTCGAGCTTTCGAGAGGCACACGCCAAGGATGTCCCCTTTCACCTCTTATGTTTGTGATGGCAATTCAGCCCTTGGCTAATGAGATTGATCAAAATAGGCTTATTCGCGGATGATGTTGTGATTTTTTTATCCCACTTAGAACAGTCACTCCATCACTTGTTTAATACCATTACTTCTTTTAGTAAGCTTTTGGGTTACAAAATTAATGAATACAAATCTGCTATTGTTATCCTTAAGCATTCTGAAAGAGTAAATCCCCCAGTTCAAACACCATTCAAAATAGTTGGAGATAGCTTCATTTATTTTGGTATTAGAATTACCCCTAAAATTGACGATTTAATAGAGGCGAATTATAATCCAGTAATAGAGTCGGTTTCTGAATCTATTAATAGATGGTCCATGTTACCAATTTCCATGATAGGGCGTATCAATATACTTAAAATGAATGTTCTTCTGAAATTTCTTTACCTCTTTCATTCCATTCCTCTTGGTCCTCCTCACTTTTTTTCAAAGATGAAAAGCATGTTCTGTAATTTCATTTGGAACAACAGACGGGCTAGACTTCGCTTATCTTTGCTTTATCTCCCCTATGATAGAAGAGGCTTGAAACTCCCAAACCTCCAATGGTATTATTGGGCTGCCCAATTTACTACTGCCTCTTGTTGGTTCTCACAAGAAACATTCCTGGATGAGTTTGGAAAGAAACATGACATCCCCTCTACCACTCAATTCATATTTATATTCAGTTAAATTAAAAGAATTAAAGGCATTAACACATAATCCCTTTGTTAAAAACTCGATTATGCTATGGTATGAGGTTCATAAACATACTGGTAAGATGCCTGTGTTATGTCAATTTACACCAATCTGGGATAACAGCGCTTTTACACCTGGCAAACAAGATTTGGGCTTCAAAATTTGGGCAAACAAAGGCCTAAGTAAAATTGCAGATTTATTTAACAATAACATTCTCATGTCCTTTTAAGATATGAGACAAAAGTATGACATCCAACCAAAACATTTTTTTAAATACCTGCAGATAAGAAGCTATACATTTAGGATGCAGAAATCTTTATCTCTACTTACTCTTACCTGTATAGAAGAAATAGCAACAAATCAACACCCTAAGAGGGGATTGACGTCCCGTTTTTATGCAATAATCATTGATGGATTAAAGGTTTCCTCAGAGAGTAAAAGATTGGCATGGTGTGAGGATTTAAACTCTGCAATCTTAACTGAGGACTGGCAGAAGATTTGCTTAAAATCTCAAACACAAACAATAAATACCCATTTTAAATTACTTCAGTATAAGTGGATAATGAGAACATATGTAACACCAACTGAGCTAAATAAATTCAACCCCAATAATCCCGACACGTGCTACAAATGTGGTAGAAAGGGCACATTATATCACTGCCTTATGGGACTGCCCACCAGTCCAGGCTTTTTTGGAGAGAAGTGATGGATATGATTTTACATGTCACAGGTATAAAGCTATTTATAGACGCCAAACTGTGTATCTTTGGCATTTTTCCCGTAAATCATAATCTCAGCAAGGCAAATAAATCTATGATTACTTTCTGCATCTTACAAGCTAAATATACCATTAGCCAAATCCTGGAAATCCACTATCAAACCAAATGTTGTCTGGCTAGCAGGACTGTCAGACTGTCTTGCACTGGAAAAACTCACTTTTATGTAAAAGGATAAATATCTCGTCTTTGAATATGTGGAGATCTTTTATGGTGTTCTTAGAGGGGAGGAAAGCATTGGAGGCATGCTCTCCGTGTATGTCAACCATCAACAAATGAGTATTGCTATGTATTTAGTAAATGTCTGTTTGTCTTTGCTTAGTTTTATTTGAAGTGCTTTTCTCTTCGGGATAACTTCGGGATAAGTTAACTTTTGTTGACTCTAAAGGATGACTTATGTTGACTTACTGTGCCAAATATCGCATGCTACAGCCCTTTTTTCTGTGACAGTTCCGATTTGCACCTGTATTATTTGTTGTAATGTGATTATTTTCTCTGAAAATCAATAAACACACTTGTTGAAAAAAAAAGGTACAGGCAAATCTTTGTACACATTTTGACAAATGTTTTCATTGATTGAGGGTCATTATTGTTATTATTATTATTCTTACAGTTTATAGTTTTACATAAATGTTAAAGGGGACATATTATGCAAAACCAACTTTTTAATCATTTGATTATGTACATTTAGGAATCTGGAGGGCCTATCAACAGGCAAAGTGTGAAAAAAAAAAGACTAATGTTTTTGTGGGCTGCCTCAGTCAAAATACAGGAGATAAATCACTCAATTTCAGATTGTCAGAGTTTGGCTTTATGTTCGTCTGTATTTTGTAGAACAGGGAAGATAACGTCAGTTAGGTTTAATTGTCTTTAACCTGGTAACTTATTATCTGCTGGGTAGCTAAGTAGCTGTTCACCATGTGGATCAATACAGCTGTGAACAGAAGAAGACACCGTACGTGTGTGTAATTCAGCAGCGGAGGTAATTTGATTGGTAAGATTGTAGCTTTGATTAGCAAACAGCAGCTCTGTGATTTCACTGTGTTACTATAGTTACTGAGTCTGTTGGACTTTATGTTGTAAAATGAGGGACAGTGTTCGTTAGAAGCTACCAAAATACCAGGAGTGAGTTATGGTGATTCTTTTCTGTATTCTTTTCACGCGTAGACTGGTGCCTGTAGCTCAAATACCAAAAATTGTGTTTGTTTGTAGCGCCCCCCACAGGATTTTAAGAAAGCAGCCCCGGCGCCATGTTTCACCGATATGTATGAAACTATGTAGACACGTGTAACATGCCGAGACGTACAAAAAAGCCTCTTGGACCCATACATACCCCAAACCCCACGGGAAGTCGGCCATTTTGATTTTCATTTTCACTTTCGGCGAACTTTTCGCATTGTATTTGAACGAACTCCTCCTAGGGAATTTATTGGATGTGCTCCAAAATTGGTTACTACAGTCAAAAAATGGTGCGGATTAAAAGTTGTGTTATTTGTGTATGTACATTAAAGGGCGTGTCCGTGGCATCAAAGTCAGCCATTTAGATTTTTTTTTGTCATTTTCTGTGATTTTTCGTGTTGTATTTGAATGAACTCCTCCTAGGGAGTTTATCGGATCTACTTCAAAATTGGTCAGTGCAGTCAAAAAACACTGCTGATTAAAAGTTGTGCTATTTGTGACTGTACATTTAAGGGCGTGTCCATGGCTTTCCGTCAAAGTTGGCCATTTTGAATTCCGTACTCATTTTCCGTTAATTTTTCGCCTTGTATTTTAAAGAATATTCATGTCCGTTTTCTCCTGTGTTTGATTTTATTTATCAAATGTCTGAGCTTCCCTCTCACGTTAAAGATTTTACTGATGTGCCAAACAAATCCTTTCCTATTCTTAGGGAACTGACAAGTTTTAAGGTTCGGTCAGAGCTATGAAATATTCAATTCAATTCAATTCAATTGTATTTGTATAGCGCCAATTCATAACAGAAGTTATCTCAGGACACTTTTCAAATAGAGCAGGTCTAGACCGAACTCTTTCAAACATATTAAATCATCCATCTTTGCTCATCACACCAGGTGTATAAAGCCTACAGGTCATGAAGTTCTTTTTAAAATACATAAAAATGGAGTGAAGCTTGCAAGCTAGTTCAGTCAACTCGAGCTGCACCCCTCCCAGAACTGTGCGTGTTTCCAAACCAGAAACCTTGGTTCAATGGAAACAAAACAGAAGATCAGGAAAAGGCAGGAAGCTTTTAAGTCAGGAGATCAAAGGGACTACAAGAAAGCCCGGTACGTGCTACAGAAGTCCATCAGAGCTGCAAAGAGGGCTTATTCCCAAAAACTTTTACCTGAGTAACAACACACGCAGTATGTGGCAGGGAATCCAAGCAGTCACAAACTACAAGAAAATAGTACCAACCACAGACCCCCAGATGCCACCCTCCTGGACAGCCTTAACACCTTCGACACCAGGTTTGATAGAATGAACACAGACACCCCCTCAAAAGCCCCCTGCAACCCCACGGACACTGTCTTTCAGGTGACACCCACACAGGTCCTGAAAGCTCTGAGGCAGGTGAACCCCCACAAGGCTGTGGGACCAGATGGTGTCCCTCCTAGAGTTCTGAAGGCCTATGCAGAACAACTCACTGGTGTGTATGTAGACATCTTCAACCTGTCTTTAACCCAAGCAGTAGTCCCCCGTATTTTTAAATCCTCCACCATTGTACCAGTTCCAAAAAAAACAAATCCATCCACCCTGAATGACTTCAGGCCAGTGGCACTTACGCCAGTCGCCACGAAGTGTATGGAATCACCACACAGACAGAGAGGAAGGCTCTGCAAAGAGTCATAAAGACTGCAGAGAGGATTATTAAAACGGAACTCCCCTCCATGGACACAATCTACACACAGCGCTGTCAAAAAAGAAAGAAGAAGAGAGAGAATCATCAGAGACACACTACATCCAGCTCACTCCCTGCTCAAACACAAAAACTGCACATACAACCTCAGGCACAGACGAGCAGACAGCATCGCCACAAACAGAACATGCTTTTTTAAGAGCTTCTTCCCTGCCACAGTGAGACTCTTGGCCAAAACAAAGTGAACTGACCTACCACACAGTATATTATATTATATCATATTGTATCCTGGGCCTGTGCAATATACCTGTGAAATTTACACTTCTATATAGGGTTTTGTGCAATTTCTTTTTATTTCTGGAGAAGTATGTTTTATAGATTTATGTGTCTTTCATGTGTGTGTGTTTTTAACATGACTTCAACTCTCTTAACAAACCGCACAAGAGTTCCTATGTGTGTAAGCACAAATGTCAAATAAAGTTCTTGAATCTTTAATCTATACACACATGAAATGCCTTACTCCATAATCACTAACCAAGCGTACCCCTCCAATCTGGCGGTCTATTTAAACTGTGCAATTTCCCAGCTCTCCCACAGCTCTGTCAATGCCCCTGTATTGCTGCCTGCTGCTCTGTAAGCTATTGCTGCCTGCTGCGCCGTAAGCCCCACCACCCCCCCACCACATGTAGGCTCCGGCTAGGGGTTTAAGGTACACCCTGTATAAGATGCTTGTATTAGTCAGTGGTTTTGCAGAGAACCACATTTATCTAAATAAACAGTTTTATTCTCCTGTATGTGTTATTTAAGTGTATCATTGCATTGAAATACCAGGGTACTTAAAGGCAATCACATATTTTGCCTCATAAAGCCTTTTTTCATGATGAATTGACAATGTTATAATTCCTTCATCATCCACTGTAACACATAGTAATTCAACCTTTTTTAAGCTTGTAGATTCAAAGACACTTTCCATACCATCATTTAAGATCCATGTAATGATTTTAACATGTTGCACACCTTAATTAACCTATTTGTACATACAATGTACATTAAACTGAATGCAGCATTGTACAAAGTGTTCTGTTCTACCATCAAGTTATATTTCAAACACTTCCCATTTTGACTAATAATCTTGGTGAATCTGAAGATGTTTCTTCTTTCCTAGATAAAGTTACAGGAGGACACTGAGGCTGAATTTTAAACCTGTCACAAATGGTATCCTTCTTACATTTGATTCATTGTTCTTTAAACATTTGATTATACAATAACAAAATATCTCAACCATATTTGCAGGAATTGCATTTTTATATATTTTTTGTTTTTTTAAAAGTCTGTCAAAGATGTTCTTTTTGACAGACTTTTGGGTGAACCGGAGACCCCGGGGAAAACCCAGAAATGCATTTAGATTTTTTGTGCATTTTCTTCATGTCATGTGCCTCTGTTGCATGTTGATAGAAGTTTTCTCAAGGTAGGCACTTAATAGTTTCACTATACGCTGATGTTGATTGCGTACGTGAACTGGATTTGAGTCCTCCTACTTCTTCCAGCGCTGTGGTTTTCTCAACCCAAGAAAGTGACGGGTCTTCTTCCACGCTGATGGAGTCTTTGGTGTTGTTGGGGTATTCTCCTCAGAGACTTGATCCTCGGCCGGTGGTTGTACGGTAGGTTCAGCTGGGATGGACTGCTGGTCCTCACATGGCTCATCCTCTTGGTTTTCTCTACCCTTGGAGATTTTTCTTGGAGGTCGACAATTTTGTTCCTCAGCCTCGAGCGCAGTGGATAGCTCAAGGTTGAGAGAGATCTGTAAGTTGAGCTGAGTTTTTAGCTCCTCCAGCTCTCTCGCACAGATACTTTCTTTCTCCAAGGCGTTCTGCTGCAGGGTATTGATCTCCCCCTCCATCTTCTGACGAAGGGTGTACTCCACAGCCCTCAAGTTGTTGATCATCTTCCAGCCCTCTGCCACTGTGTCTGCATTAGTCTTGATTTGCTTGTCAAGCTCATGCTGAAGGGTCTCAGTTTGCTGTCTGACACTGATGACATCAGCTTCATACTTCAGGCTGACAGCGTGGTGTGAAGCGGTGATCTTCTCCAGTTCTTCCTGAAGAGTCTTGTTTGTCTTCCTCTCCTCTTTGAGCTCAGCTGTGAACTTCCGTTCGCTGAGTATATGGGACTCTTTTAGCTCCTCATAACTGCTTTGGAAGCGTTGAAGCTCACACTGAAGGGTCTCAGCCTGCTGTTGGACTCTGACGACATCCGTTTGATATTTAAGGCTGAACTCATAGTGTGAAGCAGTGATCTTCTCAAGTTCTTGACGGAGAAAGTTGCTCTGCTCCCTCTCTGTTTGCAGCTCAGCAGTGAATTTCTTTTCGCTGAGAACATATGCCCTATTGAACTCTTCATACTGCTTCTGATAGAGTTCAAGCTCACTTTGAAGGGTCCCAGGCTGCTGTTGGACGTTGACAATCTCAGCTTGATATTTAAGGCTGACCTCATTGTGCAAAGTGGTGATGTTCTCCAGTTCTTTTTGGAGAAAGTTGTTCTGCTCCATCGCTACATCAAGCTCAGCTTTAAACTTCTTTTCGCTGATGATGTGTGCCACTTGGAGCTCTTCATAATCGACTTGCAGGAGCTTTTTCTTCTTCCGCTTGGTGTTATCTCTCACCTGAGTAGCAATCTTTGTGGTGCTGAGAGTTTCTGTGTCGCTGTACTTTCGCAGCCTCTCTAGATCTCTCCTTGTTTCTTTTTCCTTGTTGATATACATCTCTTTTAGGGTTTTCTGTTTCTGGAGGTTGTCTCTTGTTTCATCCAACGCTTTGTTAATTTGGATTCTCCTGTTCTTCTCAGTGAAGCAGCTGACCCTCTCTGCATCCAACTTCTCATTGAGTTGCTTAACTTGTGCACGAAGGGCATTGCACTCCTTTAAGAGATTCAGCCGGGCTTGGCCAGCGGCTTCCTGTCCAGAGATCCTGTGGTTACGTCTTGAGTTTTTAATTTGCTGCATTTTCTTTGGCTGGTGGAATCAGTCTCAAAGTAATGCTCTTGTTTTGAATTGCAGTTTGTCTGAACAGATGTGGTCTGTATCAGTGGTCTGACTTAAACGTGTTCTTCTTGTTTCTGTCACTTTGTCTCACAGTGGTGTCACTTGTTGAAAAGTTTCAAAAGATGTGCCTGAATGGTTGAAATGATCTGACTGTCTGAACCTTACAGACTACAGACCTGCTGATAGAATTATTGCATTCTATTTCCCTTTTATTCGTACAGTTCCATTCTATTCCTTTTGATCCGTACAGTTCCATTTCTTTTTCTGTTTTTTTCTGTATGTTTACATTCAAATCTTTCAAATTATGAAATTATTTAAATGGAAACAAAATAACTGCCCACTGACACACGGACCTAATTTGGGGGACATGTGTCCTGCAGGTTTTACCATCCAAAAACAATGTTATGCTATATTAAACAGAGACACGTCAAGCACTAGGACCAAGCAGAAAATGACCGCTCAACAGCAACCAGCTGATCACCGTGAGGTACCCTAGCATCCTGACTGGAGAGAGACCCTCCATACTGGAGGAGCTGAGGGGACGGCGAGGCTGCAGAGCGGGGGTTAAACGGAGGATGAAGAAGAGGAGGTTTAAACCCTACAATCATGGCTACATGAGCAGATACCGGACTCCAACGTCACCATTCCCGGCTTCCAGGTGGTTCGAGCCGTCAGGGACACCACCGCGACCGGCATGAAGGAAGAAGGGGGACTTGCCGTGCTCATAAACAACAGGTGGTGTAACCCCGGGCACGTCTGGGTGAAAGAGCGTGTCTGCAGCCCGGAAATTGAGCTCGTCGCCTTCGGACTTCGTCCGTGTTATCTGCCACGGTGGCTTTCCAGTGTTATCGCCATCACTGTCTATGTTCCTCACAGTGGTCTTCATCATCACCATCACTGTTTACATTTATGATGTCTTATTTATTCTCCTGCACAGCACTTTGGTCAACTTTGGTTGTTTTTAAAGTGCTTAACAAATAAAGTTGGATTGGTTGGATTGGATTGCTTTACAACCAGTCGAACCAAAAAAGGGAACAGAAAACTTAAGAGTAGCAATAGAAAACTAGAAGAACTAGTAGAAAACACAGTGAACTGAAAGAGTCCCCCCCCCCCCCACCTCTGAAATCAAAATTTCATCCTTGCACTGACAACATTCAAAACAGGTTTTTAAAACCTTTAAAACCTCATTGAAAGGTTTAACACAACAGCTGCACGAAGCTAGAATGCTTTCATGAATGATCGGTTGAGAACCACAAAATGCACTTTTTGTGTCTCAATACATGTATTATAAACATTTCTATTTTGTCAATTATCATCATTAACTCATCATTAATGACATCCCTCCGCACTACATGCATCATTCCACTGTATCCACTGGGAGGTCCCTGTTGTTTTTGCTCGAATTATTAGGGACCGAGCCAGCGACCGCTGGAAGCCCCGATTGTATCTCTAGGAATTATTATTATTATTATTTGCTGCAGTTCGACTGCATATTTGGCGGCTGCAACATGCTCAAAAGCTCATGGAAATTTGCACAAAATTCATACTTGGCAAAAACTCACGTATGCAATTGTCCTCGTCCATCGGATCGACTCCACATTTGGACACAGCCATTTAAAGGCATTCACGATTAAAAGTGCTATTAACGACATTCCGTCGAACAGCGTGGATGTGACGTGGCGTGTGTCGTGGGAATTTATTACACTTTAATGTATTTCTTCCAGCAGATCGAACACATCTAGCTGAAATTTGGTCAGAAGATCCTTCGAATGTTGACAATGACATCTTCTGAGTCTTGTGAATGTTTATTGAACCGTGTTGCCGTAGCGACACAGCGAGCATCACCTTGTTGTTCTAAGATTTGATTGCATTTTGCGGGGGCTAAACAGGCTCAACACCTCATGAAACTTGGCACACAAGTCCTACATAGCAGCATTTTACATTTCATATGGATGTTGCCTGTGGGTGTGTAAAACTTGCTCGATAGCGCCCCCTACAAACTTTCAAAAAACCAGGCCTGGTATCCTGTTTACGGGACATGAATGAAAATTGACAGGCATATATATGAAGTTAGGATGTACAAAAAAAGCCTCTTAGATCCGTAACCCAAACACAACAGGAAGTCGGCAATTTTGAATTCTATTGTCATTTCCGGCGATTTGCAGACGTTATATTTGAACAAACTCCTCCTAGGGGACTTATCACATCTGCTTCAAAATTGGTCAGTACAGTCAAAGAACATTGCTGATTAAAAGCTGTGCTATTTGCGACTGTACGTTGAAGGGCGTGTCTGTGGCGTGCCGTCAAAGTTGGCCAGGTTGAATCGAATGTCAAACTGTGATGCCATTTCTGGCATTTCAGGGCTTCAATTCAACTCCTCCTACAGATTTTATTAGATTGACTTCAGATTCGATCACTTCAATCTAAAAAACGTTAGTGATCAAAAGTTAATGAAATACATACCGTGCGTCAAACGGCGTGTCCGTGGCACGCCGCTGAATTTCCACGGTTTGCAGTGAAGAGTCTTGCTATGAACGCGTAAGTCTTCTGCACAGTGTCTGAAATATGTGACAATGTAGAGCGGTCTCCCTCAGCTTCCGGCAATGAGGGCTTGGGAGTGGGGTGACGCGGCGTGGCGTGGCGTGGCGTGGCACGGCTGCGGCAGGCAACCGCTGCGCAGGCCCCGACGTAGGTGGATCGCGAGGTCCCACCCAATGCTGCTTGTAGTAGTAGTAGTAGTGACTGTAAGCAACACAATACATTTCTGTCTCCCATTCAAACTTTATTATGTGGACAGATAAATGACATCATAATATATAAATGATACGATATTCAGTATATATACAGTATTTTGAAAGGGGTTAAAACAGAAATTGCAGCTTTTACACATATCTGAAGGTTAACTTTGGTAATAATAGTTTCATGTGTATAAAGAATATAACAGATGGGAGGTTACAGTAATCATTATACTATTACTCTGATAGTTTGGTATATTTACTGGCTGTTTCTTCACTAGAAACAATTGCTAGACTAATGTTTCAGTCGTCTGTTTCATATGATAACATCCCCACATCTGGGTAATTACAGTTTACATTATATACTATGCTACAAGCACATGCTAACACGTTACCTCTTTAGCTCCTCAAAATAAATATGTTTAACTTCACTGGGCTGTGTAGACTGTAGGTCACTGCTTACTACTGTACCTGTAAAGACAAGCATAAAACACAGTGTTGGTTTTGATAGTTAAGGTATAAACACTAACCTAACATTATGTGATAAAGAGAGCTTAATAGCGTTAGCAGTATTTACCCAAGGAACATGTCACAGAAAGCTGTAATCCAGATATGAGTTATCTGCATTTTGTGGATAACTATACTTAACAGCCAGCAAACACGAATAGGCTCTTCAAAGTAAGACCTGTGCTAAGTACACTTCAGAAAACATTCCTGGCGGCAGCAGACCCTGAAGAATACCAATCGATTGATGAGCAGATCATTCCCTTCAAAGGCCTACTGTCAATCAAGCAATACATACCAAAAAAGCCCAAACCCTGGGGAGTGAAAGTGTGGGTGAGGGCAGGAACCTCAGGTTATGTGTACAGATTTGAAGTGTACCAGGGCTCAGCAATTAGGGGTCACAGCAGTGGTTTGGGATTGGCTGGAGATGTAGTGATGCGCCTTTGTGATGACATAAAGCAAAAAAACCACAAGGTGTTTATTGACAATTTCTTCTGCAGCATTCCACTCCTTGAGGCCTTGAAAGACCTTGACATTTATGGCACAGGAACATGCAGAGCACACAGACTGAAAGGAGCGAGTCAGAAACTCAAGAGTGAAAAAGAACTGAAAAAAGAGGGCAGAGGGGCTTGCTTTGTTGTCAGCACATATGGAAACATCACTGTCACACGTTGGATTGACAGTTCAGTCGTCCACATGGCGTCAACCTGTGCTGGCCAGTCCCCTGAAGACGTGGCCAACAGATGGGTCAAGAAAGAAAAAACGATGGTCAGAGTCCAAAGACCCTTCTCAGTGGCCCTTTACAATCAACACATGGGTGGGGTGGATCTTGTTGACCAGTGTGTGGCAATGTATCCCCACAGACGTAGAAACAAGCGGTGGTACATAATGCTAGTATAATGACCTGGTAATATCAGTCCTGCATCTTAAAAGAAGTAATTGTTCATGGATTTATGATAGAACTCAATTAGATTCATTCTTCCATTAAGTTTATACTGTTTATGTTGAATGCTTAAGCGCATGTAGTCCAGTGTAGTGGACATGTCTAACTTTATGAAAAAAAATTTTTTTTAAAAAAAAAAAAAAAAAAAAAAAAAAAAAAAAATTTTTAATTTTTCATGCATCAGAGGGTTAATACCTATGATCTGTTACTCTCTAACCTGTTAGGGCTAGACAGTCATTCCTATGATGGGAATGTTATTGATTACCAACTTTTGCTCAGCTAGCTACCCATCAAGTTGTGTGTCATCATCTTACCCAAACATTGGAGTCTCCGCGCTCAACTAAGGCAGCGCATCTATGCCGGTGAATCGACAATGGTGTAATGATTCAGTTCGACTCCCAAGACATTTCTCATCCGACTGGCCAATAGGAACGTGGCCCCGCCCATGACATTATTTTCACAGCGAGAGCAAAATCCTGACACAAGAGCAAGAAATTGCATCGAGAGCAAAGACTTAGGTTTTGAGAGAAAGAAGAAAAACGTTTTGAGAGAAACACGTTTTTTTTGAGAGAGAAAATGTTTTCACACTGATAGCAAAAGAGAGAGATTTTTTTTTCTCAGAAATAATTTAAAAATTTCAAATTTATATTTTATTATGTTCTATGAGACAATACTTTATCTCAAAACTTTTTTTAGTCTCAAATATTATTATTTTTTGCTATTGGTATGAAAACTTTTTCTCTCAAACATGGACTGACCATTTGTTTTCCAACCTTTGATAATGAACATATCCTTCATCAGAGTAGTTGTTTTCTGAAGATAAACCCCAACTTTGGCTGTTTATTTTTTTCAAGGCAGCCAAAGTCAACAACCAGCAAAACACTAACTCTTCAAATTCTTCAAACATTTTGTTGTCTGTACAAAATATAATAATTAAAGCCAAAATTAAGATTTTTCCACAAATTCCTCTTAGAGATGCAAACAAGCTCAGCAGCAAGTTATGCAAAAAAAAGAAGAAGCCCATGTTTGCAGTAATTCACTTTAATAAAGATGATGGAGGGAGGGAGGGTGTTTGTGAAACAGCACGCCTTTGAAAACATGAACCGGCGCCTTGTCCCACCCTGTTTGTGGAGGTGAAGGAGGGAGGCGGCGTGGTCTTCATTGTAGATCCAAAAGACTGAACAAAAACATATGAATGAGAACTGCCTTACAAAGAAGCTACATTTTAGCACTGCCATTACACCAATCCAAATCCAATGTCAGTTGTTTGAAGGCAGGCAATCAATTCTTCCTTAAATGTAGTGAAGTCTTGGTAGCGGGCAAGAAGACGGAGAGTCTCAAAGCATGTGGAATATTTTGGTAGACTACAGTCAGTCAACCCAGAACTTCACAAGCGCCTTCAATTCATCACTGGTGCTACAAAATAGAGATATATAAATGCTCAAAGTGATGGAGAATGCTGTTCTTTTTATACATTTTGCTCATGGTTGTCAAATAATTCTTTGTGAAGAACAACGCCAGCCAAGATTTTACCTGACAAGTATTGGCTATGTAGCTGATGCCAACACTAGATTTTATCATTACAGATACAATTCAGTTTTCTAGAAAATGTTCTTAACAAGCTTAAGAGCCATACTGTTGCATTTATGCAGTATAAAAATTAAGAACCTGGCCAGTGTATTTTTTCCAGATACGCTATCAGCCATTGTTTTTGATTTCTGGAAAGCATCTTGTTTCAGGTTATGAGCAGAAAGCTGGCTGAATATATTTGTATCTGGAAAACCTACACTGGCCAGGTTCTTTTGATAAACAGTATGGCACTCTGACTTTTTTGGAATAGTTTGAAGAATATAAAAGGACTCTATAAGGGTTGTGAGATATAACCCAGATCTGGCATTGTACAATTTTAATGTAACAAATGTATAAAATAATAAGTACATTTATTGTTTTGTTTGCATAGGATTAGATGATAATGAGAAAAATAAAATGAATTGTCGTTAAAATGTACATGCATCACTCATTACATGAGGGAAGTATACCATTTCTTTTTTTTAAAAGATATTTTTATTGAAGCCTTTTTTATATGTATAATTTCACAAACAAGGCAAACAAAGGAACAGACATACAAAATCAGAACCCCTCACCAACCCCCACCCTCAAAAAATAAAATAAATAAATAAACAATTGCATGAGTTCACCTTTGGTTACATCTGAAAAGCAAAATAAAATACAATCAAGTGCTGTATGAGGTCCCAAATCATCATAAAATCATAGAAGTTTAGTAGACAAAATAGTAAAGGGGAGCAAGTTATATAGCGACGTACTAGTTAAACCAGGCCAAGAAAGAACTCCATATCTTTTCGTACTTCTCTGGGTTCCTCCTCACGCTGAATAAGATTTTTTCAGGTGTGCTGTAGGATGTTAATTCACTTAACCATTGTCTCTGCGATGAAGGAAATTCTGATTTCCAATTCTGCAAAAATACACTTTTTACCAGCTGTACCCGCAAGTAATATAAAATATTTTTTAGTAAAGCTCGCATCTAGAATTTGTATATCTCCCAGAATCCATATCCTTGGGTCAGGGGGAATCTTGACATTTGTAGTTTTTGAAGCTATATTAATGATGTATTTCCAATAGGTTTCCAAGCTAGGACATTTCCAGAGCATATGAAGAAAGTCCCCCTCACATCTCTGACAATTTGGAGAGGAGATGTGGTGGAGTATAATAAGTTCTATTAAATATATTAAACTGTATTTGTCTGTGTTTTGTTGAGATTAGTACTGATTGGGAGATTTCAAGGATATAACACCAGTCATTGTCGTTGTATCTTATGTTAAGATCTGATTCCCATTTCTTCTTTGTATTAATCTTATTATATATTGTAAGGTTATTATTTAAAATACCATAAATAGCAGATATCAATACACTGAAGAAATAAAAACCTTGGATCAACTTGAAAAAATTGAGGTAATCAATCACACAAAATATTTGACATTGACTCAAAGCAAATAATTTAATTTAGTTTAACCTGAAAAGTTTAACTCCATGCAACCACTTTTTAAAGGTTGGAGCAATCTAATTATTTTTAGGTTGGAGCAAACTAATTATTTTAAGTTAGAGCAAACTAATTATTTTAGTAACAGTTGTCATTATTTGAAATGTATAGTAAATCAATTTTTTTTTAAATTGCTTTTAATACATTTTGATCAATGACTACTCAGAACACTTTCCTTTAGAACACATTCATATTTATTGTTCCATAAATTGATAACATTGAACATGTTTCAAATGTATGAAGATAAACAGTCTGCTTCAGCTGAACACCAGAAACGAGACTATTGATGTCATCAGAAGACAAATCATGGAGCTGCGAATAGTAGCACAACTCCTAAGACATCATGCAGTACCCATGGCAGATTTACCGGGACATACATTTTCTAATTCAGGTGTAAGCCTTGCTATCAGCTAAACACATGATCAATTGCTGCTCTAGTTGATATTTTCACCCTGCTGCACACACTGCCTCACCCTAATCTGTGAGGTCTTTGGAGGTACTAACAACATCTGTCTATGGCAAAAAAGGTACTCTGACATCACAGATTGTGGTGGGGCAGTGTGTGCAGCAGGGTAAAAATATCAACCACTAGTGCAGAATATGGACCATGTGTTTAGTTAATCTTTAAATACAACTAATTTGACGTAATGGCTTACACAAAAATACTTTGAGCCCACAAATTTGTTACATAATTCAAATCGTCACTTGATGACATCACATTTGTAGTAATATTAAATTGGGAAGGTTTTTCCTGACAGAACACATTTCACCCTAAAACATCCTAAAATAGAATTAAATGTTATTATGACAGCATTGTACACCTGTTTCAAATGTATATGATGATGAGCAGACTCTTTCAGCTGAACACCAGAGACAAATCCTGGAACTGAATAGTGGAACTCCTAAGAGACTGAGAGTTTCTGATTCAATGCTGTAAACTAATTTAGGCATAATAGCTCAAACAAAAACTCTGAGCCCACAAAGTTGGTGACTTTAAGTATCACTCACTTGATGGAATCACCAGTTAGGAACATTGAAATAGGAACCTTCTTCTGACAGGAAACGTTTTCTTCAAGGGTTTTAAGATGACTTGTGTGAATCTCTCCAGTTCTCAAGATAGAAAGCTCCTGGCCCTCTGCATTGGTCTGAAAATCTAACCTATCTGCTGTACAAATCTGTGCATACGCTGCAATCAGTCTCTCCAGTTGTCTAGAACGCTCGGCCTACTTCGGCCTTTGAGGCTGGTAGTCTCCGAACATGGGCAGCACCATTTGTAAATGCTGCAGTGAAAATGCAGCCATGTAAGTGCAACCTCTTACAAAAGGATCCAAAGTCTTGAAAGTCATTTCTACACATTTTTTGAGAACATTCGGGCAGCCACATTTGTAAATGCTGCAGTGAAAATGCAGCCTTTTAAGTGCAACTTCTTATAGAAAGGATCCAAAGTCTTGGCTGTAGAAACACCATAAAATTGAACCACAAATGGGAAAATAAAATAAAGCAAGTCCACACAATTCACTTCTGTCTAATCTGTGCTGTACAGTTGGGTGCTCAGTCTATTGACTTTTGGGGTCATCCTTTTTCCATCAAGCTCCATCAGGACCTTTTGCACAAATTCAAAGGTGAACTGCAGCATTTTCGGATATTTTAGGTTGCGTGTGTATATGAGCCCAAAGACCATGGCAAAAGCTGTTGCAACCGAGGGCAACTCGTTCAGGACCTCTGTTCCTTCGATGACAATCTTAATGTCTTTGGGTGGATGGAGAGGATCCTCTTTCTCAGTGATAAAGGTCGCCATGGTTGTCTTCAACCTCATTTTCCTGCATAAAAAAAAAGAAAAAAAAGAAAAGACGTGTTATTGTTTCAGAAATCTCCAGATTTCATGTTAGATCATAATGTGCCACGCTCTTATACACTCTTAACTTTCAAAACTTGAATACGTGCAAATCAACCAAATGTTTATTACAAGGGGTGTGACAAGATTAAAAGTGACAAGATTTCTCGTCAGGTTAAAAAGCTGTCTCATGAGACTCACGCAATTCACATTTTTATACAGGCTGTCACGCGACACATCAGTTTTCTCACACAGTGAAAAAGAAATGTATAACTGGTAACGTGCACTCACGGAGTGAATCAACTCCACCCAGCTTATGCAACACCAGCATACGACATGATCTAAAAACTGAAGCGCAGCCTTGCTCTGTTTGGGACTGTGAGCTGCACTTTATCAGAGGTGCTGGAGTTAACGTGTGTGGATTTGTGGTGAGATTTTCTGTCTCAGTATTTTTCTATTCTGCGACATATATTGGGATATGGGTTAAATAGGTTTTGAATTGTCACCTGCCACTTGAATTGTGTGTTTCCCCCTTACATAAACAAAGACATTTCCACCATAAATTGGTGCAGAAACATTCACCAGAATGCAGGAGATTAAGTGTTTAATGCTCAAAATTCAGTCATATAATTCAGCATCAAAGATTTCTTATAGTGTTAAAATCTAATCTTGTGAGCTGAGTTTCTCGTCACACTCCTATTTATTACATATGGCTGTTAGTCTGAGGGTGTTAACTGTGTGAGCGAGTGAGAGAGCCCTTACCTGGTATTCTTTGATAAGGTACTCAACAGGTTCGACCCAGGTAGATCATCAGAGATTTGAGGATGCATTCTCTTCTGATGGTGATGTCCACAGTCTGAGTAAGAACAGTTACAATTAATTAAAATTAAACAATCAATTCAGCCATGGATCTCACTGATACACAACTTGTTCATAGATACCTCATCTAAAACCTGCAAGGTCCTGGTGGTCTTCTCTTTTACAACTCCTCCCTTGCTCCTGATGACCTCCAGCAGTTTGGTGGAGTGCTTGTCCAACTGCGCCAAGAACTTTGTCTCCCAGGGAACTGTTGTGATTCGGATGAACTCGGCATTGATCTAAAAAGTAGAGCATACAGAAAGAAGTGTAAAAGTTTGATTCTACAAAAGCAGGACTATCAACAGGTCCGTCAACAATTCCAGGCTTTAAATCATAAATTGTATGGGGGGTATGTTTTCTCCATTTGTGAGTATTGAACGCTCCCTATAGATTGGTTTTGTATGAGCAATCAGCAAACATACAACTGACAGATTCATGATTTTTCAAATGTTTCCCAATGTGTTGGAAAGTAGTCTGTCTCAGTAGAAAGTAGATTGTTGGCACTTGAAGAATTGTGAAAAGCTATCTTTCTGTGAGGATTGTTGAGCAGGATGGGATTTGCTTGGATGGGTCAGTAGAGCTTTCCATGTCTTGCATGTGCATGGGCAATTCTCATAAGTACAGGGGGTAAGCCCAAAAATGCCACAAGCAATGATCACTGGCAGGAGCTTCCAAATAGGTTGCACAGCAGGAACACAACTGATTGGTGGCTGCTTCACTGAAGTTGAAAGAGAATACATTATTTTGTTTTTAAGTTAGCCATCAAAGTCTGTTAGCTACTAACATGATGCACAAATTACCCAACTTTTAACATAAACAGATATACTTTACTTTATGATTTTAGGGAAGCTGGCTAACATTTTGGTACTTTTACCACATGTAAATGCTGTTAACAGTGTAGCAAAGTAACATTACCAGCAAGAATTAGCTGGGCCTTATAATATTATGGCTGATACATACTGAATACGAGATAATTAGGATAAAAGATCACAGATGCCCTTATGCTATTGACAGCAGAAATAACCATCAGTCAAGTTTGCAGCTTGAACCTGGGGATTAACTAACGTTACCACATGTCAAGTGTCAAAAACGCAACAACAACAACAAAAAACTTTGGAGTGTTATTAACCCCCTTCCTGACAAGCTAACATGTCATGGTTGGTACTAATTGATGCCTAATGTCGTGTAATTTCATATGATACTACTACTATCTTCACTAGCTTTAAAACATAGGATATATAGATCTTCAACTGTTTTTATGCCCTTACTAACCCAATTGCTCATTATTCCATCTGTAATCTGATGTGAAATGTTGGGATTATCACACAGAGGAGTTTTACGAAACAAAAAGATGTTTAGACTGATGACAGCATGAGCTTCAGGCCATGCAGAGAAAGAGTTCAAAATGATAGGGTTTTAAATTTACATTTGTCCCCATGTAGCCAGCACCATACTGAGCGAAACTGAGCTGCAAGGTAATGGCATCTAAAGTTGGGAAGATTTAACCGTCCTTTAGAGTATGGAGCGTGAAGAGTTGATGATTTGACTCTGGGGGATTTACCTTTCCAAAGAAAGCTACATAAAGATTTATTTAGGTCATCAAAGAAAGGTTTGGGTACTTTAAATGGGATGCATTGAAAAAGATATAAGAATTTGGGGAGGATACACATCTTAATCAAATTAGCTCTGCTTATTAGTGATAGCGGAAGGTCCCTCCAGTTTTGTAAATCTATTTTAACTTGGTTTAAGAGATTGATATAATTGTCTTTAAAGGTTTTATCTACAGAAGTTTGAATTTCTATGCCCAAGTATTTAATTCTACTGGGGCGCCATTGCAAAGGCCTGGTTAAGTTCTTGATATAGTTGTCCTGTATATTTAAGGGCAGGACCTCACTTTTTGTAAGGTTTAGCTTATAGCCGGAAGCTGTACTGTACTGTTGGAAACATTGTAAGGGGGGGGAGAGAGTTTGCAGGGTCAGCCACAAAGGCTAATAGGTCAACTGCATACAAAGCCAAATTAACGGGTTAAAGTAAGAAATGGTTTGTGAGACTGAAAAGTTGTCCAGGAGGAAAGGAGTACAATGTATTGAATTAAGTATCGTATAAATACCCTATGCTTGAAATCATGCATGGTGTCTGAGAACTTTAAACTTTAAATTAACTTTATACAGCAATTTCCAATTTCCTCAAGGAATGAAGATGGCAGGGCTGAAAATTAACTTTTTGGCTCACCAGCCAAGGGGACTGGTAGATGAAAAAATTCACGGGCCAACCATATTTTTTACCAACCAAAATAATGAATTGCCTTTTTCTGTCATACATTTTTTTCAGTACTTTTCATTGAGATAATACAGTATTATGTTGAATAAAAGATTTAAGGCAAGGCCAGAATGAAATCTGAAGCAAAATGAGTTTACTACTATAAGTTTTAAGCTCAAAATTCCATTTGCTATTAAATGTACTTCATAACATTTTTTTTTTCATATATATATCATGCGTTTTCCTAAGCCTGCCATTAACAGGCTGAGCTCCTGAGACCCCTGTGGAGTTCTGGTCATGGGTTTTGGGAGTAAATAAAACAGAATACTTTTAGCCTTTGTAGATGCTGCTGAAACCATTTTAAGTGGGGTAGGAAACCTGTGTTTGCCACTGGTTCGTTCTCTTCGAAAAAGAGCAGGAAAAGACCTGTGAAGTAAATTGAAAGGCATGTCATACAAAATGGCCCACATACTACATACATTGTAGACACATTGTACTTTTTCTAACTTTGACATCTCCTGCTGCACATTGGCCTGTCTCGCTCTTGATTCCTGAAAAGTTCCCTGGCTGGGACGCTGGCCCTGAATCTGCTGATAAGAGAGAAAGCAAGTTCCGTGCAGCAGTCTCAATATTGGCATAGTCCGGCTTCTGGAAACACATACATACAAGCAAGAATAAAGAAAGGTTTGACATTTTTTTTTCAATTAGCATAAAAGCAATTTTCAGAAAAATAAATATCATCTTCTAAGTGAGAGAACTTAAACAGATAATTTAAAACTCACAATTTCAAATCCAAAGAAAACACTCACTCAGCACATTAGTATGCACACATTTTATCTGTTCACACTAACTTAGATATAATTAATAACCAACAACTTATCAATATTATGAAAACTTAGCTAATTGGGGGAACAAATTAGGTTGCATTATGTTGGAATTACACATCTGAAAATGTGCTATATAAATAAAGGGGCTAGGATTTTATCTGAAGTTATCAGCAATTGTGGCTCTTAAACAGTTCTATGCAAATTGTTCAAATCACTGTGACTTGATGATAACAATAGTCAGTTATTGTAAATAAACATTGTGGTTCAGACAATAGGGATTAGGATTACTTGGGATGGGGAGGTATTCTCTGGCAGGCTCTGTGACAGTTTACAGCATACTGAGGCAGACCTGAAAGCTAGACTGTCCTAGGTAAACTGGGATGTCTGGTCACCTAATTCTACCAGCACATACACTGCAAGAAACACCTCAGCTTGCGGTTAGTACCAGTAACCGGTGTTGGGAAACTGTAGTTAACTAAACAACTAGCTACTTTTAAATGGAAAGTACTTGAACTACATCTTTACTGCTCTCAAAAAACAGACTAACTTGTAAAACTAAACCTACGAAAAAGTAGTTCATCTACATCCAAACTACGTTACAAGAAATTATCACAATCTGTGTCTGAATCTCATCTTGTTACATGGAAATCCAACTGAACTGATACCTAGTAAAGTGTAGGTGTGTTTTCTGTTGTAAAGAGAGGATAGGGAGCAGTTGTTAACATGAAATTTCAAAAATGCTACATTTCTAGAGAAATTATTAATATTCGGCCATATACATCTTAAACTCAAACCCCATGAAATTATAAATAACAGGTGATTGTCATTTAATGACAACTATGGCCAATGAGCATTGTGCGATATTTTATGACCACAAATGTTATTCAAATACTATGCATTTTTTATTTATAATTAACTACCTAAACTACATGACCCAAAGTTGTTAACTACTGAAAAAGCTACAGAGATTTGAAATGCACTGCAGTTTAACTACCACCAACTACTGCAAACTGTAGATGAAGTGGTAATTGAACTATATGCATCATAAACAAATTAAACGGCCAGACATATTTTTTACCAGTCCATAATAATAAATAGCTTTTTCTATTGTTTTTTCATCTCATAACTTCGCCACTTCACATCAACTTGGAAAGGTATAAAAAAAACATAAATTTAAGTAGTCTTTCTTCAAATTATTCACAATGAAATTCCCCCATTATTTTTGATGTTAGTGTTTTTTCACCACACACCCCGGCATGTAAAAGCATTGATATACCATGATTCACCTGTTGGAGTTAGAAACATAATGAAAAGTTAAAATGTATTTCACTAGGAGCTTTTCTTTAGCTTCTCTTGCTGATACCTCCTCCTTTTGTCTTGCTGTGTACTGGCATTTCTTTTAGTGTAGTATGGCGATGGTGGTATAGTGGTGAGCATAGCTGCCTTCCAAGCAGTTGACCCGGGTTCGATTCCCGGCCATCGCACAAAACGGTGTTTTCTTAAGCACCTACCCGCCCCTTACCTCGATGAACCAACTACTAACCACCAGATAACGGTAGCGGATGGAAACAAGCATTCGTTGGCATACATGTGACTCCTTAGTAATCAGGAGAGGCCTCTTCAGTGGGCGAGTAGTGCAAACTTTGCCAGTGGCCCTTGAATGGGTCATTCTTTTCTCTAACCCAGATTGACTGAGAATATTAATACACACACCTACTCTGGGTAGTTGTCTCTGCCATCTCCGTCAGGCTTTATTTTCGGGCTGATGAAGCACTGGTGACATCTGGTCAAAGACAGTTGCATTTTATCTGGTGGTGATGAAGTTTCCATCATTGTAATTTTCCTGTCATCTATTTGCTTGTATTTCATTACAAGTTCTCTGTTGAGACATTCATACACCAAAACTAAAGACTGCCCTTGAAAACAGAAGACTATTTGAAAGAAAGCACAGCCTGTGAAGTTATTTTGCCAGAGGAAAAATTCAAGGCGCAACAGGTACATTTGACGGCACAACAACCAGGGAGGCCAGAGTGGTTGTCGTGGCCGAGTGAAAAGAAAGAAGCAAATTGCACAAGTCTCGACACTGCAAGCCTGCATCCAAAATCCCGAGCCAAATCAGTCCTTGTGGCCAGAAGGTGTTTCGTGTGAATGAAGCAAATTGCAAAAGTCTCGACACTGCAGCGTTGTGAATGTGCGTTTAGGGCAGTTTGGCACTTAAGCACTTTGGTCAAATCAGTCCTCGTGGAGAGAAGGTGCTTCAGGTGAATGTGAGTTGCGGGTTTGGCAGTTTGTACGAAAAAAAGAAACAAATTGAAGGGTTGTGAAAAACACAAGGCTGCTCCACGCCAAAATGTATTTCACTAGGAGCTTTTCTTGAGCTTCTCTTGCTGAAACCCCCTACTTTTGTCTTCCTTTGTCCCCGCCTTGTTGAGTTCCTGACATAAACCGCAGATGCTACAGTGGCATTTTTTTGTTGTGATATGGCAATGGTGGTATAGTGGTGAGCATAGCTGCCTTCCAAGCAGTTGACCCGGGTTCGATTCCCGGCCATTGCACATAATACTGTTTTCTTAAGCACCTACCCGCCCCTTACCTTGATGAACCAACTACTAACCACCCGATAACGGTAGCGGATGGAAACAAGCATTCATTCACATTTGCAACCCTACGTGTGACTCCTTAGTCATCAGGAGAGGCCTCTTCAGTGGACGAGTACTGCAAACTTTTCCAGTGGCCCTTGAATGGTTAATTCTAGAGACACTTTTCTCTAACCCAGATTGACTGAGAATACTAATACACACACCTACTCTGGGTAGTTGTTCAAAAGGTTCTATAGTCAGTGGTACTGTTACTCAGTATTGAGGCCCAGGGTTCAATCCCTGCCATCTCCGTCAGGCTTTATTTTCGGGCTGATGAAGCACTGGTGACATGGGATCTGGTCAAAGACAGTTGCAGATTTTATCTGGTGTTGATGAAGTTTCCATCGTTGTAATTTTCCTGTCATCTATTTGCTTGTATTTCATTACAAGTTCTCTGTTGAGACATTCATACACCAAAACTAAAGACTGCCCTTGAAAACAGAAGGCTATTTGAAAGAAAGCACAGTCTGTGAAGTTATTTTGCCAGAGGAAAAATTCAAGGCGCAACTGCAGTGAAAAACAGGTACGTCTGTGCATTTCAGGGCACAACAACCAGGGAGGCCAGAGTTGTTGAGGCGATGGACTAGAAATCCATTGGGCTGTCCCCACGCAGATTTGAATCCTGCCGACAACGTCGGGCAGTTTTGTCCCAAAAAAAAAGAAAGAAGCAAATTGCACAAGTCTCGACACTGCAAGCCTGCATCCAAAATCCCGAGCCAAATCAGTCCTTGTGGCGAGAAGGTGTTTCGTGTGAATGAAGCAAATTGCAAAAGTCTCGACACTGCAGGGTTGTGAATGTGTGTTTAGGGCAGTTGGGCACTTAAGCACTTTGGTCAAATCAGTCCTCGTGGCAAGAAGGTGCTTCAGGTGAATGTGAGTAGCGGGTTTGGCAGTTTGTACGAAAAAAAGAAACAAATTGAAGGGTTGTGAAAAACACAAGGCTGCTCCACGCCAAAATGTATTTCACTAGGAGCTTTTCTTTAGCTTCTCTTGCTGATACCTCCTCCTTTTGTCTTCCTCTGTTCCCGCCTTGTTGAGTTCCTGACATAAACTGCAGACTGCAGTGGCATTTTATTGGTGTAATATGGCGATGGTGGTATAGTGGTGAGCATAGCTGCCTTCCAAGCAGTTGATCCTGCTTTGAGTCCCGGCCATCGCACATAATACTGTTTTCTTAAGCACCTACCCGCCCCTTACCTTGATGAACCAACTACTAACCACCCGATAACGGTAGCGGATGGAAACAAGCATTCATTCGCATTTGCAACCCTACGTGTGACTCCTTAGTCATCAGGAGAGGCCTCTTGAGTGGACGAGTAGTGCAAACTTTGCCAGTGGCCCTTGAATGGGTAATTCTAGAGACACTTTTCTCTAACCCAGATTGACTGAGAATACTAATACACACACCTACTCTGGGTAGTTGTTCAAAAGGTTCTATAGTCAGTGGTACTGTTACTCAGTGTTGAGGCCCCGGGTTCAATCCCTGCCATCTCCGTCAGGCTTTATTTTCGGGCTGATGAAGCACTGGTGACATGGGATCTGGTCAAAGACAGTTGCGGTTTTTATCTGGTGGTGATGGAGTTTCCATCGTTGTAATTTTTTGTCACCTATGTGCTTGTATTTCATTACAAGTTCTCTGTTGAGACATTCATACACCAAAACTAAAGACTGCCCTTCAAAACAGAAGGCTGTTTGAAAGAAAGCACAGTCTGTGAAGTTATTTGCCAGAGGAAAAATTCAAGGTGCAACTGCAGTGAAAAACAGGTACATCCATGCATTTCAGGGCACAACAACCAGGGAGGCCAGAGTGGTTGTTGTGGTCGAGTGGTTAAGGTAATTGACTAGAAATCTATTGGCATCCGCACAGGTTGGAATCCTGCCGACAACGTTGGGCAGTTTTGTCCCAAAAAAAATAAAGAAGCAAATTGCACAAGTCTTGACACTGCAAGGCTGCATCCAAAATCGTTAAGGTGAATGTGAGGAGTTCGTTTAGGGAAGTTGGGCACTTTTTCAGTTTTGTCCAATCAGTCCTCAGGCGAGACAACGTTGTACTGTTTGCAATGCACAACATTTTATTAAAAATGAACCGTGGACTAAGATGGGTTTCGTTTACAGTCCAATCCTGTCCAGGATTTTCAGCTCCCAGAAACAAGTTCCGACGTCCCTTAACAGCAGCATTGCTGTACCCTTATTGAATTGGATGTAGTTGTTTAGATTAAGACTTTATGAATTTATGAATGAATTAAACATCAGGCATTATGGCCACTTGCTTATAAAAGTGTCACATATACGACAGTCTTGTATAACACGATAAAGATCCTCAGGCTTCACCCTGACTAGATGAGACAAACTAAAGTTAAACTTAACTTGAATTTGAAGGAACTTCAATGAACGATGAACACCTAAACTTATAAATCTAAACTTAACTAAAATTTTAGTCGGAGCTCAAACGTTATTCCTTCCTGGATGTTTTCCTGCTGGACACACAGACCACATGGTCTTCAAGTGGTTCAAACCTTCAAAATTCCACCTATTCTCTCGTTTTTATTTACATATTTGGTGTTGAGGTAATCAAAAATGAAAAGTTATGTTACTTTAAAATTGTGATACCTTAATTAGGTTACTGACTAAATTTTTTAACAAGTATACAATACAATACAACAGTAATAAAAGTAAACTTAAAATGATAAAAAAAAAGATGAAATCATCATCACAATCATGAACACAATCAACAAAAATATGAAAAATAAACTCATTTGTGATATTCTCAGAAGTCAAAACTGAATTATGATAAGAATTATCCCGATGTTTGGTTCTTCTTGAATTCTTCATGTGGTTCACATCCAATTCAAACTGAATGAGAATGTTACACTGTCATTTATCAGAGTCCATTTTACTGTTGACGTAACTTATTAAAGATAATGTGGATTTTCATGCTGACTTTTACAGTTTAAAGTTCTTATTTCAGCTGTACTGATGTTAATAATAGAGATTATTGTACCATTGACACAAAACTTCTCCTGTGAAACCCTTCCAAATAACAATTCTACCAATCAATGCAAACACACACTGTAACCTATCTGAGCATTGCTTTATTGAAGACAAATATAAAGGATATTGATCATGTGACTACACAGACAAAACTCATTAGAAGGACTCATTGATTGCTGATTTAGGTTTTAGGCTGATTAAAAGAACGTCAAAGCTGACACATAGACAACAGACTGTGTGTGACGCTGCTGCAGATGAGGACACATCTGGTCATCTGTTCAACAGTTCATAGATTCAGCAATGACAGAAAATAGAAATATAATATCATAAAATAAATGTATATTTCTCTTTTGAAATTCCTGTCCGCTCTCTGAAAGACAAATAACTGATTACTAATTATTCATAACTTCAACAATGACATAAAAAGAAGAACTATGAGGATAGAAATAAATATAAATTATCTTTTGGCGGAAGATGAATGACAGTCCACTGTATCCTTTCTTCTCCTCTTGTCTCTTCTCCTCCTCTTCACTCTCTAAAAGACTAATAACAGACAAGGTGTTGTTACAGTTAATAACTTCACACAACAACTATTGATCAGTATAAATATGATGATCAAACAGTAAATGTACTTATCTTTTGAAGGGAGTGCATGCTGTCTCATCTTGTCTCCTCCCTTGTAAAAGAGTAAAAAGTGGAAATAACAGTTCAGAACTCCAACAATCAAATAAAGAAGAACTATTGATCAAGAGAACAACTTTGATAACAACTTAGAACAAATGTATATTTACCTTTTAAAACAAAACACAGTGCATGCTGTGTGCTTTGCTGGTCTCTGGTCTCATCTGGTCTGGTCTTGTTTCTTCCTGGTTTCCTCTCCTCTCTCTGAAAGATAAACAGACATGGGGAGACAATAATTAACAAACAACAGATTAATGATTTCACTGTATATGAATTTTGATAATAACTTAATATAAATGAATATTTCTCTTTTTATAGCAGATGTTTGACGTTGCATGTTGTCTCGTCCTCTCGTCTCTTCTTCTCTCTCTATTCCAAAGTCCAAACGTCTTCCAGGTTTCACAAACAGCTCAGTGTTTATCAATCCATCCACAGCTGGCTGCTCCAGTTAGTGCAGCTGGAGTTCATCTCATCAGACTGATTCTGTCCTCTCCCTCTTCTTCCTGCTCGTCCTGCCTGTCGTTGGTGGATCAGTAGTGTTGTGGCTCGGACCCTGCAGCTTCCATCCTCTCTGCTGTGAAATGTCTTTCCTCACTTGCACTGAAATGTTAACTTTCCAACTCATCCTGCATGGAAACAGGACCTCTGACATCCTTGAATCTTCCTTCCATTTCGTTATATCGTAGGTGGAGTAGTCGCTGTGGCTCCACCATGTCAGACACACCCTAACTTACATTATATACACTGTATACATTACACTTACACATAACTGGTGCAACCCAGTTTAGATGACTAAGTCAGAATAGCTGTGCATTTATGACTTTCAAGTTCAGTATTTGAGCTAAATTATACAGTTTATCAGTTGTTCTGTATTGTTATTGTTATTGATTGAATATAATATTAAATATCTATAAAATGTGTCACTTAGTCAGGGATTGTCAGTTTATTCAATGATAGAAAAGTGGTCCCTTCAGGAAAAAGGTTGGGGACCACTGCTCTAAGAGATATATTAGCTGCATTTCATTAAAAACTGAAATATTTCCCAACACATTTAAAAGCATAATTTGGATTTATCTCTCTCTGACATGTGGGCACAATATGGCAGTAATAAGGGGAGTGAGGGTCTCATTTGGTCATGTTAATGAAGAAACAGTCTTTTTATATCTGTTAATAATATTCAGTGCTTGAAATGGGCCAGTACTCACTGGTACTGAGTACCAGCACTTCTGATTTTTGTTCAAGAGTACCCTTCCTTTTTTATAGACTACTGCCACCTCTGGTGAGCATGACTGTAGCCACCGTACCACTGTACTGAGGATTAGATGATTAGATAGACACTTTATTCATCCCCAAGGGGAAATTCACAGTTTCCAGCAGTATCCACAGACTGATAATAATAACAATAACAATAACAATAATAACAATAACAATAACAACAACAACAACAACAACAACAACAACAACAACAGGAGGCAAAATGCAAAAGAACCAATAAAATAAAATAATAAAATAAAATAAATAGCAAAATAACTAGCATTGGGTGAGTGTCCTAAAGTGCATGGTCAAATCCAGTGCTTGAAAGGCCTAAAGGCCAGGACACACCAACCCGACGGCCAATTGCCTGTCCGATGACGTCTGACGGTTGATAATCGGGTTGGTGTGTCACACCTTAAGGTGCATCACAAAATGCAGGGTGCACTCACCAGTATTTTCTCCAAGGGTTATACAATAAAAGTCATGAAACAATAAAAGAGTTCTGCTGAACTGGGGTACTGGCACCTTTTTTGGTCCAGTTCAGCCACTGATAATACTGGGAATCCTTCCATTACCACCTTCAGTCATCAACATACAACAACATGCCTAGCCTTACCACACTGACGTCAAAGGCCTATTTCTGGCTTGTTCCCATATCTAACGTCATCTCCATCTCCGGCACATGAAACATACACAGCTTTTAAAAAAAAATTTAAAATGGCCCAGTCGCCATCTTTGTCCTATACTTTGAATGTTAAACCCGACAACCCTTAGTTTTTCTCAATCAATAAATCAATATTGAGAATTTTTTCACCTGCCATGTGCACTCTCAGTTAAATCCATAAATCTATAATTATTATACATCAAAATAAGTTTAATTTAGGTGTGATATTCTGATGCTGTTCTGAAGGGAATATTTTCAACCAACAGAATAATATAACTAATACTTATATTTATTTAGGCTATAAATATTTATATTCATGAATATGGTTTGTGAGTATGATTGAATGTGTGATCTTATGCTCTATTTAATACACAGACGTGTTTCACTGTTTTACCATAGCACTCATCCAGCAAACGGAGGATACCAATTAGTCAGCACGTATTTCTCACGCTGGAAACCAAAGGAGGCCATTTTGACCTCACTGCCACAGCTGCTTTCTCACTTCCAGATGTTCCAGCAGTTCAACAGATGTTTTCTCAATACAGACTGTTCACTTTTCAACAACCCAACACTTGTTCCACAGCTGAAGAGCTTCACTCGTCCAGAGTTCAGCTCCTGTCTGTCAGCGCCTGGCTGCGTCACCACCTTGACAACCAGCGACACCTTACCTCTGCAGGCTCGAGTGAGCTAAATAATGTGGATTTTATTACTAGTTTATTATAAAAAGTATGAATAATGTTGAGTCAAAATCTGATTATATTAGAGCTGAAAGGATGATAGTCATTAAGTGACTAATGGATCATCAGACTAATAACTGGCAACTATTTTCATAATTATTAATCGTTTTTACAAGTAAAAAAAACATTTGATGTTTTCAGTCCGTCAAATATGAGACTTTGCTGCTTTTCTTTTCGTAAATATGTCAATAGAAAATCTTTGGATTCTCAAGGTGTCTCCTTGATATTTAAAGTGAATAATTGCCAATTTATTATAAATATTATAATCATAGTGTCATTGTTAGTATTGCTTTTATTTAGGGTGACCCAAGCGCGCCTTCTCTTCATGTTACGTGCAGAGTGGAGGGGCTTTGGGCAAAAAGATAAGTCTGTCATTGTTTATATGATGATTGAATAGTGGATTTAACTCTATCTGATTGCGCTCAGGTACCCTGCAGTAATCCTGCTGACACTACATAATAAATATGGTAAATACGGTCCATTTGAAGGATAAACATTTGTTTTTCTGCCTCAGTATCCTGCATGACGCACAGCCTGTACCTCAGATATATGTTTATAGAGCTGCTGAAGCCAATAATGGTGCATAAAAATAACATCAAATAGCACATTTCATCACTTCAAATGTTCCTAAAACAACTAAAAGTTCAGCTCTGTGGAAAAAGGGATGCGTCCAGTAGGGAGATCGCAATCTGCAACCTGGGTGCCAACCCGCCTCCTCAGAGCACCTCGACAGCTCAGGGCACTTGTGTTCCTATTATTGGTCACTTTATTCAACACATTGGTGAAAAATAAAAATATAAATTTCTCTGAAATCACATCCACTTTCATTCTCCGGGTTTCAAGCAGCTGACCAGTGATTACATAGAAGTTTGAATGAGTGTGAAACGACAGCCAGTAGTCAGCAGCTTTCTGTTCCACCTGCACTACCAGACCTGAGTCTTGTTGCGCACTGTCGAGGCACAATTACGCACAGCGCAGAGGACCCGCTGCTTACATATAATCACAGAAAGCTCAAACTTGTCATTTTGATGCATTATTATTAAATCAGTTTATTTGTGGATCATTACGTGTATGTGGTAATATGAAGATTAAAGAGACAACAGAAGATAAGACAGAAAACCAAAAGTAAGACAATCAAATGTAACTGAACTCAAATCTGAAGAAAAAATATACATACAACAAACAGAAGAACATATTAAATGATAGTATTATGTTATTTATGGTACTACGGTGTGTTTAAATGCAGATGGTTTTTGTTGTCACTAACAGACAGACCGGAAGGACATCTACAGTGTCTGAAACAGCTGAGCTTGTTGCAGCTTTAAATATCCTCCATCATATGGATCATATTCTTTATTCTATTGTCGGATTAGATACACACAGCTGTACCTTGTTCATTCCAATCATTATCTAATTATTACTAGCTCATTATAGAGAGTTGAATGAATAAGGGTGCGACCTGTCCTCTAAAGCTGAAGACTGGAGATACAGCGCTTTTCTTGCTGCTGCTGGCTGCAGCTATTAAACTGAAAAACAACTTTTATTTTGAAGGAAGGAATCCTGTAGCTGCTTCACACAGGATGCATTCAGCTCCATTACTTTTGTTTTGTTAGAGCTCAATGGTTCACCTGCGACTGTTAACCAGCTGCAGGACATTTAACTTCCGACTGCTGAGCAACGGCAAAGACACTGATGCTTTCTATCAACGCAATATTTAAATGCTTTCAGTTTGATGTTCTGTCTCTTTAAAACATGGAGATGCCGGGGATTGAACGCAGGGCCTACATCCCCCTATGCTGCATGTATCTCAGACAGCACATCTGGATAATGCAGACAATATCGTCTTTATGATTGGACTATTGGATGATTGAGGCAGCCCCTATGTGTACATATACCTGATGCCCATATATCATACTGATGAAGGTTGCACTGAATGTTGTAAATGCAAATATTCAAATAATATTTATTCAGCAGTAAGAGACAGTGTGCAGGAGTCTGTCAAGGTTTTCAAGTTGCACCTTCTTCAGACACACCATTTTAATGAACTTTAAAGAGTAAAAGTCAGCATGACAATCCATGTGTTCTCTAACAGGTTACATCAACAGTAAAAAATAAAACATTTTCTCATTCAGTCTGATCTGGATTAATTTTTTTTCCACATCAGTTCAAACACATTAAGAATTCCTCAACAACATCTCAACATTTGAAACATTCCTCTAATAATTCAAATATTTTTGACTTCTGGTAATAACATGGCAGATACACAGAAATATTTTAAATGTTTGGTGATCAGCTGCAGTATAGACCTTTTTCACAGCAGCCACTTTACCATGAAATAGTAGGCTAAACACAGTTTTGACCAGTGATACTAATTACGGTTCTGCTCCATTCAGGTCAAACAGAGTCAGGGGCTGGGTCACCTTTCACTGGCAGTGTCTTTCAGAGGCTGTAGTGGGTTCCATTTTAAAGCTAGAGTTAGGTACTGGTATCATATGAAACTAGATGACCTAACGTATCCACTGGTACCAGTTATGTTAGCATGTTCGGAGTGGGGCTAAATAATGCTCCAAAGTTAGGCTAAATTTTAGTGATGGAAAAACTTGCATGGCCTTTTTCAAAGGAATACATTGACCTCTGACCTCAGAATATCTGAATCAAAATCTTGGGTTCTATGGTTACCCACGAGTCTCCCCTTTGCAGACATGCCCACTTTATGCTAATCCAGTGCAGTTGTGGGCAAGAACCATGCTGTTTTCTGCATGTGGTATAAATGTGTTTAATATGTCTGCATACTGGGGTCCCTAAACAGTGATGGAATCGCATAAATTGTTAATGACTGGAAAGATGAGACACGTACTTCATGCCACGCCTGCACAAGTCAGGGCCTCACAGTGAACTCAATAACTGCAAGAAATAAAATTAGTGATTTGGATTCATTTTGAGCGGCCCCTGTTAAGGGAACTTTTTTTCTGTATCTGTATTTTTTTATATCGTTTTTAACGGTTTGGCCCACTCATTTGTAAATAATCCTATATATTGTTTGTTCCTGAACAAGGACTAAACCAACAAAGTTCACACAGTTGCACTACTTGCAAGTTTATTCAGTTACACCTCCCACAAAGAGTTAGTTGTCAACCCAAGTCACCATATAAGCCTGATGACCACTCAGGTATTCCAATAGTAAAAAGCCTCTGACGTTGTTGGCAGGATTCAAACCTGCGCAGGGAGACCCCAATGGATTTCTAGTCCATCGCCTTAAACACTCGGCCACAACAACCTGTTCTATAGTGCTTCAGTGAACAGCAACTTATCACCAAAGGTGTCTAACAGCCTGACAAATACAGCGACATGTAAACAGAGCTGTGTGAGCACCACACACCTGCTGCAGGTCAAAGTTCAGAGGAGTTGCACATGTGATGTGGATAACACAGTAACAGAAGCGGCTTTTTAATATTCCCAAACTTTTCTTAAGTTAGTTTATTGAAAAATAATTTATAATACAACACACAAGGCAGTGCACATATTGGCCCAGGCAAGCTCAAGGCTACATTAATCTGTCAGGGTTTATTATTGGTAATATATATTAAACTATGCTTAATCCATCAGTGTTAAATAGGGACATCTGCCTGGGTAAAATATAGTTTACACTTAGAAAATGCTCCTGGTTGAGATAATTTCTGATCAAAATTAAAATAGGTTTCCAAACTTCAGGAACCCGAGAATCTGAGGTTTCAAAGGTTTGATAGGTTCGCTTGTTTTTCTGTTCCTAAATTAACTTGTGGTCATTTGATTAAATAAATATAAACCCAATTTTGAGGCAAGATCGCCCTGTTTGGACAATTAAATAAATATTTTATAAGGAAAAAACAAAAAACATCCAAACTCACAGGGCAGTTTCTGTTATACTCCACTGTCAAAACGACCATCTCTGTTGTCACATACAGTCTACTGTGGCACACGTTTAAGACCCACTGTGATCAAATACATGGAGAAATAGAAATAATAATAATAATGTAATCAGAAAAAAAACATTGTTGATTGATAAGAAGTCTCATCTTTGAAATGTAAATTTAAAACAGTGGTAGGGGGTGGGTGGGAGTGACAAAACAAATAAATGATGCAGAATTAGCTACAATTAATATTAATAATAATAATACTTTACAGTTACACATATTTTCTTTTCAAAGATGCTGCAAAACCAGTGTCTTCAATATATTTTAGCCTAATGTTTAGACACCAGTGTGATAGTACCGTTAGGGTGAGAGTTGTATTTGCTTTCTCCAGCAGATGGTGGTATTGTACTGTGAAATATTCACTGAAATAATGAGAGTATCAGCCTGTGACTGTCATACTGAAAAATTTTCAAGTCCTTTACAGCTGTGTTTTTATGACATAACAGTATGTATTTATATCCTCTTTAAAAAACATTAATCCTCTCTCCGTTGCTGTGTGTGTGTGTGTGTGTGTGTGTGTGTGTGTGTGTGTGTGTGTGTGTGTGTGTGTGTGTGTGTGTGTGTGTGAGAGTGTGTAGCAGGCTGAGTGACTTATATTAGACAATGGTATGTGTGACATGGCATCTTTCATGCAGGTTTGACTCATCTGTATATCCTCATCTGCGTTAGTGTTGGTGTGAAAGCGTGTTATATGAAAAAACACACAGAATGCATATATGTGTGTGTGTGTGTGTGTGTGTGTGTGTGTGTGTGTGTGTGTGTGTGTGTATGAGTGTTAGTGTGAGTGTGTCCAAAGCCCTATAATCTCACCCAGGACTAACAGTGGAATCCAACCGGTCACAATGAGGTCTTTGTGAAGAGTGCAGAGCCAGCAGGTGAAAACTGTTTCAGACCTCAGAGAGACCATGTGATGGAGAGTTTGTACAGTCTTATCTGTATGTATGTGTGTGTGAATGTGTGTTTATGTCTATAGACAGTGTGGATGACCTGTAGCACACATGCTGGAGTGATGGCGTGCATACCGACCAAGACTGAATATGTTTAAACCTTCTTTTAAAGGTTCTTTTGGTCAGTTCACCTCAAATTAACCAAATATCCTTAGCTATAATGCAAAAACATCCATCTAGGTATTCAGTCTGATTGTGAATTCTGATTACAAAGTGAAAGTTGTACAACTGCAACCAAACCAAAAGAAAGTCCAAATTATTCAAGTATTTGACTAAAAATAAACAGAAAAAAAAAAGAGCTGAAGGCCATATAAAGCAGCTCTGGTCGCAGCTTCTATTCAAGCCTGAGTTGCTCCATCATCACATACAAATATGGATTCTGAGCAGGGCCCGGTCTCCTCTGCCAAGCTGACAAAGCTGCATCTGTGCTGCGCTGAAGCAGGCCAGTGGGGCGCAGCAGGCCGCGGCATGAGCAGCATATTCAGCCGCTGACATTTCAACAGCCGTTTACGCGACGCTCCGCCATGAAGACACAATTTTCCTCCCATGAAATGAGCAGCTGCAGGTGAGGTTTCTGTGCGTGCACTTAAGTGGATCATGTTCCTGCTTATGGATTCATCCAGAAGACCATGATGTGCACATTATCAGAGGTTATATGCATACTTCAGTCTGTTTATTTACCCTCACCCAAATGTGTTTGCCCTGTGACTATGAAGTGTGTACACTTCGTGTTGTGTGTTTTGAGAGAAGAGTGTGGTCATAAAAGTATAAGCATGTAGCATGTGTTTGCATCACTGTGTTTTTGCATCTGTGTGCATGTGCATTATTGTGCATACATAATCCCCCTTTGTTTGACTTGGCCACTGTCACCTCCTGCTGTTCGCCTGTTTGTGTTACCCTCCACTGGGTTGAGACTTGGACCTGCAGCGCAGCAGGAATGACTTAGAAGGACATGACACATATTCTCTGAGGTGAGTTTCCCCACACTTCTTGGCGCTGTCTGTCTCTGGCTGGGGGCCTGTGGGCAGGGATCGATGCCCGGCGGGTAGGTCGGGGCGGGGGGCTGGACACGGCACTGTCCCTTGAGAACGGGTGGACTGGTAAATTTCAACTAAGCAGAACCCAAGTTGTTCCTAATAAACCGTGTGTGTTCAAGCCTCCACACACACACAGAGGCTTACTTAGGGAGCTATACATCTGCAGCGCATGGAAATGAAATCAAACTCCAGATTACAGCCCAGGAGAATAAACTGATACTCTTGCCAACTTTGCACTCTGAATGATGAGTAGGAATATTAGGGCGAAGTGAAAGCAAAACATGTAGTGAACTAAAACAACCTTAGATTTCATGCTCTTACCACAGAAATGCTGCTTGTTTTCAGATGAAGCAACCCTGGCGCTGCCCTGGAATGGCCTCTGTGTTCAAAACTTGACTTTACACCCAGGGGATCAACAGCCATTTAAACATCATTTCATTGCCCTTTCACTTTGATAAACACAGTAAAACTGCACATAAACATTAAAATAATATTTTAACAAAACTGGAGAAACTTTTGTCGCCGGAGTATTTTTCTGTGTCACATTCAAAAGACACACAAACAATGCGGACACAAAACCTCTTTAATGGCTCAGTTTGTGGTTTTAACTGACTTTCCATTCTGAATGCCACCGTGTAGAAGATTGTGTGTTGTCATTGGCAATATCTGGGGTACAGACTTTTTACCCAGAGCCTGTCCAGTGACAACAGGGTGACTGTCATCTTTGCAAGCCAATAATCTGGATCCTTTTAAAGCCAATAAACATCATTAAATGTGAGTGGCAGCACAGTTTCACAAACATTAGTTGCGCAAATTACAAACAATCTCTCAAAGAATGCATCACACTGGTCACGGGTGGTCCTAGATACATGACATTTTTTATTTTTCCTTCTGTAAAGTCGCCTTTTCCAAAGAATCACATTCAATCAGTTGTGACATTTTATCAGGACTACCTAAAAAACTTTCATAAATACAATGTCAGGTACATTTAGCATGGACTTGAGTTGGCGCGGTGCTGTCAGGTATACCTTTCCCCATTCACCACAAAGACCCCATCTGGAGGAGGCTGACAGTAATGGAGGCTGGAGCTATTTTATTGCGGTCTAGACTAGCAGAGGTATGGTTCTTGAAATCACAGGCCCTCTCATCAAGCCACTGGTATGGATTCCATCTGTGTCACATTACTAACTCCGAACTGCTCTGTGATGTAGGTGTTCCTGCTATGTGGATGTTTTAACATCACAGAACACAGTAAAATCCCCTGTGCTAAAAGCGACCAGAACACCACCCACTCCATTGACCCCATAGGAACCGCCCTCTGAGATGGATATCACACAAACATAAATGCTAACACAAAGCAGGATCCCTATCACAGCTGGCTACTGTAGGGGCCCAGTGGCTCGGATCCTGACATGAAGCCGATAACCGGTGGAGTTTAGAGGTTCATTCAACATCCTGGCTCTGGAAAAAGTTAAACGATGGTGTCGTTGAGTCTCCGATAAAAAGGAGGTCTAGTGAAAGCTGGAGGCCAGTAGTCTGTCTGATGTTAGCAGATCACCTATAAAGAGCCACTGCTACTCTGACACAGATTCATTAACTAAATGATTGATTGCTGAAGATCAGTTTCACAACAAAGCTTCATAAATAAATGGTATGGGAATCGAGTATCTACAAAAAAATAATGTAGACTTTGATTTCTTTTATACAAAAATCAAAGTCTACATAATTTTTTTCCGTTAAAGCCTCTATATGTTCAATTTGAACATTTCTGACTTTGGCTCCCTCTAGTGGCAGTATATAAAAGAAACTGTGGCAGACACCAATGAACATAGCTACCCCTATCTATCTGACCTTGGGGACATTGAGAGAAATGGGCTAAATGTAACATACAATGCACTGATTTTAACCAAAAATTGTGTCATTTTTCAGCAAACATAAACTTTGAGCTTGGAGCTGAAAGATACCATAATCACCTAAACATTATGTGTAACATAAAAGGTGCCATTCATAGTGACAAACCCACACAGAGAATTATCACCCCAGCATGCAGTTCCCTCCAGCTGTGAACCAAACGCGTGATGGTGAACTAATAGAGTAAATAATGTGATTGTGTGTATGGCCATAAAATTGTGTGAAATCACTAAATAAATGAAACTGCTTTTATTGTTTAAAGAGTGGCCTCTAGTGTTTATTTAGAGCATTATGCAAATGTTAATATCATTATAAGATGTAAGTTATTTATTGCATTTTGGTAGTTTTTGCATAATATAACCGAGATACTTTAGTTACATATTTGTCTATACACATAAAATGCTGTCACCGCTGTTTAATGTTTCAAACCGCAACTATCAGGAAAACTATAATATGTCATCATAATGTCTACTTTATGGGTGAGAGTGAAACATTACTCCTTCTTAGCGTAGGGGGCTTCATAAATCACTCCAGAGTGAGGGACGAGAGCCTTTAGTCATTGGTGCACTTTCAGCACTATCCATAGGAGAGAGACTGAGATGCTGGATGAAGACGGGCCCAGATATTTTCCCCAGGAGTTGGTGAAGAATATAACAGAGCTAAAAGATGGTTTGTTACACAGAACCATCTGTGATTGGATGAACCATCTGTTTATCACCATCTATCATAGGCAAACTTCAACCAATCAGGTCAACAAACCATATAATGTAGTCAAACTTCAGTGCCGCTCTTCACTCTTCTTTCAATGAAAACATACTCTCCAGTTCTGATATAACTGATGCTAGCAGCATCTACGCTAACCTCTTTAGCAGCCACAATTTATATTTTCGAGCAAACAGTCACTTCTTACACACGTCCTTACACACACTAGCGTTTAACCACGCCTGTAGCTCATGCTATAGCTGCCAGTAGTTCCTCAAAGAACGCTGATTGGTTCAAACCACTGTGGTTGGAGACCAGAGTTCATAGCTTGAAGCCTGGCAAGATGGATTCTCTCATGATCTTGTGAGTCCCACTGCCTCGCAAGGTTAGCCCCTAAGTGGCACAAAAAGAATAATAATGCAGCTTTTATCAAGATTGTTTTGTTGTAAACAAACACATTTAATTCCCAAATGCAACAGCGCACTGATGAGAACAGATGAGAACATTTACCATCTACTGCTATGTTCTGGGAAAACCCACGGATGTGATTCAGTTCCATTGCTTGGCCAAACATCCAGTCATACTTCAACTTCCCTGTGCCGGCTAACAATGTTTATTTAGCTTTAATCATCCACTGTGTCATATTAAAGATAGTTAGCTTTATGACTTCCTTTGTGTCCCTTTCTGAAACTCAAACCTCACAATTCCCCAACCCCCCTATTTCTCCATCCCCATAAAAATCTACCGAGCCAACAAGCCGACTCACTATTTATTCTCCACTATATGAACCAGAGTGCAGGTCTTGTCTGTGTAAATACAGGTGAAATGAGAGATCTGTTTAAAGGGGGGGGGGTGTATAGGTTGAATTTAACAGGACATGCCATAGTTATTTTACTGTCTCTTAAACTTTAATCCTTATTCCAGGGGACTTGGCACGCATCTAGGTTCTCAAACACTGGCCAGCGTATGTTCTTAATATAAGCACTAAATCTCAATTAACAACAAGGAAGCATATTATGTGGCTCCCATAGAGATTTATCTTCTATGGCGGCCGGGCTCAGAGAATGGAGGAGTATTAGGGAGGATTGAATATGGAGTCTACAAACCCTGTACACGTTACGGCTCATTAAACAGTCACACAGCACCTGTAATGTTTTTTCACTGATTTATCAGTGTGTACTGCTGGTGATAACAGCCACTAATGCTAGCAAAATAAAAGACAAGCATCCCTGTGACCAACAATAGTCCTTCTGGTTTGATTTACTCAGTGAGTTTGGTTTATTTCAAAATCTACAGCAAATGATGGCTCACACCCCTCAGACCGAGTTGGAAATGATGAAACATGCCACTGTAATGACATTTTGGAAGGAGAATAAGACTTCAGGATTTCAGTTCATTGTAGGTATCTAAACAGCTAATACTGGACTTATTCGGATTGCATATTGATTATGTCAGTACGGTTGCACCAGCTAATCATAAATCCACTAGTTTGTTTGTTAGTAAAGTCCTCTTCCTAAATTCTCTGTAACTACTAGCTTGTTTCAAGCTAGTGATTTACTAAATTGGGTTGCACCATTAAAACATGAGACAGAAAGTAGTTCTGGAAAAAAGACTTAAGTGATCTGTAAATTGATTGGAACATCTGTGGAGCCGTCCAATCAAAAGCAATAGTAAAAATAAAGTCTTTGTAAGTTAGAATAGCTGAACTTCCAAAAACTTTTTAGGCAGCAATGACAGAAAACTTTACTACAAATCCTTAAGTAGGTATGACCGTTAGTACTATTCATGCACTTTAGCATCAGCATATCCAATTATGCAATCCTAGCTAAGGGTATTAGGTGATGAAGTCTGCCGTTATTAGCATGACGTTTGGAAATTTGAGGTATGTTACATTATTTTTGTGAAATACAAGTTAAAATCTTCCTAGTTTACGCCATTATTAAACAGAATTCTGTCAAATGCTTGGTCCGATACGTCGAGCATATTCCATATTACCTATTTTTTTTAAGCAAGCGTTAGCTTTTGTCAGTTGGTACGGTCAGCAACGCAGCAGTTACATTACAGGAAAATGGAAAAATAATTAGTAACAACTCTTCTAATAATTTAGTGATCTATAAACCTCCACCAAGTAAACCCTTACATTATAACCAGGCCAAGTTTGACCCTACGAACAGCTTGTGTACCTGGCAGCTGATCGCTGACTTGAATCATTATTTGACCATAAGCAATGAGTTTTTCACCGTCACCATCTCCTTGTCTGAGATAAATGAGCATTCAGACCTGCATTGACCCTTGACCTCACAGCAAGGAGGGGCCTTTTCATTCTTTTCAGACAACAAGCATTCATATGAAGCAGGGAACCAAACACTTATGGTGCCTACATTGTTCTCAGGGCAACCCGCTGCTGTCAATCCAATCAGGTCCTCCTCCTCCTCCTCCTCCTCCTCCTCCTCCTCCCAGCCGTGCCTCTGTGTCTCTCCATCCTCCCTCCTGCCATCCTCTGTTCCCTCTGTGAGGCCACCACCCTGACAGTACATGCAGGCCAAGCATGACTTCAAAGGTCGTTGCTTGTGGGCATTTCACTGTTTTGTATTTGTCTTTTCAAACATTTCATCCACCACATATCCAGCCACAGGCTTCATTAGTATTTTGTAAGTTGTAGCATGCTGTCCATGATTAAAATCTAGATTTGTTTATTAAAAGCAAAGTAAGGGGATTATTTTCAGCTGCTGAATGTAAAAGTTTCCATCTTCCAAACTTTCCTGCTTGGTGCCTAGCATAATTACAAAAATAAATACAGGGATGTGATCGGATTGTTGGATTTCAAATCAGTCGGGGGGTGAAAACAAAAGTAAATGAAATTTGATTCGTTTTTCTTGATTGCTTTGATGCAGCAGTCAACTCAAACTCCACATTTTCAAAACAGTTAACACAGGCCGAAACAGTGGCACTCATGGTCAAAATGACACATTTTGTTTGCAAAGGCTCTAACCGTGCCAAAACATTTCAAATATGCAACAAAAGCAAATTTTGCCTTCATACAACACAACTTGCAAACAAGTGTATGAGCTCTTCCAATCAACCATTACACAGTCGACAACAAAATACAAAATACAGCACTCAGTGCAAATCAGTGCACCATTGCTTGTCATTGTAGCCTATTACTGTACGTAGCTTTCATGCCGGTGCCATTTGTTGTCAGATTTGCCTTCTTGCAAAGAATTGGATCCAAAATCAGAAATGCTTTGATGCAAATTTTATTGATTCCATTGATTCTTTTTTTCAAACTGTGGCTGAAAACTGAAATACTATATATATATATATATTACACGAAATACATGTAAACTAAAATAAAATCTATTAAAGAAAAGTATAAAAATCTATTACTGTAGAGTATAAGAAATAGCTATTGATACTCAGTCTCTTCTGTCTTGACGATGGGGCCACATGGCCTCATCCACATCACATTCAATATCCTCTCTTGCAATGCACTGAGGGAAAAATCTTCTTGCGTGCCTTATCTAACCTTGACATTCCTCTGCACCTATTTCTTGGGCAGCAGCAGTCATTGCATTCAGCAAGGGCATCTGCTCATAGGGACAGTGGTCATAAACCTTCCACCTCCAAGCACTGAAGAACTCCTCTATGGGATTCAAAAATGGTGAATATGCTGGAAGGAACTGCATCATCATTCGAGGGTGTACTGCAAACCACTCATTGACAAGGCAAAGTGGTGGAACGCCACATTGTCCCAGATAATGATGAAGAGTGGCATGCCAGGCCTCAACAGCCCTCTCTCCTCAGGTGGGATCAGCCGTTCATGAGGTGCATTCAGGAATGTTATGGGGGTTTTATGGGGGGATATGGCAGGCCATCGTGGCTGCACTCATGGTTATGTTGGCGCCCCTCTGTCCTGTAACTGTGATAGTGGCCCTGTACCCAATGAAGTTCCTTCCACGTCTCCTCACTTTACAGAGATTGAAGCCGGCTTCATCAACATAAATGAAGACATGATATGCCCCCTCAGCTTCAAGCTCCATTATTCTCTAAGTAAAAAAAGGCAAAATGACAATGAAAAGTGACTCCAGTTGACTCTAACTGCATGATAGGACAAGACATTACAGTATACTGTAATAATGTTTCCTTACCTCCACATATTGGCATCTGGCCTCCTTCACAATGTCAGAGTTCCTTTGAAATGGAACTGTATAGAGCTGCTTCATGGCCATATGGTTCCTTCTTAGGATGTGGTCAATGGTAGTCACGCTCACGTTGTTGATGTTCCTGAACATGCCCTGATCTGCGATCACTGCTGCCCTGATTTCATGCAGCCTTATGGCATTGTTTGCCACAACCATTTTCACAACGGCTGCCTCCTGCTCAGCACCAAAAATTCTCCCTCTACCAGCAGAGAATGGTAGCCTTTGGATTCTATAAAGAATACATGTAATGGGAATGAGGAAACAGTTACATAAAGTACATCACTGAAGATATATCTGTATATACTGTACAGCAACATTACCTGTTTTCCTGTCGAAAACTTCTGACAATGGATGCGACAGTGTTTCTGTTTAGAACAGGTTGGACTCTTTGTCCAGCCTCTCTAAGTGAAAGGCCATGATTGATAACGTGATCAATAACAGTTGCCCGAATTTCATCAGAAACCCGAGCCCTTCCAACTATACCTCCACCTCGCACTCGGACCCCTCTACCTCTTAATCTCACTCTCATCTGCCTTAGACCTCTTCCATCCATGTTGGCAAAGAACAACACAGACGCTGCACCTTTTAAGGCCTACAGACTGACTGCTAATTGAAGATTTGTGTGAAGGAGTGTCAAACAGGTGCTTCAGTGATTTCATACTGATGTAGGTAGTTTCTAATAGCTAGGAACAGATGGTTTCTGTTTGGTTACCATAGCTAAAACAATGGAGTTTGGACTGCTTGAATGACATCCGTGTTAACTGTTCTGCAAAAGGGTGGGGAAAATGTGTCAATCCAATGAGAAAGGGTTAACACATTTGCAAGAGGTGACTTGTGCTCTGCTGAGACAGTGATGATGAAAACCGAGTGGATCCCAGTGTCTTTAAGCAGGTTAAAGCAATCAAGAAAAACTAATAAGGAATTACACTACTCATTACTAGAGGAAGTAATATTATTACTAGAATATTATTACTGGTAATGTGTTATTTCCCAACACTGAAAATAAGAATTCTGAGGTCTGAGGAGTCCAGTTGATCATCCATCAACTGTTCATGTGACATAAATCACCACACATTCAAGGTATTCAAAACATCTGTATACTTTAATACAATACATCTCATTTTAATGCTTTAATAGATAGACATTTTCCAATACAAAGCAGCAAATGGTATACTCCTCCAACCTTAATATTCAAAATACTACACTCAAAAATATTGCATTCTGTTAAAACTACTTGTGGAGTAATGAATGGCGGTGCTGTACTCGTGTCTGGCCATTAGTCTCTCCAATTATTGTAGTTGGTCTCCAGCAGTCCAGTTTGTTATTTTCAGAAGTAACTTCCTCATTCACAATAAAACCACTGATGAAGCGTGGTTGTTCAGAATATAGGTGTTGGTTAAATTCAAAATCCATCTAGAATGGGAATTAACATTGGCTGCCTGGTAACCATTGTTAAATGAATGTCACTCGCAATCGTATGTCTGGCTGCCAAAAGTCATCTCATCAGCAATCGCAAAAGCATTCTTTTTTTTCTGTCTCAATCTTGACTCTGTCTCTTTCATTTGGACTCAGTCTTGACTTGGACTCGAACCTCTTTAGACTTGGTCTTGACACTGTAAAGGCGGTTGTGACTCCAGCACTCAATGAATGGTATGTTGTGGTATTTTCATTCTGATTCAGACTTGTAAATTGATAACATCGGTGCACTTGTGTGTGTTCTTCAAGTTATAAATTATCGGAATACTCCAACAAAAAGAAGAATTATGGTGAAGGAATTGCTACGGACATTTTGAGATCGAATTGTTCCTGGCTGACCACAGCTGACATCCAGGCATGGGGGTCAGTATTTGATATTCAAAAGATACATTTTCAATGTATGCAACTGTGGATGTGTCTCTCACAGCTGTTTGTCGTAACCGTCGCTTTGACCTGCCGGCCAGTTCACATTCTCCCCTTCTTGTATCTGTTTGCATGGCAAAGACACTCTTTTATAGGCTTTTATGTAAAAACGTGTAAAAAGAGACTATGAGAAGTGCAAGTTCATAAAAAGTTGGTTGATTTATGTCAGTCTTTTCTTTTCTTAAAGGTGTGTGTGTCTGTATGTCTTTTCTGTGTGCTGGTACACACGTATGTGGTGACTGTTTGCATTTGCATGTGTGTGATCCTAATCTTTGCTCTGTCTCTCCTGCTCTCGTCTGACCAGCGTGTTTGCTTTGCGCTGACATATGGTGCCGTGGCCGTTTATCTGCACCTTAACTAGACACACAGGCTGTTAGGAATGTGTGTGGGAGAGGACAGCCCTGAGCTAACAGACTCTTCTTCCACAGTCATCTCTGTTTACTTGCTATTGTTCGGTGCTTCTGTGTGGAGATGAAGAGAAGGGAATGATTTATGTGTGTAGTGACAACAACAAGTGTTTGGGTTGCAGTGGCGCCAATGCGCTTCTTTATCCTGCCGAATCGGCTGAAGCCCAGAGGCGCTGACTCTGCAGCGGGGTTTATTTGTGGAAACTTTCGCAGAATGCTGAACTACAAATCAATGGAAGCTATTTACTGTACGCCGTGACTTTTTGTGTGATTATTCACCGACATGCTCAATTTCAAAGCTTTTAAGGCGTAGTGAAATTTACGGACGGGATGATTTTACAGGCAAATTAGTTATTTTCTTGTTTAAAAACAACATCCAGCAAGCCAACAGTTCCATGGGAAGAGACAGGCATCGTTTCTTAATGAAGTCAAGTCGCCCACTAGCCGGCTCCTTCTCCTTTTATCCCCCCTGTCCCTTTCCTATGCTGCATCTGATATTGTTGATGTTGTTTTTCTTTCTTTCTTCCTGAAAAATGAATAGTGGCTCTGTCACATCGGGGAGTGCGGGGGTTCTGGGTTGTCTCCTTCCTGTTGCCTGTCTTATCTCGCGCACAGATCCTGGCCTGGCCTGCTGCGGTGTCAGGCCTCCGCGCGCTCACCCCCTCTGTGGAGATAGGCAGAGTGGGGGTTGGATTGTCTGTAGTATGTCTTTTTCATATTCAGCTCCCTGCGAGTTTAGAGCAAAGACAGGAAGTTCCTGCCAACTCCCTCCTCACCCAGACCATACTACGGCTCTGGGCATAAAGAGTTTGGTTAAGATACAAGACGGAGAAGGATGGGTGGGGGGTTAGTGTGTGGGGGCTTTTACTTGAGGCCCCACCATGAGGTCCTCATTTGTTCCCGGGGCCATTACTGTGACAGACTGTTTACAATCACCGACAGATTAGGTTTACTTAAGGATTTATGTTATTCCTTTAGCTGAAACGTATAAACACTGCTGACGCTTTTCCACCACCCCCCTGCTATAAATTAATACTGCCTGCCGGGGCCGCAGGGCTTACTTTAAGCATGCTAAAAATGTGTGATTTTCTAAACTCTGTGCAGGAAAAATATACTCTAATTCTTTCCCAAAGAGGTGGAATGAGCAGCAGGGCAGCTCTGATCCGCTGTGCTACCGGTGCCTTGCCTTCACCCACTCTCTTCTCACTTCAGAGAACTCAACACCCCATTAAGAAGTGGTGCCGGAGTCAGGAGAGGTCCACTGCCACTGGGTGGTGCAATGTGAAAGGGAAGCTTCTTATATAATTCAGTAACAGCAAAGATATTGTCTTTGCATTCATGTGTCTATGTGCTTCTATCCTCAATGCACAACTGGTGGAAAAATATCCTTATCTTTTGTAACCCCTTTACTTTAATCCTAACTATTTAGTATTAATAAACTGCACTGTAACATGATTGAAAAAATGTTGAAACTGATAACATTGATACATTTTAACTAACACATTTTTGTAAGTAAACAACATTCTTGATTACGCAACATTTTGAGTGACACTAACTTAGTTCCATTGCTGATTAAGTACTGTTTATTTAGTTTTCACAATACAAATAAAGATTACAAAATCATGGGTGCTATATAGATAATGAGTATGAAGGGAATTCAAAAGGCACATTTAACAAAATATAGGGGCACCTGCAGGTCTTGAAAGTCTTTGAAGTCTCAAAAAAACATTGTATTTAGTTTACTAAATAAAAAAAGAGCCTTAAATTGAGTTAAATATTTAGTTTTTGTGTCCAATTGCAGAACTACAGCAGCTAGGAATATGCTCATCAGCTCATGAGTCTTAAATTCAACTTGGTGAACCCTGCAGACCTCCTGAGTTAAGAGCCACAACTAGTTCAAATAAGAAGGAACATTTCAGGCCGTATAGAAGCCTTTAACTCTACGTGGCTGACATAGTCAGAACAATACTATTATTAAAATTGAAATTGAAATTTTCTAAAACTTTGTCCTCCTGCCCATCCCTTGCAGGGCTGTCCCTGCCCCGTGGCTCTGCCCCCGGTAAACCACAAACCTTCAGATCTCTTTAATTACATGTCTGAGCCTCAGTCACAGAAGAGCTGCACAGCATGGAGACTCAAGCTTTTCAATAATCAAAAGAGAAAATGGCATCATCCTCTGCATCTACAGCAACATTAATAAAGAAGAGAAGAGAAAAAAGGGAATCATTTTTCCAGGCTTTGTTGGTCCTGCTGAATAATAACTCTTCAAGAGGAAATGATAAACATATGAAGCAATTACACAATATGAGAAATTCAACTCAATTCAGAGTCCATGCTTTCAAGTTTATGATGCTGGATCAGTGTTGTCATTTTCAATTTGCTGCTGGGCAAACGATACAAGTGAATGTCGTGAGCTGAGTTCAGTGACAGCAGTGGGAGTCATATTATTATTATTATTATTATTATGGCTATACTCTGCAGTTCCTCCCTGCTGCTTTGAACTGACATCCTTTATTTTTGCAATAGTTGTAGTCCGAACCACACGACACGAAGGGCTAAATTCATTAGCGAGCCGGCCTCTAATCCATGTTTTTCAAATTTGAAGGAACTTTGGCTGACCTCCCGCCCACCTGCATGTGGACATTTTTAATTAATACATTCCGGTTTTCCATAGGTCTGTTTGTCCTGAAAAAAAAAGAGAGAGAGGAGAAACACGGCATCCTGGGCGGGTTGGTATCCGGAGTAAGGTTTGGCATGCCGCTCAGTGAAACCACAGATATTCCCTGGCCTTCCATCTCCTCTTCTCTCTCCTCACCAGCATATCCCTCCTCCGTCAGGCTCTTAGCCTCCTCGCGGGGCTTCAGCTAACACTGCGGCACATTCACCAATCTGTCTTTTTTGTGCCGGGGTCGTGACCTCTCTGACAATGCTGCGCTCTGCCTTTTCTTTAGGCGCGAGGAGGGTCATGACGCTCTAACAGAGAAGACTGTCTTCGAATCACACTTGTCCGAGACACACATGCACACATGTGAAAGCACACAGAGCTGTTTGTCCATACGTGCAAACAACTGGAGTCTATGTGAGGCTGTGCATGATCCCTGTATCCCAGCTAGAGAGATTTATAGTGTGTGCTTTCCCAAGCAAAACCAGAGTGGGCTTCTTCCTGTCATTCACTCAGGCTCTCTACCAGATCCAGAAATATTTATGTGTTAGTTATTTTGTCTAGTTTTGAGTGCTTAATTTATTCTGCACACTGTCAGCAGTACTAAATGTATTCAGTATTTTGGTTCAACAAACAAAATAAAATATCAACATCAAACAACATCCAATCAAAAAGGATTCAAATAGAAGCACCTGACATAATTACACCATTAATAATTGAATAGCTCACCTGGTAGAGCCAAGTGTAACAAGGCTGAGTCCTTGCTGTAGGGTATATCAACGTCTCTTTTTTCCACCTTTCCAGCAACTCCCCCCTCCCCCAAAAAAAAGAAAAAGGACACCCCTAAACAATAAGTCTCAAGATCCATATAGAAAATGCTCTATGGGCGGTACAAAATAGGCCACTTATATTTAACAAAAAAAGTTACAATATGGGAAGAGGGGAGAAAAATTGGATAAAAACAATCCAAGTCTCTTATCCAAACTGGAAATAATCCTCATCTCTATAACCTTCAAGGAAAAACTAATCATACTAGACACATCAAAGCAGTCCAGTATTTCAATACACTGCCACTGAAGGCAATGTCAAAAGTAAACATATCAAATACACAGCCTATTGTTAAAATATATACTATATAAGGCAAGACTGTCTTCTCAGTGTCAAAGGGGCCAAAAAGTCTTTTGACCTTGAAAGCGAAACAGCCACGTTATAGTGGATCTGTGAAGCTGTACTAGCTCATTTCATTATGGTAACATGCTCACAACAGTGACATGGTGTTGCTTAGCAGGTACAATGTTTGACATGTTCATCATCTTAGTTTAGTGCAGCAGGGTTAAATTTGGCCCACCAGAAGTTTCTAGCTGGAAAAACAATAATATAAATGACTGTTCATGCTGTTTTATCTTTCTATAAATATTTAGGATCCCTCAATATAAATTATTTTTCGTATCCTGAGCATGGCGGGCAGAGTGACACTTTGTGCAGGAAATCAAAGTCAATTAAAGCTGCAACTTTATAGTTATTAATTTTATAGTTTTCTCAGTTTCAGCAAATATAACAAAAAGTTATTTTCATGAAAGTTATGTACTGCAACTTTAAGGGATATTGGGATAATAGTACCATTTGCATTTTAATAATACAATACAATACAATAAAACACAATCTGTGTTTGCTTTTGGCCAGTGGACACCATTTAATTTCAATTTTGGTCCTCCAAGGAAAAGGATTTGTGCAGTCAGATAATCACAGAAAGTGAAAAAAGTGATTTAAATTCATTCTGAGGGGAACGTGAATATCTGCACCAACATGCAACATCTCACTCAAAACAACAAATGTGAACTTCATAGTGGCGCTAGAGGACAAGTCAGGGGATCACCAGAGTCATTGAGATAATTCATCTGGGGAACATTAATGACCAAAATAATAAATAACATTATGGCAACACATCCAATAGTTGTTGACATTATTCAGTCTGGACCAAAGCACTGACTGGTTACATAGCCATCCACAGAGCCATGCTGATAGCATAAAAAAGTCAGTTGGGCATTCGTTTCCCACGCAATTCTTACTTGTTTCACAAATCTTGCTGTGATTTTATGAATGAATAAATGAAAAAAGATGGGCACTGGTTGCAGTGTTTTCTGTACCCTGCAGACCACCACTGGCACATGTGTTAACCAGCCCAGACTTAACCATCTCAGGGGGTTTGTTTTTGTCATTGGTATGCCTGTTGAACACATCCTGGGCACAGGATGCCAGCACAACGTGTATCGTGCATACACAAATCACACACAGCCAGCCTTGACAGTTGTGTGGGGGTCAGTCCAGAGGCAGGGACAATGGCCCCCACTGAGGTGATAAAATCAGCCAAGAAGGCTGGGACGTGGGGAAAACACAGAATTAATGTTGCGTTTGATCTTGCATGGCTACAGGCGGAAACCACTGCCTTGTGTATAACATTATTCAACCACTGTCAATTCTAATAACACAGCAGAGATTTATTTCATAAAGGCTGGTTTATGCATCTTACAGAGGAAGTGGAACAGGGGACAAAAAAAAGGGCCAGATTCAAGAGTCTTGGGGATACACAGAAACAAGTCAAGTTGCCCCTTGTGAGGAAACAGAGAGAGGGGGAAGGTACTGAAAACATGGCAGTCAGGAACTCAGCTGACTCACTCACATCCTGAAGGCTGGGCCATTGTGTAATGAATACAGAGAAGTATATTTAGTGTATTTTTAGATGCCTCAGTTCCGATGATCTGCAGTTTGTGTGTTGAAGACAGTAAATGTAGCTTATTTTGGATTATTTTAGAAAAGCCAGGACTGAACAGGAGTCCAACCAAAACACACGCCAGAGACAAGGGGACCATCCCATCCCATCCCATCCCATCCCAGAGTCCCCTCGCTTCCTGTTTTCTTTCAACCAAGGGGCACCAGAGCTCTGAATGTGTGTGTGATTTGAGGAGGATGTTTGGCTTGGTAATGGATTTTATTAACACTGGGAGGAAACAAGTTTCAATGGCTCTTGGGGAACATGTTTAAACCCAAAGAGTGGGCTGCTTTTTGAAGATAAAGTCTCTTTGTTTGTAGGACATCATGGACACATTACTGAGCCTGTTAGTAACACCACTGCTGATTCAGCAAGGTGGAGGCAAGGATATAAGTGTTGAGGTTAGGCTATTGCACAGGAACATACCCTGTAAAGGTTGGGATAAGTATAGGATAGAACTAAATAGTGTTAGCATAGTGGTGGGCTTGTCACTTTAAAAAAACACACATAGACAGGTATTTTATCACTCAGGTTTGACTTTCAGCCCCCTAAACAGTTGCCTATTACAGTAAAAGCCATATAAACTGTTTACATGAGCACACTCTGTACAAACCAAGCCAATCCAAGTAGGTATAGTGGAACACACACTGGCTGCAATGCGTAGTGTCAAGTCAGTTGACACAAATAAATTAAAGTAGTAGTCAAGTTACAATTAAAGGGATGTGCCAGTCTGAGTAATGAATGTAATAGAATAGCTGTTTTTCTGGAGCACTGACACACACCAACACAAATAGGAGGGAGATGTATCCCGGCCCTTTTACGAATGTCACTGCTGGATGACGATGGTCAATGGACACCTGACTACGCCAGATGATTTGTTTTAGAGAACCAACAGGGAAATCCTTACAGAGGGTTGCTGAAAGAAATTCCGATCAATATTATAATATTTTAATAATATTATAACGTAGTCAAACTCTGGCACTCAAAACCGAAGCCAGTTGGGCAATAGCATCAGTTCTATTGTAACTGCAGAGCTGCCATTGTTGTCTTCTCACTGCGTCACACCTAGCACCCTGAAGCGAGAAAGACAGAGCAAGAGTAGAGATATGGATGCCTGAGAGTGTCGTGCTGCAGATGAGTGCACAGAGCAACATTTTGTTGAGACAGTGATGGGCAATGAATGATAACCCTTATTCCTGAGGTATTTTGGTTAGTTTCAATCTGCTTCTATTTGGCAACCAAAGCATTTCTTGTATGTATGGCCTGTTGGTGCAGCTACAATTCAATAACTCAGACCTGTGTCGTGACAATATCTACTTGTAGCATTATTACTTAAAGCATGAGTGAACTTTTTTATTATGTTTAGGCACTCACAGCACTTGGTCAAAACGATAAAGATTGTGGTCTTGTCAAAAGTCATAAAGGACTTAAAGCTGGAGACAGGACATGATTATTGACATTTAATCAAAACCACAATCTTTCCTTAATCTTTAAAGTGCTTTTGTTGCCTTAAGCTGGGCACGCACAAGACTTCAACATCCAGAATCCACCCTGACCACCGCCCTACAACTTCTGCATGGTACACTAACGTAGCAATAGAAAAAATGCTGCCACTGAAGATGATGTAGGCAGCAATTGCATTTACCTCAAAACACATGTTGAAAAAGAAATTAGTAGTATAATACAATTTCTTGGAGAATGGGCGGAATATTTTGTCAGACATTGCCTTCTACAGTATATCCACATTCAGAGGGTGGAGGGCCATTTAATTGAGTCTAGAGAGACTCAGTTTATTTCTTCTCTTAATAGCACTGAAGCATGGGCTTTGGAAGGAAAACTAGAAGGTGTCCAGCGTAGCATCATTTCATGTGACATGCAAACTATTGCCCGTAACATTAGGGTGGCCATTTCCTTCACATCAAAAAGGAGGACACTTTGCATACACGGGGACACGCAAGAAGATATTTGTTTGGTATGATCGGGTTTTAAATTTTAATGTTTTTATTTTTTTTATTTTTTATAATTACATAAAGGTGCATACACATACCACATAGCTAATAATAAATGTACAAGATACAGCTCATGACAACGTGCCCTTCCAATTCAGATTACATAGGTCTAATCATACAGACACTGTTCTTAATGTTTTTAGATAATGGGTAAACAAAATGCAGCACCTTCTGTTAATGAGCATTTTCAGTATTTCAGTCCAACAACGTTCTCTGTCACTGAGAGCTTGATTGACAGCCTGGTGGTAACTTAGCAACTGCTGTGATCCAGTCAACAGATGGCTCATTTGAATATTAAAATTAGCCATGTGTTGATAGGTCAAGACAGGAAAATGTAACCAATGAAATTACACACATTTTTAGCCAATAAGTATTAAACTAAGGAGGTAATGTGTCAAAAGGCGGACCTTTTTAGTTATTTTCTCAAAAGGAGGACAAATGAGTGTCCGCCTTAAGACTGCGCCTGCAGCCAGACAGGGCATTTAAAAACCAGACTGCCCGGCCTAAAGCCGGACGAATGGCCACCCTACGTAACATGCAACGGACACGTCTTAGTATGGGTTGTGTTTTCCAGCAACAGTTTTGAAGTTTCTCTTTGGTGAAGAAGCATTCAGTCTGATTGCAATGCAAATTTCAGAGGAAGTAATGAATGAATCCTTCCTGATTCAAAACCCCTCTTCGTTCTGTGCTCCAGTAATAGTTGAACTCAGACAGAATCTCGGTCAACTTTCTCCTTTTCTGTACTTATGCTTCGTCGATGTTGAAAGGACAACCACATTTTTAAGTTAAAAGATAAAAGTGACATATCTGTAGTCACATATTAAGTTAGCTAGCCGTTGTTAGCCAAACTCTAACGAACCAACTAGCTAATCTACATCAATCATTAGCAAAATGCTAGCTAACAAGATAGCTGATCAACATAAATTATTATGCAGCTAGTTACATCTGAAAGCTAATGTTGGCAAAACTCTAGCTACCTATTTTACATGGTCAGCTAACTTTTTCAAAATGTGGGTTTCTTTTCATGCTAGACAAGCCTAGGCCTAGCATATTTATGTACAGGAAAGGACAAAGTTGACCGAGGTTCTGACCGAGGATCGCTCAACTGTTAGACAGAGCAAAAAAGGGGTGGGGCTTAGGAAGTATCAATTCTATGAAGCAGCAGCAAAAACAACTTTGCTCGTTGGTATGATCCGTCCATTGCCTGGATCTTCAGCTCCATGGCTCTCAGGTTGGTTTTTCACGCTGGCTGCCTTTCCTGTTGACACGGAATAAAACATGGCGGAAGTTCCCCGTGCCGGCACCTCCAGTTGCTGTGCGCTGACAGCTGATAAATTCATGCTCTTGTAATTGGTTGACCTGTTTGCACATAAAACAGTTGAAAAGACAAGATTTATGCAGGTTGAAACACTGAGACTGCTGTTTGGTTATGGTGAGAAATGCAGTGTGTGCCTGTGCCTGTGTGTGTGTTGAAACATGTATGTCCAGATCAGGGTTGATTTTATGCTTCTTGAGGAGAATCACATGTGTGGTGGGCTGCTGATACATGGGCCACCCTCAGTACTCAGCTGCTATGCATTGTGCAGACACTCTAGACCTGTTCTGACAACATAAAACCATAAGAGTGGAGTTGTATTACACTGCACGGTAAGTTTTCCACATGCCAGAAATTCAGTAAGAGATACTGTATGTAGAGGATCCTGATACTGTCTATATTGGCTCAACATCACAAGTCTGTCTTGAGAGAAGTTGTGTTTTCCTTTCTTTTTCCCCTTAGCTTCTTTGTCTTGAAATAGCCCCAGAGCATACAACATTTTCTTTGTAAGTTGGCTTTGAGTTTGGAGAATGATTTTACTTCAGAACAGGCAGAGAGACTGGAGAGAGAAAAACCCATCATATTACAGACAGGAGTTACTCATGAATTCTTCAACGTAAAACATCACAACATGAGTTACTTAGACTTAGACTTAGACTTGACTTTATTGATCCCTTTGGGATGACTCCCTCAAGGAAATTGAATTTCCAGCAGCTTACAAAACACTTGTATAGAAAATAAAAGAGGTATAAAAAAAATACAGTATAAGATAAACAATAAACTCTTAGCTAAATATAGAAAGTAGAGATAAGAATAAAGTAAAATAAAAATTCAAGTAAAATAAATGTAGAGAACTGTATAGAGGATAAATATAGATAAATATATAGGACTGTATATGGCATTGTGTTATTCTACAGTGGATAAATGACATTAGCAGAAATTAGCAGTTAAATTAAATTATTGCACTTAAGTGGTGGATTAAGTTATTGCACAAAAAAGAAGAAGAGTGTCCAGGTATGTATGTGAGTAGATTATTATTGCACAGTGAGTGGCTACCACTATCCTCTTTACCCTATTTCCTCCTCCCCCCGAGAGAGGAGTTGTAGAGTATGATGGCATGAGGGACAAAGGAGTTCTTGAGTCTGTTGGTCCTACACTTGGGAAGGAGCAGCCTTTCACTGAACAGGCTCCTCTGGTTGCTGATGACGGTGTGCAGGGGGTGGCTGGCATTGTGAATAATGTCCAGCAGTTTGTCCAGTGTCCTCCTCTCTGCCACCGTCACCAGTGAGTCCAGCTCCATGCCGACCACAGAGCCGGCCCGTCTGATCAGTTTATCCAGAAGAGGACGCTGGTAACCACAGACTGGTAAAACATTTTGGTCTGAGGAGGCTGAGGAAGAGCCGCTCCAACGTCTTCATCAGGTGTGAAGTGAGTGCCACCGGTCGGAAGTCATTCAGCTCGCTGGGCCTGTTCTTCTTTGGAACCGGAACAATACAGGATGTCTTCCAGAGGGTGGGCTTTCTCTCTAGCTGCAGGCTAAGGTTGAAGATCCGTTGCAGTGGTTCCCCAAGTTCTGCAGCGCAGGTCTTCAGTAGTCTCGAACACACTTTGTCCGGGCCTGCTGCTTTCCTGGGCTGGAGCTTCCTCAGCTGCCCTCTGACCTGATCTGTGGTGATGTGAGGTGGGGATTGTGTTGAGTTGGGGGAGGACACAACAACTCAATCCCCGCCTCACATCACATTACTGCATTAAACACAAAACAATACTGATTGGCTGTTATTTTAATAAATGAGAATGGATAGAAGATGACAGACAGCCTTGCAGAGGATATTGCAGCCTTTGGGAGGGGATCACACTCCAAATGGCAAAATACTGCAGGAAAAATATTAAGGAATTGAAAATAAAAATTGAAAATACCATTTAAGGTCCCCAACACATAATGTAAAGCAGACCAAAAACCACATGGTGGTTTGATGCAGTGTCAGGATTTGTAATATGGAAGAGAAAAGCAAAGAAAAACCCCAAAGCTTAAGGAAGTCTCAATGCTCTCAGTGCACGATAAAGAATCAACTAGAAATGCTGTTTTTAACCAATAATTTGCAACAAATATACTCTTTCAGAGAAAGAATGTAAAACCTGAAATGCATTTGATATTAACATGAGGAAACATTTTTAATGACTTCATACAACGATCATATTGCAGTCATTGCAGTAAAATATCCACTTATTGGTTGACAATTGTTTAATGGTAATGTTAAGGCACATGGTTAAAGTAAGGGAAAGATTGTGGTTTTAAAATTTGACAAATTCATGGGGGACTTGAAGCTTGCTGACTTGGTGTTCTTATTTTACTGACATTTACTGAATCTTTCTCTAACCTCAACCAAAGTGCTTTTGTGGCACTGAAATGATACGTACAGCTGTGCATTGCTGCCACCACGACCATATTTGCTTTTTTCTTGCTTTAATGAGATCCTTTTTATTGACTTATTCAATTCAATTCAATTCAACCTAATTTGTATAGCGCCAATTCATAACAGAAGTTATCTCAGGACACTTTTCAAATAGAGCAGGTCTAGACGAACTCGTTATAACATTTACAGAGACCCAACAGTACCACCATGAGCAAGCACTTGGCGACGGGGGCAAGGAAAAATTGCCTGTTAAGAGGCAGAAACCAAGGACAGACCCTTCGGCTCTAGGTGGGTGGTCTTCTGCCTCAACCAGTTGGGGTGAGGGAGAGGAGAGAGAGAGAGAGAGAGAGAGAGAGAGAGAGAGAGACAGAGACAGAGAGACAGATAGACAGATAGACAGTTGCACAGCAACAACAACAGTAGCAACGACTACACTAATAGATGATGACGACAACAGCAACGATGGGGGACAACAAGCAGTGACAATAGTAATAATAGTAGCTGTAGTAGTAATAATAATAATAATAATAATAATAATAATAATAATAACGTAATATCAGTGATATTAGCAATGGCAGTCAAGCAGGACCATGGCAGGAGGCACCACCAGGATTCATGAGAATCTGCGAGATGAGAAAGCACAAGAACTATGGAAGTATAGTTAGTAACATGCATTAATGGGACATGAATGCGTGCAGAAAGAGAGAGAAGAACTCAACAAAAAAAAAAAAAAAAAAAAAAAAAAAAAAAAAAAAAAAAAAAAAAAGGGATGGTAGGACTCACCTGATCCAGCCCTAACTATAACTTTTTTAAAAAGGAAAAATTTTAAACTTTTTTTTTAAATGGGGAAGGGGTCTGCCTCCCGAACCACAACTGGAAGCTGGTTCCACAAGAGAGGAGCTTGGTAACTTTAGGCTCTGGCTCCTGTTCTACTTTTAGAGACTATAGTAGCCCTGCATTCAGAGAACGCAGTGTTCTAGAGGGGTAATAGGGTACTATGAGCTCTTTAAGATAGGAAGGGGCCTGATCACGAAGAGCTTTGTAGGTGAGTAGGAGGATTTTAAATTCTATTCTAAATTTTACTGGGAGCCAGTGCAGAGAAGATAGTACAGGAGAGATGTGATCTCTTTTTCTAGTTCCTGTCAGTACTCGCGCTGCAGTGTTTTGAATTAATTGGAGCATCTTAATGGACTTATTGGGGCAGCCTGATAATAAAGAGTTGCAGTAATCCAGCCTAGAAGTAACAAATGCATGTAATATTACATAAATGAAAGAAGGCAGTCCTAGAGGTCTGCTTTATGTGGAAATTAAATGACAAATCCTGATCAAAGATAACTCCAAGATTCCTGACAGTGGTACTAGAGGCCAAGGTAATGCCATCTAGAGTAACTATATCTTTAGACAGTGAGTCTCTGAGGTTTTTGGGTCAAAGTACAAGAATTTCGTTTTTTTCTGAGTTTAACATCAGAAAATTGCAGCTCATCCAGGATTTTATGTCCTTAAGACATGTTTGTAATTTAGATAATTGATTAATTTCATCGGGCTTAATCGATAGATATAACTGTGTATCATCTGCATAGCAATGAAAGTTAATGGAGTGATTCCTAATAATGTTGCCTAAAGAGAGCATATATAAAGTAAATAGTATTGGTCCAAGTACAGAACCTTGTGGAACTCCATGACTAACTGTGGTATTTATGGAAGATTCATCGTTAACATCGAACGATCTGATAAGTATGACTTAAACCAGCTTAGTGCGGTTCCTTTAATGCCAATTTGATGCTCAAGTCTGTGTAAAAGGATATTATGGTCAATGGTGTCAAATGCAGCACTAAGATCTAATAATACAAGTACAGAGACAAGTCCATTATCAGAAGCAATCAAAAGGTCATTAACTTTAATGTCTCTGTGCTGTGGTGAACTCTAAATCCTGACTGAAAATCCTCAAATAAACTATTGTTATGTAGAAAGTCACACAACTCTTTGGCGACTACTTTCTCCAGAATCTTAGAGAGGAAGGGGAGGTTAGAAATCAGTCTATTGTTGGCTGAAACCCCTGGGTCAAGAGTGGGCTTTTTAAGAAGGGGTTTAATTACAGCTACTTTAAAGGACTGTGGTACATATCCTGACAATAAGGAAAGATTAATCATATCCAGTAAAGAAGTGCCAATTAAGGGTACGACTTCTTTGAGCAGCCTAGTTGGGATGGGGTCTAACAGACAGGTCGATGGCTTCGATGTATAAATTATTGAATTCAACTGATGAAGATTGATAGCAGAAAAACATTCTAAATATATATCTAAGTTTACATTAGTTAAAGTTCCTGAACTTGGAGAGCCAGTGATACCTGTTGAGGGCATTTGGTGACTAATTTTCTCTCTAATAGTAATAATTTTATTATAAAAGAAGCTCATGAAGTCATTGCTACTTAAGTTTATGGGGATATGTGGCTCAATAGAGTTGTGACTCTCTGTCAGCCTGGCTACAGTGCTGAAGAGGAACCTAGGGTTGTTCTTATTTTCTTCTATTAGTGCTGAATAAGTTTTAAGATTATCATGCCAAATTGAGCGATATTCTAATAATTTAGAAGAGCACCATTTCCTTTCCGACTTCCTTGTTTTTTGCTTTAATTGGCAAGTTTGGTGGTTGTACCATGGTGCTAGTTTCCTATGTTTTAATAATTTCCTTTTTATAGGAGCGATAAAGTCTAATGTTGATCGTAGTGAGCCTGCAGCACTATCAACAAGATTATCAATTTCGGAGGGATTCAAGTTGTTATAGGACTCTGTTAAATTCAGACATGGCATTGAATTAAACACTGATGGAATCTCCTCCTTAAATTTAGCTACAGCACTGTCAGATAGACATCTGCTGTAGGAAGTTTTTCCTAATGGCTTATAATCTAATAATAGAAATTCAAAAGTTATTAAATAATGGTCAGATAGAAAAGGACTATGTGGGAAGACTATTAAATGTTCAATATCAATGCCATATGATAAAACAAGGTCAAGAGTGTGATTAAAACAATGAGTTGGTTTATTTACACTCAGACAGAGGCCAATTGAGTCATTGTCAACATCCACATGAATATTAAAATCACCTACAATAATTACTTTATCTGATTTAAGGACTAAACTTGATGAAAACTCTGAGAATTCAGATATAAAATCAGAGAACGGTCCAGGAGTGCGGTACACTGTAACAAATATAACTGGCTGCAGTGTTTTCCAGGCTGGGTGAGAAAGACTAAGAACAAGGCTTTCAAATGAATTATAATTTAGTTTAGGTTTAGGATCCATTATAACGCTCAAATCATATATGGCTGCTACTCTACCTCCTGGGCCGGTGCCTCGAGGAATGTGAGTATTAATATGACTGGGGGGGGGGTGGATTCATTTAGGCTAACATACTCCTCATGGGACAACCAGGTCTCAGTAAGACAAAGTAAATCAAGATCATAATCTGATATTAATTCATTAACTAGAACAGCTTTAGAGGACAGAGACCTGATATTTAAGTCCACATTTAATTCTTTTATTTTGTGCTACTGAGGAGTTTGTTTTAATTTTTATTAGGTTTTTATGTTTAACTCCTCTTGTTTTTATTTCCTTAAATAATTTAGGTGGTCGGGGGACAGACACAGTCTCTATGGGGTTTCGGGTGGGTGACTGTACTAATGGACATCTTTTTCTTTTTCTGGCAATACACTCCCATATGGCAGAAATTATGTTTCCTATTTGGCAGCCTTGTTGTAGGTAATCACCTTTCAGTCAATACCAAGGAAGAAAAATCTGCTGATTTGCTTATAAGACCTTAAATTTGACCTCTGTTTGTTATATAGTTTACTTTAAGTTACCAGCTTCTACTTCAGATTCTAACTTAATATATATATATATATACACTAATGCAAAAGTTTCTACCCTGTCTTTCGACCCCCTTAAAATTGGAGGTCCTGATGATCTTTGACCCAAGTACTCCCTCCCTCCCTCCTCCACCACCTCCTGTCTGCTGTGGGACTTTGGGGGCCTCAGTCCTGCTGAGCATGTCTGTCCACTGCCTCCAGAGGGGGTCCCAGTTTCAATATGGGTTTGTACAACTGACACTCCATCTCTCTCTTTATCCACCTCAAACACACATACACCTCCCTCTAAAAGTCATGCTCCTGAGTGATGGAGTCAGCTGGGCTTGTCTCAAAGGGAAAAAGCGCCTTCCCAGGCGAGCTGGTGGGGGTCTCCCCCGTTTCTCTCCCAGCCCTCCCAGCCCTTTAATAAGGCCTTTCTCTAGGTGTCAGAAGGACATGGGAGAGGGGCCCCTGAGGGGAGGTCGGGGTCACAAACAAAAGAAAGTTATACTGAACATTTGGACAGTTTACCTCTTAAAGCAGACAATTTTGCGATATAAGTTCTATTTATGATGAGTCATGTTTAAAGTAAACTAAAAGTGTAACACACTGAAGTGAGAAAAATGCAACTACATCATTGCTGTCCTTCTTTGCATGCATACCATTCTCTCAGGCTTCCAGCTCCTGGGGGGTTGTTGAACTTGCACTGTTTTATTAGTTGTAAGGCATCCATCACATATGGGGAGCAGTGACCTTCTCAAATTCCTACCTGTGATTAAAATCCAGAAACAGTCTTTCAGGGTGCCAGCTAATAGACAGTTAGAGCACACAAAGGTCAAGTTATTAACATATAGAGAAGAAGTAGATGACAATCTCTCCATCTGTCTCTTTGGAGCAGGACGGGACTTGTCGAGAAGGCATCATGATGTAGTTAATGGCAGTCATTAGTTTCACTGGCACGCAAAGAGCAGCATATTAAAAGTGATATGTGCTAATTCCCCAGACTCAAGGCCAATTTAATTAAGAATACTGTTCAGGGAGGAAGTCACACTGAGGTGGAAAATAGGATTATAATACTAAAGAAGAAAAAAAATCGCAGTGTAGGCAAATGTCAAGGATTAGAGTAAAAAACACAGTGAGTGTTTTTGGGGACATAACTTTCCCACACAGGCATGCACACACACCCAGAATGCTCACACACTTTCCTTCTCTCAGTCTGTCGTAGGAGTTATTATTAAACGTTTTTCACAACCGCCGTGTTTCCACACAAAGGGCGGTTTGTCCAAGTCGTGTTTGCTCAGTTTATTAAAATAGATGCTGCACTAAAGTGATCAAACCCCTCAGTTCGCCCTCTAAATCTAAGTAGTCACTCTAAAAATATTTAATATGCACCATCAGCGCAAAAGCAACAAGCCGCCTCTCAGCCTCCCTCACTGCCTGCACTTTAAAACAACACACACAGACGTTGTGGAATGCGACCATATCTCCCCAATAAATCCCAGCTTTTGATTTTTCTGCGATGCCTCTTGTGGAAAAATGCCCTCTCTGCATGGAATGTCTCTCAGCGTTTGCCTCTCTCGTATGTGACCGATATTGCTTTAAAAAAAAAACTGAATACGGACATTGTTTAGCAGAGGGAGAGTGAGAGAGAGAGAAAAGGGCCAATAATGTTGGTGTTGTGTTGGCCCAGACCTTCCTTTTACCATGTGAGGCTTTATCTTCTTCCCTCATCAGGCAAAGTCTGCTTTGGGTTATTATTGCTGACCTCTGGGTGCTTTAGCCAGCGGAGAAAAAGCTTTTAACCCTTCTATAATTTCCAGATTGTATACATCATGCCTTAACCGTGTACACATACCAGTTTATCTTGGGTTTAAGTTATGATCATTACTTGCAAATGGCCCGACCAGCTTTTGACACTGCAACTTTTCTTATAAACGCTTTCCATAAATACTTCTACTGCAGTGGGCTTTACATTACCGGGTGATTAATCCCAGCGTTTCCATGTGACCCAAATAAAAGCGCACCGCTCGGCCCCTGTGTGGAGAAATAAGCGAAAACATCCGTGTTCTGCTCGACCCGAAAACAAACCCGACATTCATAATATCCACAAAATAAATGACCCGCTCCGTCTGAACTCTGGGGGAGCCGTGTACAGTGTAACATAATCTGCATTCAAAGTGTCGGACGCACAGGCCTTTGCTCTGTCCCTCAGCGGTGCCCTCCCGCTCGACTCCAAAAAATGACACACACTCAGAGCAGCACTGTCATCCCCTTGTCCTGTTCTCACCCCCAGCCCCAACCCTTCATCCCCCCCCCAACACCGCCACCCAGCCCCGCCTGTCCTTTCATCCGAAGAAAGTGCCCATTGTGTGGGTAGATTGTTGTAAAAGAGGGGTGTAGCTGTGCCCAGTTGGCGGGTGCTGAGTTTCCGTCTCGGAAGAAAGGACATCGCTGCCTTGTTGTGATTTCAAGCTCTTTGGTTCAGTACTCAAAGGATGCCATTTGGAAGTTATCTCTGAAAAGACTGTGAGGTGGAGAGCACTCATTTCTAGCATAGGTAGCAAAAAAATTGCAAACAAATCAGCAGCTGATTAGCTTATCAGAGTAAAAACTGGTAACAAGGGGAAAACAGCTAGCTTGGCTCTGTCACTAATTAACACATTATATCTCGTTTATTTAGTCTGTACAAAACCTGAAGTGTAAATCCCAAGCTTTGGAAAGAAAAAAATAGTCTAGCATGTAACCCCCTTCTAACACTGCAACTTGTTTCCAGTCTGTGGTATGCTAACTGGCTGCAAGCATCATATTTATGGTACAGACCTGAGAATGCTCTCAGTCTTCTCATCTAACTCTAGCCAATATAGCAAATCAGCATATTTCACCAAATGTAAGACTATTTCTTTAAGCAGTCAGAGTGGTTAATGACTGATACAGGTTTTGCTGCTGAGATTGTTCAGCAGGCTACTGAAAACCTGTATAACCTACTCATTTTGTCCTTTCTAAACGGGTTACTATACATACTTGCTGCTGCTGACATTCCATACACATGGTGAACTGCCACCCATATGCTGAAGTGTATTGGATTGTTCAGATTGTACACATCCTTGTAGCCCAAATGCTGTGACTAATACAAGAAAATATGATGAAATTATATACAGCAAGTCAACTGTCACTATTCTAAGACAGAACAGTAAGTTCCTTTTTGTTGACACCCTGGTATTCAACTTGTAAACCCTTTTTAAGAGCACTCTCTTACAAGAGTTGATTCTTCACAGTGTGAGCCTCACTTTTATTTTTCCCTTTTTTACTTTCCCTCTGGAAAATCCTCTTCAGCAGGGCACACAAAGCCTGTCTTCACCGTGGAGGGGAAGGAAGCTGTGGGAGACTGGAATACCAAGGCTCTCCGCGTCAGAGATTCAGAATGGAAAGTCATTATAATCCCCACCGTGGCGCTGGCATAATATTTACAGTGTGTTTGTGAACACACTGGTGCCCAGGCGCTTGCTATAGGAAACACTGCCTGGAGCATCTTGGCCCAGAATGGGATGGATCAGGTCCCATCAGGGTCCCACTGCGCCACGTGCTGTCAGATGACGTTGTCATGGGAACACTAGCCAGGTTTCCATGACCCCAACCTTGCTGTAACATCACCCCTTTCCACACCACCTTCAGATGTCCATTGATAGTGATCCCCATTTCAAGTAACGCTCTGTGTTTTGTTTTCTACTCATGACTTCTGAGTACAGTTCTGTCCTTGTCCCACATAGATGCCATCGTTTCCTCTTTCCTCGCTCTGTATTCTCTTCCCGGTGGTCCCGGCCGGGAGAGGACCACTGCAGGGGAGAGATGAGTTCCTCTCTTTGAAGTTGAGCGCCTCTGAAAGGAGGCCCGACTCGGCCTGAGTGACAGAGCCCTCCTGCCTGGCAGACATCAAATAGACAGGTCGCCCAGTTCCTACAGCGACGTTTCAAGCCCTTTCCCCCTTGCCCCCTTTCTTTCTGGACCTCTTAACCCAACTATTCACATCAAACTTGAACTTTTTTTGAGCTTGTAATTAAAACCAGGCAGCCTGCAACAGAGGTGAGTTGTTTGGGCTATAGACGTGCTGCTGGGGTCAAAGGCCATGTCAGGTTTGAATCCCCCTTTGTGGGAAGGGACCGGTCCCAGATGGACAGGGGCACAGGCTCCATGTAGGATTAAAAGATGAGAGAAAGAGGAGGGTGCGTTGAGCCAAATTCATGTTGTGCACAGAGTTACAGAACGTTCCCATTCATCATATTAGAAGAGGAATAAGACAGGAATCCAAGGTTTTACAGGACTGGAGATGCGTTTTGTAACTTGAATCTTCCTAAACTGTGAGGATCTGGTAGTGTTTTAAGATCTACCAGTAAATGTTTTGTGTGACCTCAGTGGTACTGCAGTGTAACACTCAAGGGTTTGAAGTGATGACTCATGTAAAAGCCTTAATAAACAATAATGTCGGCATGGGAAGTTACAGGCTACAATCAGCTAAACGTCACATGTGTCACTGACTTTTCTGGATGGGAAAACTAACATTGAAGGAAAAAGAAAACACACTCATCCTCAAATTGAACCTTTCAGGAAATTTTATGAGGAGTTTCTTAAGGGACTCCACGTCGATGCATCCTTATGTCCTGTTAAGTACTAGTAAGTAAACATAACCAAACTGTCTTTGGGTCTTTGTTTGTTCGACTCGTAAAAACATGACATTTATTAGCTTGGTGTTCATTTTCATTGGGGCTTTTAGCTCCATTAGTCTCTTAAGTTGCCCCTTTATATGTCTGAGAATGTTTACCTAACTATGTTGACTAGGGCGGACAGAGGGAAGGGCAGGGAGAGGGGGAAGATGAAACACAGCATGCCAAAACTAGTCACTCAGCAGTCCATCAGTGACAAGCCATCCAGTCTGAAATGTCAAAGTAAGCCTTTTGGCTGTGACACACCCACCCCTCTCATCAGCTCCAGTCTCTGCAAACATTGGCTGGTTACGTTCACTAGTCCTGTAATTGGTAATTTGCCTAATGGATGTGAACTCAAGTGTCTATAGTCATCTGGGCCGGGAGGGACAAAGAAAGTAGAGGGGTGGAGGTCACACTGGAGACCCCCCTCAGGGGAATTTCTGCTCCGTCTGAGCACTTTACAGGATTATTTAGGCTAACTTTCATCTCTGTCGCTGGGGCTAGGAGCTCACAGAGTGCTCTGACCTCATGACCTCCGCCTCTGTTCCTCTCTCTCTTTGGAAGGAAAATTCCAACATGTGAAGTGTCTCTCCTAACTGCACTTTCATAAGTATCATTCTGGCTAAGCTCCCCTCCAGGTTTGCCCTACAGCCAAAAGACGGGTGTCATTACCGGAGTTAGAACCCACAAGGTCAAGTTTGCACAATGGCCTTTTTCAGGGAGGTTAAGAGGAGCTTGTGCTGGGCTGGGGGAGTGTCTCTGTGTGGGACATTATGGATGATCATAGCAGGATGCCAGTGTTGATAAATATTCCTTTTCTGAATTCAGAGAATGTTCCCTTGCATGACTTGAATGTATAAAATGTTTTTTAACATACGGACCCATGCAGACTTTGTAAAAGGTTGGATTAGTCGGAATTAGTCTACATTAACTTGTTAACATATGGATGTAATTAAATTGGGATTAACTTCGCACGAAAACTTGACATATATGATGCAATGAACTCCAAACATCCAATTTACAAATAAATGCAATGTTAGTGTTCATTAGAGTGTATCTTGGTATAAAATGTTTCCTGATTCCTATGGAAAGGCGTAATCACCGAATGACCTGGGTAAATGTTGGAGATCGGCATGCAGGCCCTTCACCCAAGTCTCCCACCGCTTACGTCCTTATGAAGGAATGTAATTGTATTTTGGCTGGGCCTTTCAGCATGTGTATCAGATATTGAATTGGTGTGGGAAGATGAGGGATGGTGGGAGGGTCCTAGAGGGCAGAGCCGGGGGGGTACTGAAGACAGAATGGACAGGTCAGGGCTATCATTGTCCATGCATGGGGCCTCACTATGCTTAAAATGAACTAGGGTGTATGATGAGCAGTATGATTCACTGTGACTGTCTGGCTGTGAAGGCTTAAGCATTTAAATGTGATCCAAATTGCCAAAATTGAAGGTGGGGCGAAAAGCCTCCTGTCAAAGCTTCCTCAGCTACATCCTACTGCTTCCCTGATCTCTCTCCAAAAATGTCTTTGTAGTGTCAACACAATGAATCCTACAAATGCTGCACACCTCTCTTCTCAAACCGGAAACCAAAAATAGGTCTGCAGGATGGAGTCTAGAATCTGAGACAGTTAGATGATCCGACAAGCACTTTGTTTGATGTTTGATGCTGAAGCTAAGAAGTTGTGGCAACTCGGTTCCGTGTGTGGCAGTAAGTGCTGTGCAACATGTTATATGAAAAGTGCAAGAAGAGGCCCTATCAACTGCGTCCACCAGTGGAAGAATTCATTATAAACTCTACGATCTCCCAAATGTTTTCCAAATGAAGTCCCAAATTTTGGTATGCGTGCTCAGAATCGAAAGCTCCAAATCAGCAATAAATGGACCTTGAGGTGAGATTGTTTTGTCAACCACTGCTTCAAAGGTCAAGAAGGAACTTTTAACTGCAATTCTGTCTTCAGTTTTAATATTTCACTCACTATAAACAACCTGTTAGATTGTGGAAATTATGTTTTTCTCTTTTTAAAATGAAGTGAAGGAAAATTACAACAGGGTTCAAAGGGTTTGTCAACAGTACTCTCAGATTAATGCTTGTTCATATTGGTTGCTCATACTAGTAGTTTTGCCATTACATCAGCAGAACTCAGAGTTGACAGAGAGAAGACAGTGTCCACATAAACCTAGGGAATGTAGAGTAATTATATTCACTGTGCAGATTTTCTCTGATTAGTATCAAAAACCAATAAACCTGCATCCAGTGTTCAGCTGAGTTCCCAAATACTACACCCACCGTTAGGAAAGTAATCATTGTCCATATGTAGGTATTTCATGGTAAATGAAATAATGAGAGAGTAGTGAGAGAGAGGGGCCTCTTGCCAGCACACAACTGGGAGTTGGAGTCAGGCTTGGCCCTGTTGCCAGGATACCAGGGTCACCCCCTGTGGGCGGCAGTGTTCATTGGTCAGTCCGTGGTTGGGAGAAAGAGAAAAGGGGAGGTAGAGCACGAGTGCTGATCAAAGTTTAGCCAGTGCCCTGCTGCTCTCCAAATAAATCCCCCCACCGCTGGGCTCTCAGTGCCAGCCTTGTTTCAATAAGTCTCCCTTATTGTACACACAGCCAGGGGTCTTTGAGCTGAGCCATTCACTGTGAGCTTCCCACAGGATTACATATCTAAATATACGATGTGAGAAGAGCCACTGCAGCATGTGGGGGTGTGTGTGTGTGTGTGTGTGTGTGTGTGTGTGTGTGTGTGTGTGTGTGTGTTTGTACATGTGTGAGAGGCATTTAGTAATTCTGTTAAATTAACCAGAGTTGAAGAGGATCAGTCTGTTGAAGGGCCCACCTCACACTGACTGCTGTTGCATTAGTGGGAATTTACCAGTGATCCTACTGGGCACCTACTGTGCATAACTTCAGCCATAGTGTTGTCAGAAAAATACAAATCTTCCACTGTTAGATAAAGTTGTCCACCCTCTTTTTCTTCATTTTTTTTATTTTTTCCAGTTCTTTTAAGGTAGTACTTCCAACGTTTCAGTAAATACACTAGCTTGCTATTTTGGAGAGAGATAAGAGGGTTAAAGGTGCTGTAAGCTATTTTTTTTTGTGAAAATCTGACAGCCATGTTCAGCCAGTAACATGGGTCTCGCAGTCTCTCCTTTCTGCAGTGTACAGAAAATACATTTTCTAGTATCCTGTCCCCACTTTATCCAATCAGGAGAGATAACTCTACAAGGAGGCAGATGTGGGGAGGAGGGAGGGGAATTGCAAAAAGGGACAGGAAGTTAGTAAAAACCCCAATTTTAACATCAGTTTCTGTGCATATGGTAGATTGACTGGTCCAGGAAGTATTTAACAAAACATACACCCTCCAACAGCTCGGAAACTGTCTTATTTATATTATTTTTATATTATTTAATTATATTATATCTTGTTCTATATCTTGATAGCACCTATTCCCATGGAAGTGAGGTATGTGGTCTTCATAATCTAGACCAAATTGAAATGTTTTGAAATTTATGGCTTGATCATTTAGATACCAGTCCAAAGTGTGTTTACCCTTTGTCCCCGAAGCTGGTACACACATATAACTATGATAGAGGAAGTGGGCTTATCTAAACACATCCCAGCACTACCACTTCCCTGAGTATAGAGAGATTAAAATGATATCAATCTTCTCATCTAACTCCTGGTAAGAAAACAAACAAGTATTTTCCCAATCATCCTTGAGTGTCTTGAGCAACCTGTGGCTCTGGATGGGAAAGTCAGTATTACCCCCCTCAGTAGGTGAGATATTTTGTTGATACCACAGCATGCCTGGACGGGTGCTCACTGGAGGGGGGGGTTGGACTTCTGGGGTTTCTAAATGGGCGACAACACTGTAGATATGGGTCCAGACTAATAGGCGGTAGGGGTTCCCACTGTCAAGCCTGATGGAAGCCAAACGCTGCAGTGAGTAATTTCATAAATATAGTGGCAGGTGGGACTTGTTGGACATGCCTACTCTCCCCTTTACAAATGGTGGGTAATGTTCCTGACCTCCTCACCCTACCGGGGGCCTCGGCAGCTGGGGCGCCTCAACCTATGCAACCCATACCGTTGACTCCCTTGTGTGTACTGTGTGTGTGTGCGTATGAATGTGCATTTGTGCCTGTCTGTGTATATAAATTGCCACATGGCCACCTGAGTTTTCCTTTATCCCGGCCCATTTTTCAGCTCCACCACACACAGTGTCACATACGTGCAGCTGTACAGCTCCCTCCCATTCACAAGAAACTCCCAACCTGAATCTGTTGCATTAGCCCCATTGTATAATTCCCTATCTACCATTAGAAAACAAATCAGCTTTGTTCAGTCAGTACAGCTCCTTTTTCCACAAACTCTTTGTGGTGACACTGTCACTGTTGTGCCTCTGCGGTAGAGGGGATAAATCACACTACCACTTGTTATAAACATGTCAGCATGTAAGCTTGAGGTGGGGTGAGGAGATCCAGGGCTACTGCTGTGGTTTGTGAGGACGGCTGGGGCCCGTGCCTAAGGGAGGTCCTCAAAGATAGAGATTTAAATCTGGCCCTACGGTGTCTTAAATCAAACCATACCAAGGAAGACGAGATGGATCTCCAAAGTAGTAGTCTGCAGCTGCCATAATGGGAACATAAAGCTGACATAGGCTGAGACAGTGTGGAATGTGTTGTCCTCGGCCATCAGGAGACAAGATATGAGTCTGAGTGCTGCTGCTCCTATCGTAACGTCATGTCTTAGAGGCGGCGAGCGGAGAGGAGAGGCAGGAGGTCAGGCGTCATGGTGATATGGCGCAGGATACCGTCATGTCTGCAGCTGCTGTGTGGTAAGGAAGATGAAGAAAGACAAAGAGAAAGAGTGGCGAGGAACAAAAGCCTCATACATAAAAAGAAGCAGTATCGAGAAAGACAAAGAGCAAAAGGGAGACAACAGAAATAGCAAGACAACAAGTGGACAGAGAGTGTATTCTCAATACCCCCACATTCTGCGGCCAGATAGCGATGTGTAATAAGATGTTACAGTAAACGGCTAATGCGTGCCTCATGTGGAGAGGGACAGAGGGACGGAGTGTCTCCATATCCTCAGGCCACAGGGGTCGGCTCATTAAAGCAAGTGTCCCCCACTGAAGACATTAATGCTCTTTGATGAGGCCGAGGGCTCCACGTCAGCCACGAGCGTGCAGATAAACTCGCAATCTCTGCCTGCTAAAAGCCTCTCTTGTCCGGGTGAGGGAGAGTTGGGCTGCAGGGGAGGCTGAGGGTGGCAGGGGTCCGGCTGTGAGAGGAGAGAGAGCTTCAGGGGATTAAACCATGCAGATAGGGAGTCCTGCTCATCCTGCTACCTCAGGGTGTGATGATCTAACACTAAATGCACAGTGTGGTGAAGAAACACATTGTTCATTGTTTCAGTGTGGGAAAAAATTTTTTTTGACTCTTTTACCTAAATAAAAGTAGCAATACCACAGTAAAACATACTCAGTTTAAAGTAAAACAAAATATTTGCTCTTATTGTTTTTAGATGAGAAATGAAAACAGAAATAGGAAACTCAACGAATGCCACTGTAATCCACCTACTGCCAGCATACAGTTTACTGACAGATGTTGAGCTTTTCCCAACTTTTAAATCCAACTGTGGTGGTAAACAACGTTGAAAAGTCCAGAAAAACAAATGTACGTACATATGTTTGGGCTTCCTGTTTCTCCCTCCAACAAAGATGAGAACAGACGAGGGCTTTTGCTCTTCTCACAGAGCAGTTAGGAGTCCACAGAGACTTCAGCATGTACTGCCAATGTTTTGGTTTGGCTGAGCAATTCCAATTCCACCATTGGCTTCCCGTTCCTTTTTAGTGGGAATAGTATTTAATGACTTTGCAAAATTCAACAGACATCATGATATTAAATTAAAATGAAGGAAGAGTTTTTATGATTTCTGAAAACGAGAAGGCTTTAGGGTGTATTACTGTTGAGGCCCATAATTAGCTTCTTATGGGATCCTACATCAACACACACATATTACACAACAGTTGTGCCAACAACGGATCTTTAAAAGATACCTGAACACCCTTTGCCGAACTCCAGTGGTTTCACCATGCTGCAGTGATGTACAGGAGTACTCCAGGACCCTGTGACATCACTGTGTGTGGTTACACTTGCAACAGAGTACATTTCTGACCTCACCCATCACGGATGTTGGCGGTCAGAGGTGGAACAGGCCTAAAACCAAAGAGGGAATAAAAACACTGCTTTTCAGCTACTTCAGTTACTCTTCAATAAGAGAGACTTTTGTATTTGTGTTTTCTGTGTGTTCTTGTCATTAATATGAAGTGGGCAGGGATATGTGTGGAAAAAAGAGGGATGTCAGGTATTTCCACACACCAGTCAGAACTGAAGAATATAAACTCAATGATTGTGATGATGAAAATGCAAGATTTCAAACTGGTTTCATACAAAAACTATTACACTTTCTTTCTCTTACAAACAAAAAGTTGAATTCATAAACAATAACAGCTGTAGCCTAAGTCGGTGTGGTATGACCAGTAGCTTGGTTGTTAGTTTACTGTATTTTGGCAAACTTTAGAGAGTTGTGTAACTGAAATTACTCAGCTGACTTTATCAGCAAACATTGTTCTCTAATTGTGCTAGCATTTACCACCGTCCGTTAAGTTACGGTTTGCATTACAGCTGCATTAAGTGATTGTTTTGGCCATTTGGGGGCAATGGGACAAACTGAAAACATAATCACATATTTTTACCTTTAAAAATATTAGCAAACAATTACCTATTTACTCATCCAGCAGACACAGAGCAACATTAGCATTCATTTGTCGTGTTTATGGTCACCTGATAAATCCAATAATCACTTCTTTTAGCTTTGTTTTAGTCTCCACCAACTCCAACAATATCAATTAAAGTGCCAGGTGTATAAGGCAGTATCTGGCTGTTTAGCTGCTAAATGTCAGTGCAGCTTAAAAAAAAAACAGCCAACTCATCAATTTCAGTGTTTCTAAACAGCAGAAAGTAAATACAGTCGATACTAATGGCTGGTTACCAGTGTATGCACTGTGTTTACAGTATGTGTCTGTTCATGCGCTGCCAGGCACGACTCCTGTGAGTGTGCATCATTGTCATTGACTTTGCATAGTCAAATACTCAGGGGCTCTCCTGCTGTTTGTCTGTCAGTATGTCTTGTCTCCCAGTAACCTGCCGATGTGTCTGGAAAACACGTAAACACAATCCCATGCAGTCAGCATCACTGATGTCATAGTTGACACACTCTGGCTCACGCACAACGGCCAGTTTGGTCTGGTCATTTTGTACATGAAAGACTCGGCCATCCCTGATAACAGGTCAGCCCGCCAAAGGCTGAGGTCATGGTTTGGAGAGGGAGATCTTAACACATACAAGTGGAGTGGATTTTTTGCTTTCCAGCGAAGCAGCAAAAGAATTTGTTGACAAAACTCATCCAGCTTTCATAGATATTTGTTCAACAAAATATGTTTAATTCATGCTCCGTTGCCTTCTACTGAGAAAGCTCCTAGCATGCGTGTCATCATTTGACAGCTCATGAGCTGGCCAAATAAACCTGCTCACCCTAAAATCATAAGGATACAAATGATCTTACTGATGAAAGCATAATCACAACCAGACTCAAGGTTTCCTTACCAAACATGCAGTTCAGCTATCTGTCCTGATGGTGGCGGTCACGAGTGGATACTTTATCAGAACGCCTGTGAGAAAGGAAAGGGGCTTTCTCAACCTCCATATCAGTCCTGGAGAATGTGTACAAAACAGAGTGCCAGCAGCTTTGCAGTTTGATTTGACAGGCCAGACGTCTCTTTGGCTGACGGCTGCTGCTCATATCAGATTTTCTTTGGAGTGGCTGAGAGCGTGTATCAAAATCTATTCCTGTTCTGTGTTCTTTTAACTAAAATAAAGAGCTTGTAATTACTTCATTTTCAAATTCATTCCACTCTGGACTGTCATTCATGCACAAACAGAAATACTTAAAGGCTGCTTTATCTCAGTAGATTCTGATAAAGTTAGCAGAAATGAAAAACAAGTTGCAGCATAATTCATCCAATCAGCATCAGGTCCATATCTCCAGCTTCCTGTCTGGCTGGGAGGCTAATCGATCAAAGGCAGGCTAATCCTCACACCGTGTCCAGTCTCAGGCAGACTGAAACAGCCAGCGCTTAGGGGGTTTATCAAGGAAGAGATGGCCTCTGACCCTGAACTGACTGCAGGTCCTGAGACAGGAAAAGGTCAGGGGGTCATAACAGAAACTCATTTACACCTCACAGCGCTGCGCCACAGGAGGAGGCGGTCTCCTGCTGGGTGTCTGTGAACCTCCGGTAGCTAAACAGCCGCTGTATGAGGAACCAGACAGAGTCCGGGCAGCGGTATCATAGCAGATATCAAGTTTGTTGGGAGTCTAGACAGTGAAGTATGTGCCTCGGAGAACTCGATCTACCCTGATGTGTTATCTAGCAATGCTAATGTTTATTGTGAACACTGTGTAGCCAACAGAGCTTAGAAAAAACTGATTCTTATGAAGTAGATATGTGACAGGATACTTCCACTACTTGGAAAACCAAACAGAGTGCAGAAACAAGAACTTGTGTTGGATGATGGGATAAAGCAATTAAAAGAATAGACACTACAAAATCCTGTGCCTCTTAATCTAAACTGGCTAAAATGTGTTCATATCGATGAAAAATGTGACCGCTGCCACAAATCATCCCACAACCTCAGTTTTAATCTTGTCCATAACTAAAGACATTTTGGGACTGCTTTCTGTTAAACTGTCTGACACACTTGTCTTAATATTTCTTTTAAAGGCCATGTCCACTAATGATGTTTTGGTGTTCCACAAAAGCTGTTAAATTCCAAGCAAAAACCTTTCTTTTCCATCAGTGAAAGCATGTTGTAGAATTTTACTATGCTTCCCACTTCCTCTCTGTGGCTTAAAGATATGATTTTATCAGTAAATTGGAGAAGATTTAATTTCCGTGAATGTTTTATTAATGGCAATCTACAAACCCCACCTTCCTGCTTCCCCCTTTTTTCTAATCTTTTTCTTGAAGAATGGCACAAATAATGATTAACTAAATAGTAACAGCTAATTGATGAATCAACTAATTGTTTCAGCAGCATTTCAGGGCAAACTGAAAGTCTGATCTGATGATTTCACTACAGGAAAGGTCAAGGTATCACCAAATGTATTGCAATTCATCCTGAGGGGAACATGTCTGTACCAAATTTCATGACAGTCAAAAATGTCGAACTGTTGGTGGTACTAGAGAAAAGGCTAGGGGATCACCGAAATGAGTAGGATTTGTCCACTTGTCTGCCAAATTCTGTGCCAATCCATACAGCATATGTCCAGATATTTTAGTCTGAACCAAAATGAAAGCTGAACACTGTATACACCCAAAAACTTAAGAAAAGAACTAAATATTGAGTTAAAGTTGCAGTTTCATTTGTATCCAAAGGAACACGTGTAATTACAGCACTGACTTCAAAAGCTCCAAACACAGAGAGCTTTACAACCCAACTCTTTCAGAATTGTATATTTCAGGAACCCTCTCATGACAACAAGGTGAGTGAGGCGCATCAACCTGCCCACACACCACAAAACATGGGCTCATAAAGAGATGTATTATCAAGGCAGCACACTGCATGACTTTGAAAGGAAAGGGTAAAGGTATCAGTTGAAAAGTGCGATCAAACTTTGTCATCCAGCCAAAGCCTACGCTTCTTTGTGCGCTACAGTATCAAAGCGACATGGTGTAGGATCATCAGAGAGCATCGGCTTTGATCTGTTGACGGCTCGGTGTCTGCGCAGCTCAGCGGCTGACCTTTCATCTGGCCCAGAACCTGGGATTCACTATGGCTTCAGTAATAAGATGATTAACAATAATAACCCCCCGAGAGAATGGGAGAGTGAGCGGGGGGGGGGGCTCAGAGACAAGCTTCTGAGTGAGGAGTACTTTGAGCTGCTGTGTTTTCTGCTCTGCAGTCTCTTTTTCTCTTCTCTCACTCTCACCGTCACCCCACTTAAAATTCTCTCTCTGCATTTCATCCAAACGTGACAGTTTGTGTGACATGATCTGCAAACATCATCCCTCCCTAACAGAAGAGGACCTCACTGGCTGGTACATGTCCTCCATAGGTCGGGAGTGTAAATTCTGCAACTACACTACAATGTTATTATATCACAGATATAGACAAATACATCACTTAGGTATTTCTTTCCGTCTGTGTACAGATTAACAGATATGTATTTGAAAACTGAGTAAGAGATTAAGCTACACTGCTACAGAAGCAGAACATACCCCAATTCCTCTTCATAAGAACTTGCTACAGCTGTGAAAACCAGATCTTTCCATGCAACTTACTTTCTTTCTGCACCCCGTTGCCTCAAACCTGTGTGCAGGACCTGCCTCTCTCCTGCTAGCTTCGTTCATAGACGGTGATACACAGACGGTTCATCCAATCACCTGCCAAGTATTTTTTGAAAGTACCTTGCCTTTTCCAAACAGTTTCAGATGATGAATTCCCAGATGGTTCTGTGTAACAAACCATCTAACGCAGTTAGGTTACATAAAGACTGGAAAAAGGAGAAACAGCAAGCCTGGTTCTGTCTATAGGTAACAAAATCCACCTACCCACACCCATAAAGATTACTAATTAATATGTTGTCTGGAGTCTCCACTGGTTGCCTGGTGACATTGTAGCTCCAGGAGGTTCACCTGCACTACACCAACTTGTTTTTAAACTTTGATTTTTGTACAGTTAAACAAAGAAGATATAACATCCTAATTACTGGGCTTTAGAGGTGCTCTCTCTAAGATAGGCTATCTAGCTGCTGGCTCTAGCTTCATTTCTACCATACAGACATAAAAGTGGTATCAGTTTTGTCATCAGCGTCTTGGCAAGAAAGCAAGTAATGACAAACTATTCCTTTAAGAAGGTGACGTGGGTGCTGCCGGTAAGGTTACTGAGAGGAGCAGTCATCAGTCAGGAATGCCAGCGTTAGCAGCTGATGCTACTTCCAACTGGCCTCAACTCCTCCCAGTAATGCAAAACTGTTATTGAAGCCATATTCTCTTTTATTTACAGTGACATGCACGCTACAGTGTCACTAAAATTACCATATTCAGAAGGCTGACACTGGCCCAGGGAATGAGCTAAATAATATTCAGTCAGCAACAGTTTAGTGCAACAGTCCTATTTCTCAAAAGAAACTTAAGATTACACTTCTGCCATTTGAAAAAATAGACTCTTCTAACTTGAAAAATCATACAAAGTGCAATAGCATGTGATTAAAGTTTAGTGACATTCTGACTGATAAATTGATTTATTCCATTATTGTCATCTGCAAACAGATCTTAGATGTACAAACGGTCATATACGTTTGTACATCTAGTTTATTTTCACTGTCTGCTCTACAGTCCAAGGCTTAGATGGGAATCTCGATCGGCTCAAAACAGGAGCCATGATGGGGGAAGTGTTTGCTTTTTTTGGGACACTGTGCAAACACATTAGGACACCATTAATCCTTGTTGGAAAGAAACAAAGAAAAGATGTGTGAAGTGTTTCTTTGACGTCCGGGATGTTGTTCATTAATAGCAGAGGACATGTGGAAGCAATGAAGCCAGACAGCTGAAGCTAAAGCTGCCACTGCTCTGGATCACTGCGCCGGGTTGAAACTGGGCCACGGACTGTTCTCTTTCACTGTGTCACCTCTGCCTTCGGACACACAGCGGTGCATAGCACACTGCGGCTGGATTATTACAGTCTGTGTGCCTGCGCTTGTGTTACATACTTATTTACTGCTGGGCTGCGAGGAATGAAAAGAGACCTTCCTTTTGGATCTAAGCTCGCTTGACCACTCACCACAAGAAATGTGGGTAAATATATATCCATAAGAGCTCCTAGCCTTTAGTCTGCTGGCCCCGGGGACTTAATGAAATAGACGCTGGAGGCCCCCTCTACAATCAGTAGACTGTGGCCCAGGGCTCAAATTATAATCAGCCTCAGTTTACATTTTGTTTGTTGTGGGGCAATTAGGCCGTCCGAGCTCAGACAATGCGGTTATACTTTCCTGCAGCAAATGGCCTGCATCCTGTGCCTGAACACTGCCAAGAAAACCCTCAAATAACAACGGAGAGAGAGGGAGAGAGATGTGGCTTCTGTGGGTCTTGCCTAAGAACAGGCCTCAACCTGGCAGCATGTTTGTCAGCAGAGAGAATCAGATATGGCCTCATTTCCCTGGAAACCACCTCCAGCCACCCTCTCCTCACACGGTTTCAGACTTTTTTTATTTTTCCCCCTACTGTTTTTTCTTTATCCCTCTTGTCTTTCACCCGAAGGTCTTGCTTGACTTATGCAAATTATTAGTCTGCACTTTCCATTTTTCCAATCCCTCCAGTGATTTCCGATTTAGAGATTACAAGTAAAGGAAGAGAGGGTTCAGTGTAATGAGCTGTCAGATTAATGCAAAAATGTAACTCTACAGCAGAAAAAAAAAAGCAGTATTGGACTCTTTCTTTCTTTTTTCTTTCCTGCTCTCAACACACATGGTGTCATCCTGGACTGGAATTTATGGGATGTTTGCTCTTCTAATCTTGTGAGTCTCATACGGCACTGATTTACGTGATACAGCTACTTGGCAGAGGCTCAAGTCCCCTGATTGTATCTGGTACGACACACACCAGCACACAATATTTGTCAAAACATGTGGCCTTCACGCATTCTTTTCTCCTTCTTTCCCTGTCTTCCTCTTCATATCAACTCCACCACCTCCCCCTTCTTTCCCTCCATCCTGTCCTCTACCATGGATCCTCCGAGGATCAGAAGCACGAAGGCGACACAAAACTCATGGTGACAGACAGAAGCATTTTATCAATGAGATCCCGCAGTCAGATGTCTGTGAATGTAGATGAAAATACAAACTAGAACAAATGTGTCTAATCCTGCTGTGGAATGTGATTGCATGTTTAAGAAAACCAACATGTCCAAGAGAAAAAAAGAGGAAGAGAAATCTAGAGATATCGGTGTATCTCCAGAGGTGTTGTCACGCTACAGCCGGGCTTGGCTTCTCCCTGACAACACGAAAGGATTAAACAAAGTCACTTGAATTCTGACAGGATTAAAATATGCGCTGGTATTTCAGTTACATTGGCTACTTGGCAAACTATTTAAGCTCCTGATTAGGTTATGTGAACATAGAGTGAGAATTGAAGAATTTGTTTGTGAGCTCAGTGTCTGCAGGGAGCAAATAGGATAGAGCTACAGGAGTGGTGTGGACTCGAGTCACATCACATGGACTCCACACTATTTTACTACCATTCTGACGTCTAAAAATGTCGAATTATGTTACAAAGAACTGTGCAATGAATCGGATTGCCCCACTTACCCTTTTGTTACGAGTACAACAGAAGAAGAAGAAAAAGAAATTCAATAAGAGATGTTGAAATTCGATTCAGAGTTGATATAATGCAATCCAACCTCAAACATTGTCACAGGACTTACATACCAATCATTTTCTTTAAAAACTAAATTAAATTGAGTGAAGAGCACAAAATGACTTGTTAAGAACTTGGACTTGGGATTAGTTGGTCTTAACTTGGGACTTTGGTGTTAATTTGTGACTTGACTTAATGGTGTTGACTCAGGATGCATTGGTCCTGACTTGAGATTTATTGACCTTGGATTTCACTTGAGACTGGTTGGTCTTGACTCGGGACTTGAAACTTGTGATAGGGCTTGTTGGACTTGATTTGCCCGGACTTGTTGTCCTTGACTTGACCTCAAACTTCCTGGACTTGGCTTTTGACTTGATGGTCTTGACTTGGGACTTGACCTCCAATTTCTTAGACTTGACCTCACCTTCATAGTCATACTGTATTATAACTAATAAGTTAAAGTTAAAGTAAGACTACTGAGGTTGCTAGAAATTTTCTGCCTGGCTTGAAGATACGCTACACCCCAGGAAGGTGCCATCTTGGGTGTTCCCTGCTCCCTGAGGCCTGTGGTGGCTGGGTGGGGACTCACTGTGGGACACTTGCCACGAGACACTGGGTCTTCGCTTTCCCCCTCTTATTTGTGTTAATCAGACCCACATGGAGAGAATTTGGGGCCACATATTCTCATTTATACACACACGGCGTAAGGATTCACATACTGCACGGGCAGGGAACTCAAGGTCACATCACAAATATCCCTATAAGGAAACAGACCACCACTGTAATTGCATGGGGGTAGTTTTACAAACCTGTACATTTATAACCTATACATCCAAACATCGCGGTTTTTTGATGAAAATGGTTGCCTCTGGAGAAATGCATGCATGCACTCTTTTGCTCAAAAAAAGTCTATTTATACAAAAACAAGCAGTGAAACGAGATACAGCACTGCGAGGCCACAGGTCCCCACTAGGAAAGAAAGTTGATTTATTAGAAGGGCAAGTGACTTCAAGTTGTGGAAAATATCCTTTTTTTCTGCCTTGTTTGCTGGACAAAGAGTCACTGTGCCATGTGAAGTGTTTTTCCTGTGAGCTTGGCGAAATGGCACTCTAATAAAGCTCTCATGGCAGACAGCTATTTGATTTAATTAAATGAAAAATCCATTTCACAGTCATCCAATTCTCAATGTCCATTCATAAAAATAATTCTGTGGATTGCTGAGCTCATTCATTTTATTCATGAAGATGAATAGTCCTGCCTGGAAATGGCTCCACACCACTCTAGTGTGTGTGTGTGTGTGTGTGTGTGTGTGTGTGTGTGTGTGTGTGTGTGTGTGTGTGTGTGTGTGTGTGTGTGTGTCTGTTTTGCATCTATTAATGAAGTTGCTCATGTGCTCCAACACATGACAAACATTCTTACAAAAGGTCAAACTAACATAGGCTCAGATAAGGATTTTCTTTTCATGGTTTTCCCCTCTAAATTCTGCTCACACACACTTCAGTGTCAAATGTGAAAGAGATATTTACGTCATTTTGTTCTCAAGTCATACACAACACAGTAACTTGAGTACACTATCAATCCTCATTTTCTCTGCCTGTGTAACAATAACAAGCTAACACCAGCATTCAACAGCTTTCAGTATCTCCATGGTTGTGGTTTTTCCAGCATTTGGCATACCTCTCTCCCTCTCCTCCAGCGCAGATCCCACAGTCTCATTACAGAGGCAGAGGCCAGAATCTCCCATTATCCCAGTCCCGTCTTATTACCCTGCCCATTATTCCCACTGCGAAGACAAAGTGAGACAGGAAATGAAATAAACGCAGTGCAGCGGTCGAAAATGAATGGCTTCTGATTGAGGCCACCGCTTTTCGTTGTTTATGGCGCCCGTCCACTTACTTGTCTTTTCCATCACTCGGATGCTGTGTCAGCGCTGAGTAGACTCAGTCACGCAGTGCATTCACTGCAGTTAGACTGCCTTTATAGATGCAATCTGCAGGGACGGAGACAGTATAAATGCACTCAGGAAAGTATGCTGCACACAAATGCAGTAGATGAGGTAAAGGTACTCATGATCATTACATGCAGAATTTTGTCCCACTCTGAATTAAAATCATTTACTTTGTCCTGGTTGGACTCTAGACGTAATTAACTGTTTCCAGAGAAGACATTTTTGACATCACTGAACATGAATGAGAAGAAAACAAAATATTGGAAGCACAGGATTGTTGAGAAACATAAATAATGATATTCCCTCAAGTTAAGTGTTCAGTGCAGAGCAGCTGTTTTTCCTTATTGATGCAAATATCAAGGGGGTTTTTTTGTGGTCTGGACGATATCTTGATATCAAATTTGTCATAACTCCAGCCAGCAGCCATAAATAACTGCCAAGTGACATGGACAGAAAGCAGATCAGACAGATTATCTTTGGTCTCTGAAAACAGAGGGGAGAACACAGCATGAACCTACATGAGAACTTTATTTCATAACATTTTACTGTCAGAGGTTCTACATTACATGATTACCTAGCTCACAAAGGTTTTTTACAGCAGAATATCATAGAATAAAGAAAGACAGTATAGTTTAGACAGGGCTGCATTGGGAAACGATGCTGCCACAAGTGGCGATGACATTCCCACAGATTCAGGGTATATTTACATCATTATCTTTCTCGGTCTGTGTTACGAGACTTCTTAATATCCCCATGGCATCTAAAGCTCTAAAGGGTCTTAATTTTCTATGCTGTGTATAGTTACATTACATGTTTTAAGTATGCATTCTGAACAGCCAAAATGTACAATTTCCAAGGTCATGGTCCATGTAGTACAGTTTGATTGACCACGTCATGGTTGTTCACACAAAACCTCAAATCTCTTTCCCATCAACAGTTCCAATGTTTTATTCATACAAGGTCACCACCTTCACCACACTAAAATGTGGACCAAAAAAGAGAAAGGAACTGATTCTTCCTGCAACACAGTGCAGTCTCAGTCAAGACTACAGTTAGCAACATGTTGTAAATCAGAGTGTGGAACTGCTCAAACTTCAAGACACCTGAGATCCATCTGATCATCTAACCGGCAGATTTCCAGGCAGTTTATCAGACATTGCAACTGCAGCCGATATGGTGGGAATCCAGAGGGATTCTACCCATTCGGGGGATAAAATTAGGCTTAATCCTCACAGTGTCTGTCTGGTCTAAGTGGTTAGATCAGAGGTTGGGTACAGTATAATGTTTGTTATCAATAACATTTTAAAATTTTCTTTACATGAAAGATTGTTTCATGCTGACAACATAAGGGGTAATCAATAACCTTTTTAAATTTACAAAAAATTCCTGATATTATGTATTAGGGGTAAGTACTGGTTAATTTTTAATAAAATTTTGTCTTTATTGCATTATGATATTGCTGCTATGATGACTATGAGAGGGCAGTTCCAAGCAAACCTTTTAAACTGTTTAATTGACAGAGAAAACTGTCAGATAATGTGTTCAACTGGACAGATGGAAAGTGATGGCTGTTATGACAGTATAAGTACCGTAAAATAGCATTAGTGACGGAAATGATCATATATTTGAATGGTTTTCTGCCGCACACAGCCATGATATTAAGAGAGAAACACTAGCAGGGTTACAGTAGTGTGTATGTATCAGAGTGCAGCAAAATGTAACTTCAATGTTTAACTTCAATTAAAGGAGAAATCTGAGCATAATTGGCTCTGATTTCACATTTAGAATTAAAGAACCTTTAATCCAAAAGTAAATGGTTCATGATGCTTTTCTTGGATTGGCCAGCGCAGCTTAAATAAGTGCCTCTGATTACCGGTAATGAGTTTGGGATACACTTTCCAAAACTCTTCACACAAAATGTATCACATCACAAGCTAATGCAGTAGATGGCTCACCAGGGTGATTATGCAAGAAAAATTGTTGGATAAACAACTGAACCTTGTAAACCGAGGCCCATTTTCTCCAACTCCCTCACTTCCTCCAAACCCCGTCGCTAATGAAAATATCCCCAACCATCACCACCCTCTGTTCACTGGAAACTCAATGACAGCATTACACTCTGCATTCCTGTCTACTGAAGTTCTGGGCTCCCGATTTCTGTTGGTAGACTATTGCTCCAAATGAGTCAGTGGGCACAGCTGTTCAAGTCTTGTTTAAGCCTCAAGCATGCAACAGCCAAATGTTGTTCTTTGCTTCTGTAACCTGTAAAGATAAAGGGGGAATTTTTAGCATCACAGTAACAACTTGCAGTGATCAGCGTGGGTTGATGCCCGTTACTTTTTCTCTGTCTGGCACCACCTCTCATCCCAGTGTGCAAACAATAACAGCCTGGCCTTCTTCCCTTCCCTGTAACTCTATTTACTTACGTGTCAAATTAACTTTCAGGCTCCACTGGTGGTCTCTCTCGGTCAACCAATTAGCAAGGAAGTGCGCTGCTTTTACCTTCCACCGGGATCCAGTGTACCCTGGACAATATACTCAGTTGCCAGGGAAATGCGATATCCAAACAAACAGAGAGGGGGACTGTTGACTCAGGATATTGCTAATGTTTTACATTAGCCAACACAAGCCCTGGTCTGTCTTGGCTGAGGAATACGCAGCAGCCTATCAGCAGGAGAGTGATCCACAGCCTGACAACTGCACAGGCTTTTAATAGTGCACAGCATCACCCAAAAGAGAAGCACACTTCCTGTCCCACACAGGCACTCTTATGAAATTAAATATTGTGGTAGCCAGAGCATTTGTTATGGCATTAGGCATATGGTCTTATCATCAGACAGCACTCTATTCTTCATGATAAAGTCAACCATCAGCCCCCCCTGTCCTGTCTCCTCTATGGTACCTCCTCTGTCTCTCCCTCACTGTGATGTTAGCATCACACTTCATTCATTAGGAAACAGGCTCTGCAGTTGTGTGGAACAAAAGGAGGGGGCAGGTTTAACAAATGCATTATCAACACTTTCAAACATGCAACACCAACTTCTTCTCACTTTTTTTGAGTCAGTCAATTATGTGTACATTTCATCAGAAGTTATTTTCCTTCTTCCAGAGAAAATCCAGTACTTCATGTGACGGTGCTGTGAGTGGGTTGCACACTACCCAGATACATTTATTCAATCCAGCCGGCAAAGTTATTGGCGTTCCAGTTGTGTTGTTAGTCCAACCGTCATTGTACACCTCTTCATTATGTTGATTAAGGCCTGAGGCTAAGTTAGCGTTATGTGGAGTTTGGCATGTTAATAGTAATTTCTGTCTGCATACTGTAATCATTTAGTGGAATAACAACACATACATTTATAGGGGGGTGGGCGGTGGACTTTGACATTGCTTCCATATAGAATTGTGGTTTAACTGATTATGAACTTTAAGAACTATCTTTGGTTTGTCTGGATAATGAGCTTCCTGTTTATAAAGAGTGAAGATTACCCGCGTTTTTGCTCTCCACCACTTTCATAAGAGCAGAAATCGTGAAATGTGCCTTTAAGATACTTGGGCTTATGGATGTTTATTTCTGTATGTTTCTATTTTGCTTAATGCCTTTTTGTTTCTTAGGTTCTAATGTATTTTTTGAATTTGGGAGAAAGGGCTTTTAAAATTTTTTTTAAAGTGTGATCCTGGTGTACCAGAATCAATCAATAAATCAGTAATTTAGAAATGAATGTAATTACTCTAAACAGTCATTGTGAAGAGATTTTCTCTGGTAATAGCAGATGGTAGAAAAAGTAAAAAATATACCTTATCAGTTATCAAGGCTTGAACATACTTCATGTGCCATTGTAAGCCTTGCCTCGCAGACATGTTTATACTATCAGCCACTGACAAAATGGCACCTCGTTATTACAAGATTTCAATGAGGCATTACAGCCTAGTTTTAGCAGCAACGCAAATGCAAATTGAGTGTGCAGTTGCCTGTAAGTTGCATCCAAACAGTTATAAAACTGCCACAAAAAATGGCACCTCATTCATTTCAATGAGATTACTAGTTTTTGCTGCAACACAATGAGATGCAATCCAACAACAAACCTGCATTGAAATCAGATATGTGCAATTGTATTTTCAGTATTTTTGAGTTTGAGAAAATACACCTATAGACACCTCATATCTAGAGATTAAGAGTTTTCTCCATCATGTTCCCTTCTGTTTAATCAACCCTTTAGCATAAGCCAATCATCAGCATTCTTATTTTGCCAGCTCTGTTCAAGGGTTTTTCTATAGCTCAGAAGCTACAAAAATATTTTTTAAAATGTCTGTCTTTCTGCTCTCCTGTACAGTAGAGGCTTGCATGTCACAGGTACGCTTTGGTCCTACTCTGAAGAAGGTCCATCTCGGGCGTGATTTGGCACAACTCGCCGCATTAAAAGTGGTAATGGCCCTCTTGGTTTTGTTTTTGTGTTCTATTACTACATATTAAAAAGTGGGGTTTTAGGCTCCGGAGAATCTGGAGCCTCTGGGCAGTTGCCTGCTTTGCCATATCAGTAATCTAACCTTGAACTATCTCATCTGTTATGAATCTTTACTGTCACTGCAGTGTATATCACACCACTCAGGACCTCTGGTGTCAAGGACCCTTTTAATGGCACTCTAAATTTATTTCATCCAAATGGTGAATAACAAAGATTTTTTATGTTTCACAATAAACCCCCTGCACCATGCTCACTTGAGCCACTTATTAGGAATAATTTACAATAACAATGACATTGTCAATGACATACAAAATGCATACATCACCTTTAATGAACAACACTGTTGCATTGGGTAGTTGTGCCTACAGCTCATGAGACATTAGGTAGAACTGAGCATGTACAGACCTATTTGTAGCTCTGAGACCTTATCTTGTGTTTGTTCAACCCAGAAAAAAAACGATGCATGTTGTCTGTTTCAACTCTACCAACTCATTTATTTCAGTTAGGGAGAAACAAAAAGAGTAAGACTGAGTCTATACTGGGATACATTTAATAACACAGGAAGTTTTTGGTTCAGAGACTGGTCTTGTTAGCCAAAAGCTCTGGACTTCTTTAACTTAGCAATCACAAAGACGATATCAGAGCATTGTGTTTGCTTTGGCTCGTACGCATGCAGCAAATACACAATGTGAAAAGCAGGGTAGCAAGTCACACACAGATGGTGATCCATGACTTTCAGTGACACAATCTCTTTGGTAAATTTCAAGACTGCTGTTATCCTTCACACCTGGCAGGACAGCCAATTAAAGTGGGCACAGATGTCAGCCAGCCCAGCGTTTCTGGTTGGATGAACATCTATCAATATAACAGAAGCCGTTTGTGTTTTCGGGGCAAATTCGCCCCTTTAAGTGTTTGTGAGGGAAAAAAGGATGTGCTTTAACGATGCCCTTTTTTGTGAATAAACCTCATTTACGAGATCGGGAAATAGGCAATGGAAACTCAAACAGAAAACAGAAGCTTTTTAGTTGTTGCTCCCTCACACACTCACACACAGAGTTGGATACAAACACACACACACACACACACACACACATGCGCAAGCGCTCACTTCACCGCAAACAGTAAACACACATGGGATCAAATGCATGCAGCAGTGAAGACACACACACACAAGAAAATCACATGAAATGAACTCAGTCACTGGACCACAACACACACACACACACACACACACACACACACACACACACACACACACACACACACACACTAACCAATGCCATTAAAAAAGTGAAGTAGAGACAATGGTGTGAGTCTCCGGCCGGGTCGAGTGAGTGACACACAGGGCTATAATTCCCTGCATTTCGGAGAAGCTTTCCAAGCCATACTGACGTCTCCGAGACTGGAGCGAGACAAGTAATGGCCAGTGTTTACCACCACAAACTTCCCCATCACTATAGGACTGACTCTATAAGTAGCACAGAGTCACTGAGCAGGCGAGGCAGCTTCAGTTCCCCCAATTCCACAGGGACAAATGGGGAGAACTGGGAGTGAGAGAACAGGATAGAGACAGGCAGAAACAGAGAAAGAGAGAGAGGGTACTGTGTTAGAACAACTCCACTTATGCTGAGCTGACTTTTGCCGACCCCTCCTCCTTTTATCCCCACCCCCACCCCCCAGCGGACACTGGTGCCAAACTGCCGGGTCGCGGTGGCGAGGGCGCATGTGGTGTATGTCTGCGTGCCTGTGTGTGTGTGTGTGTGTGTGTGTGTGTGTGTGTGTGTTTTGTGTAACAGTGTGTTGGGAATGAAGATGCAGAGCCAGGGCATACCTTGGGGCCATTAGTTCAGTCCTTGTCAGCCTCAGCAGAACACAGCATTAATTGGACACAGTAGCTGCGAGATCACAGCAGCCCCAACCAATTTGTAAAATGAGTAAATTGCCTGTCTTGTCATTCCTGGGCTCGCCTTTGCTGTGGAAGCTGTGTTTATAAGGGTAAAAGGGAGGGATAATGTCTAGCATATGAGGTGGAATAGGCCCTCATAATGGTGGTAAAGAGGAAAACACACAATTACAAACTCTTCCGCATGCACAAGTATACTATTACGGGTTTTTCAACTTGAGAGCTCATGACACATTTGTTCTTCTGATATATTTTGCAGTAGTTTATACGTCAGAGGAAAAAAGTAAGTCCTCTGGTTTTTCTTTATGTGAGCTTCAACTTAACTAGTGCAACTAATGAGATACCTGGTATGAACATATTTGTTATATATTTAAAACCTGTGCCATTATGTGCTATTATTATTATTATTATTATTATATTACAATATATAATCTATTATTTATTGTATGTATATCTTTCTTGTATACTCAAGTATCTATTATACATATGCTATATATCATATCATATCTTGTGTATATATATGTGTACATATTATATATACATATTATTATAATTATATTATTATTATTATTATTATCTACTGTTATTAACAATAACACTACCTTCATATCATCAGTACTATTACCACCATCTTGCAACTACAACTTCTTTGCACCTTATCTATCTATTTATGTTTTATATCTTTTCTACCTTAGTATTTTATTCTATTGTTGTATTTTATTCTATTGTTGTATTTTATTCTATTGTTGTATTTTATTGTATTTAAATGTACCTGGCTGCTATGATGACCCAATTTCGCTTTGGGGATTAATAAAGTCTATCTATCTATCTATCTATCTATCTATCTATCTATCTATCTATCTATCTATCTTATCTATCTATCTATCTATCAGTGCAACAGAACGGGACAATACATAGTTCATAGATGTAATAGAATAACTGTATCCATTGTCATTTATTGCTAAAAAACTTTTTCAGGCATCCTCAGGCTTCTGCATTTTTGGGCCCATAGAGCGTTACAGTCTGTCTCGGGCTGAGCCGGCAGAGTTCATGCATGATTTACATGGAAATAAGTTAATGCTACGGCTCTTTTCAGTTTTGCATACAGCTGCAATACAAAGAGTCATTTCAGAGTGTTGGTGACCATCAGAAAAACATCTTTTTGGGCCAGAGGGTGTAATCAGACTGTGGTTCGCTATGGCAAAATGGCCCCACAACCAAGTATAATTTAGACCTGACTCACTCGTAGGTCAGAAGTTGCCTATGAGAAACCCAGTGGACCCCAGAAGACCTCTAAAGAGCACAAGGACACACTGGTATATGCACAAGGATTCGTGATGCACGAATATCTGGTATCAGGACAGATACTGTGCTCATGTCCTCGTAATTCGGGCAGGTAGGCGGAGGACAAGCAATGTCAGCAGTTTGGAGACATTCATCTACGCATACCAGTACTCAGTATCTACAAGTACTTAAATTTAAGTACTTGTATTTGTTTTTGGTGTAAAAAAAAGTGGTATCTGTGCATCCCTAGCAGGCATTCCAGTTGACGCAACAACACAGTCCTGCTGACGGTTTCAACTGGTGGCAGTAATTAATGTGTGAGGATGTACTAGCAAACAGGTAAGGTAAGGTAAAATAGCAAACATTCACATACAAATTTCAAAATATATAAAAAAAACAGCTTTCTGTATATTGGAAGGAAATGCATTAAACCTTATTTGTTGGGCTCGAGCGATAAAACATTTGTGAATGTAAAGGCAACTATGATTGTTTATGCTTGTTTATATTACATAAAACTCCACAGGGCACTTTGAATTTCTTGTGCACTTTTTGCACGTGCACATTTTCATGAGCGAAATGGGAATTTCATATGTTCATTTATGAAAACCAACACGTGCTTTGAATGCACATGCGGGTTTTCTCATGTTCTTTTGTGCAGTGCGTCACATACACTATATTCTGTTCCCATGGACTCATTTCTCTGAGAGCTCTGAAGTAGCCGTAACACTGTTTGATGGAATTCTTTGTTTCCTGTGTCCAAAAACCACAGAGTGCTGAAACTGTACCCAAGTGAGCGCTGTGCACATTTATATAAACTATGTATACTTTTAAAATGTCTGGCTGCAGCGCAGAAATGACCCCGCATTTCACTCTAAACAATGGCTGAAATAGGAAAGTGTTATCCACATTAAACTGAACTTTCCGTCATAAAAAGGCAAGTCTTTGTTTTCCATGGTTCCTGCGGTGAGCGCGGAGGCCTGGGTCTATGAAGATGAATGAGTCAGTGCATTGATAGCAACTGGCATAGAAACACTGCAGCTCTCTTGAGCTCTGCACTTCTTCTACTATCCATCCGCCCGTGCATCCGTGCTTCCTCCCCGTCCGTCCCACACACGCTCATCAGGCATGCGGATGAGCACAAGAGCCTCCCACAAATCCTCATTTCCCTACACAGAGGAACACTCTCCCCTCCCTCTGTCTCCCTTTCCTCCTCAGCGGACCGGCTGCGGTCATCGTTGGTGTGTGTGTTCCTGATTCTCTGCCTCTGTGGCCGGGAAGGCTTCTTGGAGCTCTGCCTGGACATTTGTGATTCATCAGTGTGTTTGGTTGCTGCCTTTGTTCTTAACGGCGCTGGTGGAGAGGGTCCAGTAAAACGCTGATGACGCACTGCTGTGCTCTGGGCGTTCGACCCAAACACAGCTACTAACACCCCCCCCATTCCACAATCCTCACTGCCACCCCCAAAAAACTTCACTGGACCTCTGCTTCTTCATGGCCTCCTCGCATGCCACACCCTCCCACCCACACAAACAAACAAACACTCGATCCCACACATCCGCTAACAAAAAGCCTCAACGGGGCAGAGCAAAAGGAGGCACTATTTTATTTCTCATTTCACAAGAACAAATTACACTCCCATTTCCCCTCAGCTGGATTAGTAAATCTCTCCCCTCATCCCCTTGTGGCGCCTCCTCCCCTCTCCTCCTCCGTCATCACCAACTCTGGATTTGTGTGATTTTCCTCCATTACCTCTTCAGTTAGTAAATAAAGCCGAGAGTAGCTGGAGTCCATATGGAGCTAAAAGCACGCCTTGGGATCTGTGTATCTGCATGCTCCTGGGCGTTGCAGTGAGCATGCTTTACAGTGCAGGGCCGTTTGGTCAGCATCGTGTCAACACATTGCATGCATGTGTGGCATATTCCGCCGTGTGTGGTTGCAGCCGAGCGCGGGGCAGCTGACAGAAGCATAGCAGAGGGCCCCATCGCCCATCAGTCATCATAAATCTGCAGTCCAGCTCTGAGCGAGAGCGGAGACTGGAGGAAGGTATCAATCTGGCTCATTGTGCTTGTTGTTGGCAAAATTAATAACTCAACAGAAAACAAAGCAATGAATGGAAATCTACTCCAGCTGTCAGCAGAGAATGTAAATCCAGGTTCTGGCACCACTGTGATTTAAGGCAGCAGCAATAGACAATAATGCACTGTAGTGTTGTATTGTAGAGTTCTGTACTGTCTTTTGTGTATTTGATGGGTTTTATGTATTTTAAAGGCCCATCTAACGGTGATAGGCATAGCAAATTAGCTTAGGCTATAAATGTTGTGGCATGTGGCATTTCTTTATGCTACACAGATAAACAATTAAATAATGTGTAATATGATAGTTATGAGGTTTATTCTCACCGCTGGATAAAATGAAATAAATCATCCCCTTAGCAGGACCTCTGGAAGGTGTATGCCAGTACATTCATTACAACTTACATTAATGTACTGACAGTACAGTTCAGTACTAATTCCTTCCACATTATATCAGAAAGATAACAATGTTCTTACCCACAGGCAGCAGTTTTTATGTTTTCTGTGTCACATGATTACATTGTAACAATGAACATAAACATACACATAATATATGATATGTGTTGTCCAAAATATAAACTAATTAACAGAAATATCTGCATAAAAGAAAGAACAAAGTGCATACGATACTACCTGCATCTTTCAGCAGCCTAGCCTGATATCTGTGAACTAGAATGTTACAATAAAGTTCTGACTTTTATTCATAGCCGACAAAGTGAGTTTCATACCATTAGACTTACCTCTCCTCAGGCAGGAGCTTACATCATCAACAGGGTTAAAGGTCACATAGACAAAATACAAGCTCTGCAAAAATATACAAGCAGAATGATGACAGAATGGTTAATATGTTAAACAAGAATCTCTCCTTTGTTCTCACTCTTACTGAGGTTATTGCTCTCAGTATCTGTTTTTCAGTTCCAAACTACTGCTTATCAGAGTGCATTGTTGTTGCAGTTAGATTGCAAGAAATCAATATTGTTTTATACCAACAGGAAATCATATTTTATGTGTGCCTTTGGACATCAATCAAACTGTGACTTCTTAATGCCACTGCTCATTAAACTGCACAAAAAGAAACAAAAATGTTGTTATGAAGATATAAAATGGTTTTTTTTTTGTTCTTTCTGCCTCACCACCCATAATTTTTTTTAATTTTTTGCAGCTGTGAACGCCTTCATTTCGTTTGTGCAATTCATTGTGGGACACAACTGTGTCAACTGTACGCTCAAAAAACAAGTTTTTTCGTATGCGCCCTGACTTTTTTTAACTTCATAATGTTAGTTTTCCAATGTGAACATAATGTACGAATCTGCTTAGAATTTGTATGTAGTACACTGTAAAACCAGATAAGTTAATTTAACCTCTCTCTCTCTCTCTCTCTCTCTCTCTCTTCTCTTTCTCTCTGCCACCCCCATGTAGGTCTCTGTTTGAAGAAGGAAACTGGAGGGCCTTGTGGATCATGTAACTCGCTTCAAACCGATTTGGGTAAGGCTATGTGACAAGGAAATTGATTTTCCTTGTTGTTTTTCTTTCAAAATGGGTCCTACACAAAGCAGTACTGGGCTGTATGGCAGCAGGGGCATTTCCAGACTTTTTGACTCGGGGGCACACGTGGGGCACTGACTTATGCAGTGGTGGCATGAAGTACTATGTGTCACAGCTTCACATTCATACCAAATGTATGCAATTCCAAAACTGTACGGGGACCCCAGTCTGCAGAAATATTATAATATTAATTTTGTACTAGGGGAAAATAACATTCACAACAAACACCTGCATGGCTTTTGCCCAAAAACTGCATGGGATTAGCATAAAGTGGGCATGTCTGCAAAGGGGAGACACATAGAACCCAATATTTTCATTCTGATATCTTTAGGTCAGAGGTCAAGGTATCCATCACTATATTTAGCCTAATGTCGAAGAGCTCCCTTCCCAACATGCTAGGATGGCATTGGTTGGTAACAATGGATGCGTTAGGTCATCTAGTTTCATATGATACCAGTATCTTCACTCTTTGAAATGGTGCCTGCTACAGCCTCTGAAAACAGTGTGTGGAGTGGGAAAGGTTAAGGATAATGGGGTGGCAGGGGGGAACTTTGAGTCTCATATTTGGATGGACTAATTAATGGTCGAACAGTATTTGGTGTGTAAGTAGGCTTGGCATGATCAACTTGAATTCATTGTGGGAAAGCATTTCTCTTTGGAAATGTTAGTTTTCATTCTAACATAACCCTATTTGGATATTACGCCTTAGCCTATTCCTATTTTCAATCTGTATGTTTCAGTCTTACAAGAAAAAAGGATTTTAGGATGATGACGAACAGTTTCACAAACCTAATTCCTTAAAGTATCCTTCCAGACATGTAAAGACACATATACAAATATTCTGCTTTGAACAATGTGTGCCTGATATGATTCTTTTTTGTTTTTCTGTTTTTTTGTAACAAGTATTATCTCCACATCTAAAAAATCATCTACTCCTTCTATCTCAGTAAAAATTCCAGAATCTATGAATATGAAAATTTTGTTAATTTCTAAAGTTTTCCTGATGGACACAAGCTATCTCCTACTTCCATGTAAAGATAATAAAAATGTCATATATAAAGAATTGCTCCTACTACAACCCCATACACACCACTGGAGTGCTGCCATGCCAAGTTACAGTTAAGCTATGATCAGACAATCACTGTTAGAGGGAGGGGTTGCAAGAATGGTCAATTGTCAGTAAACAAAAGTCCAACAACATGATTTGAGGTCTATTGTAATCACTGAGTACCTTTCTGTGTGAACTCTCCTCATTCCAAAAGTTCAAACACCCACAGTTCAAGTCCATTACACGCCATCTAGCTCCGTGAGAAGCCTCAGGCAGGACCGCGCTCATCCCCATCTCTGGCAAAGACACACCTTTGTCTCATAATTGAATGCGAGACAATAGGCAGGGTTATTATCTCAATTTTACTATCCCCCCCTCCAGACACACACTCACACACATACTCCTTTCTCACTGCAAACTTCACAGAAGTCCCTTAGTCATAATTGTCTTCTGCCAATAGAGCGGGGAATTTTCTCCCCTCTGTCTCACAAAGGCGTCCCGTCACTCAGGTTTGCCACTTATCAAATCAAACATGGCACATAAAATGGGCGTCTTTGTCAGTGGGCTATGTGTGTGGGAGAGGATGGGAAGGCAGGACAGAGTAACAGAGGGTTATTCATGTCGCTGTAGGGTGAGGAGGGCCTTTCTACCACTACAGTAGACTAACTAACCATGATCACAACAACAAGGTGATTTACTATACTTATGTGTCTGGTTTCTTTACACAGCGCTGTCACGACTGTCACTGATGGTATCCTCTTTTGACTGACTGGCTAATACGCTGCAAAAATCTTAACCATCCATGTTCACGTTTAGTCTTAGTGAATTCAGTGTTGTGTATAATTGTGATTAAAAAAGAAGAAAGATAAATTATAAATAAGGGAAACCACTAAACCAGCATCAGCACTTTTACTTTAAGTTAATTTAACAATAAGAAACAAAAATCATTTTTGGCTGATTCAGATTTTTAAAAATTGATTCAAGACTCACATTCTTTTTCTTCTTCTGCTTCTGATTTGCTAATACATTTGTTTAATTACTGCTCAAAAATGCAACTGCATTTCTTTCCAACTGGTGACTAAAACTAAAGGGCCTATTGGACAGACAAGGAAAAAGCAAATAAATTACCAAAAAAGACGAAGAGGGGGAAAGTGAGGCGCCCACTGATGACCTTTCTGAACCGTGCAATGTGGAAAAGCTCAGGCAGGGGGAAAAAAACTCCAACATACTGTAAATCTAGTTTAAGGGGCCCCTCTCTCTTTCTGTTCCCGTGTCTCTCACTCTTTCTCTTACATGCAGGCCTCTGTCCTGGCAGCCTTGGAAAATGTCAGGCCGTGGACTGGCAGAGGATGAAGGGCTGTGGGCGGCGGAGGGGTGGGAGGAGGTTTTGGGGGGAAGGTTGAGGCAGGGGCGGAAGAACAACGTTTCTGAGGTTTTCAGACACCATATTTGTCTAACATTTCTACCCGTTTCGAACAAGTTCAGTCACAGTTCATGAAACAGAGCACCTCCATTTACCGGTCTCCTTTGACAGGCTTGTGCTTTATGCTCGGGGTATTGCGCACACCCATAAATGCAAGCAGAAAGAAGGTGCGCATGTGTGTAAGATGAATTCACAAAATACATCTTCCTCAGATTGTTTCAGCCCCTTCTGGATGTGAAAATCAGATCTGAAATCCTCATAAATACTTTATTTAAAGTTGGACTCTGCAGTTCCCCTTTTAGCCTCTTTTAGCTCATTGTTTTGGTTTCCAGGTTGTGAGAATCGCTCTCAGCAACCTAATTTTCAGCAGTTTTCAGTTAAAAAACACTAATAAACCTGCTGTACACTACCTACCCAGCACCAAACATCAGACAGAGACATTTAGCAACTACCTAGTGGAGCATTTAGAAGCTAAACAGCCAGATATTCTCTAAAACAGAGCTAAAGGGAGAGAGCATATTGGACTTAACTCGCCAGAAACACAACTTCAAATGAATGCTAATATTGCTCTGTGTCTGTTAAATGTGTAAATAGCATTTTTTTTTTTTGCTAACTCATTCTCCATATAAACTTTATAAGGTGATAAATGTTGTGTTTTCAGCTTGTTTTACGGCCTTCAAGTGGCCAAAATATCAGTCAGTGCAGTTTTAACTTACTTTCTTTCTTTATCTTCTTTTTTGCAGTTGGTGCAAATTTAATTAAAAAAAGATTTACCTGATTTTACATCATCATACGGTATGATACATGTGATGGACCTGTATGTATCATGTGTGCACAGTAATAAAGCCCAGTCTTGCAGATATTGGAGTTTTCTCATCTTAATTGATACATTCTGCAGATTGATGCCTTTAATTAAAGCTGGCCATCGACACAGTGTGTGTGTTCGTGTGTGTGTGTGTGTGTGTGTCAATGTGGCGCTACTGCCCATGATCCATCAGGAAGATTGGGTCATTCCAGGAGGGGGCAGACATCACGACAGAGACAGAAGGACCAGAGCTAGGTAAGAATACAGAGGGAGGTAGAAAGATAGACTCAGGCATAGTAACAGAGAGGAGAGCGAGAGGGGGGCACTGCCTGGGTTTATGACCAGGGCGGGCAAAGGGGAGCAGAGGTGGGCGGGGGGAGAGACATGGATCAGAGGCACTGACGCCTTCAGACAACAATGCACTGTTTCCCCTGTAATCCTGTGATTCATCGGGCTCAATGGAAGACACTTGATAGCAGATGATAATGAAACTTCAACCCCAGACAGCCTGGCTGCCAGGGGCTTTTCCTCACCAGGCCAACCGCTACTTAATGCACGCTGTCTGACCGGACTCTTCGCCTTTCATTTGCAATCACTGACACAGGGTAGTTCTGCACAGCGATGAGCTCATTCGGTCCTTAGGGGACTCATTTTTAAATCTACTGGTATCACCTCATTTCAGAAGTGTGTTTGACTCAGTGTGTGTAATGTTTGCTACCTGGATCAGGCTCAGGGGTGTTCTTAGGGGTTTGGGTCTTTTTGGGCTGTTGAAAAAATGTCTAAATATCAATAAGAACTCAAGAAAACTTAATTCAGTCCATCGTGCAAAGCAGCAAACCACTGCAAAACTGCACCTGTGAGAATGCATCTGTCTAAAGAGTAGAACTAGGCAGGCATTTATTGCAACATCCCTAAAGCACACAAACAGAAATACAATGTTGTGCAGGTTTCGGGTTTCAAATTTGGCAGTGCCAGTTGGGTAGGTTTGTAGGGCTGTCACTTTTTATTTGAAATTCAAACTACCCTTCAATCGTGAGAAAAAATCTGTCCAAATTCAATATTTCTCCGTGTATTAGCGCAACAGTCCCTGCTTTGTACTCCTGCGGGGGCGGCTATTGTTGTTTCTTTGCTAAAGGAAAATAGAAAAAGCTAGCAAGTTCATGTTCAGCAACACCAAACCATCTGAGAAGTATTGTTTGGAAGCATTTCGGATTAGGCTAAATAGAAAAGAATAAATAGAAAAGTCATGGATAACAGCTACTTTTACGTGACAAGCTAACATTACGCAGTTTACGGTAATGTTAGCGGTTTTATAGTAACATTGTAACCTAAATGAGAAACGATGAAAGGAACATTAATTCAACAAAGTATCCTAAGATAGGCGACGTGGCTTGTGTTCAAATTAATTTGATAGAATTTGAGCTTTTTGTCACTGTTATGTCATGGTTACAGAATTCAGCTTCATTCCCATGTAAACATCTGACATCAATCATGTAGTTTGTTGTGTTTTAAAGTGTTCACAGTGTTCAAATTTTTTTAATTTAATACTGGCTGTAATGCTTTGTGAAAACCTGTGGTCGCCAACACATATATGGCAAACTGATTTATGCCATTTTTCCTCCCTGCAGCTTTCATGCTCTGCCTTGCGTAAGCCCATAAAGTTGCTTTTACAAAGAATAAATGTCAATTCCAAATTATGGAAACAACAGCAGCCACAGGTAGTTAATACAATAAGAAGGCTTGCTGCCGTTTAGTCATCAGTTCTTTAACTTCAGCAGGGGAACAGAGAAGAGCGCAGTGAGGGGTCGACTCCCCCCGGCGATGTGTGTGGCGGCATTATTGCTGAGGGAAGCGTCCAAGTTTTGCTACATTCTGCACAAGGGGAGACGTGAGGGTTCTGCCAGAGCCTTTTCACGGTGAGAGAGCGTTCCAGTCCAATGAAAGTAATATGTTGTAGGCGGTGAAGGGAGGGGGGGAAATATAAATCCGTTGTTGTTTTAGCTCCTTCAGGGAAAATCCATTGTTTTTCTCATGGTGCCTGGCCGATGGTGAAACTGACACACATATATGCACACATTCATGCAAACACACATGCAAACAGAGACACGCACATACAAAATCAACAATATATATATATATATATATATATATGTAGATATGTGCGGACACAAGCTTGTACAAGTATTCTGAAATGCTGAAACACATATTGTACATGCTCTGCAGCACACACTCAAACACAAATATACACACAGAGAGCTAAAATGCAGCCTAGAAGAGTGTGGTGTGGTGATGAGAGGTTTGGCTGAAGCTTCACAGACGCTCTGGTTAAATCTGGTTCAGTCCTGAAGCACAAACCCTCTTCTAAATGTCTCAGCAGCCTTGTCATCAGACTCTTCTCTCTGAACGCTACACTGTAATAAGTCCTACAGCGTCCCTCCCTTCCATCCAGTGCGCCTCCACCACTCACACACTGACGGTACTGGTGAAAAGCTGGAGTGTGTGTTTGTGTGTGAGTATAGAGTGTGTGTGAACTCATTCAAAGCGTCCACATCATCAGCCTTCCACACCCTATTCCAGGCTCTCTGATGATGCCTTCCTCAGCTCCCAACCGCCAATTATTTTCAGTTCTTCACTCTTTTACTATGAATGGAAAGTAGAAGAAGTCGGCTGAATGAACAATGACCTTATGTTCTTTAAATAGCTCGTAAGTCGACAGGATACTTAAGAGTAATATCATTTATATTGTCAGGGAATTTTAGTCTTTCAGTTTTCCAAAGATATTGGACTAAAAGTGACCTGTGGACATTTGTTTTCTCCCTTGTGCGGCCTACTCATTTAATTTTTCTCATTGTTCCATTGTAATACATCTGCATTAGTACCTTTAGTTCTTAAATCCTTCCAATGTGCTTCATAAATCCAACTCATTATTATAGTTCTGTTTGTACATTTTGTTCATTCAGTTGTTTTTATTAAACTGCTGACACACCCAAGTAGAGGGGCACAATGTAGTCTGGGGTTCTTCAACCAGACAAAAAATTTTGTGGATGGGCTAATGCTGCATTTATCTAACCAAAAAACATAATAAAGTTAGAAAAATGTTGCCTTTTTACTTGAATAGTAAAATGTAGGTTATAATTTCCTGAATTCATACTACATCCCGACATACAACATCCTTTCAGTAACTTAGATTCTGTAACTATCCATATAGCCGTTTCCATTGTTAGTGGCGGAGTCCGCCATTCTTGTACAGGGTTATTATTTTATTGAATTTCTCTATTTGTCTCAAAAACATGTAAGTCCTGAGTTTATGGCAGCCTCTAAATCAGAGACTAAAAGTATTTAATTTTAAAAGAGTGAGGGGGAACATATACCCCCCATTCCCAGTAGAAATTATGCCCTCGGACCCACCTAAAAATCTTAAATCTGACAGTGGACAGATTTTGTATGTACCCATAAACAAAGTCAAGATGTGTTTAATGACATGTTGAAGCTTCATGTTTCATGAAATAATCAAAAAAACTCATGACTGAGAAAAGCATATAATGTTTCAAATAAAGTGCCGTGAAACTGCTCTCCGCCGTGAAATCAGAAAAATGTAAGAAATTGTCGCACTGTATGTGTGACAACAAAATGAGACCTGATCCTCTTCTCTGTGATCAGATTTTAAACCGTGGCTGACCGTGACCCTCTGACGCACACATACTCCAGAGAGAGATCCCGAGTTACAGCCCAACTCCCAGTACAATACTACTCTTATAACAGGGTTTGACATTTAAAATGCACCCCCACATTATGCAGTGTGCGGAGAAGGGGCCCCAGCACTGATGGTTAAAGAGGAAAAGGGCTTTCAACAATGTTACGCTTCCTACAATCATCAGCGATTTAACAGATGCAAACATTCTGGATGAGGGTAACAATAAGCCCTGAATTGCGGGGAGATTTTGACAAGAGTTAGTGATGCCACCGGATTTCACAGGCATGTAAAATTGGTTAAACAAAGACTGACACGTCAAGTACTGGCAGCCATTTTGGGTCACGGAGGATGCCTCTTTCCTCTGTGCTCACCAATCCGCCCTGTGGCTTTTAATGCAACTGCCTGGTGTGCTCTGATAGAGCCATGTCAGGGATGTTGGGTGACAGAGGTTAAAACCGCAGCATGTTTACCCATTCTGGGGCCAAATCTTCTCTTCCTCGGGATAATACTGGAGCGGGGAAGCCTGCCAGGAGCTGTGGCTCTTCCATACAGACTTCATTCCAGTCAGAACTGGAGACGAGACCACCAATTATTTTTATTCTGGGTGATTTGGGTTTCTTGGGGTTAGAATAGAGGGGGGGAGAGGAGTTGGTTGGATCGGCTAAATATAAATCCATGAAAGTATGCATTCTACATCACTACAAAGAGCTTTCTTTTTCTGTTTGTTATTCTCTAACTCCGCTGATGTCTTCTGGTTGTTTATTCTCTTATAGTTCACAATGCTAGCTCTATAAGCATGCAACAGCAAAGTAAATCAAGTAAGTGTGTCAGCCTTTTTAGCCTAAGAACTCAGAACTAACTGCATGTACTATTCCTTATCCCTAAGACGCTGAGGTGTCTGTTTAGGGTGAGCGTTTTGCTGACTACAGTCCTGTCCAGGGACAAACCAGGATGTCCCAGGGAGAGGCCAGAACAGCCCCAAGGCAAGGAGGGATAGACAGAGAGAGGAAGGGAGGGCTGAAAGAGAGGTGTGTTTACTGTTAGTTTTGCTGTTGGCCCGTCAGTAAACAGGAAAAGGGCCGTTCTGTCAAGCCAAAGCGTTCCTTAAAGCCACGGTTCAGTCCCGTCCGGGACGGTCCGGGGGATTTCCTGCACTCGGTTTGCCAAGACACAGAGGGAGACAACGTCTAAGGAAAGGAGGAAAGGAATGAGCGTGGTGCTGCCAGCTGTCCACCGGCACCACCATCAGAACTGTCCCGCTTGCTCTCCGCCCCCTGTCACTCCCTGACCCAGGGTGCCACAGCCAAGTTTCCAGCAAAGATCTATGGCCTCAAGCTGGCACTTAAAACCTCATTTATTCATGTATAAATGCAGTTAGGAAAGCATAGGTTGGAGTAAGGGTGCCAATGCTGACATATAAATGAATGAATTTTAAAAATCTGAAATTCTCACTATAAAATGTCGGGAGGCTTCTCTCTAGACGTTATGTAAATGACCCCGTGCTCATGAATCCTGACAGTCGACACATGATGCAATGGCTAAAGTGGTGCCTTCGTTTTTCCATACGTACTGGAAAGTGACAAGCTGGGGGCCTGTGGAGCAGAATATGGAGCTAGTTATAATATCAGTTTGCAAGCTAAGTTTACATCCAAGTGTGTTAAGTATGGAATTAGAATGGCGGAATGGAAATGGAAATATAATGTCCTCAATATCATGATTGTTTGTCTAGGCTGGAGTAGGTGGTTTTAATTAGGGAAAAAAACTCTGTAACATATACAGTACTTCAACATAGTGTAAAGACTCCTTCCATTAATCATGTGCATTTACGTATACTACCAACTTAATGCATGTTGGGCAGGCACAACAGATATAAAAAAAGCCAAATGTAAATATAACCAAATTAGATATACATTGCAACCTAATTGTTCAAACTAACTTTAGAGGTAGTTTGAGATGCACTCTTGTTGAATTATTGTAAATGCATCCATCTCTCTCTGATCTTTCATACTCTACTGTTACTACAGTAAGTGGATCAGTAAGTGGTCTGTGGAAGGAACTGATCTCTCTAGGCAGCTTCAACAACTTCAACACTTGTGATCTTACAATAGGTGTATTATGTAACTGATCCATAATCAGTGCAACCAGGATCTTTCAACTTTATCAGCAGTCCAGAATGTCGATATTACCCGTCACTATGTTCAATGTCCAATGCCAACTTTTAAAACATTCATGTTGTCTACAATCTCTGTGCATGGAACTATAATACAGTTATACTTTGGGAAATATCGTGGTTATAGCAAATGCTAAGTGAAAAATCATCTTCATGGTTAAAAGTCTCCTGCATGAAAGCCAGATGTGCTACTTGCCCATCTACTATCCCGACCTCCACACCCTAACTGTCCGCCTCACAACAAGAAAGACACACTCCTTCCTGCATTGGCACTGAACGTTGGCATCGGACATAATCCTGAGGGATACTGGAATGTAATCTGTTTGGGAGGGAAGCACCCGAGAGTGAATCCATGCAATTCATCCATGTGCAGTTGATAGACAGGTGTTCGCAGTATTTGGCAGTTACCAAACAAACTTAAAGTGCATTACCACCACACTTTGGACTTGAGTGGGGCCTACCCTGATAATCATCTGGAGTGGGAAAAGCAAGACAGATGTAATCTGACTGGTGATCTGGCTAATGTAGACAGATGTAGCTAAATGTGAGCACAAGGGTAAACAGGGCCTCTTTTCTAATTCCATGCCACATACACAAATGCAGCTGAAGTATGCAAGGTTTGTACATGTTCATAATAACGCCTGTGCATGTTTGTGAGTTTGATGCGTGCAGTGATGCATACGTCTGAAGGTAGCAGCTATCAGGTTTTATGGGGTCTGGAGATAAAGGCTTGTTGCATGGAGGTGTTACTGAGCTTCTACAGGCTGACAGTAGCAGCCCTGCATCCTGCTTCCCTCGTCTTCCCTCCACCTCCTCTTGCACTCCACACTCCTTCTGATCCTCTATCTCTTCCAGATCTATCGTCTCCGCCTTCTTTCGCCTCTCTATTTCTACTCCTTTGCCTCTCACCCCCATCCACCACTCTGCTTTTTATCTCTGCCCTTCAGTCTCTAACTTTGTGCCTCACACCGTGCATACCGGAACCCACTGTGGCCTAACTCTGGCCTCAACCATGCAAGCCTGGCAGTGAGATTTATTCATATGCCTAAACTGTTGTTTTGCTATTGTTGTTGTTTATGACAAGTTATAATCACAGTGCTAAGCCAGTTGCATGGAAGTTCCATCCTTTCCGTCCTGTTCTCCACCTCATCATTCACTGCCACTTCCAAAGTAGCACTTTAGCCCCAGACATGACAGATGGGGTATTATAAGTGGGAACAATACCAAAAGAAGGGTTTGTATGAATATGACATATGAAGAAAAAAGATCACTTGGTGGGAAGACCATATCCTGGAAGTCCATTTCGGGCACAGAACTCATTGCCTACTGAAACAGCTGCTGTGGCTCCTCGACCAAAAGAATGATGAAATTGAAGCGAGAGAGAGAGAGAGAGAGAATCCTCCAAAAGCATCGCCTCATCCCGGCAGAACAGGGGCTACAAGGCCTGACGTCTGCAACAATGCCAAGAGGAGATGATAGGCCGCAGTAAAACCAGTCTGAAGCGTCTAATTTAGGAGCCCTGGATGGCTCACAAAATACCGAGAGGGAAAAGAGAATAGCTCCCCGGGCCGACATGGAAATTGTCTGGGGGGAGTCGGAGCCAGTTAAAACAAACATGAAAATAATTGACATTGCCTCGCTGTTAGACAGCTATGATTTGTGTTTGCACTGCGACTGTGAAAGTGTTTGAGTGGCACTGCGGCTGGCTGTCATATCTCCCTGTCAGTAATGACGCTACAGTGTCTGCTGAGTCGGTGTTATCGGGAGGTCTCCAGCCTCTCCATGTGTTAAAAGCCTTCAACCCGCCAGGCCAATTAGCTGAGCCCCGTTTGAGGAATGGGAGGATGTCTCCCCAGCCCCGTGTGATGCTTTCCACTTCCTGTTTGCACTCCCTAGCTTCCCTCCGCTCGACTCACTTAGGGACATCTGGGGAACACATTCAAAGAAGTTCTGCTGCCACCAAGTAAACCACACAGTAAGTACTAACACACACCAGAGGCAGAAGAAGAAGCTCAGTCTCTTTCTTGTCTCTTGTGCTCAAATGCAAACATGCTCCAGATGATCTCTTGTCTTCTTTTCTCGTCTCTACTCTTCCCTTCTCTTCACTCCCTGCAGGGTCCAAGGCTATTATCCCAGTTACTGCTGACCTGTGGTCCGGCTGACAGAGAGGTCAGGGAGGAGAGTGATAGGAACGGAGATGAGGCAGAAAAGTGGCAGGCCAGGTCAAACCATGGGGACCAGGGGCCCCCGGGAATGGGAAGAGGGGAGAGCTCTTAGAAAGACTGCCAGAGGGGTGAAGGTGGGGTTCCTAACAAGACTGACTGCAGGGACGGGTCAGCTCCCAAAGGACATAAGTGCAGACACTAAAAATTAGGTGTTCAACTGGTTCTTGTTAGGCTGGTGATGCTTCTGGAACAGCTAACTCTACATCATTCATTATTAATTTAAATGATGCACTGAATCGAGAAAGCTCAGGGATTCCCACATTACCAGTTTGATGTTCCTCAAAAAGGACTTTTGATTTTTTTTCTGAAAAAAATCTTGCAAACTGGAGGTATGCTTCACAGTTTTTACCTGCTGTTTTCCACATCTAAGTAATTCAGTTCAGAGCCACTTTTACATGCCAAAGTCAAACCAACATCACATCTGGGTCTCTACAAACAAACTGTCTTGTAAATTGATTGGAAGGGAATTGGTTTAATGTCACCAAAATTAAGGCATTTCTAAAATTAACCATTTGGTTCACAAAGGGTTGTTGGCAGTGCTACACAGCATGGTAGCACAAAGCTGCCTTATTCTGTAGACCGTAGTTACAGAAACACGTTCAACTTTCCGGCTAACTGTTTATGCTAATGAGAAATGCAGAAAAACAGAAAATGCCTTAGATAGAAATATTTTTGTAAAACGTGAATGACCCCCTGAAAATCTTGTTTTCGCTGACCTCCAGTGGTTTGACTTCTCATCTTGCTGCAGTCATGTAAAAGTGTACGACATGTGTGTGACATCAAGGAGGCTGGGTGTGGTCAAAGATATATTATAATTGCATATGGTAAGTTTGTTGTTTTGCACACATTAATATTACTGTAATTTGTTGTAAAATGCAACATTGGCCACACATTTACTGCAAAGTCAGTGTTGTGGGGAAAATAATCACAAAATACAGGATCCATGAGATCCTGGAGAGACTGATTTTATACTGTAAAGTAATGAAGTAATGAAACCATTGCATAATATCCATTATATTAAGCTTGCCCCAAAAACACCTTAAGACTAAGATCATCTTAGCCCTTGCTTCACCCTCCCCTTGCAAGCATGAATGAGAAACTACAGTGGATTTGAAATGCTCAGTACCAGAGAAACATGGCAGTTCAACATGGTGGACCACTGAAGGCGACACAGTACCTTTTAGATGCTTTTTGGAAACATGGCCCTAATTGGCTGATACATGATATCAGTAAAAGGCCCATTAGTGCTCCATACACTGGTCATACCATATTACAAAAACACATATTAAACCTTCTGAAGATTGTAGCCCCTTTCCAATGCAGAAACAGTATCCCCACACGGACTACCACGCCCTCTTTTGTAACGTCCTATAAAACCACCACAGCTCTCTCGTTCCCTCCTTGCTATAAAAATGCTACATAATCAAGTATAAACATCCACCTTATTTGATAACCAAACCACACATGTACTGTTATTATAAAACCATTACTATCAGTGTATCAGATGACTATTTGCACAACTGTGAGTGTAATTTTATGAATCCTCAGCCTCGGACGCGGACGTGACATCAATACAACGGTCATATAGCGTCAGCTCTTTTAGTATCCAGCAGATAGCAGCATGTTGAGATAGCTGAAAATAGACATGGGAGGCACATTCCTTCCTTGTGTTTTTAATATGATAATTGAGAGTGTAATTACAGCTCGGTGCCAGAGAGCACTGGCCTGGTTCTGTATTTACTCTTAGTGTATCTAATCAGCTTCCTGCAAGTCTGGGGTCTATCTGAGGGCTATCGCCGAACAACGGGCTGGTTAACCATTGGCTCCATGCACCACATTGAGACAGATTAGATTTATACACTCCCTGTGTCGCTGCCAGGACATATTCTGGCTACAGTAACAAGCTAGTCGTCTAAGTCTGCTTCCTGAGTCACAGTCTGGATATGATGAATATTTTCTCCCCATATTTCCATCTTAATAAGACAGGGATCTGGCACGAGTCCAACGTCATTTTCTCCAGTGTATTATCTCTTAATGAGCGCCATCAGCTGGAGTGATGAATGGTTTTTTACCTCAACTGTGAGGCAAGTGGAAGCAGGAACATTCAGGAGCTGGAGTGGATTGCGTGTTGATGTGAACAGGCTGCTGTAAATGTCATCAGAGTAAATGTGGTTATATAAAGTGGAATGTGGGTCAATGGGATGATGGCCTTTATGCCACCTCCAGTCACTTCCAGACCAGTCAAGCAGAGCAGGCTTCATTAGATCACTGACTTCTGGTCACGAGTTCTGACTTATGGGTCACAGCACCAGCCTGTGTGTGTGTGTGTGTGTGTGTGTGTGTGTGTGTGTGTGTGTGTATGTGTGTGTGTGTGTGTGTCTCTAGAAAATGGTGATACACAGTGCATTCCTCGGTTCATTTTATTCAGGGCCAAACATGGACAGCGGGATGTCTAATCTTGATATTCCCAGCGTAACTAAAATGGAAAAAGAAAAACTAAAACTGGGCAATGGAACAACAGAAAAAGCCAGATCAGTGTACTGTGTACAGGAAGACTCTTGTACAACAGTACTTAGTAGTAAAATTGTTGTTGTAACTAATAAGCTTTTCAGCACTGAAATGTCCTTGTGTGGTGAGGGTTGGGAGGTACATTTCTCCTGGTTTTTACACATATCTGGGCACTGAAAGGTGTCTTCCACCTCAACTCTTTTATTCATTGCTCGCCGGAGCTGATCGCACCCATTCTAGGCAATGTTCTGAATTCCACCAGAAGCACTGTGATGCGACCCACTCATGTCAAGCTGCACAGAGCGGATTGCACTGGCAGGAAGTCAAACACAGAAACAGCATAGAGAATCTGGTCAATTAGAATAACATTGTGACAATAGAAAGGAAATTATTCAGTCAGAGGCAGGTTAGAGGAGATTTTAAGTGGAGAAACACACCACTTTGTATGCTTTTTAAGGACAAAATATACAAGTAAACATGTGGCAGTAGCTCAGTGGGATGGTAAGAATTTCCTCTATCCCAAAGCTATTTGTTTCCCTCCTCTTCCTGTTCAAAGCCGCTCCGCTCAATCTCATACTCATCTCACATTTCACAACGCTCCACTAAAATTGAAAGGTAACCAAAAACATTATATCAGTGCAGTGAATTATCTTCTGGGGAGCATGAATATCCACACCGAATCTTATGATAACCTGCCAAGTATCTGTCACAATACCCCACAATGCATCAAAGTATGGGCATCTTTAGGCCTCATTGTTTCTCTCTGATGTTCAACAGCTGTACAAGGACAACACAAAGTACAAGAGGCAATGATTGCACTTTTTAAAAAAGCTTCAGTATACCATGATGCAATGCTGCCAGAAGACATTCGGTCTTGAATATGGGGTGTGACTGCTGACACTCCCCAGTGTTCCCAACTTATTAGCAATATTTATACCTCTCTGTACCCACCTTTGACTGAAAGCAATAAGTTAATGCAGGTTATGTGTGGTTGAAATGCAATTTTAGTAGTTGCAACAAAGCTACAACTGAAAAGTGTGAAGGCCAACACCCAAAAGTTAAATCACTAGACTGATGAGAACAGAGGAAGAGGGTAGATTTCAATAATTAACTTTAGGATTTCCTGTCCATGTGCCCTTACACACATACTACACACCTACTTGCTCTTTGCCCTTCACTGTCCCCCTTCTTCCAGCAGACAGCAGTTTCCTCTGAGGAGAGCTGTGATGGGAGAGGAGATAAAAAGTTGCTCTCAGGATGAGGAAGAAGCCTCTGACTACTGGCCATCCGGACAGGCCCCGGCATGCTCTGTCTATCAGCCTGAGCTGCAAAAATGTTCTAACAAACCATTTGGGCTTCACCCCTAAAACCTTTTTTAATATTATTTCAATCTACGTGAAACAATTTACCAGTAGGGTGAGATATTCTGCTTCATTCCACTGTAAATGCTCCTACTGTGGCATGATGTTTCCTCTAAAATGGAAGTTTTGAACTCTGCTGAAGCCCAAAAAAGGCTTTTTATCTCCGTTCTTAAACCTGCATTAACTGATTTTCTTGCCACTTTGGGGAGGAAAATAAGCTGTAAACAATATATTAACATATTATCACCTTTAAGTTGTTAGTAAACACCTGCTTATTCAAACATCTAACAGACGTGAAGCAATTGGGCTTGTATTGCCTTTAATTGATAGTGACAGCTGAAGAGTTACAGGAAGGGGGGAGAAAGGGGGGATGACACACAGCAAAGGACAACAGGTCGGAGTCAAACACATAGCACTGGAACTGGAAGATGCTAAAATGCTGAGCTGAGGGGAACTGCTCACTGCCTTATATTCTTAATACAGTTTTTAAAAAGACATCAGTATCAATGCAGCAGATATATCAAAAATTCGCCTTACTTGTATAAACCTGGAGCATACATTACCCACAATGCAACTCGACCACTGACTCAGGGATTCAGGTAGTAACAGTTCATGTAGGCTGAAGCCGTTAGCCTCCAGCAGAGGTGAGGAGCGCGCTACAGAGGGCTGGTAAGCCCACTTCCTTCTAACTCCATACCATCAGATTGTTTTCATTTTCAGACCTGTAGTCTTCAGCAGCCAACTGACTCTGACTGACGCTGATAAATTACTTCAAGAGAGGCAATTTATCAGCGTCTTTGAGCAGTTTCCCCTGGAGCCACAAAAGGCTTTATTCAACTTTTCCAGATATGCATTAGACAGATATGAACAGACCTTGATGGGTAAAATCAGTTTCCTTTAAGAAAAAGTGAGTTGTCGTACCCAAGGCACACTCAGTGGTAAATTTGCGCTTGTAAATTAAATTATTCTAGGTTTAAATTCTAGGCTGAATGACTGGTGATGTTTTAGTCTCTTTGTTTGTACTGTGTGTGTGTGTAGGTGTGTAGGTGTGTGTGTGTGTGTGTGTGTGTGTGTGTGTGTGTGTGTGTGTGTGTGTGTGTGTGTGTGTCGTTGTGCGAGACAGGCGGCGCTGGGTGACTGGATTGGAGGCAGCAGTTGCTGCAGATTCTTCTTTTCCCTGGAGCAGACTGTGGCTGTGTGGTGGGGAGGTGAGTTGGGAAGTGAGATTGGGGAGGGGGTGCACAAGCAGAAAGCACGGACCCCTGGAGAAACAGTGGCTCCCTCTGTGAACAGACAAGAGGGCGAAGGGAGTGACTCCCAGTGCCTACCACCCTCCAACGCCCCCTTACCGCTCGCTGTAACTCTACCCCTGAGATAACCATCACACCCTGGGCCTTCTGCGTGCACCTTCTGGCCCCCCCTTTGCTCAAGGGTCACCGAGGAGGGGGCAACACTTTCACATCAATGCGGGCCTGTCTGGAGGCCTTGCATAGCTCTGCTGGAGCCGATAACTGGCTCACACATTTACACCGTCTTTGTTTTAAAGCCCGCCTGCCTCAGCCACGGCCGCCCTTAGAAAGGGTCTATAAATGCAGCATCTGTGTTTATATGAGGAACTGGGGGGTTTGCTCGCTCAACGGAAGACAGCAGTTATCATTATCTGTGATTATATGAAATGGTGGCTATATGATGACACTGCTATGAAAATAGGAAGACATTTTCTGCACTGTGTCGACGCCTGATGAGAAAATTGTTGGAGTAATTGGCCCAATGTGGAGGGAAAGCTTCCTTTGACCTGGTGTTATCAGACTCTCGCCAGCATTAGGACAGTAGATGTTTGCAGCGATTGGGTATCATGTGGGTACTGATCTAAATATTTGTCCAACCCGGCCTTAATTATACATCAGAGAGGGGCTTCTCCGAAAAAAAAGCCACCATGTCTAAAAATATATTGGGTGCATTAGTGTGGTTAGGGGAGCACTTTAGAGCAGAGTGGCCCTCCACTCATGGCGAGCTGAGCTGAGAATGACACTGCCGCTCCTGCTGTTCCTCGCAAATACAGAAACCCTTAAATGAAACGCAGATTGGCAGGCAGGCAGGCAGGCACCTCGAGCAACGTACCCAGCGGTTTGTCTGAGTTAAAACCCAAAGACACAACCATAACTGACACACACTTAGAGAAGAAGCTGTCTTCTATCCAACTTAAGTGCAGCAAACTGGTTTCACTTAAGCGTCTCTGTATTGTGACTGTTGTGGTGAAGATGAGCTCACATACATACAACAGTGACTGATTCATGAATAATCAGTCAGCGGACACCTCAAGGTCCATTTAGGACATGGACTACAGTTGGTGGGGGTACCTTTTCACGATTGGGCCCTGGCTGCCCACTGCCAGGAGTTACCAGCACTGGTGCAACTGTAATTTGTCACAGAAGGCTTTACCCCAGTGTACAAACTATTGATGCTTGCCTCCACTTCATTACAGTGTCATCCAGGTATGTTGTCATTAGTGTATAATCGCCTGAAAATAAGAATCGTGTTTTGGTTGCCTTAGAATGAGCTGTTTATATCTATGGAGAGAGTGGGTCCTCTTCCACGGCCACTGTAGTTTCTCCTACACGCTTGAAAGGCTGAGCTGTATTTACATGGTTGCAATCTGCAACTTCACCGGTAGATGCCACTAAATCCTACACACTGGCCCTTTAATATTAGGCTCCAACACCAATTGTCCTGTAATTTCTTGGTGGGGCTGTGATGAGATATTGTGATTCTAGGTGGGGCTATAGGTTCATGTAGCCCCACCCTATCACTGCCTATTGAGGTGAGACTGTTTTGCAAACTGCTGTTTCCAACATCAAGATTTTTTTCTTTTTCTTTTAAGCAAACATAAATGAGAAATTGGAAATAAATAAATTTGAGCATCTACAATAATCTTGACAACAGGGCATGGAAATTGTCCTCTCTCTGCTGATGAAGATGATTTGGTTTGATCAAAATCTCCAGTACAGCCACTGAATGTGAGGCTGTTTTAACAACTGACATTTTAAAACTCAAGAATGAACTTTAAAGTTCAAATTCATCCTGCCTGTGCTTGCATGGGAAATGCAGAAATGGTGAAAACCAAGAGAAATACTCCCAACAAAGTAAACAGACCATGGAGCCAGTTCCATTAAAGAAATCCATAAAGTTTAATTTTCATGAACCTCTTAAGTGAAATCACTCAGTCTTAAACATGTGAAATGACAGATGGTATTTGGCTGGTGAGCTGAGGCCTGTGGCCACTGACAACACACACACACACACACACACACACACACACACACACACACACACACACACACACACACACAGGGAGGGACCGGCAGGTTGTTTGCTCGACAACTGGTAATTGCTTTAGTTCCCTGCCATAAAAGCAATAAAGCCTTATCGCTAGGTAAATAAAGCTGACCTATTACCAACAAGGAGCACCGTAAATATTTCCCAATTATCAATAATCCAGCAGGGCGTCCAATATGCACCAATGTCCCTCCATGTCACCATAAAACTGAAGCTACAGCAACTAATAGCTGCTGGATAAGATAGCCCTGCATTCCTCTCCTCTGAGAACTCCTCTTGAAGGCGAGGAAAACAGGGCTCATTTGTGGAATGAAATATAACGTTGAGCTCAAAATGCTCGTTCTGCACACATGAACACATCATCCCTCTGTCTCTCTCCCCGGGCTGAATGGACAGCGAACCACTCAAAGGGATATCAGCTTTCTGTTTGTGTTGGTTCCATTGTGTCCTACACGGGATGGTCATGTAATTGCCCAGGAACAATACACAGTGAGTTGGCTGAATAAACACTGTGCTGGTTTGAATTGCAGAGCCTTTATGTTTACATCACGACGCTGACTTGCAGTTGAAGCCGGGATTGGGATTGTAAACAGGCTCGGTCACAAAGCAACAAAAACCACAGAGAAGTGCTGACTCTGGACTGCCAGCTCATCTAATGCAATCATAATGTTTTCTCTCAAAAGAGTCCTGCTGTTGCTACACTTGAAAAACTCCCCTCGTTATTGTTGGACTAGATTTGACCTTTTAGGTTTTCTCACTGGAAATAGATACGTCCCTGCTTTATGAAAACAGATCTGCTGAATTTACATTTGAAATTCCCACCACACTGAAGTTTGTGGTGATTGAGAGTCGATCTGTCTTCCCATAGGTACGCCTTACAGCTTCAGAATTTTATAAATGAACCAACAATTTTAGAGGTAATGACTCATCTAATGTTAAATTGCTGTGAGAGATATGGGAAAAGAATTTCAACGTGAGAAATGGTTGAACATCTTGGCAGAACATGGTAGACATGGTAAATGTGAAAAGTAATCCAAGGGGACGTTTACACAATAAAAGATATTACACACTGTAGCCGTTAATCAGACTCGAATCAGAGTCCGCAGAATGAAACTGATGAAGGATCATTTGGAAGAGCAGAATGGAAGTGGAAACTTTCTTCCACTGTATATGGGAATGTACTGGGTGCTGGGTGGATGGCTTGGCTCAGCAACCCCTTTGACTCCTCATTTATAATTATTAGAGGGCAGATGTCGAATGCCAAATAAGCCTCCAGATTTTTAAGGCGTTGGAAAATAGCTCAAGCTATTTAAGTAAATTGAATAATGGAGATCCTCTGAGTCTAGGCTCAGATTCAAAGGTAGCTTGAGCAAGGGGCTTCCTGGGACTGAGATAAAACCTGAACCCGAAGTGAATGTTTTGGTCAATACTGATATATAGAATAGGATGACTGGATCAAAATTATCTACATTCATGGTCCCCAGATGATGAATCCTACTGTCTTTGGTGATCCCCTAACTTTTCTTGCACCATCATGAGATTGACATTTTTGTTTTTAATTGTAAAATCTATCGGATCTAATCGGATTCTGTGAAATTCAGTACAGACATTCATGGTCCCCAGAGGATGAATTGCAATAACTTTTACCCCCTGACTTTTCCTGTGGTGCCATCATCAGTTTTAGTTAGTCTAATAATTTGGTTTTATGGCCAAATACCTGCAAAACTAATGGCACTCCCATCACCCTCAGCTGTACTTTGTGTTTAGTGCTAATTAATGGATGTTAGCAAGCCAGCACTAAACATTAAACCTGCAACAACAACAACATGTTAGCACTGTCATCATATGCATGCTACTGTGGCTATTTAGCACAGCGCAGGCAAGAAGAAAAAGAAGAAGAAGATATACTTTATTGATCCCCTAGGGGAAATTGTTCTTGGCTGTAGATTCTTAATTGTTATCAATTTAAGTTCTTTTTTTTTTCAACACCATGTCATGTAACATAGTGTCCTCTCCTGTAACACTGAAATTATCTGTTAGTAGCATTGTACCAACTGTTTTTTAGAAGAAAATAGCTAAATTAAAAAACCAAGGATGGTGTCAAAAGTGATTTTCCATTCTCTCCTATTGGATGACATATTAACATTAGATAAGTGCAGAAAATATATGAATTGGTTCAAATGCTTTTCATATGGTTCTCTAAACTTTTGGCACTCTGTTCTTCAGCATGGCAACTCCCATCTCATAGGCTAAAACAAACACAAAGCAATTATTATTGACCCTTTTCTGCACTCCACCTCTTAATAAAAAATGCTATACATATACATAATATACAGTACACCAGCTCCTACAGATTTATACATCAAACCTTCTGCACATACAGTTTTTCTTTGACACATTGTTGACTCTTTCTGAGGACCAGTGTGAGCTGGTGGCGGCAGCGTTTTATTATTTTTTTTATTTTCCAGTAGATGTTGGAGCACAGTTTAATTGCTGCATGAATCATGCTTGTTCTGCATTCCCAGGGTTGTGTATTAAATGCTTCATTAGACGGGCCAAGTGAACATTAGTTTCCAAAATCCCTCCTCGCCCTCTCACCCCCCAGGCGCTGGAGTGTGGGTGTGATGTCTGTTTCTGGCTGCGCGCCCACATGTGTCATATGGACAGACAAGTGTGTGTGTGTGTGTGTGTTTGTGTGTGTGTGTAGAACAACTTGTGTAATTGTTTATTCCTTTGCTTAAATGTCAGGAACACATTGACTCAATAGTATTAATTTTGTATTAAACCTATTAAAAGGTTGGGTAAACTGTGCTACCCTTTGTTCCTCAGGAAGTACCGTCCCCAGATTCTCCTCAGGCACATACTGAACTATTTCAGCAGTACACATGTACTGCTTAATTTCATGCTACTCATAGCTGACGTGTGCCACCCTAGGAGTGTTTTTCTGCCCTGATTTGACAAAAAAATGGTGTTGAGCAACTGTCAGAAGTAATTTATATTAATTATCCTCCCCTCTCGTTAGAGGTAATCACAGATTGTAGCATCTCTTTGCCAGTTGTAACATGCATAGATACGATTCAGTTCACACATTCTGTGTATGATGCCATTGTGTTACAAACCAAACCAAGAACACATTTAGAAATAGCTCCCTTGCAAAAGCATCCTCCCTTAAACCTTGAAGGTCTGGCAGGCCGCTGAGTCAGCAACGGAAATAGATTGCAGGAAATATCAAAGTTGGAAACTTTAATTATTTTTTGTCTATAAATTAAGAACTGTAAGCAAAACTGAGTAAGCAAAACATATCCAGTGTGTGTTGGCTGCACTGTTGGTGGCCTTTAAACTGAGATGCATAATTACACTTTATTTGTGCTCTGTAATATACAATAAAGACGCTAACTAGACCCACCCTGAAACAGTGCTGAGAAACCAGTCAGACTAAACAAACTTTTCCCATACATTTTGATAACAGAGGGCATGTTATCCCGTTTATATAATTTAAATAAAACCATCATAAAAGCTCAACATGTCCACACAGTCCTTCAGACATATAAAGATACTCATGAAAGGCGTGTAAGCTTATAATGGGACCGCCAATTTCATTGGCCTACAGCAGAGCAGAGTGTAAACTCAACACCTTCTGTAGTTCAGCTTTTATATTACCACAGAGTTGAGCAAGATGCTTTTAGTTTAGCTGTAAGTTGGGGAGTTTTTGGATACAGCAAAAATACATTATTTTTAGTCAGCTAGAGGTTGCAGTGTTGGTCTGTTGGTCAGTCCAGACTGAAATATCTCAAAAACTATTGGATGGATTGCCACACAATTCTGTACAGACATTTATGGTCCCCAGATGAATAATCTTAATTAGTTTGTTTCATTTCAATTTGAACAAATACCTACAAAACTAATATGAATCGATCAATTCTAATGTGTGAGGTCAGGACTACAGGTTACATCGCTGTCTCCATCTGTCACTATGTCATGAGGGTGGGTCTGAGCTACACACAACAGCAGCATGGCAGACAGGATGAAGTGTAGGTTCGACTGCATTCACACAAAATCTCTCAATAAGGCTCCTTGCTGCAGGGTTGTGCGGAGGTGTGTTTGTGTTTATTTGTGCTTTAGAACGTAACCAGCGTGAGACATTCTGAAAATAACATTGTATTCCTCTGATTCACTGCTTTGTTCTGGTACATTTACTCTCTGGCTCTCTCAACCACCGCTACTCTCGCCTTCTCTGGCTAATTAACTTTTAGTCCTGTGTTCATGAACACCAGCCAACAAGTCCTACTCACTGCGCCTTTACCTAACAAAAAGAGACTCATTTAATCCGATTAATAACTTTATTCAAACTGAGGATTTTGTTACAATATTTCTTTTAGGGTGATGACGGCATAAAATATAATGACAGACATTCAAAGGTTCCTTTGAATACCTAAATTTGCAAATGTTAACATGCTAACACACTAAACTAAGATGGTGGAAACACTGTATGTCATTGTGAGCTTGTTGCCATAGTAGCATTTGCATTTAGCTCAAAGCCTCACAGAGTAGCATGGCTGTAGATGTTTCTGTTCTTTGTCTTTTCCTTACATCACTTCTTCCACTAAATGTGTCCCAGGAACAACCTATAGGACACCAGATAATGCTTTGATGACCTGACTGAACTGCAGGTTAAACTGACTATTAGTCGTCTTTAGCCTGTGACACATTTTCAACACAAAGGTCCATGTGTGTTTAGATCCTGACATTTTAATGAAAATCCTTGTACAGACATACATGTTGTTGTTTTTTTTACTCACCCTAAACAATCACACACACACAGACAGCCAGCTGACTGAGGCAGACTGAGGGGCTGGGGCCGGTGGTTGTGTTGGTGCCTGGGGCCCCGGCGGGTTTGTTTGTGGTTTGTTTGCCGGGGTGGTGGGGGGGTGAGAGGTTTACCCACAGCGCTCTCTCTGGCACCAGCCTGTCCCAAAGGAGAAAAAACCAGCCTCTGTTCCTAGACGGATGCTGCCGCTTTGGGGATGTGGCAGGACAGATATGCGAGAGGAATACAGCAGGGGTTTATGGGATGGGACAGTTGGTCATTTTACATATTCAGTGATTAGGACATAGACACCAAAATCCACAAACAGATATACTTTAACACCCACTATATTTAGTTAGATTGAATTTAACAAATCCCTCCCCCGGGGATCAATGAAGTATTTCTGATTCTGATTCTGATTCTGATTCTGAATGACAAGTGATACTAAATGTGATATTAAAATTAAAAAAATATATGGTTAATGATTTTAATTTGATAGCCTAAAATGAAACTGAAACTTTTAACAAACGTCAAACAGCAGCACCCAGAAGTGATCCCGCCTGGGCTTTAACTCACTATAAATTCAAACATACAAAAAACTTGGACTGTTTGTTATATGTCATCCTAACTGGAGAAATGCAATCCATCCAATATTTGTGGAGACGTTTCACTCTAAAACCAGAAATTCAACCAGACTGGTGGTGGTGACATTATATATAAAGTCAGACAACCACCAGTCAGTAGGTTTCATCTTCTGGGGACCATGAATGTCTGTACACAATTTGGTGGTAATCCATCCAATAGTTGTTGACCAGTGATCAACTGTCATCGCTATCCCTAGAGCCATGTTGCTAACATGGCTAAAAAAATTAATTAGTCCCTTTGCTACTTTTGCACATTAGGACATTTCCAGTCTTTTGTACAAAATGCACAGACTGTGTTTGCTTGCCATTTAGCTGCAGATTCTTATCCTAAGTATTGTTGCCAAACTATGGTTTCTTCAGCAGAGAACACTAACCAGTTAAATGTTCTCAATTCTTTAAAAACCACATTCAAGGATCTTTATATAAAATATGTTAAAAAAAAAGGAAATGGGGCCATATATTATATTTAACTCTCAAATATCTGTACCTCTTTCCAAAATACAGTATTGATCGGGCTTTAAATGACTAAAATCACCAAAAACCAAAGAGTATTGCTTGCCATTTACTACACTTAAATATCCAGCCACTCTAGTGTGTGTGTGTGTGTGTGTGTGTGTGTGTGTGTGTGTAGGACTCCAGCTATTATCCACTTGGTCTGCCTCCACTATGATTTATTATTCTGTTTCCTAACAGAACCAGACAGGGCTCCACAAAATGGGCTTCCTAGTAATTGTCTTCTAACATGGCGAAGCCAGCAGTCAGCTTCAAAATATAAATAAGCTGTAATAATGGCTTTGAAAACACAGCAAATTAGAAAATCGACTTATCACAGAGACCAAGATATCATATGGCCTGCAGCTGAGACAGCAGCAGAAAGAGAGAGAGAGAGAACAAAGTGAACGCAAGCGAGGGTGAGAACAAGAGACAGACCTCCGACACGAGAAAAAATTTTGAGAAAAAGTAAGAGTGCAAACAAGGAAGTGGCACACAGAGGGAACGTGTATGGAAAGACAGCCAAGCAGTAAACATTAATTTATATCCCAAGGAGCCGAGATTAAGTTATTTTTTCTCCTCTCCTCTGCATTCCATACTTAGCCATAATAGGAGCCACCTTTATATTTAACTTGTGTTTAAAAACAAAAACTCTCTTATCCTGTTTTGCCCTGAACTTGGCCTGTCAAATATGCTCTGTAGTCACAAATCAATCTACAGAGGAGCCTACTGTATTTACAAATTCAGTTTTCTGACAAAGCCAGCTTTCAGTTTGTCAAAGAACTGGAAATATGACTCATAGGTATTAACAAGGTCCTAAAAGAGAAATATCACATGTGTGAAAATGAGTCAGAGAGCAGCTTAGCATAACCAAAACCATAATTATTATGATTTATAACGCAAACCTGGACCAAAAGCATCATTGTGAGATTTTACGTTGGAACACTGAGGAGCGGGAACGTGACTGTTTGCTCAGTACTTTGGTATATTGCAGGACTTGCTTGCTTGCTTCTTGATTTGAGTCAGATTTTGATCAAGGTCATTTTATTTCTATCTTGATACACTGGACCAACAATTTGTTTAATGTTATGGCATCAGCATTAGACAGGTTTGAATTGTATTTGTCAAACAGAACTTTTTCAGTAGTTGCTGCAGATACCTTCTCTTTCTTGGTCCACCAGACTTGTGGTGTTCCCCAAGGCTCTATCCTTGGCCCCTGTAGCGGATCGAGGGAGGCAGAAATGCCCCAGGCCCACAGTTCTCTAGGGGCCCACCTTTGGCCCAATCTGCCTGACTTAACATACATTTTGTTGTTTAGTTAAATATTTTGAATATGTGTCTTAATTGCAGCAAAAAGTCAGACTCAGACCAGTGCTGCTGTTAGCTCTGCTAGCCAAACAGATGACACTGTTAGCTAGCAGAAGCTAGCTCTGTGCAGGTAGCTGACAGCAGCCGTGATGATGATGAAGATGAAGGTGGAATACGTAGAGTTAGTCGTGTTTAACCATGTTGGACTGTTTGGATGTTTCATACAGGCTATAGTGGATTCAGACTGACTGTTTCATATCCATTATTCGTGATGCCTTTTTATTACATAATGTTTGTGGCTGCTGGTGCTGTAGACTGCAGTGTCGGCTGGTTATTGTAGTAATGGCAGTCCACACATTGCTTGCAGACTTGTTGCCTCATTTGTTGTCATGTGTGGGTTGTTTGTGTGATTACTGAATGCACGCTGGTTTAGTAATCTTGTTTTTTTCATCCATTATCTGATCATGGTTCTGAAACAGCCTATCAGAAGTTGGAATTAAGTCTTAAATATCAGCAGGTCGCTATTTAATGATAAACCCATGGCACTGTCCATGGTGGTGAAATAGCACACCTTATTGTCTATTCCGCTCTCCCAGCCTAGGTTGTCTACTGGTATACAGTTTCTTCACTGGCTACCAGTCAGTTTTACAGTTGATTTTAAGATTGTGTTTACTAAGTATTTCATGAGCTGGCTCCTCAGGCAGGGCTCTTCTGGCTCTTCCTGAGCTCAAGACTAAAGACCTGGATTTGCTCACAGGGAGAAGTTGAGTCCAGTGGAAGTTTGCTAAACTTTGACATGCAAATTTGCTCTGCCAATATGCAAGCAATAGCAAGCTGTCTGATAGTGCTGACCACTGAGGGAACAGAGAGCCTAGTCCATAATAGAGCAAGATGTTTTTTAAGGTTGGAGATGGTTTTTAGACATGTTGCACACTCCAGTTTTATTTAACCCTCTTCTGTATTAAGTGCTCAATAAATAGGAATGGTTTGAGGACAGTTATGCAATAGGAGTTAATGGAGTCCGCCATGTTGAGCTGGCATGTTTCTATTTGTTTGATTTTTTCTGCATGGTTTATTTAATCCTTATTTTCACCTGTAAACTTAAACTTAAAAACTTTGAAACTCTGTTTTGAAAGGTGAAAGATGTATAAATAAAGTTTGTCACTATTACTAAAGTATTACACCATAACAAACAGCGCTCTCCTGATTGGGTGACATCCTCGCCTTCATTATTCCCATGTGCTGGGCAGTTCAAAGAGCCTGACTTCCTGACAGTTTGGAAAAGGTGGATCAAAGTTGCTACTTTGGAATGGGCGTGGCTGCTGAATCAATCACAGAATCATCATTTGATGCACCTGCTCTATTGTAAACATGTCAAATCAAATCAGGCTGCTAATCCCTCATTTCACATACTTCAACAGCTCTTGCGTGCATGGCTTCAGAATAAAGCTCACAGTCAACAGAATTACTAAGATGTCCATTAATATTTCATGGCAGAGGTCTTTCTTTATGAGAGGATTTGAGTGAGTGTACTAGTGAGATAAATTGACTCAATAAAAGAAACTGTTATTTTAAAATCGTTCTTTCAACACTGAGTGTATTTCAGCCGTGTATCTGACATTATGCAAGTATTTCTGCAAGGAAATAAGATTTGCAAACATTTATTCAAACTAAAGAGCCAACATTGCTGCCCAAAAGTGCTGTATTTTTATATACACAAATAATCCAATCATGGGAGTCATTTTTTATACCCGTACAAGAGGATGTTTTTCTCATTTAGGCCAAATAAATGCTTTCCCCAAAATTATGCACAAGCAATTATGCCTAATTTTCCGTTTTAATCATGTTTTACTTACCTACTGCAGGTTTTGTTTTCTCCCTGTAAGCTGTGTCACGCGGCTCTGCTGTGCCATCCTGTTTGAGGAGGGAAATCTTTTAATTCAGGACCACAAACTCAGTATTTACTCAGCGTAGCAGATGATTAGCCTGTTGCTGGTGCGAGCCAACTTTTTCTCTCTTTTGGACCGGGCAATGAACTTGCTAATGTTTGTGTTTATATGAGTGTGTCTGGGCATTAATAGCACATTAGCTCAAGTCCGATCCAGAGGTTAAAGCAGCTGCCCCCACCTCCCTCCACCCTGCTTTTATAGTCTTGTTTACTGTCAGTTCAAATGACATTTGTTGCACAGTTCGTTTCAAAGAGCTTTACATGTCATGGGTGTTCCTGTCCTGGGAGAGGTGAAGCGGGTTCATGGATTTTTTGCTTGTCCGGAAAAGTTTTCCATCATAGAAAAAAATCATGGGGGAAATAAGAGACAGAATGAGAGAGAACGGAGGAGAGAGAAGGGTGACAAATGACTTACGAGGAGAGAGGAGGGCAGGAAAAGCTGCTTCCTTCCTCCCTCCATCACGATCACCCAGGGGCCGTGGCTCTCGGAGCAGCCGCTGTATTTTTAGCTCTAATCGGACGGGAAATGCCACCTCGGGGTCCTCAGGGGTCGTTGGGGAGCGCAGAGGGAGCAGTCCTGTGTTTCCTGAACCATCCGGAGCCACACCGACAGGGACACCCAGGGCTGACCCCTGGCCCTGCGGGACACCACAGCCAGGGTCAGAGAGCACTCAGTGTGCGTATGTGAAAGATTCAGGGGAGGCAGAGCTGGACAGAGGCCCCTGAATTATAGAAATTTAACATCTTATGGCCCTGGGAGAGCTGTGGTCAGGGGGGCCAAGAACATTTAGTAGTACCACTTTGTGTGTGTGCTAAAGAGAGAGGGAATACATTTTCAGTTTATTCTGTGCTGGCAATGACTTTATTTTCTGTGTTACTTTATATTTGCATTATTAATATATCCATAAGGTTTAATTAAAATTCTGATTTGTTATTAAATATATGATTTTATTTTTTGTTGTACATGTCATAGTAGCAGTAAAGTAAGGGCAAAAGTGGCCACTTGAAAAAAAGCTTTTCATAAAATTCTTTCAGATGTCCCATAACTCTGACCCTGCAACAGCACACTGTGTGGTAGCAGTGACTATGGGCAGCTGCCACATTGTCATGTGCTAATTTTAGCTAGCAAAATTATGGTGTAATGTCACTGCTGCATCTTTAACAAAAAATGTTTTTTTGTGTGTTTTTTTCTTTAACTAATGATAACTATACCACAATGTAAAAGTTCATTATATATAATGAATCAAGTTAATTATATGCATAATGGGCGGCTAATGCAAGTTTGCTCTAGAATCACTGTGACTTCTTTGCTTTCGATGAGGAGGATACAACATGTTGGAGAGGCTCTTAAGTCTGGGCAGTGCTGACTCTGAGGAGGAACAGGTTGTCTGATAAACACTTTTAGGGACTCCACCTCATGAGATATAACTGCTGCTTTAGTGATAAACACGTCAAAATAATCTGGACTAGTCTGCTGTAAAGCCAGAGTTCAGTGAGCGAGCGACTCAAGTGAGTTTGTTTGACTGTGGTTGGCTCGTTGAATGCAGTTCATGTTACGTGATCTCAGCGGAGTAACCCAAAAGTAAAGTAGCAAATTACTTTCTACAGGGATTACTTTTTTAGTAACGGGTAATACATTATCTTTTTTTAGTACTGACCCCCGATACTGTATATAAAACATGTTATGTATAATACATTATAAAGTAGCATAACATTAACAATACTCAAGGAAAGGTATCTCAGAAATGTACTAGTTTTTGGGAAAGTTTGGACCTACTTTGAGATTGAAAAGCAGTAAAAACCCTAAATAACATTCATTTAATTTGACAACTTTTTCTTAAGGGACTCCAAACAGTTTTTACACATTTCCAAAATTAAGATTATTGTCCAGCTGCAGCTGCACAGAATGACCTCCACAAAGGTATTATATCAAACTTAGCCAGCTAGACCTTACAATAAACTGCCGACTATAATATGATTGTTTTTTAGCTGAAGAATACACTCTTTCTTCTGCCAGACATTAATTAAGGATTACTCACCCATGCATTAGTTACCAATGGGGTATTTATGAGTGCAAAATATATTGCTTGGATCAAGAATTGGTATAATTTTAAAGGGAAGCTTGAGTTGAGTCAAGAATGACCCGGACCCTACTACGAAGGGATACGTACAGTACTTGAGTAAATGTACATTTAGAGCAAGTTTATATGTGTATCTGCACATAAGAATCTCTTTTGCGTGAAACCAGGCAATCCAACGAGCATGTTTCTGTCTGTGTTGATTGAATATTCCACATAATTTGAGTGCACTGCCCAGCAGATACCCGCTCATTAAGCGCCATGAGAAGTGGATAATCTTACTGTTCAATGCAGCCAGTGCCCCACCTCATTTATCTTCACCATTTACTCTTTTATGAATCAACATTTCCTCCAGATCAGGTCTCAACAAGGGCATCCTCCTGCGGTTCCATCCACCACTGTGGTGGTGTTTAGATCTAATGATTCCCTTTGATGTAAGAGACCCTCGCATGCTGGATCTTAAAGCCCGGGACTTTAAAGTGACCTTGGTAAGACAAGACTTCCCTCTCTGCCACCATTTTTTTGCTTTTGGGACATCCATATGCATGCAATCACACTGTAACTACATACACACAAACCCACAGTCCATCAATCTGATACAATACAAACTGTTGGAGGAGAAGCTAATCTTTAATCCAGATACTGAAAATTAGAGGCAGACTCCTCTCCCGGGCTGGCTCTCTCTTTTCCTTTTTCTTCCCTCTCTCCAAACGGAGAATCCCTCTCCCAGATCCTCTGGTTAGGAAAATGTTTAGTGGTCGGGCCTTGCTTCCTGTAATTACTCCATTATTCACATCCCACTGGTGGAAGGAGAGACAGAGGGGCAGAGGGCGCCCGGGCTTTACCCAGAGTACAGCAGGGAATTCAGCGCAGAATGTCAAACATGCAAACCGTGCATTCCCGAGTGTGCTGCAACGCACATGCAGCGAATCAGAGCTGCTGCAAATGTCACTGCAGTTTATGCTCGTTTAATGCAGGATTCAAATGATTTAGATTGATGTGAGGCCCAGCTGCAAAATGAATTGGGTTATGTCTGATCTCTAAAGGATAACCCTCCCTCCCACACACACACACACACACACACACACACAGCGGTCATGTCAGTGCAGTTTTAATGGAGTGGTCAATCAGAGAGAGTGAGAGCAGCCAGCCAAAGCAGCGAGGCAGCCTCTCTATTGAGTTAGAGCAGACATTAGCACCAGGCCTGTCTCTCGCCTTAGACTGTGTCTCCTGTCCGTGCGTCTCTAGCTGGTGTACAGCACAAAGGGGCCCGCGCTGTGGCCTCCGCTGCCCAATAGCAGCGACTGATCATAACCTAATTGGATTGATGTAACTTGTTTTCCAGCCCATTCAATCTAATTTGCCTGGAGCCAGCCGCACAGAAATAATTGTCAATATGATCCACTCTTTTTGCTCTGTCTCTCTCCCTTTTCTGTGGATTTCATGAGGAGGATGTGGGAGCAGGATGAGAGGCTGAGCTGTGCAGGAATGCACAGCACTCAGCAGGATGAGGAGATAGACAGCAGGTCTGAGGTGTGTAAAGGCAATTGAGTTTGAATGTAATTCAAGTTTCTAAGAGCTTTAGGAAGACAGAAAGATGTCTTATATTTGGTTTTTAAACTTTTATCAACACAGTTTGCAGGGCCTTTGCTAATACACCTTTCAAACTGCATTCATGTACACTCAATATGATTAAAATAACTGTGGGTCTTGTGAGGGGTAAGCTTCAGTATAATTATTACATTTATTATTAGCATTGTTTGATGTATTATGTATTTTCTTCTATTTTTCATTGTTATTACCTGTTTTTTAATTTTTTAAAGGTGATGGTACATGTCAACAGAGGTGTTTTTGGACGGAAGGGCTCGCGCCGGCTTCGCAGCATTGGAGACTTGTGGTCACAAAAGGCTACACCCTCCAACAACTGCACAAGCACTTCTGGCTGCACCTGATTTGACGCTTTCAGACCATCATGGTGGCTTGTTTGGAACTTCATTATTCCGAAAATCGTTTTCTCTCTCATTTTAGATCGACAACAGTTAATTGAAAAGTTTTACATGAATTCCCAGAGGTGACGAGTCGCGGTGCTGGAAGCCCCTAAATATCATAAAGTAGCCTAGACCTCTGCTTTATGCAAATAAGGAGCAACCAACGTGAGGCAGGAGTATCAAATTCAATTTACTTGTGGCCACTGCTGGTAATCACATGGAGGGGGGGCACTACAACTTTAAGTACAACAAGATAAGCACAATATTCTAAAAATATTTCATTACATTACATACTAAAAAATGCAAACCGTTTCTATACATTATTATATCATCATTTTATATCATCTTTGTTGTTCGCAGCCAAACAACAAATGAAGGCCCAAAACCTGCTCTCTTCTTATTAACCCTCTGCACGCATTTGCAGGAACATCTGACCGTTTCCATTATTTTGTGCCAAATTAAATATTAATATAACATAAAACTGGCTCAAGATAGTTTTATGGCCACAGTAGATTCTCCTGTAAGCTTGAAAGAGAGGGTGAGGTGAAGGGGTTGCAATTTGCAACTACACCACTAGATAGACAGCCACTAAGACCTTTAGACTAGGCTTTTAAAGCTGCAGTAGGTAGCTTTTCTAAAAAATCATAGTTCTCCGGCTCGTTCTAGTGTTCCTAATGGCATTTGCGAGAATCCACCGAGCATGAATGAATCAACCAATCACAGCCAAGAAACATAGTTGTTAGGAACACTATAGGAGGTCAGAAGAAACTCCTTTTTTTCACAGATTATGTCTCATGTGTTGTGAAGTGATTTTTAAAAAAGTTACCTGCTGTAGCTTTAATCATAACCTTAAAAACAATGACTTTGTCTCTGCTCTGGAAATCTATATGAGCAGTGTTTCTGATATTTGTGAATGAGTGAGTGCACACCTTTTTTCTTTGCCATATCTCAGTTTTATCTTTATCTTTGAGGTGGGCTCTGTATTCACCGCCACTTTCATCATTTCCCTCAACTCGACCCGAACTCTCATGTCAGCAAGAAACCGAGAGAGATTTAAAGACGGTGAGAGAGGCTGTTTTGACATGAAAGAGCCAAGAAAGCCATCCAAAAGATAAACAGTCCAAAACATCCTCAGAGTTTGTCCTCAGTCCAAATCTATTCCTCATCCAAATCCACAGGCAAAGAAAGCACGAGCCTAACATAATCACAGAGTGCTCGTATAAATTAGTAAGCACTCACCCAAACTGTTAAACTCTGGTTGACATCTGTGCGCAGCGTTAAATGCTCTGCATATAGACAGATAGGCTTTTCTCTTTCTGTGTGTGTTTACGCAGGGTGTTGGCATATGTACGTCTGTGTAAACAGACAAGACTGCTTCAATATATATTCCGTCAGGTCAGGAGGTTACAACCAAACTCACTTGTCAGTGGTGAAGGATTCTTTTTCCAGTGGTGTAAAATTGTGGCTGGCAAAAGTCGACAAAAGAAACTGATCTGTGAGCACTCGAGTAATGAAGTATCTCTCGCCACGGCTTTTGTGCGGACGCTCACAATGGCCCGTGTGATATGGATCCCTCTCAGACGGGCAAAGTGGCCACCTATTGTGAGAGGCGAGCATACAGGATCCGAGGCGAGCCTCTCTCCTCAATGCGGCCAGAGTAATTATGATATAATTTTTCTTCAGGATTTCAGCAAGTCTTCTCACTTTACTCAAAGGGCCTGGAATTGGGCTGGAGTTAGGTGGCGAAAGCTCTGATGCTGGAGGGTGTCAGGATTTCACAACAGGCTTCCAAAACCCCTGTCTGGGAATGTTTGTGCAGTTTTATACTCTGTGTTTCGCTACTTTGTGTATTCTGATACAATAAAGGATCATTTTGAACAGTAATGACAACAGTTAGGTACAGAATATATACAGTTTTTGATTGTAGCTGGTTTGAAACCAATAACCCCTTATTTTGACCCTTACTACAATTCTTTTTTAGCATAGCCTCAAGAGTATTCCAGCCTAAGACAAATAAAACCTTTTAATCCTGAACATTTATTGTGGCTTTTTGGAACATTACTAATATGATAAGATCCACATGCATGTTTTCTTCAGTCATAACCAAGACACCACACACCCTCCTTAGCGTCAGTGAGTGGTGACTTTAACCTTTTCTGTTTATTTTAAGTTCAGCAGTCTGGTTGACACCTGTTTGACATGTCTGTTCCTCAGAATGATGCAACTGGTGTAATTATAACAGACAGTAAGAAAACTAACCAGATCCATCCTCTGATGCAATCCGTTTATTTAGTTTTATTATTTAAAGCATTGCATCAATAAAAGCTTTTGGGAGCTTGCAAGTGTCTGTATGCTGACAACTTCTCCTTTTCTCATTATTGCCTTTTTCATATGCTGTATTTTTGTGATTTGAACAAATTGTTTGCCATAAAATGTTCAGTTGCTAATTTCACTTGTAATATTGATTTACATTGTAAAAATGTGCATTATATTAAAGTGTCCGATGTTTAAATTGGGGTACATTATCTTACATATTTTTCCTCTTAGTCATTTATTATTAATAACATTTTTCTTTTGTCTTTTCTTGAAAATTGAAATATAAGGTTCAGCCCCCCTTCCCACCCCGATCATTTTTGTCCCTAAATGGAAAACAAAGTTGCTCAACTACCTTAGACTGAACTGACCCAATACTGAACAATATGTGTTGCAATAAGTCCCAATCTATTTCAGTTGTGTCAATACTGCATTGCGATGAAATAAACAGCTCAAGTGAGGTTATACCAACTACAAATACAGCAGTCACTTTGGGTGTTGTCCTTCATGCGCTGTTATCAGAGGCTCTAGCATGCAAACTGACATCATCAACACTTTCCCCTACAGATATCCAATATGATTTTGTTCCCACAACTTGTTCCCACAACTTGTTGACACCCGTATGAGCTGATGGTCTCTGTTACTACAAGAGGACAAGCCGCCTGCAGCCAACAGGTTGTTCCTGCTGTTTACACAATAGGTCGTCTCTGAGATGGAACGATAGCAGAGACTCCACGTCTCCCCAGTCCCCAACCTGACCACTGTATGACCGCATTTTTATGCATAAAACCGAGTCATGTACGGGTAAATAAAAAGAATCAGCCACATCTCGGTCCCAGTAATCTCCCTGACATAGGGGGGAGGGGGGAACCTGAGAGATGGCCAGTGTTTACCCAAAGCAGGCGGACTACAGTGCATATGATAGCCGGTCTCCGAGGTTACACGTCAACGAGGAACGCGAGAGCGCCAGTCTATTGATCCCATCCGCAGGGAGAGATAAGCTGTCGCCACTCATGAAGTCATTTCATAGGTTACATGCTGGGAGTGTGGGGCAAGAGCATGTGGACTGTACATACACTGAGCTATTATGTTGACGCAAATAAAACAAGACCTTGATGTGAGTGGTAGCAGGTGGTGTACTGGGGAAATAGTTATATTATTTACACTCAAGTTTGAGGATTAAGTCTGGTGATACGACATATTTTTGTTTCCATATATTTATTGACAATAAATCCTGAGACCCAAAACGACAATGAATGTATCCTTCAAGTATTGTGAATCTAAATCCTGATATATCTTATTCCTCCATACCATAGAGCTCCATTGTTGACTCAATCTTACATGTTAATGTTAATGAACTGTTAATTTGCAACCTGATTTTGTAACTGATTTTAATTTATTGTAAGTCTCACTCAGTTGTGATTTCCAAACACTGTCCATTTGAACGATCGGCATAAAAAAGATGGACGTCTCACGTCTCCCAAAAATGAAGGTAAAATGTATGGCCACTGCGGAGCCAGAGACTGCACATTAGTGATCGGGGTCAATCTGCTAACATAGAGCAGGCTTTATGACCTATACTGCAGTCAGCCACCAGGGGGCGATCAAGATGTTTTGGCTTCACTTTCGGAGAGCTGTCATGTCGCCCATCTTTATATCTGTCGATGGTTTGAGCAGAGCTGCCCACTCACTGTCGAACTCATCGGCGGCTAACATCAATGCAGCAAACCTCCAGTAGCAAACAGCTGGAGGAAGATTTAGATGGCTGACAGTCGACAGGTTGAATGCCCTTGATAACGCTACGTTGGCATAACTTTTCAGAAATATCAGCGTGCTGGCCTGCATGCTTGCGTAGTTTGTACCATCTAGCTTTTTGTCTGATTTTGAATGTGAATGCATTTTGTCCATTTTTTTTTACTTTTAAAAACTGGTTATGTTAGCAAATATTACTTGCAGAGATATTATGGAAGTAAGGTGCTGCTGATTACTGCAGTCACACAGCTAAAGAAGGCACTTCTTTAACCTCTTTGGTCATTGAACAAGCTGCAGTATTTGACAAGTGAGGCGGATGTGCATAAACTGTTCTAAAAGATTTACATCTTCATTAGGAATAAATGAGCTTGGGGGAAAATCATAGTACTCACAGGTATAAAGAGTACCAGTGTTTGTAGCTCGGCTAAGTACAGATTTTGTTCCTTTGCTGAAATCTGACTTATCTTGGACAAATTCTCCAGTTATGCTTTTAAAGAAAGTGCTATTGAATTTCCTGAAACATTATTTCTGCAATACACAATGCTTGAACGGGACAAAGTGCTCACAGCATTAATCAATAGTAATTAAGGGGTTCTGTTAGTTTTGGTTTCTGTGCAGACCACCGTTCAGTTATTTCCCAAGATGCAACGTTTTCCAAGCTCTAAAAGAGGTCGAAGCCATGTGTGAGGGGTAGGGAAGTGGTTTACATATGACGGCTAACCTTTCCTTGCCTTGTTCCCTTCACTCACCACTCTCATTGGGGCCGGTCTCCATTGCAATGTTTATGGGGAGTACGAAAAAATGCACTGTGGATCAGATTTCATTTAAATTACAGCAAACTATGACATGTAGTCAAAATAAAAGTTGAATTCATAAGTTGACAAGCAACAGAAAGCAGGAATAAGTTCATTTAGTTACGTCTGACGGAGGAAAATCTTTAAATGTTTGTGTTCTTTCTTCTTCATCATCCATATTTTTGATGCACAAAAGCCAGATGTCCTGCATAATCAGTCTGCCACAGATAACGCTGTCTGCTCCGTCTCCTGTCGACTCAGTTTTTCCCTCCGGTTTCTCAGCACACAAAAGAGGATGACTGACAACGCCGGCCACGGAGAGTCAAAAATCCATCTATGGATTTCAGAGTCCTGTTGCTTGGCCCCCCCCCTGTCCCCATTTCCACTCTCTTCCCCTGCCAAATCAATTCCATGCAGGGACTTTATTGACTCAGGTAAAGGGGTTGTGATCCAGCAGTCAATGTCTGTGTCTGCACAACGGAGGGAGAGATGGAGACACACAGGGAGCAGGCAGCATTAATGCACCCCTCTTACTGGGGTCAGGGGACCATTGCGTATGTCTGAATGTACTTATTCTATGCATACTCAAGCGTGCATACACATGGATGCATACTTTTATGCCTGTGTTTATGCTTGTGTGTGTGTATCAGGCATCTTTATAGGAGCTGAAGAGGCAGGCCTGGGCCTCGGGGTGCTGAGGGGCAGACATCGATTATCAGGCGCTGTGGAGCCACTGGTCTGTCTCCACTGGTGGGAGGAAGGCTGGGCTGGTTTGCTGAAGAGCTTCTATGGCTGGGGGCTACAGAGTGAGACGGGCCAGGGGGGTTAAATGTTAATGGTGGTTGATTGGTGGGGGTCTTCCTGCTTCTTTAATGATTAAAGGAGGATGTGACACCATCCCCGGAGTCACACAAGCCAAGAATCCACCCTGAGGCGCTTTACTGCCACTGTCCTCGTTACACCGACTGTTGTCACTGTGCTGATATGCTGTTAGACCTCTCCACTGGAGCCTCGATGAGAGTCTTGATCACACCTGGAGAGACACTTGTCTGGCTCACATTATCCCAGTCATCACATCTTTTTGGCTTTTGACTGAGGTTCCAGAAACCCATATGAGCTGGTTCGTCTTTCTTAAAAAGTGAAACGTGGTTCTGGGTTATATCTATATTCTGATTATCTGAGAGATTGGAAACCCTTCATGTTTAAAGCACCAGGGTGTAACATCTGGTAGAAATGGAATATAATATTAATAGGTATGTTTTCATTAGTGTGTAATCACCTGAAAGTAAGGATTGTAGTGTTTTTGTTAGATGTTTTTATCCACAGAGGGAGCGGGTCACCTTCCATGAAGGCCGCCATTTTGAACAGACATTTTTCTACAGTAGCCCAGAATGGACAAACCAAAAAACGTACATAGGGTTTTTTGCAGCCACCATAGTTTCTCCTACACACGTCACAGCCCCATTTTAACTTTACTTTTGATTCTCAGGAAAGAATCCAGAACTATTTGTTCTGTACACTTTGACATGTCACAGTAAGGAAAGTGTAGGTATACATAATAAAATGAATGATGACTGAATTCCATTTGGCTGCTTCAGTTTCTGGGTCTTGATATTGTACAGGCTGGCTCATTGTCACACACTTGGGACACTTATATATATATATAGAACAAATCTATCCTTAATGTTATTAGAAACACTTTTACTTCTATGACGAGTCAATTCAATTCAAATGTATTTGTTATTATTTATTGAGTCAAAACGCTGTGAAAAGGACTATTACTACTGTAGTGCCTTGGTAAAGCTCTAGTCTTATGTACCTTGGTCTCATGAAGGGAGCATGGGGTGAAGCCTCGGTCTGGCTCATACGTCTTGCTTCCCTGTCTGAGCCTCTGCACTGTACAGCAGTGCAGGTCACCCTGGCCCAGTCATGGTGCCAGCCTACCTCCACCAGCCCTTTGATCAATAGCGGCCCGACTGCCTTGTCTCCGCTCCCCCATTCGCTGCTCTTCAGTTCAGCCTGCTCTCTAACCCCTCCATGACTGGAGCCTCATTAAAAATACATCACATCCAAATTACATTGATCTCTTTTACTTTTTTCATTTACTTTCACTGAATCTCTGCCCCCACCTCCCTTCTTCTCCAGTTCTGCTGCGTCATGATGAATAGAAGAGGAGATCTCTTACTGTGAATCAGTAAACAACTTCTCTTATTTTCTCATCCTTTTGTATGTGCAGAATCTTTTCTGCAACTTCTTTGGTGTTTTGGCATATGTGTCTTCACTGAGAATAGTTTTTTTTGGTCCTGATGTGTCAGAAAGGTTTCAAGAAAGGATGCACCCCTCATGAATGTCTGTTTTCATATAATACGCTACACTTATTTGGGTGTTTTTCTGCATTCTTGTTCAAATTGCAGTTTCTCTATCTGACTTGGGTGGCATTCCTCTGGGAGATAATAATGAGTATAGCTGAGGGCTCACCTGGGGACTGCAAGGCGAGTCTGTACAGGCCGCTCGTCTCTCGACAGCAGGCAGACCAACCTCACTGTGCGATGTGCTGATACCCAGCCTGCCCGGCCCACTGTCCCTGCTGCATGCACAGTCACTTACTCCCTGGACGCAGCCGCATTTCAAATGGCAGGATTTCATGGCAAAATCAATTAATTCCAATGGAATCGCCTCAATCAGTGGATTTGCTTGTGAAGGCAAAGTAAATTTGCATGAATGTGTGTGTGTGTGTGTGTGTGTGTGTGTGTGTGTGTGTGTGTGTGTGTGTGTGTTCGTGTGTGTTCAACTCTGGCTAAGCAGCAAGCTGTCCTCGCTGTGCTGACGTTTGAGGAAAAACTGGAGGAAGCTAACATATTAGCTGTGTGTCAGAGTTCCCACAAATGAGGTCTGCAAAAAGTTTTGAGACAGGACTCAATGGTACAAACATGTCTTTTGAATAAACCATGCAAATGTGAGACACATTCCTTTAGTAGCTGAGCTAACCAGCTAGCTAACTGTTAGGCTTCAGCTTGGTAATTAACTGTCAGTTTTCCTAAATTACTTTTTATTGGATGAAATGTTGTAGGCTATGCCGGGGGGGGGTTTCATGATTGCATGTTCTCCAATGGGCTAGCGTGTTAGCAGTTTGCTCATCAGTAGTTTTACCAGCTAGCCCTGCAAGCAGTCTACACCACCAAGTATCAACATATTTTGCAGAACATGGATACATTTTGTGCCAATTTCTGAGGTGGAACTTTCTGGAGGCAGAGATCCACAGCAGAATATGAAGAAGAAAAATATTGTCCAAAAAAAAAATCAGAGAGCTGTTTGTTGAAAAATGTTCATATAGATTTATTTTACGATTTTAAAAAGAGACCGTTTCTTTTGCCTCTAAGGGTCAAAGGTTATTATTTGCCTCTTCAGGGTCAAAGGTTATCTCTGTTGTAAGTAGAATAAGAAGCAAATGTCTTAAAAGTATTTTTTCATGTATGTTCTGTCATTTAACTACTGTCTGAGAACACTGCACAGTATAAACATAGGAAAAGCACACTAGCCTGGAGGAACTGTGCTCTCATTGCATAAGATGACTGAAAGAAGAAAGAAACAACACACTGCCATAATCCCACCTTTATCCCTTGCGCTCCAGGTAAGCCTGACCCAAGGTTATCACTCTGACAAAAATGTGGGGATTCCTCTTTTGTTTTTCCAGTATTTAGCAGCACAGGTGACTCAAGCTCATGGAAAACCAGAAAAATGTACTTAAAACATCTAGAGGCTATTATCAACATTTAAGTATCCAAGTGCCTTCTCTATATCCTGTGCTGTGAGAAAATTGTGATATTGTGTTTTCTTGCATACGTAAATTGGAACTCCTCATTGGAAAGTGAAAATGTAAGTTGTATGTTAAATTTAAAGCTGTCTTGTTTTCCAACATAACTGAGTCAACTTTGCTGCCTGTTTCCATTGCTTGTGCAACCTTGTTTCTGAGGTGTAGTTTTCAAGGCTGTAGCCACCACTGAGGATGGGGGAAGTGGAAGTTTTACCAGCCCGAGTTCACATTGTACAATTAAAAACCTATACATGGTGAGTATTTTATTAGCTCATCCAGTATTTTACACTCCATGCAAATATTAAAATTTGATTACTTTTAAGGCCAAGAAATATTATTATATAGACTATTTCTCTCCCAGAATTTGTTCCTGACAGATGCTTTGAAATGGACTGCAGGTTTCTACCCTAGCCTGGTCATTTGGAGCCACTGCAGGTTTCTACCCTAGCCTGGTCATTTGGAGCCATTTTGTGTTTCGTGTCTCTTGCTGGAAAGGAAACTTTGACATGAAGGAGGAGCCAGGGATTGAACTACCAACCCTGCAATAAATAAATGACCCAGCTTCTGAAAATGTACTCAGGTGATCCCAGATGACACTGGACAAGAGGCAGTGTAGACCCTGGCCAGGTTAAAAGTCAGTTATAGAGAGTGTTTTCAATTAGAAAATTAAGAAAAAAATCAAAATACAATTCATTTTTGAAAACATGGACAACTTTTTGTTGTCCCATGAACATTTTGATAGGGGGTCACTTGGGGGTTGCCTTGACTTGTGACTCCAGTAAGTGCTGGCTACCACCCTGGCCAAGGTTATTTATTATATTTTCTGTTCTGATGTCAGTAAGTTGTGTTTTACATGTGTATTCAGAGTTTAAAAGGATATGCATTTTATCTGGGGACTCATTCTGCTGCTTGTGAGAAGAACAAAGCAGTGGAAATGACCTAATCCTTGATGATGAATGGAGGTGACAGTGCAAGAGAAAGAGCTTAACACAGGCAGTAAGTTCAGGTGAGTGTTGACGAGAGGAGAGGGGGCTGGAGTGAGCTATGGACTTTGAGCTCAGCAGAGGGAGCCCTTTTCTTCTGTGTGTGTGTGTGTGTGTGTGTGTGTGTGTGTGTGTGTGTGTGTGTGTGTGTGTGTGTGTATGTGTGTGTGTGTGTGTGTGTGTGTGTGTGTGTGCATCCATGCATACAGTACGTGTGGGCTTACAATTGAGGGTGTGCTCAGAGAAAACAACACCTGCATGTGTTGCTTGTACGCAGGCTACGAGTTTCTTGGGAGGCCTGAACAGTAGATCCACCTTCTTCTTTCACGTTTTCACTGATAAGCTATTATAAATAAAGGTGTCCTGCAGGGTTCCAGAGTGGGACATGTTTTCAAAAAAGACAAATTACCGCATTTAGGAGACACGGCTTCTTCTCTGCATGGTCCCCTGTACAAAAGCATCGACCACAGTGATGCTGGGAAGAAAGAAAACACATCTCTCCCAGACGCTACAAAGAAGGAACCTTTGGCCAACCCTGCACCTAATATGTAAAACATACACACTCATCACAAGTCTCTGACATGGCAAATACCAGTGGCCAGATTAATCAAAAATAATGGACTTGCTGTGTTCACTGGGCGTTTTCTGCCTTCATAAAGATCATAAAGATCTTTTTTTGCTCCAGTATTGCCGTCTGGAGCTGTTCCAGAGTCAAGAAACCTGATCCACACCCTCGCATTTCTGCATCCGCCAGAAATGACCTGTTCCCAAGAGTTCAGAGAGGAAAAGGTCTTGGAACGTCACACTTAATATCACACGCTCCTGCTCACACACACACACACACACACACACACACACACATACACACACACACACACACACACACACACACACATACACTAGCTACCGGCCACAAACACTGGAGTAATCATCAAGTCACACAGTAGTTCCTGTTATCAGAAGATTCAACCCACACACACTGACACACATGTACCTATCGCTCCCATCACTTCTAAACTGCTATAAACATTCCATTCATCTTCACACTGTGGGAGGGGTCGCCTGGAGGTGATGAGGGGAGCGAGTTTCTATGGCGACCGTAATGAGCGAATGAGGTCGAGTGCAAGGACCCGGGGCTGCGATGCGCTTTGTGCCTCCCTTTGTCCCCATAACAGTGGAAATTAAGGGACGCAGGAACAACAGGATTGAGTACACATGACCTAATGAGGGTCCAGCGTGGGCCAGGCCTCCGGGAGCGGGAGGGGGGGGTATGGGGTGCAGGAGGTTTTGGAAGATGAGGGGAATGTGGGTGGGAGGTTGCGGAGAGAGGTGCACAGTGTAAGGGGTGGGATTATAGGCGTTATGTCACTTCGGGGTTTGCTTTAACTTGTGAGGACATTTTGTTTTGTGTGGTGTCCTAAAAGAATAACTCTGCAGTTGAGGTCCTAAATATAGCAGATACTAATGTTGTCTTGGTCTCCTCTCCCAAAACTCTGTCTGTATTTCCATTCACACATTTCTTCCCCTCTTTACTCTCTTTCCTTCCCCTCTCTCTCTCTCTCTCTCTCTCTCTCTCTCTCCCTCTGTCCGCTGACTGCCCTGACTCGAAGCGACAGCAGCTCTCATTAAATACGAAACACCGGTCACATGCGGAATTGACCCCGCAAGTGTTCTGGCTCACCCTGTCCGTCCACCGGGCTTGACTCCCATCAGCCCCCCTGGGGGGAAGCGACCGAAGCCCCAGAGGTGTCAGGTATGGAGAGGGGAGGAGGGTTTTTTTTTTTATCAGTGGGTTTAATGTGGGCCGCCAGTTATCACAAGTTTAGTGCAATGAAACTGGAGGCTTTTTTCAAAATATCCTCTTTCCCACAGACTCTTCTTCAGACAAGCCAATTTTGTGTTCACTTGCACAAATTACAGTCAACAATTTACTGATTTTAGACATCTATAAAAATGATTTTTAAAGTATTTTCTTTAGAGTTTGCCATTTCTAACTGCCATGTTTCTACTGTAGCCCAGAACAGACAAACCCAACACTACTGTATTTTTTCTTACACACTTCACAGCCCCATAGAGACACGAATGGTGTTCAGTTAGTTGCAATCTGCAACTTGACCTCTAGATGCCACTAAATTCTCCACACTGGTCTCAAATTAATAAATTAACATGAACCTATTCAATACAAGCAAGTATAGTTAATCTCCATAGGAAAATCAGACCAGTCTGGTCTGAAATAGACGGGTCATTTTTAATCTGGTGGCTCAGGAAAACGAACCTACTTTGAAAAGCCTGTTTTGAATGAGCTTAGCAAACTGAATCCGGATTAAACTGTTTCATAAAAGCCGTCGGACGGAGCCAAGCCTGGTTTTAGTTGGCTACTGCTCATTTATGACTTTGAAACACAAACGAATAAAGAGAACTCACATGTAAAAGGCAAAACTGCAGTGTGCAGCCACAGAGCAGCACATATTAAACATATTAACATGGAGAGTCAACTATAACAGCAGAAACGCACAAACCACTGCAGTTCACAAAGCGACAATGTCAGCAGCATGTCAGATGATTTGCTGCCTATAATAAGCCTGGTTTAACTGGTAATCCTGGACAGTGACACTAGTTTATAGGCTCTGGCCTTCTGCACAGCCAGCCCTATAAGCAGGGCTGTGTTTGTATGCCCTGTGCCTGTCTGCCTGTCTGCCTGTCTATCTGCCCGTCTGTGGATGGACGGGGCCCAGCTGCTGTGTTATTGCACTTGGCTGCCTCTGACAACTTAATGGGATGTTTGATTTTCACGTCAGACTTCCTGCACCGCCAATGCTCGACATTTAGCCCTTTGATATTTTGACTTCCTCTACTCACTACTCAAAACTCAAAACAAACACACACACATATTCACGCATATATAAATACACAAACACTGCGCTGACCTCATATCACCTGCAACACACATTACTAATTTCATTCAGGACGGAGCCAAAACACACACACACACACACACACACACACAGTGGTCACCGGCTCTTACTTTTAGGCTAATTATTTCCATAGTTTCCCCTTAAAGTGTAAAATACCTCAGAGTGGGAACAGGTCTCACTCCGAGACCATCAGCCGTCCTGTTTGTCATCACTTACAGGCCATGAGGATGACCCACTCTCTGCTCAGCAGTATCACTTACACCCAGCGATGGCTATCTAGCAGCATGTCTGCTCTCTGTCTCTGAGACATATGATGATAAAAGACGTCTTCTAATTCTCATAAAGTGATGACTCCGGGTTATGGCCCCGCGTGACCTTTTGGACGTATCCAGTGTGTTTGAATGTTTTGTGTAAAGGATGGAATTGTTTCCACGTCATTCATTTTGTAAGCACAAAACAACCTCTATTTACGTATGTTCAGATGGCCCTCTGTTTCCCCTAAAAATGGCTAAAATGGTTAGCATCAACAGAGGCAGCATCAACATAGTAACACTGAGTGGTGTCTTTATTGATGAAAAAAGTCGAGGTTGCTGGAAATGAATCGCGAGCATGAAATATTTGGTGTAGCAGCGTGTCAGCATTAATGACGTACATGTAGGAGGATCAAAAACTGTTATAAGTCTGTTTTCTTTATTATAATGAATGATAATAATTTATTTGCTGGCAATGGCGAGCCGGTTTCTTGTTTTTGTCATGGCCCACATGCGGGTAATGACACCATTAAAAGAAGCATCTGTCAGTCGCATTGGTTTTAATAAGGTCAACAGAGTCTCATAAAATATTGCATAATGAACACAAACTTCTATATTTTACACTGGGGCCAAACGTACTGTAAATGTCACAAACTTGCTTATGTGCCAATAACATTAAGCAGGCCTTTTTGTTTGCTAAGAGAGGTTTAAGTAAGAGTTACGATTGGTTAAAAGAATACTTCTGATTTAGCATTGCACTCTTACAACATAGTTTGACTTATGATGTATATATTTTTAAAGAGAACCAGATATATTGTCTTTTTTATTCCAGACATCCCTCTTTTCCTTATCAAAACCTGGCACCAACTTTAGAGAGAGTCCGAACTGAGCCTGAACCACAGAAGCCGTTCTGGGCCCAACCTGAGCCTGAATTTCTGCTTTAAATCAATAGATAATTTAAAGTAAGCTACATTGTCCATCATTATCAAAACTTCTGGTCCAATTGGGTTCGGGCAGAGAATCAAAGCTTTACCCACAATTCAACTTGACTGCTGACAGTGCAGTCGGAGAGCCGAGTGTGCAAGGCTAGTTTAGCGGCTAAAGTAGCTTTGGGTTGCTAGCCTCAAGCAGAGCTGAGGAGTGGTATCTTCAGCCCCAACCAACGCTGACTCAAGTGACATCACTTGAGGCCATTTATCAGACTTCATGCAGCCCCCTCTGGAGACATAAAAGACTTTATACAGATTTTTTTCACATCTGCTGTAGTGCTCCCCAACACCTGGAAACAGACTTTTAAGTGTAAAAGTTCCTTAAAGTGACCCTTTAAGGTGTCAGCTCAGAATTTGGTCAGTCATCAATTAATTAACAGTGAGTTCACTTAATGCCAGCAGAATTTAAAAACACACGTTGTTCTCTCTGTTTTGGCTCTCCATCCACAATAAGCCAAAGTTTTTGTCACCCAAAAATAGAGCTTTTCCAAAAGTGTCCAGAGTGAATAAATCTTAAAAGGCTTAATGTGGTCGTAGTCTCAGTGCCTTCTTACATTAATCCTGGTCCGGAACGTATTTGTTTTTTCTCACACAGCTCGCCATTTGCATCAGCGAATCGCTCACAATCAATTTAAGTCTTAAGAAAACTTAAGTCCATACAAATAGTAAGCAGAGAAAGTACAACTCCTTATCTGGTCCACCATGCTGGACGTAGCCTGTAAAGCAAACAAACACAGCAACCAGCAACTGTGAGCACTCTGTGAACCCTTCAGGCTGTGTGTGTGTGTGTGTGTGTGTGTGTGTGTGTGTGTGTGTGTGTGTGTGTAATCAGAGATCATGCAGTAGATTATGCACACGTAAGTAAACAAAAGAAGCAGAGGATTAAGAATTTAAAAGGAAGACAAACAATCCCTGACGCTGTGTATGTTTGAGTGTACACGAAACAAGTGTCAAAAAAAGTTCATCCTTGGGCATGTGTGTGTGTGTGTGTGTGTGTGTGTGTGTGTGTGTGTGTGTGTGTGTGTGTGTGTGTGTGAGTGAGAGAGAGAGAAGACAGTATGTGGAGGCAGAGAGAGGTCCTGCTGCTCTGGCTCTGTGGACAGGTTCCCTCTGCCCTCATTAGATGGTTAACCAGTGTCCAGTCAGGCACACAAAAAATGGGCCCCTCCAACTGACCATCCGTCTCATCTCCAGAGACAGCAAACAAACCTCCCCGCAGCATCGATCCAGCGCTCCAAGAGAACACCCGCTGCAGCTCAAAACAATCCAAGAAGACGGGTCAGAGGAATGAAAGGGCTGGGTTGTTGAGAAAGCAAGCAGGGGAGGGAATTTTCAATAGATTGGCTTCATATAACCGCATCTGACATGCATGTCGGTAGCCGCTTGCTAATTACGGCCCAGATCTACACTAGGAGGTTGTTGTGTCACCGGGTCGCAGGAACAATCTGCTGATTGTTGTGTGAGAAGATTGGTCAGACAAGGGCCAGCCACTTTCCCCCCAATTATCCCCATTTAGTGGTTCTGCTTCAAGCTGCCTGGACGGGGAAGAGGGGAAAAAAGGAGGAAGCAAAGGAAAAAATGAAAGATGTCAAAAGAGAGACAAGAAAGAGGCGGACGAGAGAGAGCCGTCCGTCAGCCAGCGAGCCACTTTGTCAACAGCAAACTGTGGAAACTTGAACATGCTCGCAGCTGTGAGGTTTGTACTTTGCAGCAGCGGTTATTTTAAGAGCGAAGTGAGCGATGGTCCTTGGCCTAATGAGCTCAGCTACCTCCCCCCCACCTACCTACCCAGCCAGTAGGGGCGGGAGGAGGGGTGGGGGTGGCGAAAAGGGACGATTATGAATTGAGTTAATGAGCCTGGACTGGGGCGGGGGTGGATGGGGCAGCCTGAGAATTCACCCTTTCCCCCCTCTATCCTCTATTTCCTTCCTCTCTTCCTTGCCTGGTGAAAAAAAACCCTCCAGCAGGTGTTTTCACAGTGTGCTGATTCCCACTGATGGATTCCTGTTGTTAAAAGTAGAAAGTGTCAGATTGTGCGGACGTGATTGGAAAGTGATGTACTCGACACTTCTCTCAGATCCCAAAAAAGCTTTGTGGCTGCTTTATTGTAGCTGTTCCTGACCTCTGACCCTTTACAGAGGGAGGGCGAGTGAATAGAAACAAAAACAAAAAAGTCTCACTGTAATATAAACTATAATGGCACTGCAGGTAATGTGCATAGTTTTTCCATTTCTCAAAACAGGATAAAGTCACTTACAGAAAAACACTTACAGAAGCTGGTGGAACATCCCCCGATGTGACGTCTTGACTTTGGCTCTTTAAATCGCCAACCTTTTTCCTTTTTAAATGTATTGTGACGCACTTTGGCTCAGGGACATTCTGTATTTTATTGATATTTCATATTATCTTCAAAACTCAGTGACTGCACAAAGTTTGTGTTAAATAAGTGATTTGGATGATTTTAATGTATTGTACAGATTATTTCCTTCTGATACAATTCTGTCTTCAATAGGATTCTGTTTTTAAATAAATACATTTTGTGTTTTCTTGTCTCTGACCCTTCTATTAAACAATTTACTTTACATTTATTTTTGTTCATAGAAGTGAACCAAATGCTAACATATAGGCCTTTTTTTATGTTCTAGCAGGCCTTAAAATTAAGAAGGCTTCGTGACCTCCCATGATGTTTTGGTGACCCCTAATGGGGGTCCCGACCCCCAAGTTGGGAACCACTGCTTTAAATCAACACCTGCTGAGTCAGCGGCAGCTCCTGTACACTCAGTAATGTGTTTGTGCAAAAAGGGGGGTCTAGCTAGAAGTTGCTGTCTCTCTTTCATGGGTGCAGTTGTGGTGATAGTAAATAACCATACTGTCAAAACTAACAGCAGCAGGTAGTCCTGTAACTTAAATGTTCTCCAAGGAGTTTCTAACTGTTATGAAACAGTCTCACTTTAATACTGTTGCCTCTGTATATAATTATTCTTAAAGCCTACAACCGGGTTGGATTCACCTGGAAATCGATGAAGCAAGATGGTAGGAATACTACCATTTTTGTCCACAAGGGTGGCCAGAATCAAGGAAAAATGTAAAATTCCTTGTAGCTGCTTTAAGCTGTATGAACTTTACCCTGTGATTCAAATCACGATATGGTATAATAACATGCGTACATTATTACACAGAGTAACGTAGAGGATGGAATAAAAAAACTTCAGCTTCTTATTTTTTGCCTCTTCTTTTATCACAGTTTTGACCAATAAGTACAGAACACAATAGATATATACACTGGTTTCCTGGCAAAAATGAATTTTAATTTAAAGTATCATATTTTTATCCACTAAAATTACTTCTTACAACTCAGTAGAAGACAAACTTGGTTCTGGGAATGGAACTAGCCCTGTATGTGATTTATCCATCCCCTTCTCCATCCGTCCATTCACCCATGCTGGTGTGAGAGTGGAGAGGTGAGCCTGTGGACACAGTGAACCCTATGGCCGAGCCGGGGCAGGACGGAGGATGGTGGAAGGACAGAAAGACGGGAGGGGAGGTAAGGTCTGTTTATGTTCGGCCTAGCCTACTTAGACTGATTTCAGCCCCAGCAGCAACCCGTCGGAGCTCCTGCACTTCACCCACTGAGCTCGCCTCAACACCCCAACTTGATCAGTCAACCATGTGACTTAGGCCTGGAGCCAAGCGGACTAGAGACAGACAGACAGGAGGGGAGAGAGAGGGGAGAGACAGACAGAGAGAGGCTTGATTTCATGAGAGTCAACATTACTCACATTTATCAATTTCATTTTCAATCTAATAGGCCAAATATGGTGGCTGGAGATTTGTATCAAACCACTTATCTGCACAATTTATCAAGCATCCTCAAAGGCTCCGCTCATTAGCTGAGCCCATGGGGTGACATCGGGTCAGGGCGATGGACAAAAACCCTCTTTCTCTCATTTGGCCTCTTTTAAACCAGGCTGAACTTTTCCATCGCAGATGATAGCAGACTGCTAATCTGCAGCTCTGTATCAAAAGAAGGACATTTCCCACACTGAGGCCTGTCTCTTTCCCACAGACGACTCCAAATGCGCAGCGCAGAGATAGCCGCGCTCTGTCTCGATGTGTTCAATATGAGCCATGCCAAGCTTATCATCAGCACATTCTGACACAACTCTCCACAGGCCCCCCATTCATTCCCTGTTTTCATTCTCCTTCACCCCAAAAATGAGTATAGTTTGCTGCAAAGACAGAAAAAAAGAGGACTCAAACAAGAGAGCTTTTTGTCATACTCGGGCACCGACAGTAAACAAAGCTTGATAATAAAAGAGCTCAGTTACATTGCTTTTCAATCCCTCACATGAGGTGACGTATGATGTTGCATAAACAGGAGCATTGTCCAAGATGTGTTCACCTCTGTCTGCAGGACGTTTGATGTTTTCACGCACCTCAGCAGCCAGACTGTAGCTTATTGTTCAGAGAGACTTGACATGGCAGACAGACGGGCTGGACAGAGCAGGAGTGGCCTAGTGGCATTTCACTGGCGACAGCAGCAACACACTGTGACCTTTCAGCTCCATGTCCTGCACTGAGGGGACGCACGCTGCAGGGCCAACACTGATAGTAGAGATAGGGCTCTGTGTGTGTGTGTGTGTGTGTGTGTGTGTGTGTGTGTGTGTGTGTGTGTGTGTGTTTGTGTGCGTGTGTGTGTGCGTGTGTTTATGTAGGACACGAAAGAGCAAACACTGATGGCAGTGATGTCTCCCTGCCTGTCTGTCTCCATGGCTGCAGTGATCCAAAGCTGGTGTCATCAGGGTAGGCGGTCAAAGTGGTAAAAGTTAGGAGTGTGTTCACACCGTTTGAAATGAAACTGATTAAAATGTCTGTCCATGGTGAAGGTTGTACTTCTACTTCTTCTGATAATTTGTAATGAATACTGAATATTGCCATGGAATGTAATGTTTTCTGATTAGAAACTGTTGTAATGTTATTTCATTGTGTATTTGGTGAAATTATTATTTTTTCCCAGATATTATTTCAGTGTTTTAAATGTAAATACAGTCACTAATGAGCTAAATCCAGCTTGATACTGTTAATACTGGTGATAACAATTTAAAGGACAAGTATGTAGGATTTAGTGGCATCTAGTGGTAAAGATTGCAACTAAATGAACACCATTCGCGTCTGTATTTGTAAGGCCATATCTACAGCCAGTGTTTGGTTTGTCCGTTCTGGGCTACTGTAGAAACATGGTGGTTCAACATGGTGGACTCTATGGAAGGTAATTATACACTAATGCAAAAAACATTCCCAACCTTTACCGAAACACAATGACACTGAAGATGTAACTTCTGCCCGACAGGTGTGTCCACATTGAAGTGTATAGGAAATACTCTGTTTATTTTAGCTAAATGTTTTATGTGTAAAATGTTCCATGTCTGTTGAAAATGCATTTTTAATATAAAAGGTACTGAGAAATCTGAATGCCATAGGTTGTTACATAAGGTTCATTCGGCTCTACCAACCCGAATAACTTTTGGTAGCAGGTACGATTTTGTCTTCTACTTCAATGTAGGCGGGAGCTGATTGTCATAGCGACACAAACGCAGGAACAATGGAGGATATGGTAGGGGTGGCTGTCACAGCAAGGAGACAAACTTTGTTTCAGAAAAGGCTGAATGCAGCGAGACAAAACAGTGCTGAATAAAACTGGACACCTTGGGAAATCCTACATCAGAGGACAACAAGGCGACTCCTGTTGCTCTGTGTCGCCTCAGTGACAGTAAGATTCTCGTGATGATTCTCTGACCAATCAGCTCACCTGGAACCTGGACGGAGGTGAAACCCAAACAAGTAGCAGGGACCAGGTACTATCTAAAACTTCTGACAATGGAAACCTTACAAAGAGACTTATCATGCAGTGGAAACAGACAGGGGTCTATTAAAGAGGCTCCATGATGTCCTGTAAGCTCTTTAGCACCCAGGTGCCATGGGGGCCTGCTTTAGTATGTAGGTGTTAGCAATGTAATAGGGATATTAAAGACGAATTCTGGCTTCCACTCACCTTTCTCTCCCTCTGTGTGTCAACTCTTTTCATTCCCACTGTGACCTTGCTGCCAGGGAAAAGTCATTTCATTTGACTGAATGTTTTCTTCAGATGGTATTTTATCAGTTGATATCACAGTAGGGATTTCCTTGTACAGACTACAGCCTTAAAACTGTGCTCAACTCTGAGAGGAGAAAGAAAATAGCAACAGTCTTTTCTTTCTTACTATCTGTCTCAATATTAAGCCATTGATCATCATTAGGTTTTATCTGAGGGAAAAGTTCAATGGGGGCTTTGTGCCTTCGTCTGACCAAAGTTCATTGCCATGCCATTGGCTAATAGGCAGAGGCTCAATAAACCATGCAGATTAGAAATATGTACTTCTATTAGATTCAAAACAAGAACGATAAGTGCATTGATATTACCATATGAAGCCAATCTTTTTGTGCACATTAGTTTCTATCAGCCTGTAATGTCTCATGACTCGTAATCTCTCTGTATCTCTGCCTTTGTTCTCCACAGCAAACAGGTCAAGTCATTCTTTTTTAATGCTAACAAGAAACTTGTGTTTCTTTTCCTGTTCTGCTCAGAAATTTATTTATTTCATTTCTGAGAATGTGATGGAAAAAAATGATTTTGTAAGTCATTATAATGAGAAACTTTCTCCAACTATTGACTTAGTATCTCAAAATAACAAAAAAAAATTCAGTCATTCTTTTGAGATACTGAAATGAAAATGAAAAACGTTCTTAACATATTTAAAAAGTTTCTCAATATTTTAAGAAAATATAAAAAATATTTTTTCATTATAATTACTTACAAAATCCTTTTTCCCCGGTGAGATTGGCCTTCCATAGAAATGAGAATGTACACTGCTTGATAAAAAATGAATGTTTGATTAGTCAGTAGTTCTTGAGTTAAAAAGGTCTTCAGACTTTCTGTTTCCTACCCTACATCATTGTGCAGAGGTCTTCACTTCAGTAGTTCCCACAAGCAAACAGAGGTTAATGTGTTGTTGAGCAAAAGCAGCTCTCTCAGCAAATTTGACAGGAAATTCCCGACGACGATCAATTCCATTTTTTTTCTTAACCACCAAATCCCTCATTTGACTTGAGGGAGGAGAGGAAGGAAACTGCTGTGGTGCCAAAACCGACAAGTGAATTAACTGATGGTTTCAGTTTTTTGTTTTTTTTTACCTGTGCTGCCACAGAAACAAGCTGTCACACAAAATGAAAGGCATAAGTCATACAAGTGCTTAAGAGCCATGCAATACTTCCTCATTCTGGCTATCATCATTAAAGCCAGGACTCTATCCTCGAGTATTTTCTTACACCTCTCAAAGGTTTATTTAGATTTAGGGTCATGCAGACCTATCAGCCCTTCCTCTCACGCATTTATTTCTCTCTTTATTTTCTTTGATTAAAATAAATGCTCCTCCAGGGTGAGACACGGAGGAAAAAATGGTGGAAACAAAATTTTTTAGATGTGATGTTGATATGTGGCGGACAGGGTTCCACAAAAAGGTTATTGTGTGGCTTAATTGCGCCCAGTGGATTGTGACGGCGGTGGGGAGTGAGGTAAGGGTGCTGCCCAATCGCGGGTTGGGCCGAGCCTTGCCCTTATGTTGCAACGGTTCCACAGCTGTCATCGCCTTATTGTCCCACCAATTACCCGTAATTACTCCTGGCAGCGTCAGCGCCATTCAGAGATGCTAACAAAAGCTGCTACCTTCCTGTCTGTTTGATCAGAGAAGTTGAGGATGTTACAGTCTTGTCTGGAAGGTGGCAGAGAGGAAGAACGTGAAAATAATCTGCTTTTAAAGGTCAGAGCTTTGGTAAGCCGTCGTAAAACTTCAGCGTGAAAAGCTTTCTTTACTGCGTTCGCCGTACCATTTGGAGGAAAGTCAAGGTGCCTTGTCCAGCCTGTGTGCTTCATTCAAGGCCTGTTTTTGCATTATTGAAGACAGAAGTGCAGATACCAAATCTCACTCACATACAGCAAGGCGGACTCAGAATAAAACAAGACGGACACAGCATTGTTGGCTTTTTATTATTTACTATAAAGCACTTATTAATGCCTTATGGTTTATTCTGTATGACCACCTAGAACTGCTAGGCTAACTATGAGATTTCCATCAATAGCCTCATAATTACTGCATATTGATAGGAAGGACAGAAGTTGTTGTACATGAATTAGGATCTTTAAATATTTTGCTCAGCATGGGCCTTATTAGGTAGCAGACAAGCATAATCCTTTAATAAGAGTTAATAAATACGGTCTATTCTTTAACAAAGTACAGAACTGAGTGTTGCTAGTGTCCAAATAACAAAGCCTAATGATGTCTTTCTAACTCAGAATATGTTCCTCATTCTAAAGTGAGCTTTTGCTCATAATGTGCTTTGTTCAGTGCAGGCCAAAGTCACAAGACTATTTAACTCGTATTCAACTTGAATTTAGAGTAACTTGTAGTTTTGTTAGTTTGTTATTAAGGGAGAATATTTTTATTTATAACATTCTTGTGGTATTACCACCTTATAAGGCAAAGCATATCAAGATCCCAATTCATGTAGAACAATTTCCTAATCCATAATAAAGAGCCAATATGCTACTAAGATGCATGATAAGAGGCAACTAGTTAATAGTGAATATGTTCATATAAAGTGTTAACGAAAAAAGATTGTGCTGCTGACAGGCATTAGAATTATTGGTCCCACTTTCCAATAAGACACCCTTTATAATTAATGTTCTAACAAATGATCAATTCTGCAATCACAAATGCGTCGCAGGCTTCTCATTTTCTAACATGCCAAAAGTAAAAGTTAGCAAGTCATTCTATCATTTAGTAAGTCTGCTATTCTTAGTCTTCTGTGATAGTTAACTCAGCATTAGTGGATTTTGAACTGTTGGTTGAACAGAAAAGGCAATCTGATGGCATCAACTGGGGCATTAGGAAAACTGTCTGGAGGTGGATTTTCCACAAGCTGCCAAACCCAAAAGTTATTCGTATTAATGACCTATAGCAGATCAATAAAGCCTTTATAAATTGACCCTTAGAGGCCCTTAAACCCTATATTCTCTCAGTCAACTCACTATAAGTAATGGGGTCCTAAGAACACACACTTTTAGTTATTTCACATGACAGATTTCTGTGTTTGTGTTTTTGTCTGCTTTCTACTGACTGGACTGAAGCAGGCGGGTTTCAGATGGAAAAAAAGAAAGCAATGAGGATTTGGCAACATTTGAAAAAACAACTGATGACAGTCTGTGTGGTTGTTGGCTTATGTTGCCAGCCCTGTCAATCAAATCTGATCAAATCACACCCACAGTGTCAAGATGAAGCAGATTAGTGTGTTAGAGAAGTGTAACTTCTTAATAAATAATACCAATGGAGGTTTCCTAAGCTTTAACTTTGATTGTTTTTAGTCATGAATATTTAATAATGTAGAGCTATACTTTCTATGTATCACCGTGCAGAAGGAAGCAGGCATCATGGACGAGCACAGGATGTAAACATTGATGGCGTTCTCCTCGGCTGTGCTGCAACGTTAGCTGGCTTAAACATGCATGCCTCCTTTCGCACGAAAGAAAGAAAATAGTTCCTACGTGAAAGGAAAGAGACATTGCTGTTGACTTTCAAATTTATTTTTTTGGCACTTTGAGCACCACAAGCTGAGTGCCATCTGGTTCCATTATATTGGAGAGAAGGCAGACGTCTCTATGGCAGAAATCTCCAAAACTCCAAAACTCACACCAAAAAAATCCAGATGGATAAATAGCACTGCGGGTGAAAGGAAAAATATGTATTTTTAATTTTGGGGTGGACTGTCCCTTTAATATTTAAAACCACATTTACAGGGACTTTATAGCCAATTAGTACTATTAGCTTATAAGTTCTTAATAAATGCTGCCTTATCTAAAAATGATAGCAAATCATTTATTGTGAAAACCAGTAAGAGATAAGACATTAATCTTCCTGTTTAAGACTATTCCTATTAAATTACATTGATTATTAATGTGACAACACGTCACATGGATTTGTGATCTTATAAACCAGCGAATGTTATGTTGTGGCAGTGTTGATAATTGGCTTATAACTCCCATTGTGCTCCATGTTACGTACACTAAATCATCCACTGTGAAGCCTATTATGTGATAGTATACTGCAGATGTTTCTGCTCTCCTAGTTATCATGGCTCTATATGTGTCTGCCTGCTACTGGTTATCCAAACCAGAGGTTTAATCATTACAGAGAGCCCAGACATGTTCCCATGCTGCGACTGATTTCACTGTCATTTTTCATCCATGAGCGGCTGGAACAAACTTTACAGCCACAGCTCCTTCACTTAATCATGTTTTATTGCTCCTCTGACCCTCGCTGCCGAGAGGAGATGGCAGAACATGGCGGGCCGGGGCCTTAAACTAATAATTATAAACCAGCCCGCTCTGTCTGTTTACCAGACAGCCACTTCCTCAGATAATACGCAAAGCTGGGACAGTGGCAGTGGGCCATAAAGAATGTATAGGGGGTAGACAAAATAATAAAAGACTTAACTCTTAAGCAACATTCGCAATTACCAACAGTGCTACAGAGACAGGCCAGCACTGAGATGTGTGTTATTTGTGCACAAAATGCAGGTGGATCCGTCAAAAACACTGCAGCATTACTTGAAATGTCAGTTCAAATAATGTGTGTAAATATGTCAAAGACTGCTAAACTGCATGCAACAAAAGGAACAGCAGTCATAACTTAAAACTACAAGTAGTCACCAAGTCAGCAAAGTGACCCAGTAACGGCAGTCACACAGCAACATCTATCCAAAGCTAGCTAACATTGCTAGCGCCACCATAAGCTAGGCTACAACCAGACCAAGGCTGTGACAGTAAAATCTGTGAGTGCAGTGAATTGAGCAAGGGCACATTTTATTGCTCGTAAACTCAACTTTTCATGCGAAAGAAGAAGATTGTTATTTCTTCTTTGCATAGTCTCGCTTTAAATAACTTTTTCAGTGTTTTGTCTACCCCCTGCAACTCCCATAAGCGCAGACACATTGCCAAATTGCCCTATTTCACACACAAGCCCAGAAAACGGTGGCACACTGAACAAGGAAGTTCTATGAAAGTCACAAGTGAATACGATTTTGTGGTGTGACTGAATAACTTTTACACCTCGCTGTGCCAGCATCAATAGCCGAGGCCTCCAAGCCACACTGCGCTCACTTCCAGGACGCACACTGTGAACTCACAACAACATTTCTGAAGAATTAGTTTATTAAGAAGACAGGCCTTCATAATATTTATGCCAGGCAAGACCAAGGTCAGCTGGAGACCTGTCGCCGAGCTCAATGCAGCGGTGCCAACACCTCTGCCATGCTGGGTGGAGACTGTGGTAACGTTCTGAGAACAGCCAACATTTCTAACTCGACATGTAAGACTTAAACACAGAGAACTGTGAGCCCTACGCTGACGTAATATGTCCTGGACGGCCTCCTTGTTTCAGTGACCCGGTGAATTTCCTCGCATTCAATTAACTTGCGTTGCGGTTTCTGCACAGTATATCAAATGTGACTGAATGTAGGTTTTATAAAGTGAATGCAGATCTGTAATGTCTAAACATACTGAAACACGGCTCTCCAGCTCTTGGATATGACCCAAATCAGAGAGGACACAGCTGAAGCGATGCCTGCTCCGACCCAAATCTATTAACTGAGCTCCACTCGGCTCCCACAGTCAGGCTGAAGAGCCTTTTTATGATCTGTTTATGTTAGTCAAAGCAGCGGCCATTTTCCAGTTTGGTCTTCTGTACCCCCTCCCATCGGACAGATCAGGAAACCAGCAGCGTGGGAACATAGAAAGCAGTCAGGGGTGCCGGCACAATCGTCCGCCTGACTTTACACACACACACACGGGTGCGCCCCTGCTCATGCAGTCAGACACAAATCCGCACACCACCACTCTTCCGCCCCACGTCCCCCAGCGCTGTCCTCACCTGCAGCAATAACTTTGTCACGTCATAAAAAAAGAGTCGCTAAAATGAACACCATTTCCACATCCACCTTGGCCTGAGGTAGTGTAGCGTGCGAGGGAACACCTCACCGGTGTTTTATTCAGACTGCGTTCACAAGGCGACTCCAGCTTTCACCATGTCTCTTGCACTTGGCTCTGTGGCCCGCACAGTAAACCAAACAGCATAACAGCTCCTTTGTACATGCCGCATGTATTTCTGGCCTTTTGGCGCTTTGATTACACAATGCGCGTATTATTTTCATGCACATTATGCACGGTGGAAAATGCTTTCATCTCTGGGAAAGGGTTTCACAGTGGCGCTGCCCTCTTGGCCGTGGAGACGCACAGCGGAGACGGGGGTCTGCGCCTGACACAAGTCACACTCAATCTGGGCTGAGGGAAAGCAGCAGCGGCCGCAGGCGTTCTGCACGGTGAAGCTCGTCCCAGCCCGGCCTGGGCTTTCCGTTCATTCATTTTACGTTCCCCCGCTTGTTTTATTCCCTGTTCTCACAGAGCTCAAGGGTGGCCACGAGGTTAAAGGAGCATTTGCTTACCATACACACAGAACTTTCCGTGTTCGTTTGCATTAGCTTATATTTTATCACCTCACTTAGATGTAATAGCGCTTGCATCTGCTTGATTAATACGATTTTGATGGTCTGCCACACAACACTCTTCTGGCGTGGCCTTATAGCTCCAAGTGGCATTATTAAAGTGGTAGCTGTGCAGGCCAAGACTAAATTCAAAAAGCTCAAGCTGCTTTTACGCCTGTAATTATGAGATTTATACCCCCACCGCTACCTATTCCCTTTTTTATTTTCTTCAAATTTTTCCACCTCAATTTCCAGTTACATCCTTAGACGGTAAAGGAGCTCAAATTAAGCGGCCGCAGTGGCAATCTGGTTCCTATTTTGGGACGTAAAAGATCGAAAATGAAAAAGAAAAAGAACAGAGAGAGAAAGAGAGCGGGCTGCTGCCTGCCACCACCGAGATGCTAACCATTTCCATGTGTCCGTGTGTCTTTGCTAAATCCCCTACCCCGCCTTCTCCCTTTTTTCCGGCTGCGTCCCGCTGCTTCTTCCCCTCGCTAAACAGACTATAAAGAGCATGCATGGTAGTGGGAGGGACTCAACAAGGTGCAAGCACTTCAGGCAGCCAACCACAGTCTTTGTTCCTGGGATCGGCTGCTCTTTGCCTCCCCTGATTGGCTGCGGCGGGCGCACAGATGTTTCTTCTTTAATGATTTTTGTAACCATTAAGTTAATAGTTGTTTATGGCAGTGAAATGCAGGAATGTGGGGGGAAGTGGAGGAAGGGGAGCTGGCTGATAGATAGGGAAGTAGGGGACTTTTGAGAGGGGGTGGGGGGTGTGATCATGGGATAAATATGAGGAGGGGGCTGGCAGACTTTGGGCCAACTGCGGTGGAGACTGTGGGTTGACATTACAAGGGGGATGGAGACAGGGACTTCACACATACTCTGTCATGTAAAGACACACATGCACACTTACGCACAGCCACATGAATGCATGTACATCCATTGTGGACCATCAACGTCATGAATACAGAGATCCAGACAGAAAGGCAGTTAGCCTACATACTGTAGGGGGGGGGTGTACGTCTAGATGATCCACGGTCTGCTGTGAAAACAACACAGATAAATGTGTAATGATATGATACCCTGTAATATGGAACATGATGTGAGTTCATTCATTTCAATTTAATGTCAGCTCTGTTTAAAATCAATATGTTTTACTATTTTTTATGAATGAAAGTGTCCAGAATGAGTTTGAGGCCAGTGGGCGCTGGAGGCTGCGCTAGCCGCTAATAATGGCGTCACTTTTAGCTCTTGTCGGTAACTTTACCATCAAGTCATCTTCTTACCATTGTTATGCAAGTTACTCACACACCTCATCTTCTGAACTTGACTTAAAAAACGTCGGCATTATGGTTTAACAAGCAATTTGGAGTTTTACAGACCATCAACAGCTAGCTTAATTAGCTTCAGTCACAGTCCTCGTCTCACTGAAGCCGCAGGGTTCAACTGCCGACTGAACAAACGAGGCCATTCCTGAATGTAGCCTGACCTGTGGCTAGTTTTAGCTAGCCAGCTAAGAAGACATCACATGTAACTAAGACCGCTTTGAAACAGCAGAGGCCATATCGCTCCTCTTATAGCAGAAGCTAAGCCTCCTAGCCACAGCGAGCTCCAGCCTGTGTGCCAAGCTAGCACGTAGGCTAACAGACCAATTCACTGCACCAACTCTCCATCACACTCCCAGTAAGACGCAAACGAGCTGAACCCCAGGAGTATACTGGAGCCTTACTGGGATTAGTGACTGTAATGAAAATTGACATTTAAAATTTTAATTTGAAATCCCTTACATTACACAATACTTTAACTCTTCACGAAGTAATGCATTACTGCACAACTAACTGTAAATTAGCAGCAAGGTTTGTGGTGCCAGCAGCATATTTCAGGATATGGCTGTATGTTTTATAGATTTCAGGCAGTGACGGGTACAGTAGAGGATGGCTCGAAATAAGATTGTGATATGGAAATGCAACCAGCTAGATGTAGACCACAGGAAGACTAGTAACTATTGTGGACACTAAAAGGGATCCAAATAAAGAATAAAGAACTGAACTTATTGTACTGTATATGCATATAGACACACATTTGAATAGGAAAACACATGTAGACATCCCATACCAGAGTGAAAAGCCTCTAAAAGAGGGATGTATTAATTATCTGAGACAGTAGAAGATGAATGGTTTCTGGAACACACTGTAAAGAAAACAGAGGATCAGTCAGCCGCTGTGAAAGCTTCTCTTTCTGTGTGTACATGTTTGTGTGTGTGTGTGTGTGTGTGTGTGTGTGTGCTTTCATATTATCACTATACAGCACACATGTAGCACATTACACATTCATTTCCCTCATGGTATTTGAACTTTCCCTCAGACTTCTGTTGCCATCCCACTTCCTCCTCCAGCTTTTTTCTCCTGCGTCCCAGAGGACAGAAAACATCCATCTAAATCCAATCAGGCATCTGTCCATACTGCAGGAGCCTCCGACATGTAAACACATGAGTCAGCATTCAAACACAGTGGTTACTGCCTGTATTCCCACTCACATGCTGAATTTATGGGGGGGGGGGGTAGTGCACAGCTTCATGGAGGAGCTTTCACAGCACCGCGGGACCCAGTCTTTGGCCAGGTACAACCCCAGTGAAGGCGTGGCCTGCTGGGTCAGAATGAGTCCCAGGTGTCCCTCAGAGGAGGGGTGGGGTGGTTGTGGTGGCGGCACTTGGGACCGTGGCTATCGCTAACGATGCTAACACAAACCTTCTGTCATGGCCATATAAAATGTTGCCCCTTATTAAGAGGGGAAAATGAGGGATGGGTTTCCTATAGGGTCCCTTGAGGGGCTCTGTGGGGGTAACATGGGAGGGGGGTGGGGGTGGGGAGTGGGACTTATATACATCTACTGTATGTATCTATCAATCTGTCCATGTGTCCTCTCTCTTGGGGATGACTTGAAATCTACCATGAATGATGTGCAGAGACAAACCGCAGGCACATGTGTGTTGTCCCCATGTTTGTTAGCTGATTGGTAGTGTTTGCTTTTGAATCAGCCTCCGCTGGAGCGCCCTCTGAGCACAGCCCACATTCAGTACATAAGACAGTGAGTTATTCTAGGCTCACACAAGTGAGCTGTGATTAGCTGCAAACCTCCAGTTTGGACTGAGACATTCACAGACCACAGTGTAATGAGGCTTTTTTGCTCCCCTACTCTCCCCATACCAGGCCAAAACTATACATCACTTTTATAGTCTAATACTGAGGCATCTGAGTGCAATGCAGATGATTTCACTGTGGCTCCAAAGAACATTTGCAACAATCTTCATCATCAAACTGCTTTGAGTTTCTCATATAAAATGTTTAAAAATGTGAAAATAAAAGTGAAAGCTGAATTGCTTGTTTTATGATGAACAGTGCACAACTCAAAAGTTCTTAATAGAGCTTTTTCACAGCAGGCATCTTGACATGAAATAGTAGGGTAAACACAGGTGTTACCTATTACACTGATTAAGGTTGTGTTCCATTCAGGTCAAACAGAGTCAGGGTGCTGCTATTGAGCATGTTGGCTCACTGGAATGACTCTGCTACACTCAATGGAACTGGACCTTATAGTATCATTGGTGACACTTGTGTTTACCCTACTATTTCATGTCAAAATGCCCGCTGTGAAAAAGATATATTGACAAAGACAAGTCTGTACATATGTGAAGATAACATCAATTACTTATCAAAGCTGCTCATTGATTTTCAATCGATTCACTGATTGTGTTTATCGCTTTTTAGCTCATTATTTTGGTCTTTGTTTTGGTTCACTCTCATCAACCTTACAGACATCATGTTCAGATAAACCCATTATTCACCACTGCCCAACACCAAACCGCAAACAGACACAGTTAGCAGCTAGCAGTGAGCATACAGCTTTTAGCTGCTAAAAAGCATAAACCTGGCCCCAGGCAACCGCAATCTAAACCACAATGTTACAATATAAAATTCCTCTCGACACTTCCACACTCTCCCTGCACTACCTGTATGTATTGGCCTAATACCGCAGATTTAATGCTACACTTCACCTACCAGTCTCACCTCCTAAACAGCTGAGTGCAAGAGCAGCTGTCTAATCCCCCCCCCGGTAAACCTGTCTCTATCTGCGAGCCGGCCACGTCCATCAACAGGAAATTAACCCCAGCTTCCCCTTAATGCGCAACAGCATCGGGCTCCATAACAGCAATTCTCATTCACAAAGTCTTACACACACACACACACACACATGCACACGTTGTTAAAAATATGCCCTGACGCCTGGGACTGGGGTGAGGATGAAGTCATCAACACACACAAAAGAGTTTGGATACACACACATCCCACACGTACACACACACACACACACACACACAGAATTCCACCCAGCCACACAGGCAGTATTCCCACCACTAACTGGCTGCGGAGACAGCACTGTTATGGCTTCATTGTGGGCAGACGTACAGCTGGGAATGTGGGACGTGCAGGCTGGAATACCTGGCGAGGCCAAAAGTCTGGGAAAGGAATGCTGCATTGACAGGAAGGTATGGATCGGAAACTCTAGGTATGTGTGCGTAGTGAAACAGAGGCCACTGTTGTCAACCAGCATTATCATTTATGGCTAAAGGTGAGAGAGCAGTTTGATTCTTGTGTGGTGAGATAAGGCAGAAAACAGAATGGTTTAATGAGAGAGATATGTAGGCTTGATCTAATCAAGAAAAAATAAGACCTACTGATCCAAGTCCACCTCCATTAGACAGCAGGAGGGGGGGAATAGTGTGAAAAGGTTTTAAAAACTGGGGGGTCAGGGGGGGGCTGTTTGTGATTAAAGTGGGAATCTTTGGCCCCGGGTTTTTTTGGGGGGGGAAAAAACCTTCCTGCTCCCGTTCCCCCCTCCTTGTGTTTTTTTTTAACCCGGGCCGGCGGCCCCCCCCCCAAAAAAAAAAAAACAAAACAACCAAGGAAGAAAGAAAAAAAAAAAAAAAAAACCACCAAAAAAAAAAAAAAAAAAAAAAAAAAAAAAGAAAAACAAAAAGGGGGTTGGGGCCCAAAAAAAAAAAAAAAAAAAGCCCCCCCCCCAAAAAAACCACCAAAAAAAAAAAAAAAAAAAAAAAAAAAAAAAAAAAAAAAAAAAAAAAAAAAAAAAAAAAAAAAAAAAAAAAAAAAAAAAAATAAAAAAAAAAAAAAAAAAAAAAAAAAAAAAAAAAAAAAAAAAAAAAAAAAAAATTTTGAAAACAAATGACATTTTTTGTCCCCTCATCAGTCAGAGGCTCTCAGTAATAAAAGCTTTTATGAAATGAGATTTGCATTCAAAGGGTCATTGACAATTACATAACAACACTCTCGCACTACTCTCCATATAATAGACACTCTGTAGATCTGTAGTGAGCGGTATATCGTGATTTTTGGGCACTAATCATCCGTGTCTTCTGTCATCACTGATGATGTAGAGTCACACATCAGTCCTTTTTGCATTTATGAAATGTGACGCACTACATTAAGGCCTAAGGCCAACACATTTGTTAGCATAAAGTAGTCTATATGTTATGGCACTATATAGTAGATACATTTTTATATGCAATTCATGTAACTATAGAATTCTATAGTAAATACAACATTTACAGGCAAGTTATCGCTATTCATGTCTGTACCAAGATGAATGGTAATCACTCCAATTAGATATGTGGACTTGAGTCAGATGACTTAGAGTCAAGTTAAATAAAAATCTGGTGACTTTACGAAATCAAGACAGATTTGCAACTTAACTTTGACTTTCATTATTAATTAGTCTTTTGACTTGCAATGACTTGATATGATATTCTTCCCAAGCCCAAAGGTTTAAGACTTGACTTGGGACTTTATAGCTAACATTTGAGACTCACTTCTGACTTGAGACATTTCAGTCAGGACCAAAAACTTTCAACCTGCCAGGAAAAGGTTATTAGGTGTGTTGGGTTGTGTAGGACACTGAATGTTGGTACAAAATTGTGCTACTATCTAGTATAAGTTCCCCCTATGGGATCACTAGGATAATTAGGATTCAACCTGAGGCCAGCTGAGGCTGAGGCCCTTGAATGTATTCACAAAAAAATTGCATGGCAAACCATTCAAGTCTATTCAGTTGAGATATTTTGCTTAAAACTAAAATGTTAGTCCCATGGTGCAACACGAGGAACAGTCAGGGGATCATTTAAGTCATTAAGATTCATTCTCTGAGGATCTTCAAAATTTCAATCAATCAGTACAACATTTGACAAGGTATTTCAGCTGAACCAAAGTGTTGGACCAACTGGCAGACCAATTTGGCAAACCAGAGCAATGACGTGGCTAAACACTTGGATTTGTTGAATGTAAATGAACAGACTGACTTTACTTGTGTTTACACCAATCACAGCAAATAGGACAATATAAAAAGTGACTAATGTCCAACTCGTGCAGCATTAGCTGATTAGGACAGGATACAACAGATAATAAAAGTAGGAGGTAATTTCAAACAATCTGCACAGAGATTTCACAGCAGGATGACGTCTTAAAGTCTGACAACCTCGAGTGGTAGTAGACCACAAAAAAAGGGGAGGGGGGATCATGTACTCATACAACATCTGAAAGTGATCTACTTCCCAGCTACCGACTCCTAGCCTAACACCAACCAACACTCATATGCCCACCAGTATCCAAAAAACACTCCCAGTGCAACACCAGCACTATCCCCAAACCCACATCTAGTTAAACATGTAACATATTGGCAAATCCTCTCCCCCATAACATTAAATACCTCAGGATCATTAGGTAACCATAACCTCAGTATGGGTTTGAAATTCGTAAAACACAGATCTCTAAGTTACAGCTAAAATAAATATCTGCATGTATGGAGCTGCAGTATTCTTTTAAAGCCAGCGATTAATATGCAGCAGTCTGGGTCTTTAAAGCTGTGTGCACTTCAAACGAAGGAGCGCAAGAGGAGCAGATGTTGCTGATTTATTAACACAACAAGGAAACTGCTAATGGTATCTGCACTTTATTTGTTTTGACTAATTACAAGGGAGCAAAGTCCTCTGAATTGACAACCACGATAGTGCTGAGAAATCTGTCTGCTTCGCTCTCTCAGCACTGTATAGACGTACTGTGAGGCTTCAGCCAACAGTGGCAGCAATTTCTTGGCCCACAGTCTGATGTGCCACAGCTTCAGGTCACAGTGGTCAGTGCAGCCCCATACAGTCCTCCATACAGTGCTATTGTCTATGGACAATACACACACAGGGCCTCACCACGGTCACTGGGGCAAATACATCACACACACTGCTGTCAGACAAAATGTGGCTGTGCAGATTCCAGAAGAAAACTATTTTCTACATGGCACTAATTTGAAATGAGACAGTGACATTGTCTCAGTGAGTAAACTGTGGTTTAGTTTTTTCTATTCTTTAGTTAATGTTTTAATTACGGCGCTATTATGCACAGTATTATGTGTTTTTTAGCCACTCTATAGCAGCATGGCTCTAGGGATGTCAAAGTAATTTAAGACGGTTGGTTGGTCCAATATTTCAGTCCGTACTGAAATATAGAATGGACACAAAGTAAAATTCAATTGTTACCACTTTGATTTTTGCCTGAGTGATATATCTCCACTATTGGACAAACTGCTATGACACCTGGTACATATATTCATGGTGATCCTCTGACTTTTCATTTAGTGGCATTGTCAGGTCCAGATCTCAATGTGTCCAATAGTGTATGACTAAAACCCTGCCAAACTAACATTTCAGCCTAAGTTGTATTTTGTGTTCAGTGCTAATTAGCAAATGCTAGCATGCCAAACTAAGATGGTGAAGACAGTGAACATTACCTGCTGATACATGTCTACATTATTCTCAGCATCATGCATTCCCACAACGCACCGCTGTTCTTTGTACAACCTCACAGAGCCGCTAGCATGGCTGTACACACTGTTCAAAAACACTGAGGACTACAGCCTTTATGTACAGTTGTTTAATGTATTCGTGACTCTGGAGGAGCTTTGACAAGTTTGGGAAAGTAATCCTGATGTCATAGTGATGTCATCAGGATTACATCAGTTTGAGCTTGGGGAATTAGTTTAAAAATGTGGACATTGACCAGGCAAGGAGGGTACAAATAAGGCCCAGAACATCTTCCCATAAACGTTCCCAAATCTTCTATCCAGTACTGGGAGATGAAAGCATACTGTCCCATCCTTTCTTTACCACAATTTTCCCAAGGAGATGTTTCCCTCCTTGAAAATGTCAACACGGCTCTTCTTATATAAGCCACCAAACAGCAAGTCAACGTCCAATTGAAGCCGCATGCTAACCATTGATGTAACTGCATCCACCGCTAAAGATCATTTGGTAGAAAAACAAATTTTGGCCTCCTGGTTAACAGAGGGATGTTTCCCATTAATAGGAGGAGTAGGGGGGAACGCTCAGTGGCAGACAGTAAATGAACCAACAGGCGTCTGTTTGTGTGTTTGCTTTTGTACAGTGTTGTGTGTGAATGGACAGAAGTGTGTGTTCATTTGCACATGTGCGTCACATAGCTGAACCTACAATCTGCTGCAGTAGCTTACAACATTTCAAGAACTTAATTTCTTAGTGACAACTAGTTCCTAACAACCATGCCCCACCCTGTCTGTGTGTCTGTGTGTGTTTGTCTGTGTGTGTGTGTGTGTGTGTGTAAAAGAAAAGGGATGAGCTCCATTTGGAAGCCCAGGGGAGAAGAAGGGCGGCATCATGGGGTAGTGGGGGTAATTTTCATACCTGTCCAATTGGTAATGGTGCATGGATTTCATGGGGCCCCAAATGAGACTGAGGGGATTAGGTGAACCTGCTGTACTGCAGAAAGAGTGGCGGCGAGAGAGATAAAGAGGGACACACACACACACACACACACTTGCATGAAAAAAAAGTGACTATGATGAATAATCTTTATATACATATATTTTATACTTGCTTTGGCAATGTAAATGTCTGTTTCCTATGCCAATACAGGCCTGTTGAACTGAATTGAACTGAGTTTGTGAGCACTAGTACAAAATACAGTAATGCTGAAAATATTATCTAATGTTTGCACCACGTGTCCTACGAGATGTCTATTTTATTGTGTAATAAAGCTGACTATATTTTTAATATCTGTTTATTCTTAGCAATACCTCTCTCTATTCTGTGTTCTTTCCTATGTTTTGCACTGCGCTCAGGGAGATGCTTTGCTGAAATGACAACCTGTTGGTGGCAGATTTCAGTTCATATGCATTAATGAGCACTTACACTTTAAAAAAATAAAATAAATAAATGAAAGTATTTTCCACATATTTTGAGAAGTTAAAGGTCCAGTGTGTAGGATTCAGATCGCAACTCCGTCTCTTTACCCTCCCCTTCCAACCGTGGCCACACCCTTATCTAGAGGAAGCCTTTGGTTTGTCCAATCTGGGCTACTGTAGCAACATGGTGGTTTAACATGGTGGAATCCAAGCAAGGCAACATGCAGCGTCTGTAGATAAAAACGTCTCATTCTAAGGTAACGAAAACATTATATTTATTTTGGACCTTTACCTAACTCAAAGGCATTAAAATGAACAACCATTCCAATTTTTGATTATTTTGTATTACTCAGTAGCGAGAAAAGAATACCAAGTCTTAATCATGCAATTAAAGTTCTTTGGTTTCGAGATAATTGGGATGTAACGTTTCTCAAACTACAGTAAGGGCCCATTGTCTTTTTTTCATTTTCTTTTTTTCTTTCTTTTTTTTTAGGCCACAAAGAGACAGACGGGAAGACAGACAGACAGACAGCCACTGAGGGGGAAAAACAGTGGATCAGGAGGGAGGCAGCAAAGGGAAAGAGGGGTTGGAGAGCTGGAGGGTGAAAATTGCAGGAGCGGGATTATGGAAGATTACCGTGCAGGAGCAGGAGCATGGAGTGGGGGAGCCAGAGAGAGTTAGCTTTCATCTGGTCGCACAAGACAAAGGAGCTGCCAGTGACGAGCCTGGGTCCCCCTACAGCCGTGCTGGATGGTGGATGGGGTGTTGGGGAATGGCAGTGTGTGTGTGGGAGGGGAGGTTACCATAAAAAGTGACACAGAAAAAGGGTCTGAAGCAAAAAAAAAAAAACAGACTTATAACAAAAAATATATTAAATATGGCCAAATGATCAAAGTTTTTCTAATGTATTGTTGCTGTCAATGAAAGCAAAAGAAAGGAGATAGTTTTGTACTTTTTTAATGATTGACATGCATAAACACAAAATGTCAGTGCTGTCTACCCACACACACACACACAGCAGACATAATGATGGACTTAGAGGGGAGGTCTCCAGATGAGTGTTTGTTGTCTAACAGAAGCCTCTCTTTCTGGTGGCAGAGTGCAGGCAGACACTCTAATTACACCTCTGCGCCACACCACGCTACTGTCTTACTGTAGGGTTAGCAGCACAGATGAAGGGTTTCTTTTGTGTGTGTGTGTGTGTGTGTGTGTGTGTGTGTGTGTAGGTGTGAGAGAGAAAGATGTGGTGCTGGAAGGTGAAGATGAAGTCAGTTAGATCTTTTGTTCAGATCAGCCTTTGTTTTTTTTGACTGTTTTTGCGTGTGTGTTTTTGTGCTTTTGCATTTAACCGAGCATGAGACTGTGTGTGTGTGTGTGTGTGTGTGTGTGTGTGTGTGTGACTTCTCAAATTCCACCTCTTTATTTCCTGGTCTGAAGTGAAAGTATGTATGTGTGTGGCAGATTGTGTGTGTATGTGTGTGTGTGGAGGGTTTACATGCATGTTTATATATCAGTCACCAGCCTATCAACTATTGCCATCTTTGCTCTCTCTCTCTCTCTCACACACACTCAACCAGGTCTGAGAGAGAGAGAGAGAGAGAGAGAGAGAGAGAGAGAGAGCGAGGCTGCCACTGTCATCTGTCTATGTCGTCCGCTCAGCCATATCTAATGACCACTAACAGCCATCTGGACTACCTCAAACATATAGACCTTCACTCCCATTTCACCAGCCTCACTGTTTACACTCACACACACATTCACATTCAACTTCCATTCAACTTTAGATGTCCCAAAATCATACCCATCTGACCTGTCTGTTAATCTCTGTATTAATGCATTTACATACTAAACACAACTAGGTGAGCATGCTGTGCACTCTAATTCACATGTAAATGTACCAGACAGTACACATCGACTGTCATGTGCAGGTGTGTGTGTTGTATGTGCAAATGCATGCTGACACATTCAGCGTACCTGCACAAAATATGTGCATACATACATATCTTATTCTATTTATTTCTATATTATCTTGTTTTTTTCTATTTTTATTTAAGGTGTATTTTCTATTTCTATTGTGTTGTATCTGGAGGAAAAGTGAATTTCCCCAGTGTGGGATCAATACAGTCAGATATTTCTGTATGAACGTTGGCCAGTTATATATATGAAAAGGAGCATCATTAAACTGGTTTCAACAGGTTTCATTTAAGACATTTTAATGCCTAACATTCTGATTTTGACACATATAGCTTTAATCATACAGACCATAATGATCCTAAGATCCATCAAACTGAGCCAAAATGATAAAAATTATTTTGACAAAATGTGGCAGTATTTTTGTACAACAAAATGTTTAAATAAAAGTTCACAAGTGAAACGTGATTGCTGTAATTGCTTGTTAATCCTCTGCTTGGATATTACCTTCTATGTGATAAACATTTGTTTGAAATGAACAATCTTACACAACTACTTTAAATCTGCGGTAACACAACAGAATCAAACTGTAAACACTGACATACTGTTTTGTTAGCATTCAACGCTATCTCAGAAGAACTGAAACTATAAATCGAAATCACACAACTTGCAATTTTTAAAGGAAATAAATGGGATTAAAAAAAAAACACAAAAATTGAAGAAGAGCGTTATCTTGGCAGGACACACCCCTTCATACAGCCCACCCCCCCTCGGGCCCATTCCCCTGTGTGCTATGATGGCTCTCTGTCTTGGGAGAGCTTAGAGCTGTCTCTCAGGTATCCCTCAGTTAAGACTTTAATCTCAGCCAGAAACTAGAGCCACACACAGCACTAATGGGCCATAATGGCTGACAAAAACACACGGAACAACCTGCAGGGGCTCTCTGGCTTTTCACAATCTGCTAATTCCACTGTCTCAGCCTCGCTCGCCCCGGACCTATTCACCCTCTGTGTCTCTTTATCTCTCTCTGTCTTCCTTCCTCCCTTTTTTTTCTCTCTTTTCCTTCTTTGCTCAGTAATATTCTCAGTCTCTCTCAGTCCTCTGATCTTATTCGCTCTGTCTCTGCTGGCGTTGGGCAGGTCTGTCAGCAGTAGTTGATTCCATGGTCGGCTGCATACTTGTGTCTGACTGAAGCTTTGTTTTGGGACCTGCTGACCCCCCCACTTAACGGATTCTTCTAGTGTGTGTGTGTGTGTGTGTGTGTGTGTGTGTGTCGGAGCATCTTTTGTGGGTGTGTGTTAGTTTACCTGTGCACATAAGGAAGCTGTGAATGTGTCTGCATGCGGTTTTATCATTGAGGTACACACACATTATTGTGTTTGCACCTATGTAGGGGGTGTGTACTTGTGTTTGTGCCCACAGTGAATCTGTCACTATCGTTCTGATGTAAAACACAGAGCGGCGTGGCAGCAGCTCCACAGCCGAGGGCCTTTTGACAACAACTCCCTTTGTTGGCCATTCTCTTGACTTAAGAGCTTTTCTCCTCCAGTAACCTGAACAGTTTATTATCCGCAGCAGCCATTCAGCGGCACAATGCGGGTGTGGCGAGGGCTGCACAAGTAGCAAGAGAGGCGGAGGAGGCTCTGCGAGGTGTTTGTTTGTTGTCGACGTTAAAACAGCTTGACCTCCCTTCAAAAATACCGTGCTCAAGTGGCAGTCACCTGGAAAAGGGTTTGTTTTCATGGTCAACAGGATTTATGTGTGTGTTTAGGTGATCTCTAATCTCACCACTGTGATGCAGGCCCACATCACTTCACCAGGCATGAAGTGGAGGGCAAATCCCCTCCTAGAGTTTTTTTAGGATCTCACACAGCGTTCAATTTTTCAGCGTGAGTTTTAGTCCATTTTTACTCAACGCAAACTCTTAGTTACCCCTTACGTTAATGTGCAATTTAAGATGTCTGTCTCATGTCTGAATGAGCACCCTGGTCTCTTTTAAGTAAAAGTCACAGCAGTAGACCTAATACATTTTCATATGACTTTCAATGCAGCACAAGTCTGAATTCATTGTTGTCATAAAGACCACAGCAGAAAAAGGTAAAAAGAGAGATAAAATGTTTTTCTAAGATCACTGTGATAAATGTATTATCCCAGTTTTCATCTCTTATACTCAAATAAGTCAGTTTCATTAAGTGGGAAACACATCAGTCTATAAAAACTATTTTCCACTCATAGTGCCACCGGGGAAAAAGGAGTTGACCATTCAATCGCAAAATAAAAGAAGGGTGACCTACTCCTTAGTGCACGGTGAAGTAAAAATATTCCTGCGAAGATAAACACTGGAATGGTCCTTTATGGGGGTAAATCGTGAAAAAAAAATTCTAATTTGCCTTCCCTTTTCCTTTTGATAATCACCAGCCAAGTTACAGTTAACTGCTCCGTTGGCTATGTGAGTACACGACACAGGATGACGCATCCTGGATCATTTCTAGGTAATTTACTCCCTCTTCCGTCTTCTTTCCCCAGTATAATATTACCATGAAGGTACCGACTTAGTCATCCAACCACAAAAGCCACCAGTAACTGCCACCCACCAAATGATAGGCTCCTGGAGCTGAGTAGCATAGGAGTTAGAGTGGCAGGCTGGGGGGAAACATTAACCGCCATTGTGTTGCCGATTTGGAGAAAACAATGTGAACGTTGCTGCCATAGACAAACAGGCGTCAAGCTGTCACTCAGATGTGGTGTCATCCAGACGCCTACCGGCCCCTGCTGCTGGCTGATGCAATGTGTGTGTGTATGTATGCAGGTGTCTGTGTTTGCCTTGTGATTACCTCACTTTTTTCCAATTTTAATGTTTGACTCCAATGTAGATGTACTGTCACACAGGGCAAAAGGTCAAAGGTGATGCTGAATCGGGCCAAAATGTTCAGATTTGCAGAAAAGAAACATAACACACAAGTGGTTTGGTGCTCATTTTCCAGTAAATCAGGTATGTGGGTAAGTTTAACTTCAGCAGACTGGTGAATCAGCTCAATGCAACTTTGATCGGAAGTTCAGAGGCAAGGTCAGTAATAACTGCTACGTTTCAACTAGTTCGTTTCGCCCTAAATTAGTCACTTTGTTCAGTTGCACTGTCTGTATTTAAAGCTGCAGTAGGTCATATTTGCTGAAGCTTTCCCTATATCCTGACAGCAGTACATGAGACAGATAATCTGTGAAAAAAATCAGGTTCCTTTGGCTCGTTCTAGTGCTGCTAATGGCATTTGGAAGAATCTACTGGACAAAAACAACCAATCAGAGCCGACAACAATAGTTGATTGTTGAGTCTCATTCCCAGGGTGTTAAATACAGACACTTTGGGACCCTGCGAATGAGTCTCAACAATCAACTATCTTCAAGCCTCCAACCCAAAGCGTCTTTATATTATTATTATTATCTTGTAAATATCATTAGGAGCACTAGAACAAGCCAGAGGAACCTTTTTACACAGAGTATCTGTCTTGTGTACTGTCAGGATATAGTATCAACAAATATGACAAAAAGGTTTTTTTTTTACAACAATTACCTACTGCATCTTTAACTAAGTCGACCATAATCAAAACATTGTTATAAAGTCTGTGTACCATCACCTCCTTATTTGAGATCATATTTTATCCACTTTTGTGGTACCTTTGTTACTAAGATGAAAATATCTGTGCCACACGAGTGTGTTCATAAATAATGACATCAACAAAAGTCTCTGCTTCAAGGTTACAAGGTTCTGTTACAAGCGACCAGGTGGTGCCAGCAGCAAGTCCTATCTCAGGACAGTGAGGCATAAAGTCTCTCTTGTGCCCTTGTTTATTCTAAATAAAGGTAAATGTCCAGCACATGCTTGTCATGAATGTTTGTCACCAGCCTGTCACAGACAATGCCTCCCTGTGTCAACACAATCGAACAGCCCCTCCAGGTCTAACGCTGTAACGTGTAACTTTTATTAAACAGCAGCTACAGTGGCTGCAGGTGACAATGATGGGTGCTACAATTTACAATGGTAAATTGTAGAGTAACGTCAACAATTATTCTGATGATACAATATACAGCAATATCTTTGGTTGCTAACATTAGCCACCATAAGCTAGCATTAGCAAGCTTTAAGTGAACTTAAAAAGATTATGTTACTTCATCTCTACAGTCTTGCTTCAAGGAACAACTAACTTGTATGGTGCAACCCGTTTTTAAAGTTCAGTTATGTTTGAATGTATGACTACTCGGTACAACAGCCTGAAATGACTTATTCTATAATTGGTGTTTGCACTTTTGCACATTTGTATTTATGATCACCCCATCATACTCAAGACGATAGTAACACAGGAATCAAGTTTGTCAGAGGAGTGGAAAGAAAGATTTTGATCTTTACCATTTTTGTGATGGATAGAACTTTGAAAAAGAGCTGTATATGAGCATCCTTACTGTGACCAAATTCTGCATGAATTCATACATTCTGCATGGACTCTGAGAGGAAGTGTGTTATCTGAGGATGATCTTCTCGAAGCTCCTCTCACATTTGTCAAAGTCTCCCCCTCTGCCTGCTGGTGCATGCCCTCCCTGGATCCTTTCCCCACCGTTTGACCGCTCGATAAGTTCAATTAGTCACTGTCTTCCGACAAAACCAAGCCTAAACAACACCGGACCCCTCAGAGTCAAGTGGCCTCCCTGGCTTTCATCAAAGTCACTGAGAATCTCCCTTTTTCCTCCCCATCGCAGGAAACTCTGGTAAGTCTAGGGAAAGTTCTAGGGTTTCATAAATGATGTTTGCCCTCCTTGCAAGGGAGGGCGGGATGTGTGTAGGCCTGTATCCATTCCCTGTGTGTGTGCTTGGACTCATTAGGAGGCCATATCAGAGTGTAGTCCCCCCCCCCCTGACCAAAAAACCTTGCTCTCCACCCGACCAATCACAACATGACCCTGGAGAGAACTGGTTTTAATCAGCATGGGTGTGTGTGTGTGTGTGTGTGTGTGTGTGTGTAGGTTCTCCTGTTGGAGTATTTATAGTGTGTCCTTGTGTGGGTGCTGCGCTCTCCTCCTTTTACATTCATTCATTCAACATATTTCTTTGTAATTGATGTAACATAGCTGTAAGTAACTGAACATAATTTTAGAAGAGGAATGTGCAGATGGAGAGACACAGTGCCCTCAGAAAGCTACCATCCCTCCAGCATTCCCTGACAGCTTTGGCTTGGCACAATATACCATTTTATTTCTATCCAATATGGAGAAATCATTTGCGGGGGGAGCCGTTCTCATGCCGCAGCCTGATGTGCTGCCTGGTCGAGCTATTTTAGACTTCATGGACAAAAAAAAAAAAAAAAAAAGTTCCCTCCCTGCCTCTGTGCCTCCTGCGCTGGTGGATCTGGATGTGTGGTGGAATCTTGATGGATGTCTCCGGACTGGATACAGCAGGAGGGCAGAGATCCAAATTCGTATGATATGCGGCAGCACGCCGTCACTTAGAGAAGCATGGCAGAGAGTTCAGAGTATGGCTCTAGTAATCTTGCTTTCTTTTTCTATTCTTAGGCTATCATCATCATCCCGTTGCTTATTTGGTTTGCTTCTGCTCGTTTCACGCTAGCGCTCTTGCTAAGAGAGACTTTAGGCTCGCTCCTCGCTAACACTGTCTTGCTAGGTGTTAGCTTGTTTCTCGCTAACACTCTCTTACTAACCGAGCAAGTGTTAGCTTGTTTCTCGCTAACACTCTCTTGGTAAGTGTTAGCTTGTTTCTCGCTAACACTCTTGTTAATAGAGAGCAAGTGTTAGCTTGTTTAGTGCTAGCAAAGTGAGTGTTAGCTCGTTTCTTACTAATACTTAAGCAGAGGACATTTAAGCTCTCTCTTTGTTCATTTCTCTTCAAATTTGACTCTTCCTCTAATTCTCTCATTCTTTCTCTTACACCTTTTCTTATTTCAATTCTTTGTTTCCCCTCCGTCTGTCTCTCTCTCTCTCTCTCAACCCCACTTTTGCTTGCTCTGTCCCTCATTCAGGCTCTCTCTACAGAACAGACTATAATCTTGGCCTGGGCTCCAGCATCTCCTCCTACCCTTCAATCTCACACAGCCATAATTATGGCCACACCAAGCACAGAGGCTTCTAAATCATTCAGAGATGGTTTGGCTTCTTGACTCCTTTATTTTTTTCCCTCCTGTCCTTCTTAAATAAAGTGGGAGAGAAGTTCCATTTGGGCTTGTTCTGAAGGCTAAATTATAACTATGCAGACGTTCCTCTTTCGCTGAGACGCCTTTTGATATTTTATCTTGCACTATTTCGAGCGCCTTATAAAATAAGATGGGTTGACATTATGGGGGAGGGGGGGTGTGGGTTCCAGCTCTCAAGCTGACTTTTCCGAGCTCCCAGTCAATCTGTCATTCAGTTTGAACTTCTAGACATGTTGGGGGGGGAAAAAGCTTAACTTTTTAGCGATGACTTTTAAGACAAATTCTTCTTCTTCTTCCTCTTCTTCTTCTTAAAACTTCTAACCACAAAATTGTTCCAGCTATAAGGCCCAGCTCGTGAAAGCCTTAACCCTTTCAGTGCAAAGCTGTTCGGTGTTTCATGCTCATTTACTTCACAGTCTTAAAGGACCAGTGTGTAACATTTAGGAGGATCTAATGGAATATAATATTCATAGGTCTGTTTTCATTAGCGTCTAATAACCTGAATATAAAAATCGTACCATAGAATGAGCTGTTTTTATCAACAGTGGGAGCAGGTCCTCTTCCACAGAGTTTGCCATGTTTCTACAGTAGCCCAGAATGGTCCTGTATAGGGCCTTTTGCATTTTTCGCCAGTTTCATGACCACCATAGTTTCTCCTACATGCTTGAAAGGCTGAGCTGTATTCAGTTGGTTACAATCTGCAACTTTACCACTAGGTGCCACTAAATCTTACACACTGATCTGATTGAGGTATAGTGACTATATGTCAGACATGCCATATATTGTTCATTTCAAAATAGTTATTTATGAAAAAGAGTTTTTGAATTTAAACATATTTTCTTTAACTCGTTATGAATCGGTCTCAATGTAATACTGATGCCTCTATATGATCTACATAAACAAACGAGACCATCAGAGAGAAGTTTGGCTGGTTCTATAGTTATTTGAGTCAAATTCCTCTTGAAATAAATGAAAAGGGGCGGGAGAAACTCTGTCCACAGGGGCTGCCACAATCTACACAAAATGAAAGTTGCATGTAGCTGCTTTAATTGCATAGGGTGCATATATGACGGTAAACACAGTAGATATCTGTATATGAATAGATTTATTGTTCAGTGTTTCAGGAATGTAGGACACTACACTAAAAAACATCCCAAAATCCTTATTTGTCTGTGTTTTGTCATTATTAGTGCTTTGTTCTATGCAAAGTTACAATAATGATTGTGTGCATGTTAACAATATAATAAACTTATCAAAAAACTGTAAAAACTGTAACATTTGTCGAAAGTTAAAAAAGAGCAAAGGAGCAAGGACTGTATCTTCTTCCTTCTCTTTCTCATTAGAGGAACTGTATGTCCTGTCTCCCAGGGAAAGGCCAGTGCACTCAGTGGCATGCACTTCACTTTGACCTGTTAACCTGCAGAGAGGACAGACAGACAGACAGACAGACAGACAGACAGACAGACAGAGAGGAGACAGGAGAAACCGCAAAGCGAGGAAACAATAGAGGACAGATAGGAGTGAGGTGGTGGTGTCGGAGAGACGAGAAGAATAAAAACTAACATGAAAGAGAAGAAGGAAAGACAAAGGTGGCGGTGGCGGGTGGCTGACATGAAACAAATCTTCCCTGTTTTCGATCTGCTGTCCATCAGTTTGTGATCTTCTGTAAATACATTTCATATAAGTTTATTTGTCCAGAGCGAATCCCTGCGAGGAGAAGAAAAACAAAGTTCAAACAGCACTAATGTGATTATGGTGAGATCAGAGCACAGATCCTATCACTCCCCTCGCTTCAAAAACATAGAGTCGCGCCACAAAGTCCACAAGCAACCCCTCGCATATGACAGCAGAGCAGTAGACACCGCGGTGTATGGAATCCTAAAAGCAAAGAACAAGGGAGCCAGTGTGTGACTGGATCAAAAAGGAGTCGGCTCAGATGGGATGTATGATTAAATAAGATGTACAAAAGAAAGAATATGGTAGGATGGAATATTTATTATCTTCTAGCCTTAAACCCTTTTCAGACGTGGAATCTGCAACATTGCTGCCTTTATCAAACTAATGCATTTTGTTCAAAGACAACTTTACAAAACTGAATACGTACGTATACGTGTCCTGTAATGGCCCCATTCAAACATGAAGAGAGAGTTCTCAGTTCTCTTACAGACTGCATTAGTGATGGATTTTAAAACTTACACCATGGTGAACGCAAGTGACCTTCGTTGCTACTTATATAATAACACTGCATTATGTAATAACCTTCTAGTTCATTATGTAATAACACCCACATTTTGTCACAATCTGACACATTTTGTAACAAACAGCCTGTGAACCCATATGTAATACATTTTCAGACATTTTGTAATAAGTTATTACATATTGCAGGAGTTTTTTTAATGAACCGCATTTTGAATACATTTAAGCTTTTTGATGATATTTTTGGGGGATCCCTGTCCATTGCAGCAGTCAACCCTGCTAGAAATAAAACGTGAATGAGTTTTTCCAGGTCGGCATTTAACATGCTTCTATGTGGCTATGTAGACTAAGATCAGAGTAAACTATAATGCCACGGGGGACACCACAGGTCAGGAGTCTGCTTCAATATTTCTGAATTTTAATTTAGGTTGATTGTTACAAGTATAACATGTGATGAAGACCAATCTGGTAGGTTATTATATAATGCACCATATTATTAACTTGTCATCATAACAAAGTGACATAACAACTTTAGTTACCACCACAAAATGTAATAATTGAATACAAAATGCAGGGAAATGTATTTCATATTGAGTTCATGCTGGTTTTTGCAAAATGCGGTACATTACAGAAAGCGGGTGGTATTACATAATGAAGTAAAAATGTATTACATTTTTTGTTGGATTATGACATAATGCAATGTTTGTGTGAACAAACTAAAGAGATTAGCATAGATGCTGCTAGCATCAGTAAGAGTTTAACTATGTCCTATGGTTCATTGATCTGACTGGTTTCAATTCAGTTTTCCTGTGTGATTCATCCAATCACCTGCAAAATATTTTTACCTGTACCTGCCTTTTTCCAGTTTCCAACAACAACGTCCCAGACGGTTCTGTGTAACAAACCATCTGGCACAGTCAGTTTATCAGCGATTATAAACAGCGCCCAAGCACAGAAAAACACAGGTAAGGGAAACCTGACTTAGAATCGCATTCCTCCCACATCTGTATATAGCTGTACATGTGATACAGAGTGATAACTATTTGAAGTTATAGAAAACATCAAGTAACAGCTAATAATAGTTTATTCTGATCTGAAGTCTAGACGTCAGGATAGTATGAGCATTCCTAATAGATGACAGTCCAGTCCAGAAGACCTCAGAAATAAGGCAAAAAAAGCAACAAATTCACATGGCAATATCCAAACATAGCACCCAAAGTACAGATGGTAAAGCCTGCACACTTACCCAATGCCACAAACCTTTAATAATGGCAACCTTTCCATCCTAGTTGGATCTGTGGAATGGAATAAGTGTGCAGGATTTACTGTTTTTCATTGGTGCTGTTTTCTATGAGTGTGATGTGTGTATAATTACTTTCCTTACACCTGAAGTAAAGATAACAGAAGAACTTTTCTGATCAGCTTTCTTAATTTACCAACCACAGATTGTACTCAATTCTGAATATTAACTGGCTTCAAATGAGGAATGAGACCCTTAGTGTATCTGTCACTGTCTGTAGAGAGAGGAAAAGTTAACTTAGGGCCACGTTAAACATCCACCCACAGCCGCAGATTGAAAGTTTAGGGAGGGAGACTGGTGTATATTAATGTAATACTCACATTCCACATGATGCATATGCTGAAAGAGTTAGTCACTGTACTTAAAGTACATCGAGCCTTTCCTCGTGTTTCTCATATTTGCCTTCCATACCGTAGACGTAATATGTTTAGAATTTCCCCTCCAATGTTTTATGATAGCATATTATTTAATCTCACATGTTAACCACAGGGGCACGCAGCTGATCATATACCTCCTTCCTGCACTACACCACACACACACGGCCACAGTATCCCTGCACAATGACCGCCATTTACAGTGCCTGCCTGCTCACCGTGCTCTGAGCAGAGGGGCATTAACGTTGAAACGCCATCAAAGCTTCAGAGGGATCTCTAAGGAGATGGGAGCTTTACGGTCCGACTCCAGCCGCCGAGCTCCCTCACACCGCTGCGTGTCAAGCGGGCTCCAGGGGAGAGCGCTTCAGGGTAAAACGAGGAAAAGATGGAGGTGGGTGGGAGTGATGGCAGGGGTGTTTTACATGGTCTTTATATTATATTAGTGTTCATTCATGAGTTGGGAGGGAGGAACGTGCCAAGAGTTGGCAGAAAACTATTCGACCAGCTTCCATTCACCCCCCCCCCTCTCTCTCTCTCTCTCTCTCTCTCTCTCTGTGGCCTCTGTTAGTGATTTAACAGGGTACACGACCTTGGGGAAACTGGAGTTTGGAAACAATGTGGGGCAATATGGGAAAAATCAAAACATAACTCCGGTAGAGCAACACTGTAGGTTATGTAAACACATCCTGCTCACACTGTCGGTGTAATTTATCGACAGTCGGGTAATGGTTATGTGTTGTAGGTGAGCACATGGTAGAACTGCAGGGGGTACGCTGTGTAGTCTCATTCAATACGTTGTAAATCTACTATTGCGTGAAATTTTAGCATTAGTGGGCTACAAACATTGTTAAAAATAAGGTTGTTTTTTTTTTTTTTTTTACTGCAATGTAAAATAAAAACTGCATTTCTTATCCAAACCGACAAAAAACACATTAAACCCAGTGCACCCTGAGCTGCCTCCCTGTTCGGTCACATCTGGATCCATTCACCAAAACATTCTCAAAGGTCTTACTGTTCACACAGCACACTCCCTGTGTGAGACAAACCAGGCTTTAATGAATGGTCAAATAAAAGCAAGGCCGTGTCTATCTCTGGGTGTATCCTCAGCAGTACAGGTGCACCAGGGTTAAAGCTGAGGGGCGGGAGATACTGTCTGGATCTGGCCAAGGCTAGTGATGACAGAACAACCAGTGACTGAGACTGTGTGTGTGTGGGGGGGGGGGGAGACAGAGATCCTAACAGCTGAGTGTGTGCGCAGCCGTTGCACCACCTGCAGCCGGCAGCCACTTATCATCTCCCATCTGGCCCCTGGAGGACAGACGCAAGAGGCACCTGACTAACCCAGACAGCTCAGCGAGGGGAGCCTCTTACTGGGGCACAGTGACCAGGGAGGTGGGGGGGGGGGTCAAGGGGATAGAGGCTGCAGGGAGGAGACAGCGGGACTGACTCTGGACACATGGAGCCAGTTTGCCTTGCTAAAAGCTAGTGTCATGTCTGCAGCATCTCTGCCTTGTCATTATCTGTCCCTGCATGCCCTAATTTCAGCCCCCATGGCTCCCTGGGACACCTATAATGATGGCAATGCTAGAGAGGAGGACTGGTGCCAGTGGAACAGGCCCCGGGGCCAGCGGCGGTGGTGACTCACACTATAACAAGGAGGGATGAGCACGCAACCTAGCTGGACTTTCAGATGCGAGACACAACGGGAAATGAGAGGTTGCACATGATGTAAACACACATGTAAACACGCGTGTAAACACGCAAACCTCTGCCTCTACCTCCGATCCCACCAGCTGCCAGTCTGCAGATCCATAATAGGCTGAGGATTGTGCCCCCTTAGCCTGGGGACCTGCAGGCCACTCAGGGCCTCTCTGGGGTTATGAAGGTAGATGGACATGTGTGTACGTGTGTGTGTGTGTGTGTGTGTGTGTGTGTGTAGTATGAGGTGAAGCCTGCGTAACTGCTGCATCCAGGACTAATTCAAAGCCCTGCAGAGCCCAGCGCCCCGCCAGGCGCTGCACTTTAATGTCAAGGGGGCATGGGCGGAGCCTACGGTGCGGCGTGCAATTATCAAGCATGATGGGACACGGAGAGAGGAGAACATCTGGCACTGGTGGACGGGGGCGGGACGCACCTCCAACCTCCCTCCCTCCCTCCTCTTCTTCTGCACAGGAGAGGCTTTCCTTTGATCTCCAGCTGGAGCTGTCTGCCGTGCCGCTCCAGATCAATCTCGCCGACGCAAGATCAGCTTAGCCATCGGTATCGTCATACTGTACTGCAGCCTAAACTGTACATTAAAGGTTCAACCTAAAGTTTTTCTGGGTTAGAGGTAAAAGTGGGCTTTGTGCTCACCTATTAACCCCACTCCTGCTGCACACGGCCCAGCATGTCCCCTTCTAATCAGACCTGTTTTCTCCTACTGCAGTGTACACTCAGCAGCCCTACCGCCTGTCTGTATTTATCATTTTTCCCACTGGCAGACAGACAGGCGGACTCCCAGATACCAAGAACAGGGTTATAGTTTAACTTCAAAGTGCTCTGTACTGTAACACATATTGGACATTTCTAACTGGGGGACAATTTGCTGTCCAAATGAAAACAAACCGCTCTGTCATTACAACAAAGGGGGTTTATGCTTCATGGGCTCCCAGTGTAATTAATTCAGATCTAATAACACAACACATGGTGTGAGGTGAGTCACAGAGAGCATAACATTTACACAACATCTTGCTGTCTGTTTACATGGCTGATCTCTAATGTCTTCTAATGATTAGAGCTGTGAAAACAGGCCCAAGACATAACAAATGAAGTCTTCGTAGACATATGTTCGCCAGTAAAAGAAGGCCATCTTGTCATGTTTAGGACGTTACAGAGCCATGTGACATCATATTCCTGACTCGCGGGCACACTGTCCTTTGTCCAATTAGGGATGTTGTGGAGTAAGGTAATGGAAAACGGATGTGTCCTCTAAAAAAGAAAAAAAACACAACAAAAAGGAATGGCTTAATTGGAAAGTTAAACAAAATAGTTCAGTAAGTCTCTGTGGCCTCTTTGAAAAGGGACGTTTCAATCGAGACCAGGAACGCTATTGAATGAAACAAAAGCATACAAAAACTTTCTGGTTTCTAACAAAGTCATACCAAAGGCCAGAAAGCTCTATCATATCACGTCACTGATGTCATCCTGTTGGAAATACAATATATATATATATTTTTTTTTAAATCCCACAATGTCCAGAAATGAGGATTTATGTCCTCTTGCTTTGTTGAGTGCAAGTCAAATTGTATCCAATGACAAAAAGCACTGTCTTCCTTTTCCTCCTCTTGGTTGCCCGGTGCCCAGAATTGGAAGGCATTACAAACAGATGTTGTACAAAAATGTTTGGAGCACTTTTGTTCACATGGGCCTCTATGGTGAAAAAAAAAAAAAGGAATTGAATTATATGATATTTATTTTAATAGGATTTACTGCGAGCTTTTCAAAGCCTCCTTTCATTTTCATTGGAGGAGAAAGAAATGATATGCCTTTGAAATCAACCAACATGGAATAGTTAGGAAGGCAGGAAAAACATCATGGCCACTTTTATTCCATTTTGGTGCTTTAGTTTGACTCTTCTTGCACAGATGCTGAATGTCCCTTTAAATCTTCGGTACTGTGACTGTGATGAAACAGCAAACGTTTGATTTAAATCCCTTAACATTCAACACTATGGTTACTGTGTTCTAACCACCACAAATAGCGTCTTTCAATTCTCTTTCTTTCTTCTCTAAATATGGGTTTGGGAGTTTCTCTGCTTTCAACAAGTAACTTGAGGCACGTTGAAAGACCATTTCTTGCTGCCACTCCCCACCTGGAAATACACCTCCAAATAACATGCACAGCGGCATACGTCATCCCTTTCCCCGGTGATAGAGAGGTGAAAGGCTTGCAGGTGAGGGCTTGGGGAGTGGACTGTGTCTGTAGCCTCATTCCTCTGAGACACAATGGAGAAAAAACTGTGTACTTGTACATGGCTATGGAGCCCCAAAGTGGTCAATATTGGATGGATACAATAAATAAATAATAAAATAAACAATCAGCCAAGAAGTTTTGAAATTACTGAGAAATCATTAAAACTCAACCTCATCATTTCATTATTCATATTCTCATTTTCAGTAAGTTTTCCCTTCTTAAAAAGTCTATTTTTATTTGATCATGGTATCATGACAGTGGTGTTGTCACCAGTCACTGCCCCCTCTGCAGCCTATCACATACCCCATGCCCTGTCAGGAATTAAGCTCCGTTTTAACCAAATGCTACGTAATTTAGCCAAATAGCATCCTTTAGCTATATCAACAACTAGCTGTACATAGTAGTAACACAGTACACAGATATAGTAACTAAACTCTTCTTTTAGCTTACATGAACCATGAAGCAAGCAACCTTACCAAGTACTAAAAAAATGTAAGAGCTGTGACGATTAGTCGATTACTTATAGACTATTAAATTAATCGGCAACTATTTTGATAATTCATTAATTGTTCTGGATCACTTTTTAATAAAAAAAATGTTAAAAGCTTAAATCTCAGCTGGTCAAATGTTAATATTTTCTTGTATCTTTAATCCTTTATGACAAAAAACTGGTTATCTTTAGGTTGTGGACAAAATACATTGGAGAACATCTCCTGGGCTTTGAAAACATTTCCCACAATTTTATGGACCAAACAATGAATCGACTAAGAGAGAAAATGATTGACAGACACAGCACCTGACCTCTTTTATTTAGCTCAACAAGGCTGCACATACCACCTAACTGGCTAACTGGGTTGTGAGTTTGTATTATTACTCGGCATAAAAATGAAGAGCCACAGTGTTAGCAGTGTTGACTAGAACTAACACAGAGAAACTGTTGACTTCTTCTTCTTCTTTATCTGAGGACACCCGCTAACATTAGCTACTGCCGTTAACACGGGATCTTCACTTTTGTGTTGAGTAATAACCCAAGCAAACAACCCAGACTAGATAGTTAGCCAGAGTTGAGTTTTAGTTTAGTTTTTATTTCTTTATATTTCACAAATCATTTTTAGTTAATTCATATTTACTTACTTTTTAATGACTTATTTATTTAATATTGAACACATTTGGGCTCCATATAAGAAATTTGCTGAATCTGCATTCTCACATCCTTCCCAGAAATATATACGCATTATTGCGATGCCGCAGCATTTGCAGGGCCTCTGCAGTACGTGTAAATCATGTCATTACACCGCTTGAACAGGAGAGGTGAGGCCTAATTACACGCCTGCGGGGAAGATTTCAAGGTGAAGAGGCGCCAAGGTGAGTTTCAAGCCTGTTTATGTAATGCAGGAGAATGTGAGGAATGACAAAAGACCTGCGACAGGAACGGGCCGACAGAAGCTTTTCTCAGAGGTTAAGAGGTAGGTAGGAGGAAACCCTCACCATTCCCCGCATTGCTCTCCTCCAGGCCACAGGAACAGGTTGTGTGAAACGACAAACACAAAGTTCTTCAGACACTAAAACACTTGTGGCCTTTGTGCCTGTCACCAAGCCACTAATCAAACAGTGGGGAACCTCCTTCGGGTCTGTGGTTCTGCATTCCTATACCTAGCATGTCATTTTTTAGACTACGTCAGGTTTTTCTGTTTTTAGTAAAAACTTTACATTTTTCTGCAGAGTTTGGTACCTTTATCATATCACTTCCCCCTCCACAGCACCAATATCTTGACACTGACCTTATGTTCAATGAGTGAAAAGACAGAAAGGGGTTTGTGTGATATGAGTTGCAACATACCACAGCCCCTAATCTACGGCTTGTGTAAATAAAGTCTCACAGCCTGGACCACTTCAAACAAACTTGTACAGTACGGTCTTTGATCAAGAGTCACTTCAATATTTGTCTAATAATAAAGCACTGTTTCATCACAGAAACTTTATGTTTTTCCTTCAAGTTTCTGGTGCTTATCTCAGAAGCCCCCCTCTCTCTTTCTCTCAGGACAGATTGTGTCCTCTCAGGATCCTCTCAAGGTCACAGAGACATGGTCTGAGCGATAGGGCACCAAACCAGGAGATATCCTCGACATACTTGTCTAGAAGCTTCGTTCCTTTTCCAAGGTTCTCCTGATGAACAACAACAAGCACACAGCAGATAACGAATGAGAGCCTCTGACCATGGAACATGTGTCCCTCTGTGTTATCATGCAGACAGAGAGAGAAAGGAAAATGATTGGTGGGCTTTTTTCTATAAGGGAGTCTGGAGACAAAATAATCACACAGCAAGTATGTATTTTGGCGGATAACATCATATGCAGAGACTACACAGAGTTCATTCAGTCCAGCTAAAGTAGAATTTAGACCTAAGCTGCATATTTGATTATGACTTGATTTAAAAGCCCACTGTGGTGGATTTAGTAGCATCTGGCGGTGTAGTTCCAGATCGCAACTCCCTTGCTTCACCCTAACCCGAAGAAAAAAACTACGGTGGCCATGAAACACACAAAAATGCGGGCTCTATCTAGAACGAGCATTTGATTTGTCCCTTGTGTAGAAACATGGCGGGTCAACATGGCGGACCTCCGTGGAAGGTGAGCCGCCGCGTCTGTAGGTATAAAAGTTAACAAAAACATTATAATACCAATATTCAGCTGATTATACATTGACGAAACATACCTTTGAATATTATATTCCATGCACCTTTAAATAACAGAAAATTGTTCAAATCTGCATCAAAAATACATAAAAATAAAGTTAAAAAAATGCTGATTTTCAGAGAATTTTAAGGTTTTGTACAAGAGTGAATTGTGAAAAACGTGTACAAGTCATAACCACTGAGTCAAATCTACATTTGTATAATTTGTATATTTTGCCACCCACAGGCTACCATAGGTGAAAAAGTGTAACTAATAAAATGAATGATGGCCGAATTCCATTTAGCTGCTTCACTCTTTCAGGGAATTCCAGGTATTGTGCATGCTGACTCACTGTCATACTAGTCAGGTTTCCATCCAAATGTAGCGGAAATTTGAACAACTGAAGAGGCCGTTATGAGATGGTGTAATTATAAGAGTGCATCAAAAAATTAAAAAAGTGGAAATTCATGTAGAAAATGTGTATGGAAATATTACATTTATGTTTATTTCATGTATTAATTTGAGGAATGTTACAGTCTCCACACAGATCTGATGTTTTCGTCTGCTGATATTTACTAGTCTTTTCAGTGGAGCAAAAACTTCAGTGGATGTTTTAAGTCACATGCTTCATAGACATCAGGCTTTATTCTGTTTCCATTGCACTTGTTGCATTTTGCTTTTTACTGATAGAGAATCTTCTCCACCTCAGTCAAGTGTACAAAACACTCAAATTGTGAATGAGTGTAACTGGTGGACGAAAACGCACTTACAGTCATGGCTTATTGGGACGTTTGAATAGAACAGAGTAGTCATTAATGTTATTAGTAACACCTGCTTTTTCTACCATGAAAAGTCAAAATGTCGACTGTATGAAAGGCCCAATGTTCCAGAAGTATTCCAGTATGTGCCACACCTGCTCACCTTCCAAGAACCTGAGCAGTTACAGGAAAATGGTATTCAGATCTTTGATTAATGTCTTATAGAACAATAGCCAAGTGTCAGGGACAGGAAAACACAGAATGTGTAAAAAAAAAAAGCCTACTAAGTCTTTATGATTGTTTACAATTATAAATAAATACATAAAACAGACAAAACTGTTTAGAAAAAGGTCTCTAAATCTGCCAAAAATTCAGCAAAACAAACTTAATGCCGTTACTGTGTTCAATGTTTGGGTTAATTGTACAGTTTTTAATATATCCATAAAATATGTCACCTTAGTCAGGGGTTGTCAGTCACTAAATGATAGAAAAGGGTCTCTAAAGGAAAACAGTTGGGAAACAATGCTCTAGACCACACATAAGCCAATGCGCACAAAAGCCAACTTGTGTTTCGTGCTGTGAAATATTAATTATTATGATATTTATGAAAACACAGCAGAAAATGTAATACAATTATTCATTCATTTAATCATTTTAAATGTTTACACCCTTTAAGGATGATTAGGTTATTGAGGCAGATTCTTCAAACCTGTGTGCTGTTCTGGAGCTTCAATTTCGATCAGAGACAAAACTATTTAAATCTCACTCCACCTCATCTGCAAGTACTCAGAGCTATCAGGGTCCTGGCTACTGGGACCTTCCAGAGAGGGACTGGTGATAGGTCTGGCATATCCTGGTCCACTCTCAGTCGTGTGCTTCCCAAAGTTATCTAGTTTACACCGCCATACCATTAGTTTCCATATACCACTGCTCAGCAGACCCAGATAAATGAAAGTCTGTGAGCATCAAGGCAACCATCCTAGGTGTCATTCCCTTTTCTTACTTTTGTCTTTTGTCTGAGTTTAACGTTACCTGTCAAATGTCAGTGGTTTGGCACACATTTAACTCTGCTGCCCGTATGTGGATTTACTGAGGCGTTTCTATATGCTGAGTGTCTGGCACACGCCAAACGCAGTTAATCAACATACTCAGGTGGATAAGAACACACTTGGCTGTCAGCACAAGTTTCACAAATCCCACGTAGATTTTCTTATTTTCCTCTTATTGCTTTGTACGAGAGCAAGTATCAGAGAAAAAGAAAACATTCATGCATGAGCCCCATTGTGTCCTTCCACAGAATCTCAGCTCTCGGTTAATCTTTCAGTGTCTAAGGACAGAGTTCTGCTCTTTCTCACCATCCCCACACTCAGCAGGCCTCTGTCCATCCCCAGACTCCGGCCCGCTGACACTGGGGCCGGGCACGGCCTGGCTCAGCATAGCTCTGTCCCTCTGAACCCGGCGCGCACACAAAGAATTCATTGAAAAGCAAAAATCGAGGGAAGACAGTTTCTCAGGAGAAGGACAATGGGCGTTCTCCTCCATTTGGCTCACCCTTTCATCCTCTGCCGTCCACAAGGGACGCAATTGTTTGGACACTGCGATATGGGGCAAAGCTTTAGAAGACGCATCGCTTTTAATTAACTGTTGGTAATGATCTCATTATTGGGGCCGAGTGGGCTGCCTGTGCACAGAGGTGAGTCTGGGGTCATCGTTCTGAAGGCCCCACGCTAACCGACAAAACAGGGAGGAATCTGTCATGGTGCATCAACTCAGACACTCAAACTGGACCACTTCACTCAGAATAAAGGGAAATTATCTTTTTATTTTTAACTAAACAAACAGTTGGGGGTTACATTGTTCACAGTGAGCTTTTCCACTGGTGTTTATTTGGACTCTCTCCTTTTGGCCATTTTATGCATAGGGAAGAGTAAAACAGATTTTTAAATCGGTAAAAAGTTTGGTGCAAACTACAGTATAGACAAATATTTATATTTTCAGCAATGGGACAAAGTGAAAACTTAAAGTTGTTGATGCTCTTATGTAGGTCCTTTCAGAGCATCTGGGCCTGTATTTATCAGTAGTGAGAAATTACTACTAATTCTCAATGTGATGCATTTTTGGTCCGACTTTTAGGAGTAGAAGTAAAAGCATTATATCGACTTTTGTAACTTAGCAAACGAATCAAATCTCAGCTGATTTACCTGGAAAAAAACACAGGACAGAACCCAGGAGGCTGCCCCGTGTGAAACCAAAAGTACATTTCTTTAAAGTTACGTTGGCAAGTTAACTAAAGTTACCTCCTCATGTACTTAGGTTACGCCAGATACGTAAGTAACTTACTCATCTTTTCCTCAACCTGACCAAGCAGTATTTGTCCATAAACCTAACCAAACTGCGACTGTTTCACATCGTTACCCATACTTTATTGTGAAAGTCTAACCAGACATTTTATATTTATTATTGCTAACTTGATTGCAGAGAGAGGGATACCTAAAGCATCATATTTGGAAGCAGAGGGCCAATGACCAGAGTGGCCACAACATACTCCCTCACAGGAGTAGACGTTCAGTTTGCAGGAGGGTCAGTGTAGAACTCTTCTTAAATACCTTTGAAGTCCTACTCTGAAGCTTGATGAATATGGGCTCAGCACTGGTGAGGGAGATACTGAGAGAGGAGAGGAGAGGAGAGAGCAAGAGCCTAAGATAGGAGAAGACGAGTGCAGGGCTGAGACTGAGGAGGAGAAATGGGGGATTTTTTTCGGAGGAGTGTTCAAGCTCTTATCTCCAGACAGGCCAGAGGAACGGCTGGCTCCCCCGGGGACGATCTTCAACCACTCCTATCCGCCTGCCTCATACACACTGACCTAGCATATCCCAACACTGATATGTGTGTGTATGTGTGTGCGCGCTCACATGATTGCCTGCATAAGTATATTCACATGCATCCATGCACTTTGAAGAGAGAGAAAAAGGGGAATTTTTTGGCTTTTGTTGTTTATGTGTTTTGGGCTTATCTGTGCTAAGTGTTTATTTCTGTCCGTCTTCCTCTAGGGTCTGTCCTCTTCTTATATCTCTGCCTGTCCCACTCCAGGAAGCCTTATCTGCCATCAGAGAGGTCACACTGGTGGCTCTGTGTGCCCTCAGCATATCATAATCAGTGCTCGGTTGCACAGAAGTAGCGTACCACTGAGGTTGTCTTTGTTTGCCTTAATGCCGAGTGGAAAAAGACCCCATACGGGACTGAGGGAGATTTTCTGCATTTTGTTTCAGTTTCAGAAGAGGAGCCACACATAGAGACAAAGACTTAATTATACCGTGTGTAATAAAGACCCAGCACAACACACCTGAAGGTTTGATGGGTGTGGTGAAAACAATGAATCAATGGGTGTGGCTACTCTTTACACCAGCTCTAATTATGGGATAATAATGTGTAACATTTGCCTCGGTGCGAGTCTGCTTTGAAAATAGAGCAGCTGGGGTGATGTTGGAGAATTCGCATTCGAATTTGAATGTTGGCAAGAAGAGCCAGAGATCACCTGTCTGTGCAGGGTGCAGCGTCACACTGCCAGCATGGATAGGCATGTAGCCGGTCCCAGTCACACACCTTGTTGCTGTTGAGGTTTGGTTCTTGACATCCTGCCCAAATGAACATCCAACTACAATAAGAGGTGGTTTAGAAAATTGGGTTTGAGTGAATGGATGGTTGGAGGCCTAGGGGAGGGGTTAATATCCTATAATTCTGTTTCCTACTTTCTACCCGCCTCCTAAAAATGACATACATACGATGTGGAAATATTAAAGAGACATATTAACTGCAAGCATATCTCTCCTTTTTGCCCACATAAACCTGCAGATTTGTTCTATTTCTAATCAAATAGACCCAGGAACTAGGGGCCCCAGGATCCGAAAGGCCTTTATGTGCATTCCTGTTTGCTTTTCCACTTCATCTGAAGAACCGTGAAGATTAGGTAAATACGCTGATAACTGAACAAAAACGGCTTTGTTTGAGACCCAATTCTCGTCCTTGAACAAGGCAGAGACTCAGGACTGTTCTTTATAGATTACTGAGGTGTGACTATGACGTTTGAACGGATGTTACAGTGAAAGCATGCAGAGGTGGGAAAGCACCTGTTTCCAAAGTAGCAACAATGTGCAGTGTGTAGGCTTTCTACTGGATACTTGCGCTTGCTGAAGGGCAAATTAAACTCTCTGTCCACATAGCCACGAGGGTCGGCATGACATGAATTTCGTCACCTGCCTGCGTCCACGAGGGCCCGCACTGACCACATTAAGAAGGAAGGTCTGTTTTCATCAGTGTCATCACCTGAAAATAAGAATTGTTGTGTTTTTGATACCTTTGTTACCTGCCTAGAAGGGACAAACCAAACACTGGCTCGAGATGAAGATGTTTTTCATGCTTTTTACGGCCACCACCTTCGCACTTGGAAGGGGAGGGTGAAGCGAGGGAGTTGTGATTTGCAACTATAGCACTAGATGCCACTGAATCCTACACACTGGACCTTTAAGGAGTTTCATTTGAAAGCATAGATAATCATTCCGAATGTTAAAATCAACAAAAAGCTAACCGAGTCAAAATCATATCATGTCTTCGATGTTTAGTAGCCAACAAAAGAGCATTCCTGTAGTGGTCCGAGCAGAATAAATCTCTCTTCCTCAGAATCACAGAGCACACCAATAAAAAGCACGGTAACACATTTAAAATGTCTTGTTACAGAGAGAATGCTACTTTTGTACTCTCCTAAAATCCAAGGGAGAAGTGGTTGAGGGAACCCGAGCAGTCCCAGCAGCAAAGTAAATGCATTTGACAAATCTCATGTTTTATGTGTTCTCTCTGCGCTGCTCGGGGCTACACGGCTAATTCAATTCAAGACACTGAATTATTCTTAAACCACTTTTATCGCCCGTGTCTCAGTGTTTCTCTGTTACTCCATTTAGCAGGGCTGCCTGTGACAGGGATGAATACACACATTGTTTATTTTATTCATTATTTGGAGGTTTGCCAAGGAGCCTATTACTGCTAATAGACCGTTCTGTGGTGCATTATAATATAAACAGAATGTTTTACATGCCCATAAAGACAAAATATGAACGTTCCTATAGTGAGGCTCTAACTGGATCCATATAGGCCACAGCAGCTCTAAACCCAGAGCAGGGGAGACGCTGGAAGGCATGCTTAGGCTTCTTAGGAGCTTCAAAGGAGGGGCGTTTCCTGGACTTTTTAAGACTAAACACAGGGAGAGCACGCAATATGGCGTGTGTGTGTTTAGAGTACCTGAGGGCTGCAGATTGCACACTTGGACATTGTCTGTGTGTGTGTGTGTGTGTGTGTGTGTGCGCGCATCAGTCTGTGGTTGGATGAGTCAGTCGCCTCACTTCTAAGACCCTCTTTCTAAACATAGTGTGGTGGGCATCCTGTGTCAAGTGGTAGACTAGAGGAAGGAAAGAGGAAGAGTTCCTGATAAGAATGAGATAAACACTCCCAGGCTCCCAAAGTCTTTAAGGCTTCACACAATCCAAGCAACAACAAGACCCACAACAAGAGGACTCGTTACCAAGTGCTTGATTAGGTTCGTTCCTCCTATCACATCTCATCACTTCACTTTCCACTGCCATAGCGTCCAGTTTGCTTCTCTTCTACGGGTGCTGCATCTGAGTCAGACAGCACGGTATACAGCTGTTGCAGTGCATGCAAAAGCAGCAGCGGCGTCACGCGATCACTGTGGTTGGTGTTGTGATCTAATACATCATCGTAGGCGCAGCACGCAACCTGCTGCTACATCCAAAACATCCAGCCCAGGGAGGTATACAGGGAGAACTGGATACAGCGTTGAAGGCGGGGCTCCACTCATTCCTATGAAAGCTGCTCGGTGGCGCGTGAAGCCAAAAAAAAAGTTTGATCTGTGGGAATGAAATGTATCAGAGCTTCCTCGTTGTGCAGCCCAAGGAGCAGTCACACTAGAGACTTCCACCAGCTGAGCCACTAACTTCCAGTTTAGCCCTGTGTTAACTTGAATGGGAATAAAATGATTGTGTGGCTCTTCTAGACTTTATCAGGCGGAATAGATCACATTCTGTTAGCCCCTGTGCATCATGTGACCCACACCATTGTTGTCATTACAAGGTTTGGCCACTATGTCACAGTTTCAAAGCCTGGCGCTCTTCCTGGGGGCTTGATCCAGCCCAATGCATCCATAAAGTCCATCCATACTGCTGAGGAACGTATCTTGGGTATGGTTGAATGAGAATAAGCGTGTTTCCCAAAATTATCAATCTGTTCCTTTAACTTGGTGAGTACAATATAATGTAATAATAATTTACCCACTTGAATTCACACTGTTTTGTAAAAAATCATAAGTCATCATATGATACATCAAACTATTAAAGCTGTACTCTAAAGGTCGAAATCCCTTGTATTGAATTTTCCTTCTGTTTTTGGTTTTTACTAATTTTAACTGAAAACTATCTGGATTTTATTAGGAGGCGCAGACCGTTTTAAATCAATTTTCAACCCAAATTTACAGAAACCACACATTCAGAAGTAGTCGTTTCCTGAGGATCACCACAGTTTACAGTAAACAAGGTCAGAAAATGCCTCCAGTAACACGAGTCAGGAGGAGAAGGAAATGCAAATTAGCTGTAGTGACGCCATTAGGTCAATCTGAAGAGGAAAACAAGAAACAGTGTTTGCTATGACATTCTACATTTTTTGGTTTTCATACACATTTGCTATTAATTAGTTTTTACTGTGAATTAAAATTTCATTTTTTATAACAATTTAACATTAAAAACATTCCAGATGTTTTTTAAAGCTCCTTAAATAGAACATTATTCATTAATCATATTAACTGAACAGATCGCCTTATGATGTTGAAACTTTTACACGTTAATTTACACATCCAGCACATGTGTGAGTCCAAACTTCTGTGAGAAAAATATCCGGCTCAGAAGTTGCTGAAGACGACGACGAGGCTGATGATCAACACAAGAGTTAAGTTGAAATAATAATAATAAAACCAAAACAATGAGCTGAAAGAGGCTAAAAAGGTTGGAACTGCAAAATTGGGTGATAATTCTCAGTGGGTTCATCTCTTCCTGGGACCCCTTTCACATTATACATTTGAACTATTGTTTACATAAATGTATTATAAAATGTATCAGTTTATTTTGCTGTAGCCAGCCTTACTTCAAGAGTATAGTGATTTCAGTGAATTTGGACCATCGTCTGGTTAAGAAAATTTACAATTTTCTGCCATGTCTGAGAATTTGTTTCTTAATTTACTTATTTTTTTTACATAAACTGCTGCTTGGCTCCCAGCCAAACACTCTTAATATTGACTTTGCATTGTGTTTATTCTATTCACACTATTTAATTGAATTGTTTTGTTGTTTCAGAATTTTAATTCGTGGGGCGTAAGCCCTCTACTTTAAGTCCCAGTTCCTTTCTTTTACCTCACTTTGTCGTGTCTGTGCTGCCATCAGAGTAACACTGATTGAATCCTGTCTTGTGTTGCGGCTGATGCTCCGACGGCGACAGGAGCAGCCACAGCTAAACGTATAGCAGTTACAAAACAAACAAGGAAACAAAAGGGGAAGACTGTCCTCTGATGTCTGAATGCACCGCAGGGTAATTATGTGCCTCCTCCAATCGCTCTATTCCTATTTTCCAAAACACTGGCCCGTGCTCGCTCATTTGCTGCCAGTTCCAATTAGCCCTCTGTACACCCGCAGCATTCATTTGATTACAGAGACCATACTCGCTATACGTCTTGTGAGCTCCGATGGCTGTTTGTAGAGCTTTGTGCGAGTATGATTTTGATTAAATTTAGGGAAATGAGAGCTGGATACAGTGCCTGCTGGCTGACACAGGGCACTCAGTGACATAAAGAGAATGGTATTGTGTTTGTTGGATGGCCATGTGGCTGCAGAGTTGTTTTTCAGAAATGTGAGGTAAGGCATTTGTAGCTTTAACACCTCCCTCCAACACACACACACACACACACACACACACACACACACACACACACGCTGATATGAGGGTTATCTTGAGTTGTGTGGTGTGTGTGTGTGTGTGTGTGTGTGTGTGGTCAAGTGAGTGTGGCTCCTTCCTTTATCTCTATGCTACTCCCTTTAACAGCTGTACAAAAACTCCCTAGAAGAAAAAAAAGAAAGAAGGAAAGAATGAAAGTCTGTTTGTTCTGAGTTTGTGGGCCTATGTGTGTACTGCATGTATTGAAGCGTGTGTGTGTGTGTGTGTGTGTGTGCAGCTAATGGTCTCAACGTTAGTAGATGAAGGCGTCTGTCTAAACATCCCTCTGGGGGTTCTCAGTGGACAAACACTGTTTACATAATGAAGAGCTGGAAAGACCCCCCCTCCACCACCACAACCACCCCCCTCCTTCTCAACACACACATACACTTTAGCACACACCTCCCCCCCAACCTACGACCACAGCCCCACCCTGAAAAACTCACAGATTCAAAATTAACTAACGTCCAAGATGCTTTAATTAACACACGCCTACGCTGACATCCTAAGCACACACACACAACCCCCCCACCGGCCCAGTAATTCAGTAGCTCAGTGTTTGTACACAAACTCCTGTCTGCTGGTGGGAGATGCTAATTGAACGGCCGCGCCCTCCTCTACACACCCTTCGTCTTTCATTAAGCGGGCCTCCTGGGGAGTCCACCGGACAGCAGGGTAAATATTTGCCCTGTATCTGCCTTTACTCCTCTGCTGACATGTGCATTTCAATCACTTCCCAGTACCATCGCTTTCTTCTTCTTCTTTTCATTCCCTTCTCTTCTTCTACAAACAGAGAATGAAAGCGAGGAGCCGGCAGGACAAACACAACGCTGAGGGTAAACAGCCGAAGAGCTGCTTGTTAAGCTTAAACACATGTCACACACTGATGAACCATCAGTGACGCACCCACACACACGCACACAGGGCATTGTGAACGGAGCAGCTGCACTACACACTACACTTGTTTACATCATGAAGACGCTGATTCAATTCCTGCACTTTAAAGGTTTCTGTCATGAAATGAGAGATGAGATTTTTTGAGTATTTTGAAAATGTATTTTTATTTAATATATATATTTAATGTATGTTACATGACTTTTACATGAGTCCTCTCCCAGGAAAAATTACTTGGACAAACCTGGGTTTTAAAGTACTGAAAACTCATTAACACTACCACACAAGTGTTGAAGACTAAAGTTTAGCTTTTAAGGTAATACTCCTCCTCAACTTTTTAGCTGCAGTGGTTTCTTTCAGTTACTTTTAATGCTAAGGGCGTTTTCACACCGGCCTTGTTTAGTTCGGTTGAATTAAACCCTGGAGCGTTTACCCCCTTGGTGCAGTTCGTTTGTGAAGGTGTGAACACATCAATCGCACTCAGGTGCGGACCAAAACAACCGGACCGAGACCTTGATGAAGAGGTGGTCTCAGTCCGGTTCCAAACAAACTCTGGTACGGTTCGTTTGTGGTGAGAACATGCATCCAACCTCGATCCGACCCAACTGCAGGAAGCATTACGCCTGTTTTGGACTAAACCACCTCCCGTAGCCAGCTCCGGGGTGCATGCTATGTTGAAGACCACGGGCGTAACGTTACCTGATGGATCTTCGGAAATATTTTCGGCTGATGAGCATGTCACAGTTCAGGAGGATTAATGCGCGCCTCCGCCTGAACTGTCTTGATATGCGTCGTCGGCGACTCCAGTGCATCATGACATTATTTTCCAGCCTCAGCCTTGTCTCATTTTCAAACTGTACCGTTTGCCTACAGTGATAAGTGCAAACTATGTAAAACACGATGACCAGGGCCAAGAGCAACCCGTGTAGTTGTCCCTCCATTGTAAAATTGAAAAGTGGCGCTCTGGAGTCTGCTCTTCTTTGTTTACTTCAAACGAGCAAACGAACTATAGGTGTGAAAACGCCCTAAAATGGCAGATTGTAGTTCAGCTATGTGGCAAAATAAAGTTTAAAGCGAGTTTTGGCAAGTTTGGAAGTAATGAGTTTAAAATGAACAAACCCAGCACTATTTAGCTTATGTGCTAATGCAGTAATGATAATCAAATAATATAATATGTAATAAAAAGATTGTGAAAAGGACCAGTCTGCAAGAGTATAACTGAGACCTAAGTACATTGTGCTAATAATACTAATGTACTTTTACTGAAGTAACGTTTTGGATGGTGGACTTGGAGTATGGACGGAGTATTTTTAAACAGTGGTATTAGCACTTTTAATTAAAGCTGCACTAATCAATATTTTATGTTACCGGATCATTATCAAATGACTACATAACACACAATTTTCAGCCAACTCTACATTTCTGCTCAGCTCTGCAGAGCGTTTGAGCTTGTTGTTTCAGTTTTGTGGCTCACATCTTAACCGTTTTCATTCAGTATCACTGCTCTCATCAAACGTGTTTCCAATAGCAACAGGTAGATAGTGAAGAGAACGAGCTCCTTATTTCCCTCAAGAGTTAACGGGGGAATATTGGACTTACATTCTTAAGGTGGAACTGTTTGCTAACATGTTTGTCATAACTTACGAAAACCAATAAAGTCAGTTATTACTGCTTTAAGTAAAAGGTCTGGATACTTCTGTCAGTGTAAAAGAATGTGTCTGTACACACATAGCTACCATTCTCTCCACTCTTTCATGATGACCTTTAATCACTCATTATGAACGTAAAATAAGCTGTTGGCCAAGTAGTTGTTGATTTAACTCAGTGATCAGGAACCTGACTTAATGTGAATGTATGTTTGAGTGTTTGATTCAATCACTGCTTTAGAGTGGAACAGATTTAAACTCTATAATGTTCGTGTTGGGCACCTCGAGGCTTTGACATCACCCTGCTCTGCTGGAATGGAAACAGTGAGTTTATGAGCACCAACGTCACTGCCCTACATCCTAATGCTTCCTATGGGCTGAATAATGGGCATGTACAGTATGTCATTCTCTGAAAATGTTCTTCATGCTTACACACACAGTACATGCCAAACTGGGATAGTGGCTTGGTTAATCACAAAAACTGAAGTCTAGAAATGAGACAGTGGACAGTGCCAACCCCATATGTGCATTACTGCATACGATGAACAGAGCCCTGTCTGTGGATCTTGACCTACAAGGAGTCCCAAATCCCATAATGATTTATAATGTCGAGTAATGACACTTCTTAAATCTTAAGTAAGGCCTCAACTAATGTAATGGTCCAGGACATTTTTCCTTTGACATCGCAAAGAGCCTGCAGCCACTCTCAGACTTATCCTACCATTCACTCTGCACCACATGCAAATATTCACCTCTGTCTCCGTCTACGTAAACGTCAGGGAACTATGTTTAGTGGCACGGCCAGTGTGAGCTGGCACTGGAACAGAACAGAGGATAAAATGAATGGAGCAACTGAGGGAAGATGAGAGGTTTGTCGAGCTCAAATGACAGGGTGATGGGTCCTACAAAAGCTGTCCCAGACACTCAAAAGGTCTGTGAGTGGTGGTGGGGGAAAAAAGTTTATCCACAGTTGGTGTGTAATCCTTGTGTCCTCATGTGGAGTGTTGTCCCTGCTGTCTCTGTATTAAAGGTCCAGTTAGTGACATCTAGCAGTGTAGTTGCAGATCAGACCTCACTCCCTTCCAAGGAGAAACTACAGTGTAAATACGTTAACGGCCCTATCTAGAATCAGTGTTTGTCCCTTCTGAGCTACTGTAGTAACATGGCAGTTCAACATGGCAGACTCGATGGAGGACGACCCAATGCATCTGTAGATAAAAACGATGTGTTAAGGTAACAAAAACACAACGACTACTTCTGTATATTCAGGTGATTATACGCTAATGAAAACATACCTATGAATATTATATTCCATTTCTGCCAGTAGATCCTCCTCAATGTTACACATTGGACCTTCCAAGTCAAATTAAAATTACTTTTTTGCTTAGATAACACTATACATGTCCTTTGTTTTGCCATGTCCTTTCTAGGTTAAAATTGCGTAATCACTAAAAATAGCTCGTTATTTCACTTGAATTCTGATGGCCACACAGGCAGTTAACCAGCTGGGAGGATAAGACTGTTTGCTATTGCTCACATTGGCGTGATTCCAATCACCTGCAACTTACAGAATGAAGATGTTACGGGACAACTCATTGCTGAGAGTTGTGACAATCTGGTCATTTGTAGTCACAACTTGACAACAACAGAAACTGCTAACGCTAAATAGACTCTATAATGTGAGACACACAGCACTGAACGCGTGGAAGCTGCCAATGACAGGTGTTTAAATAACATGAACATAAGTAATATCTAGAGGGGCTACCGTTAGCAAGCTAGGCTTTAGGATTAACACGATGAACACCTGTGGGTTTTACAGTATAACACTGAATCACACTGTTAGCTTGAAGATTCAAAGTTCCACAAATATTTCCAAAAATAGTTTTATCCTCTTTTGAAAACCAGAAAAATATGCTCAAGAGTTGCATTGGAATTATTGTGACATATATTTCCTTACATAAAAGACAAAAATTTAAATTTCAGTTTGACCTTAAAAGCTTTGATGTCAACCCTCCTGATAGAGTAAGAATGTCTGAGATATAGACGTGTTCTATTGACAAATCCAAATAAACCCCAAAACCACAATGGAGCTGAAAAGGCAGAGCTTCTGCTTTAAGTCAGCATTTCTTCTCCGTCTCTCAGAGTAGTCAGAAAGTCCCATCGAGCTGGTTGAAACCAGTTTTGGGGGTTAAATGACAGGTCTGGAGCTGCTGGAATTACACAGTTTGGTAGAAAGCTTCTGTTGCTGGAAAATTATGGCAGAAATGAACTGTCATTGTTCAAATGCCTTCATGTTCTGTAAGGTGTGGCGAGTGTGCAGAGCCAGTACATCCTCAGGTCCCTCTCATCTCTGGTTTACAATCCCCGGGGCTCGTCCCTAACGAGGGACACTCATGGTCGTGTTCTCACGCCTGTGTGTTTGTGAAGAGAGGGAAAAAATGCAGCTGAAAGTTTGAACTCCACACTGAAAAGCAGTTGTTCCTCCCTCGGCTTCCCAGGTGTGTGTGTGTGTGCGTGTGCATGAGTGTGTGAATGTAGGCTTGTCACCAGGTGCTTCTTCTTATTTCTTCAGTGCTGCTTACAAACACTAATTACCGTGGCAAACCATTCCCAGGCCGGAGCGAGGTACACATTATCATGACAACAAGTGCCTCTGGCAGTGTACCACAGAAAACAACACCAGGGAGAGAAATGTGTCCAACAGAGGTGTGAGAAACTACAAGATGTTTGATTGGCCCTTTTACAAGCTCATAATATAGCACAGCCCCGTGTAATGTTGCCAGATAGTCAATGAGCAAATCAGGGGGAAGATGTCGGGGCAATGACAAATGAAACAGGAGGCAGGCTGGCAAGCTGAAGATCCGGTCTCAGATACACTATAGATGTATAAAACATCCTGAAATGAAAGAATCCCAATTGGTTGCTATTAAAAATGAGCAAGTGGACCACATTACTTAAAGTCCATCGTACAAACTTGTCCTAGAAGCCCGGGGACCATTCCAGGAATCAGGGTCTAAAGTTAGTTCATCAACCTTAGAATAGTTTTGAATATGAAGAGTTAGCCAGCAGCTGGTTACATGGACTGGAAGCAGGGGGGAACAACTCTTTGGGAAAGGGCAGCCACTTTCAAAAATACTCAGCAGATTATTGGATTAACCATCTGTCTATCATCATTCCCACAGGCAAAAGGGACTATTACAACCTGATCTTGTGCCTGAGTTCAGGTCCTGAGGCTCCGTTATGCTTGGAGCTATGTGGTTAAAGATCTGGCTTTAAGTCAGCACTGGGTACCACTAGAGTCAATACTTTAATGTTGATGACTCTGTATTGTTTTTAACTGACGTTCGAATACTGCATCTCAAACAACGCAGTCGTTCTTTAATCCATTATCTCACTACTTCGTCTGATCTTTGAGGAATGTGCAAAGGGAACTTTTAATTCCTAGCTTCCTAACGATTACTGTAGATTCCCATTCCCACAGACAGTGATGAGCAGCAGGTGGCAAAAGTCAACACCCAGTCAGGTACAGAAATAATGGTATGGTGGAAGTTCTTTAAAATATTTATTAAGTTCTATCACAAACACATTAGTTCCTGATTTGCACAAACCCACCAAAGACAATTTCACAGGATGCGGGCCTCCTTTTTGTTCTGTATATGCCAACCCCGAAATCCGCTCTGGCCGTTACGCATCGTGGCCGGGTCCGGTGGAATTTGGGGGTAAGAAACATTCCCTCCCAGCCGTACCTGAACCAGGCTAACCACTGGATGTAATCATATCTTTGTACCTCTGTATTCTTCTTTGAAATTCAACCGGACATGGCTGTGACACGTTCCGGCTCCAACATGCAGACTGCACAGCATAGAGAATTTTCAAAATAAAATACCGTGTGCAGACTCCAGCTCGATATTCTCACTAAATCAACATTGTGGCACCAGACAGGAAGTCAGTCATCAGTCAGAGGCAGGTTGGAGGAGATTTTGACAAAATACATAAGTAAACAACATATAGCAAATGTTATGAAGCCGTGCCGGGTGGAATTTCAGGAGAAGAACAAATAAAAGTTGTGGATTATATCAGTAATCCAAGTAATTGAAGCATTGTTTCTGAAAAGATGTGTTGCTTTTTAAATTCTACAGCCTTAAGCACCACAAACTAAACACTATTCATCTGTGATATATTAGGTTGAAAGTTGAAACCTCACAGACAGATATCCCAAAACTTGGAAAAATGAAACTATAACAATCTGTACAGCTAGATACCACTAGTGTTTGTGTTTTGGTCGTATCCTAGGCAAACTGAGCTGTTAATTGTAGACGCTAGCATCTTTCATTTTGATGCGTCTTCAACTCCTGTCTACAGTTACAATAACAAGCTTAGGACATGCCATCTCCTTTAAAAGTGGAAGAGGTACTGTATGACTCCTACAGATGGGATTGCTGACCCCACCCGAATCCACATGATGTCACAGCATAATGCGGTCAGAACACTGCACCACCGACAAGCAGATCACTTCCAGAACTGTCCATCCTCTGCTCGACTTCATACAAAGATCCAATATTTATTTACATGAACAGATTTTAGGATTGCACAAACTAAATCCATATTGCTGGACAGGTGGTGAACTCTTCCCTCTGTCCTCTCCCTCCTGACTGTTAGATGGTAATTTACTAACAGTTAAATAATGACATTGTTCAGTGAAGCCCTGAACTATTACATATAATTTGGTCGTAAAAGAGGGAAAAGCGCAGACAGGGCAGACATAATCTCGCTTTGCTCTGACGCCTCCCGCATAACCTTTCCTGAATTACCACGATGAACTCCACACAATGTAAGCCTTTCATTTAATGTCTATATGTCTGTGGGTGAGTGTATGTTTGTGAAAAGGAGGAGCTCCATACCATACCCACCCCCCCGAGAAGTACACATATTAATTTTGCCAAATCACCCACTATGTCAAATGGATCTCATAAACTTGCATGCAATTACACTTTGGTTTGGCGTCTGTGGTAAGAAATCAGGGCATGGAATTTATACGAATTCACTAAATGCACAGAGCACACACTTGGAATAAAAAATAAAAAAACTTCCAGCAACCGTCCCCCGCATCCCCCAGCATCTCACTGTGTGGTACGCGTTCTCCTGAGAACTCATAAAGTTGCGGCTTCGTCGAGAAAACTCGTTACATTTTCGGGCCTCTCAGCACCTCTGCTAATGGCAAACATAAAATTGCAACTGTTTCTGGTGGGGCAGAAGTAGCTGCCAATGAGTGTTGCTTTGCTGGTGAGTCATCGCAGAAGGACAAACATTTGAACCTTCATTATTAAAAGCTATCGATACGTCAATATTGTGTTTGGATCTGAAAAGGCGTGTTTTTTTCCCTGCGTCTGAACTTTCTCTGAGATCCTAAAGGAGATGTCGTCTGCACGGCGATGTTGTAATGCCTGTTTTTTTTAACAGGCCTTGATGTGTCTCTGTCTAAACAACCCAGCATTCACCATACCGCGATGCATCTGTTTCAGACTTTTACTGCATTCTTTGAACAGCCATTTTGGAGATGCGTGTCATGTCTGGAAAACATTGGCTTTTATCATTCAGGGGGAAAAAAAAACATCCATTCTGCTTTCCTAAGGCTCCCTTTCTCGGCAACAGGAAGTCTAGTGGCGTTTGATATTGTAACCAAACCGGCATATCCCCTCCTCCACTCCCAATCTTTGATGAGTGTAACTGGGAGTTGGTTCCATGGAAATGAAAAGGTAGGGCAGTCTCAATGATGTATAATCATCGTGTGCAATAAAAACTGAGAAGGAACACTAGTCAGGAAGGAGAAGGGGGAGGCTTAAAGCAGAGAAGAGTAGTTTGCGGAGGGTGGAAGAGGGCAAACAAGAGACAGAGGTGTCCTGTGAAAAAGGTTAACATGTTTAAATGAGCAAAGAGAGACCTCTGCGTCTTTCTCAGTCTAATTTGCATGATTTTGTTCCTGTAACTGTCAAGTGTAGGACAGAGACAGGCAGAGAGAGAGGGAGGGAGTCTGTAACGTCTACTAAACTGTAGCTGGTAGGCTGCTCCGGGCTGTAACAGGATATCATAATGAGCCGGCCCTCCCGCTGGGAATTTCTTCCTGTCTCTGCCCGGCCTGAGACCCTCTACCTGAAGCAGACACACTGCTGGCCTTCCTCTCATTATCTTTACACACATCTCGTTTATTTTTTTATTCATTCTACTCTTTTTTTTTGTTGTTGTTTTGTTTAGACAATTGGTGATTTTTTTGTTTGAAAATAAATCAGTCTTGAGCGGCGGCTGAGAAGTAGCGACTGTACTCACAGGGCTAGTTGGTGAACTGCTATATCTAACTCTTATGTGCTAGCAGACCCAGCCTGGCTGTCACAGTAGCTACTGGAAGTTCTCTCTATTTTCTCTCACTGTTGTGTTTACTTCCCTGAAGTGTTCTGTTTACCTTTGTGCACCATTCTGTTCAATAAATAATTACTGAAGAGGAAAAATACAGCTCCACGCTAACAAGCTTGCTAACGGCCCATTAGCAATCTCATTAGCTCATTAGCTCCATCACTAACAGGGCAATACGTTTCCACAGTACACCAGTTTTTACTAGCTAGAAGTTAAATAAGAGGGAATGAATTATTTAATGGTTAATAAGCTAGCCTACGGTGGCTTCCTCCATTTTGGACGTACACTTTGACTCATTGCCTAATGGTTAATGTATGCTGTGCTCACTCTGGGTGCAGTTAGTTAAATAGGCTGTGTCTCATTCCGCCTACTTGCACACTTCAAACACTTAGTTTTAAGTATATAGTGTAGATATCACAAAAAGTCAGTGCACTGAAAGTACCCGGATGACCCCCTAAAAACGCTCAAAAAATTCAGTGTGGAATGATGGACCCTACTCGCACTGAACGGACGCCATCTTGACTACAAAGCGGAAGGGGAGGGACCATTGGGACGAGCACGTTATAAATGTGAACTCTATCGTATAAATGTAACAGCGGTAATACGAAACGTTTTACTGTCGTCTACTGCATTACTTACATGTCCTCACTGACACTGACTGAAGCCAGAAATAATCATTTGGCGAGTTAATTAGCGTAACGTTACATGTTAATGCTACCTAGCTACCTCGCTACCCTAACCTGCGTTGGCGTCGGAGGCGACGTAGTTTCCACATGCTGTGAACTGAGCGGTAAATGAACGTGCAGAAAAAAGTTTGCAAACAAAAGCCGGCATATATATTTGGCGACCTGGAAAATCGCGTTCACGTGTGTGTGGCTTGTCCCGCTCATCCCGCTCGTCTTTCCGGTAAGTGTTCTAACATAAGTGTTCCTGTTGGGACAATACTAACCATCGACAGTGGGCACTACGGCAGTAAGTGGTCAGTGCACATTAGCAGTGTACTGACGGAAGTATGCGGAATGAGACACAGCCTAGGTATCGTGGTAGCATTTACTTTATTAGCTAACGTAATGTTGTAAGCTAGGTTTGTCTGCCGCTGTAGGTTTAGAGCGATGCTTGTGGTTGAAAATCAGGATCATTTGGGCACAAGTCTGTATCTTTCCAGCTAACGGTGATAAAGCTAACTAACATGGCTATATGGGTACTGTTGTTGTTTTTGTTGTTGTTGTTGTTGTGGTTATGGCTCATAACTAGCGAGGCTGTAACACACACGTTTTAATGTGTGTACTACTTACATTGGTCTTTAGAGTTTGGCATTGCTATAGCTGAGATGAGCTTTGCAGCGACACATCTGTCATATCTGAGAGAAGAACCAGGTTAAAATCCCGGCAGGAGCGTGGCTTTATCTTACGTGCGGTAGAGAGTAGCGAGCTGGTCGCAGACAGCCAAAGCAATACAGCCACAACCACAGAAGTAGCCATGTAAGCGCTGTGGTCACAGCCAGTGGTTGTGGATACAATCGGAGCTCGGCCTTCCTCTCACTAACTGACACAGTGTAGATTCACACGTTGGAGAGTCTGGTTCGGTTACAGTTGCTGCTCCACCCACAGCAAATGACAAACAGTGAGTTATGGAAGGCATGCTAGTAATTATTTCTTGTTTTCTTGTGATCACAAAGTAATTACATTGGCAAAATCACACAGTGATTACATTATGATACTGACATAACAAGCTTTGTTTTACTGTTATTATGACATAATTACTTAGATAATGATCACCAGGAAAGGTTCCAGTATTATGTTGTGCATACTGAATATTTATTCAGAAGAAAATGGTGTGACAGCTGGTTACGCTGTGGTCATGGAGTAATGAGGAACATCGCTTTCCTGTGATCATGAATGCATCATTTTCTGATCTTACAAAAGAGTACAGAAACTGAAATAACAAACTTTAATGGGTGAATAATCTTTAGCTTAGCAGTATAATATTCCCTCTACACAAAATGACACTTAGCTAAATAAAATCTTGTCACAAGTAAAAAAAAAAGTCAACTGGTTTTAGGAAACGTACGGTATATGTGATACTGGATCAAACAACTTGTCAGGATCTGTATTTTTTCAGTGACTGTGTAATGTTGTTGTTTCCAATGACCTTCCACATGGGGCCCACCCACCCAGCAGACTTTACTAGCTTGTCGACACGGACGACACCCTCCTCTCCTACTGGAGCCTTTCCTCTTCTTCTTGCAGCAGTTGGAGAGAATGGGGAGAACATGCACTGCAGGGAGAACAACAGGGGCTATAAGTGCTCCCCTGCTTTACGAGAAGCAGGTAGGAGCTGATTGGAGCTGTGCTGTAGCCAGCAGACGCGGGGAGCTGGTTTGGGGCAGCAGGGGGGTAAAGCTACCGTGGAGACAGACATGCAGGGGAATGAGTTTCATTAGCAGAGCACTCAGCGGGCCGCTGTCACTCACTCTGCTACTGGAGCAGAACTACACTGAACTGCTAAATGTGAGGGAGTCTAAACAACAGCATGCAAAACATGGCGAGAGAATAAATAGATAAAATCACCCTCCGGGGGGGTTCTATGATGTTATGAGGGAAAGTATTCATACAGACTCTTTGGTGCTGGAGTGTGGAGTCAATTTGGAGAAAAAAAAACAGGCCCATTTATAAGATATGTTTACACAGATTAGACAGAAAAGGAACTATTCCTCTCCTAACAAACATACAGCAATATTAAATCTTAGTTAAATCAACACTACCAGAAGGATAGGGTGGTGGAAGGAGCTGTAGCAGCATCCGCATGAGAGTATCTGCAGTGTAATGGAAGAAGTGTCAGGTAATAATAATTAATTATCAAGTAATCTGCCAATTATTTTCATAATTATTCAATTAATCAAAGTGGCATCTTTTTTCAAACGATTAATTGATTATCAGCTGACAACTAATTTTCTTCTGATCAACTAATGGATTGATTGAAGCTAAATGTTAAGGTTAACATGCTAACATGCTCTCAATGATAATATTAACATGCGGACTCTAAGCGGGTAATGTACCACGTTCAACATCTTAGTTTAGTTTGTTAGCATGCTAACATTTACTCAATTTCTACAGTTAAAGTACAGCTGAGGCTGATGGGAATGTCAGTAGTTTTGCAGGTATTCTACTTACAACTATGTGTTGTATATCCAATTCATTTCCTTGATCCTTGATTGGGTCATAAACTAAAGTATTGGATGAAGTAAACTTTTGATCTAATGATGGATTGAGATGAAAAGTCAAGAGACAACCTGCTGACCTTTGATATCTGTACAAAAATATCATGGCAAGTGGTCAAATAGTTGTTTGGATGTCTAAAGTGGGGGACCAGTTGACAGGCCAAATCGACCAACACTGCCATCCCCGGAGTCCTGTTGTTAGCATGGCTTAAAGCCTTATTCTATTACCCAATGAAAAACAGATCTAGTGTGTGCAAAGCTTTAAATCCCAGATCTTCCCTGGTCTGTCTAATAGCAAGTCAAGACATTCCGACAAAAAAGCAGAGGGGTTACTTTCCAACGCTTTCTGTGCTTCGCTTCCAATCCTGTTATACTTGGGAGCGAAAAACCCGCTGCAGCTCACTGATGCCAATCACATCCTCTGCTCTTCAAGGGGTAATAACATCCCAAATTTGATTATACATAAGCAGATCGTGTCGCAGAGCAGTTCTCCACAGGTCGTGAGAACCGTCCTATCCTGGTCGTGTCAGGGTCTGCCTCTCAAATCTAATTAATTAGAGACTGAAGGAGCGTCTTGGACCACACTACAAGCTCTTCTCATTGTGCAACTGCTGCACCGTTCAGTAGGAGAGTTCGGAAACCTCACCACAGCGAGGCCATGGGAACTGAGAGAAAATGTGGAAATTGATCCAGAATGTGGTCGTGAATTCGTGTTTCATGTTGGGCCATTTGCTGATGCTCTTATTCAATGAATGCAGCGGGAGGAAAAGCTCTCGGGCTAGTGGTGATGGTGCAGATGCTTACGAGTGAGTGACAAATTGTTTCTACAACCCATAATCCAGCTGGGATCCAACGGTTTCATTTCTACACGGGTAACCTTTCTCACTCTGACCTCGGCGGAATCCAATAACAGGATCATTCTTTTTATAAAGTTGAGCTGGTGCAATTTAAACTCATAATCAACCCACTTTACTGAATATGATCCTCACCGGGGAGATCCGATGTAAAGTTCCCGTCTTGCCAGGACGGTTTTGGGTCTGTGGTCGGACCAAACCTTCACTCCTCAGCAGCGCAGGGAGAGAGGAAGCCTGCCTGTCTGCCTGTCAGCGCTAATCGCACCTCATCTGGTTCCTGTTTGCAGTTTTATTGAGCTGCTGCCATGTCCCAGTCAGCTCGCTCACGGTTTCCCCCCACCACCCCCCCCTACTCGCATATTCATTTGCACATACAAGCACACGTTAACTCAGGATTTGCTCATGGACATTACAGCAAAGATGCCGCGGCGTTTCTGCCATCCTGCTGCCAAGATAAACACGCATACAAGTCCTCCTGTGACAATGTGGTCTTCATTGACTTTAGATGAGATTAGATGAAACTTTAATGACCCTTGTGGCGAAGCTGGATTGTTGCAGCTGCACCTAATTGGACACAGCGAGGACAAAATAAGATACAAACAAAAGGCTGGCGCAAAACAGCGTCTGCACGGCTAGCATTAGCAGCGTTAGCAGCTACGGCTTCAACGTAATCCCGTGAAAGCTGCGAAGAGGGAGATTGAGCTCAGCCAGTTTCATTTGACTTTTACAGCTCGGTTATATGCAAGAAGTACCAGAGGGGAAATCAGAGGAATAACCGTCACACTGTTTGAAATTCATGGAGATGACATCACACACCCTTGGTCACGAAAACAGGCAAACGGACGATGAAAAATTCCTGGACGCTGCTGTGAGAACGGAAAGGTCCCGCCAACAGCGGATGTCTCTCTCACACACACGCACACACACGCATTAATCCACTCATAGGGGCACACTGTCATTCTCTTCATCCACACATACACAGCAGACCTTCTCTGTGAACGACTAAGTGTCCAAAATGCTAAAACACACCACACACACACACACACACACACACACTACTCACTATTCTGACGTTATAAGTATAACAAAGGGACTGGAAGTTGGGAGTGGAGGTCTGCTGACTTGAGGTGTGTGTTTTTGTGTGCATATATGTGCTTTCACACATACTCTTGTTTTTAACCTTTAATTTCCCTCATGTTTATTTGATGAAACATAAACCCGCATACTTCGGCACTTTGAAGACTTGCCTGTTAAAACTCAAGGAAACGTCACATCACGGTAAAGCCTCTTTCATACACACACGGGAGACATATATGAACTTCTAACATGTACAAAGCTCTAGCTGTATTCACAAAGCTGATTTTACACGACTCCCGTGTCTCCGAAGCTGCCAGACTAGACTGTGGATTGCTTCGACTCACACAGCTCGGCTTTAAATGCAGCATTTTATTTTAATGGGAGCCGATTCTCCCTGCAACACCATATTAAAAGCAGAGACAGTTAAATAGGCTTCATGTTCTTTTCCACTGTGCCAGACAGAGGCTCTAACACGGCACCAGTCTGTTAGTCAGCCAGCTCACGGTGTTTATGGACTTATTAACAAGAACATCAGTGATGGTGTCAATCACTCAGTGTTTCATAGAGAGGCAGTGACTGGCTCTAAACAAGATGTGGGCTTGATTCTTTAACGTCAGATGGGGTGTGTGCTGGAGGGCTGCAACCCTGTGCCGGGTAATGCCAAGGCTTAAGTTGGGTTCCTGTATTTTTAAACGTAATTTAGCAGAGAAAGTGCATCCATGGGTGTCAGGTGTTGCAAGTGGACAAACAACGCCCAATGGGCAAAGCAAGAGTGTAACCAGTGTGTATCGTCAGTTGAATTAAAGCAAAAATACAGTTTTCAGTTCACATGTCAAGCTTGGGTATTCAGTTTAGCAGTACCAGTCATGTTCAGGGCTTATAAATGTTGGGTTTGGGTCTCAGTTTTAAGCCTGTGCAACTATTGTTAATACTGTCATTTCCATCCATTAAGGAAAATCACTATTACCTGTTATATAGTACAGCTTATTTAATAAATAAGTAATGTATCTTTTTATTTTGAATTGACTGCCTTGATTCAGTGTGACATCGCGCAGTGTAGTTGTAAATTTCAACCCCCTCGCCTGACCCTTCTGTTCTAAGCATGTAGGAGAAACCACAGTGGCAGCAAAAAGCATGAAAGTCCCTATCTAGAGCCAGTGTTTGGTTTGTCTATTGAGGGCTACTTTAGAAACATGGCGGTTCAACATGGTGGAAGAGGACCTCCTCACTCAATGAAAACACAACAATTCTTATTTTCAGATGATTATACACTCATGAAAACATACCTATTAATATTATCTTCCATTTCTGCATAGATGCATTGAGATAGCTCAACATTTTGGGAAATTATTCATTTATCTTGGCAAGAGTAAGATGAGCAGATCAATACAATAAATAAGAAAGCAAGTAAACATTATTTCTTAAAATGCCATACTATACCTTTAAAGGACCAGTGTGTAGGATTTAGTGGCATCTAGTGGTGAAGTTGCAGATTGCAACTAACTGAACACTCCTCACAAATGTATTTCAGACCTGGCAAGCTGTGAAGTGTGTAGGAGAAACTACAGTGGAATTCATTAGATATATATACATATCAATGCATACATATACATGTATTAAATACAATTGTATTTTTTGAACAGTCCAGTTGAGTCTTGTTTGGTCTGAGCTAAGCCTAGCCTAGGTCCCATCAAAGCCAACCCATACCAGGCCAGGCCAGGCCTCCTGTCATCTAAATGGGACAGGAGTTAAGCCAGTGCTTCCTGTCAGACTGCAGGGCTCTCAGGTTCCACCTCTGGTCTAAATTATGTCTGTCTGTCCCAGACTGCCACACTAACCCTCACCCTTCCACCCTCCTCCCCAACACCACCATCATCCCCATGCCCACATCCCTCTCCCCCTGTCACTACTCCCCCTAACACATGGCTGGAAAGAGTGCCAGATACCCTGCTCAAGTGGAGACGTACTGGGACAATACCGACAGTTCACCTCTGTGGAGGTAAAATTACAGGGTTAAAAAATAGGCTTTAAGGATAGGTTTGGGCTTTTCCAAGTCTACGATGACACAGTACTCACTTTCCATATAATTGTTAAAGGAGTTATGGGTTGCAGATCATTCCTCCTTTCTACAGCTTTGAACAAATACCGTCGAAGAGCAACTATAGGGTAAGGAGCAGGGGATAAAATCCAGTCTTCGCTGTCCAAATGAATCATAATTGTGAGGCTTAAACGGTCTAAAGGTAAGTTCAGAGAGAGCGCGAAGCAAATTTCGCTATTCATGCAAATTCATCTGCTGGAACCAAACAGCTACATCCACAATCCTCGCTTGGCTCTGATTTGTTGTTTTCGCTCGGGCCCAGTTTATTCTTGCAAATACCACTAGAAGCACTAGAACGAGCCAGAAGAACCAGATTTTTTTGCAGATTATCGGTCTCATGTATTGTCAGGATATAGTGAAAGTTTCAGAAAATATGACAGAAACCTATTTTTTATAAACAATTACCTACTGCAGCTTTAACATTAGCATTTTCCTCCTCTGCAAATTGTATTTTTTGTAACAGCATATTTTAAAATGTACACAAGTAACACTTTGTAAGCTAAATTACAAATATGTCAAAAGAGGAGTGTAAATTAATTTGTTGCTTCCACCATGGCCTCATCCCCCCTCTAACTGCAGCCTGCAGGGTCTGCCCAGTGTTGGGGAGACAGCCTTAATCTACTTCTCACTCTTAATGCTCCACAGATGAGGGACGCCACCATCGCGTCAACCCACACAGGACGTTCCTGGCTGCTGCACTGAGCCGGGTTAGGAACAGTGCGGTGCTGCCAGGCTTGAAAGGAGAGGAGAGGAAAGGAGTGACGGGTAACGAAGAGCCGAGCAGAGAAGCAGGGCCGCTGTAAAAGCATTTTCCTGTACACCCCACAGGGGAATCAAAGGAGCAAAGGGGGAGGGACGGAGGAGAAGATTATCACAAAGATCTTTTGAGAGGGGGAAAAACTTTAATGTTAAAAAGGTTAGAGCGGTCACATAACCTCCCACACTGAAAAAGGAGAGCAAATGAAAGCCAGAGCTCCTGCTTCCAGCTCGCAGGTTATGGAATTATAAAGAGTGCTTGGAAATATAATGTTATGTTTAATTCAGCATGTCTCAGGGCAAATCAATTGAAAAATAAAATGAGATTTACATGAACGTGGTGGAGTAAATACGGGTTCGAGAAGGGAAATAGCCACGGGAGATGGATAAACAATTGTGGGGGATGTTTTATCCTGAAACCCTACATGGGTTTTAAATGTCCTTTTGTGGCTTGATCTTATGAATCTGGTTAAAATGGGCTTCTTTTGGCCCTGAGGCAGAGGGGCCCTGTTAGATATGATCTTCAGTGTGGCCTTTGCATGCACGGGGTGAGCTTTAGCAACAATGGCTCATCTGAGAGAGCCCGTAAACATGTGCCTGGGACCTTGACCCCGGCAGTAAACAGGCTTTCCACCTGATGATGAATAGCAGAGCTGGGCAGGGCACAGAAGAGAGGCCTGTTGCTCTCCTGCTTTCTCCCTGCTCCTTCCTCCACAGGCAACATTTAAAAGAATTTACTATAGAATAAAGCTGGGAGTATGTCTTTCCTTTTTCATTGTCAAGAAATCCCATAAAAAGACAAATACCAACAATGAATGTATCTACTAACAAGTATTGTGTGTCCACAGCCTGATATATCTTCTTCCTCTGTGCCATAGAGCTCCATTGTTGTCCAAAAGCTATTAAAAACCCATCAGTGAGACACTGTTGCACTGGCTGACATGTTCTTTCATTACTGTAAATACACTCACATTGTAGTTTATTTTTAATCAGTCCCATAAATACTCACTAGAGCACCAAATGCATATTAATCCGCAGCTGGAAATAGGCCCCAACAAATGTTTCCTTCTGTTTGAGTAACATTAGTTAAAAACTACAGTGCCCAGCTTTTTTTGGACATTACAGAGCCCTTTTAATTAATGAAACTATATATATCTGTGACACATTTTTGCCATGTGTGCAGTAGGAACCATTGGGCTGAAGTTGAAAAGTACTGAGAGACGCACTGTTGTTTTAGGTCTTTTCATGGAATTTGCCTAAAAATAAAAAAATATACCAAATTGCGTTAGACCTGACAGACACCTGGCATTGGGGATATGAATGATTGTCATGCAAGACAGTTGCTCTTTTTATCCCGTGTACTTTCTCATACTGGAAGACAACTAAACATAGAGTCAACTCACAACATCCTGACACAAAGACTAGCAGGACAGAATGTTTTGTCCCTGGCACCTCCTACCTACCTACAGTATGTATCTTACACAAGTCGTGAAAGACATTAAGCTGTGATTAGCCGGGTTCATGTCATGATTCATGATTTCATAATCACATTTCTGTCTTCTGCTTGACATAGCCATCTCACTGATATTGGGTCTTTTCTGGCTATATAAAGGTTAAATAAAATTGTCTCTTGGTCAAGTCACAGCAGGAGTGTATGACTCTGATCACCTAATTGCACACACACACACACACACACACACACACACACACACTAAAATGTTTATGCTCTGTTACAAGGAACCTCCTAGTTCAGTGAGTAGTGGACAGAGGAAGCCCCCTGTTTGTTTTGCTTGACCTGTTCTGCATCAATCCCCAAAGACAAGCCCACGTCATGATATATTTATGTCTGGAGCCCCCTTTTGTCCTATCAGGCAAGAAGAGGAGGCCCTCCTAGGTTTTTAAGTTAAGAGCTATTTTTCATATTTACATATTCACCATGAATCCTGTAAAATCAGCCAGCTAGTATGATGCCCATGAAGCCTGTTAGATCGAAGCATCTTGCTCAAGGATGCTAAAATAGGTGTAGTTGCCTGGAAGAGTGGTACCATAGTTACCATCACTTTACTGATCCTCATACGCAGATGAAAACTGAAAATTGATTTCAGCTACAGGACAGGGACTTCCTGCTGAGCATCTCACACTGAGGTTGGGATGAGGTCACTTCACACTGAAACCACCGGCCACACCAAACCTGCCTAGAAAAACCCAGAGCACCACAGAGTAAAGGAACAACGTGTCCTCACCAGTTTCCCCTCTGGATGCCAGTTTGACCCTGGAGGGATTTAGGTAGCAGCCTCAGAGACACAAAGGCCAGATAAGCAGAGGGATGGCTGTTTATCTCTGCATGCTCCAGTTTCTAAACAGGACGCAGACTTGTAAGAGCACAGGGAGGCCTGAGGCAGGTCTGGGATCAACTGGTGGACTATGTCAACTTTCTGGGTGGACAAGACTCTTGGCTTAGTAGGACATCTGACTGATAAATATTCTGTGTATTGGTCGAACAAAGGGAACACAGCTGACAAGTAAAAGACTGATATATTGCAGAGTTCTTTTGCCAGAATGTTCATAATGCTAGCTTTTGCCATAGTAGACAAGCTTATGAAGCAGCCTTTAGACATTCACAGTAAATGCAATCCCAAATGATTTAAAGAAGTAGTACTAAAGTATAAAAAGACTCATCATCATGTAACTGTTCCCATGCTGGGAATTATTAAGATAAGAGAACAATGTTCTAAAGAATTTCATGATTAATTATGTGAAAGATCAGATAAGCAAGATGCATCCTTTCCTGTGAATCCCTTCAATCCAGCGCAGGCATGGCGGACTCCGCCACAGTGAAAACTACTACATTGAGGAGTAATTACGTTGAGTGTCTGTTGCTGAAAAGGCTCGAGGTCGGGTTGGGAACAAAAGGTCGACTGCAGATAGTATCAAGAATGAGGTTTCATTTCCTTAACATCATATGGATTATAACTAAGTTACAAGACTGGACTCATGATTATAAGTTATGAGGGTAAAAACTAAATAATTCAATTTGACCTGATTTGAAACTGACAGACCTAATCAGTTAAATTAATAATAAAAAAGGAGATTCTCATTTTGTATTGAATCATAGCTAAAGCTTCTTGTCAGTTATCAGAAGGTACCCAGTTCTGTTAAATCTAGAGAATAGCTTGTTTTTTTGGCATATCTTTTTTTTTAATGTGAAAAAGTTGGACTCATCAAAGAAAGGAAGAATTTGGACCATGCGATCGCCAACATGACGGTTTAGCCTTAGTTTTTCTAAGCTTTTACAGGGAAGATAAAAACATATCTTATCATTGAAAGCAGATGGGTTTATATTCTCGCCAAAAGCGGAGGAACTTAAAAACCAAGTGGAGGAATGGAGTTCCTCAGATCAACCTCTCACACTGACAGTATTCCTCTGGCCTAATCAGGTGTGTGTGTGCGCATGCGGGCCTGTATGCGAGTGTGTTTTGGGGGAAGCAGATGAGGACATGATGGGGGAGGCGTTGACCCCTAAGTGTCTGTGCTACAGGGGGCAGGTTAAGGGCCTCATGTGCTGGATCACTGGCTAATAAGTATCCGGTCATTCCCCAAGGGATCACGGCTAGTCTGGATAGAGAGGTGGTGGTGATGTTGGTGTCTGTCGCTTTGTAATTTAAAGTAAAACGAACTAATAAGTCAATAGAACTACACATTTCATGTTCAAAATTCCCATAATATCTAATAATAAAACCTGTTTGGCTTGTTTTCCATAAATTCTGCTACACCGACGTCTCACACAGCACCACATTATTAACTGGTCCCTCCCGATTTCTCATGGATGATAAAGACATTTCCCCCCAAAACAAATTCCGCAGTTTAACATTCCCAACAAATGTCATAAAGCCTTCCGGCAAGAGAATAATTACCCAGTGTACCCCAACATACAGCAACTCCTAAATGTCATATTTTACACGCCCCAAGGCGCAGCACTCAACATGTGGTAGCTGCGTCAGTTAGCGAGTGCTCAAACATAAACAAATAGATAAATTCATTTTGTCAGGCAGAGAGGATTTTACCACTCCACTTGCTTTTATCACTCACAGACTCCTTTGGCGGCCTGAAGTGGTGGGTCTTCTCTGTCAAAATACGCGCCAGAGCATTTTTCCTCAACATGCTGGACAGCTCCACTCGACAACGCCAGGATAAACACTAGATCAAGAGGGAGAGGTAAAATATAGATACACAGTCAGCCCACAGTATTTAGTCTAAGAGGCCTGTAATCAAAGTTATGTGCGTGAGCTACAGGAGTTGAACTTCTCTTCATGTCTGTAAAGTGAGCAACAGCTACAAGTTATTCACCTCCTTAAGGATAAAGATCAGATGAGCATCCCCCTCAGCTGTTTCTCTTTAAGGCTGAAACCTTAATCCTAACATGAGGCAACAGAGCAGATAGACAAGAAAACCAGGGATCAACTTGTGTGACAGCAAGCATCTATCTACCCGACTGAGGTGCCATTAAGTGCAGGCATTATTCTGTTCTTAATTAGGCACAGCGAGAAAGTCAAAATCACACTGTGACGCCATGGTGGTTTTATTCCAGAAACACAGTTTTTGCTGTACTTGTGGGTAGATCCTGAGTAGGCATGGGACGATTTTTAATGAAAATGTATTGGCCACGATTGGATACACAATATTATCACGATAATCATGAGAACATACTTTTAAAATGCTACCAAAACATACTGGCAAATGCAGTCTCCCCCTTGTCTCCCTGTTCAAAATAAATCAGGAAATCAGTATAGGACTGTATGCTGGCAAGCTAGACAGCTTTTTCAAGTCAAGCTTTGTGAAGATATTCACAGTTATTCTGTTTCACTATTATCACAAAATTGGAAATTCACCATGATAAATATATCTGTTTTTGAATCGTCCCATCCCCAATCCTGAGGGATTGATGCTCACAGGCTACTCATTTGGTATCAATTCCTTTAAAAGACATCAATAATAAAATTATATGAATAAAAAATGTGGGTGGCTACGTTTTCAGTATTTGACATGTCTGTGCCAATAAACAGCCATAATTATTATATTTAGCTGGGCCCTATTATATGACTGGAAACCTACGCTGCAAAAAAGGAATCTCAAGAAAGTAAAAAAGCATTGTTTCTGGTTATCTTTTGTCTGAAAATAAAAATAAACTTGTCAAGCATGTTCTGCATTAAAAAAGTAATCTCATTTTATGAAAATATATCTATCTTATCTCTTAATAAGATATTCCAGCTCATATTGAGCTCAATTTAACCAGTTATAACAATGGTTTGCATAATATCCCAGCAGAGGAACAAGATTTCTTTCCCTATTCTAAGAGTAAAACCACTCGCACAACTTTTCAGTTTAAGAGAAAGTAGTCTTGTCCCAGTGTTGGAAATGAAGCAGCTGTTTAGTTTTTCATTGTTTTAATAAAAAAAATGCTAAAAATAAAAATGCTTCTTGTGTCTTCATTTAAGAAAAAGTATGCTGTTTTGCTGATTATTAATCTTAGCTTAAGGTGCAAATTCTTCAATTCAGCTAAAAAAAAAAGAAACTAACATCATTTATTTAAGTCTATCTTAAATTACCTAGTTTTCAATGCTTTTAATAAGAACAGACTTTGGCCTTTGTTTTCTAGTTTTAAGGCTCATTACAGTCTTTCAGTGGTTAGATTTTATGATACTTTTAAGAATTCTAGCCAAGCGAAACTGGTGTACCCCATTGGCAGGTTTGTGTTGCTCAATACAAGAAAATGTTATTATATTTAAGAATATTTGGCTTATCTCTAGAAGGGCTGTTTTTGCAGTGTATGTGACATGAGAACCAAGCACGCAGCCATGTACAGCCACACACTAAAGCTCAAACTCAGCAGGAAGGAAAGGTAGTAAAAATAAAAATACAGCAAGATTTTGGAACACTCTTTTTTTACACTTACTGGCACAAACATTTTCATTTAATCTAAGGCTGTCACAGGGATGCCCCGTAATCTATGTTGTGCATTGGTGCCACAGTCACAAAATCTTTTTATTAACCTTTTTTCTTGATTATTTTTTGTGTTTCTTTGTGCTTCTCTTCCAGGCTGCACTTGGCCATCCTCTGGTTTGGATCGGCCCATTTGGACTCCTTTTATGGTCTAGTTCCTGGGGGAATGTGCCAAGTGTGGTAGGATGAGGAGGAGGTTTGGGAGATGTTTGCAAGATATGCTGATTTAGAGCAGTTTGAGATTAAGTTTACTCTGCACATGTTTAGTAATGTTTTTCTAATGTTAACTTATACAGGTTATCTGTTGGGTAACTGGTACATTTCTGCTATAAGTTAATTCATTTACCTATTGTCACCTCCTGGGGTAGGAGGAGCTGGGAGTTGGGGCTTATCCCAGGTTTCAGATGATGTTGGCGAGCAGGCCACAGTGACTGGATACTGCCAGGGGCTCTTTATTTCTCATTTTTATTTAGTTTTGTTGTTCTTTTGGGCCAAGCTGATCTGCACTGTAAACAACAAATCCACTGCTGTAAAGAAAAAGGAAAATAAAGAACTTGAACCGTTGAAAAGGTCCCTTCCTTTCTGCCGTCAACCATTTTTACATAGGCCTATTTGCATTTGTAATATATCTCTTGTTCACAAATCACATATCTATTTCAGATGTGGTCAATTTTCTTATCTCCCATCCCTAGTATAGCTACAGTGCTTTATTAATGTTGGCGTGAAACTGTGGTGTTACAGCAGCCAAGTCACATAAATCACAAAAAAGAGAAGGTAGGTATGAAACAGAATACAATAAAAACATACATACAAAACAAATCATAAAATAAACTATCTACAACTCTACAACTAGAATAAAGCCTGAAACAGAAACCTAACTAAAGACTAGGACTAACTTTAAGTAGGCTATGTGTGGAATGTAATTCTGATTTGTCTAATTCTAACCCGAGCTGCACTGACTTTGGCTGATAAGAACAACTTGTGCTGCGACTGATGATGAAGGATACATTAATAGGGAGTGTTTCTGTATTTACACAATAACAAATCTTCATCATGTTCAGACCAAATAAAAATAAAACCAAATTCAGCTACCTGTGTTTGAATAACATTCCCACTGAAGCCTGGAGGTCTCCACACAATCACTTTGCCTAGTAAACACAACCGATCACAATAGGTCATAAAACTCAAGTAGTCCTGGGAGGAGCTTTTATAACAACATTTAAAGATTGGTATAAATACATTTTTCCATTTACAAAAAATAACAATACTGTCACTTTTCCAGTGTGAACTCTCTACGTACCTGCTTAGCATTAGTATGCAGTATGGAATTGGGATACAGATACAATCTTGGAATATAACTTCCTGTATATGGGTGTGGGATTAGATTTAAGACCTTCAGCTGTAACACCAGCTTCAATGTGCAGAGTCTGGAGGAATCTATCTCACCAACCGCATGTTATTTTAGACCACTTCCTAAACTCTGATAGTGGTTTTATCCTCGCTCACACAGAAACGTTGTCAGAAAGACACAAGCTTCTCTGCTTTCAGCCCGGTAATCCCTGGGATCTACACTCACAATGAACACACATCAGAGCCGGCCATAGCATCAAGTCCCAAGGCTATGCTGCCAGCTCAAGGCGCACATCTCTGTTAGGTAGAGAGGGCTGGCCCGCTGCCAAGCCAAATGGCTTTGTGGGAGCCATTATCAGCAGTCCTTAGCACGCACGCAAGCTTCAGGAGGTCACCACACCTCTGGGTGCCCTTCTTCCTGCCACAGATTCAGGTTTATGAGGTGTTTATTCATGTTACCATGGTGGCTTTCAAACCTGAAATTGTCCAAAAAAAAAAATTAAAATGTAGTTTACCATTAGCTAAACTAGCATATAGTATGTCCTAGCCACTGTAACCGGGCACAGCAGGCCTGTTCAAGCTTCGGACCTCCACATGTTGAACAGCGTTACTCTGTGTACATATTTTCAGTTACGGCTATATTTCTTACCCAATCCAAAACCAAAAACACAAAAGCTAAACTGTAAGGAATGGATTCAACTGTGTTTGTCTGCTCCAATGTGGAGTCCAATCGCTAGCATGTCTGGCTAACTAGCTTATTATGTACAGTAGTAACCCAGTCCAAGGCCCTACATTATTTTGTGGGGTTTAGAGATTATGCTCAAAAAGCCCTGTTCAAGATACCTATGCACTGTGTAGTATTTCCCAACTCTAGGCTATATCGGGGTGTGCTAATGTTAGCAGCTCTGTCCTGCTTTTTATAGGATTTGGATAAGTTTACACTTCACCGCTCCACAAACTGTATCCAAGATAGCATTGGTCAGTCTTCATGCTATCATTAAAACAGAAACATACTGTATTCAGTACAGTTGTGACACTGCAGACTTTCAGTACGACTCCAGGTCAAGTCACACATACGTTTTCTGACGGCTCTGCAGTGGTAGGGGGTATAAGTGAAGGGCCGGGCAGGGGTACTGAGGAGGACGTGACCAAGACCAACTTCAGATGGAAGAAAAAGGAAGTTCCTGGGCGACCGACAATGAGGCTGTATCTAAGAACAGGGTGAGCAGACTCTATTGCCTGAGGAAGGTGAGAGGAATATGTTATGGCCAGTGCCCTGTATGTCACTGCAGTCTGCTGGGGGAGCAGCATTGGAGCCAGTGATTTAATGAAGGCTGGCTCCATAATTAGCCTGTTGTGGTGGAGGACACTGAACAATCCATTACGGATAATTCTGAGTGTGTTGTTGCACTTTCAGACTGGATCGGCTATATCGGGTTACCTTACATTGAACTGTAAGTCTTACATTTATTCCCCAAGACTCGTAACGAGCTCTACACTGGAACACAACAACAATGCATTCATATTTTTATGTGTTCCAGTCATGGTAAAGAGTTTAGCTTCAGTGTTTTAGCATGATATCATGTATGTGGCTATCAAGTGCTTATTGACAGAAATATTTTCATTAGTGTATAATCACCTGAATATAGGAATAGTTTATTTGTTACCTTAGAATGAGCCATGGACTCTGCCATGTTGAGCCGCCATATTTCTACAGTAGCCCAGAACGGACGAACCAAAAACTTTGGTGTTCAGTTAGTTGCAACTTCACCGCTAAATGGCCACACTGGTCCTTTAAGGCAATAGTATTTCTGGGGCAGTCAGTGGAGTGGGGGGATTCCACGTTAAGTCAAAGTACACACCAATACAAGAAATTCTACCACTCATGTACAGTACATGAGCCTATTCATGTCATCTGTGAAAGGATGAGTGGTTGGAGGGACTGTCTGCCTCTTAGGGCAGTGAAGGGGGGGCGACATTGTTCTGCCATCTGTCTTCAGGGGCCCCTCGTCCCTCAGCTGACAGATAGGGGGCCAGTGAGTGCCCTTGGCTGCACAAGGAGGACAACATGCAACACCGCGTCATCGTGGAGCTCCTTAGAAAGTGGACCTGCACCTGACAGTTCTGACAGTGATGCCTACAGGCTGTAGACCTGCACGAGTGTGTGCATGAGAGCCATTTTGTTTGCACTTTCAGGCTGGGCCTTGCTGGAAAGCCCTCTTTTAGGAACATAACAAAACCTTTTTGCTATTTACAGACGGTGACATTTAGCTTCAAGAAGCCTGGTCCGTCCTGTAAACATTCCCAACATTATTATTTTTCTTTTGGGGCAGATTTATATCTAAATGTTAACAACACACTGGGGTAAATGTTTAGATGGGGGGGGGGAGGTATATGAGGACATGCACTGAAGCTGTAGTTTTATCCAGTGGAAGGAAATGAATTGGCTAAATATTTAGATCACGTCTTATTCCAGCGGATGTCTGTCACCACAGAGGATGATTTGTCTCTGCAGTCATGCAGATTTGTAAATTAAAAATCCTCAAATTTCTGTCTTCTGGAATGACAAGTTGTGTTTATTTTCTGGAATGTCTCTATTTGTTTGTGGTTGGGAACTGGTAAACAGCCTTCAAGTATCAGTGATATGATTTAGACCATGACTGCTTCACACTGGGGCCGCTATAACAGCTTCTGTCAAGGCCCCAGCTTTACTGTAGGATGCTACCAATGTAACACACTAGGGCTGCAGCGATTCATTATGTTCCTTATCAATTCATCTGCCAGCTCTTAGAACTGGCGGCCCGTGTGCTGAGGCTGAGTTCGAGTCCAACCTGTGGTGTTTTTTAGTAGTCCAGTTGAGTGTGTTGTCTTCCTACTTTCCTACTTCCTGTCCTTTTCCTTTAGACTTCCATACTACAAGGAGTTTTTAACAGGTAATGAGACAGTCTCAATTTAATTCTGATGAATCTATATGACCTACATTAACAAATGAGACTGTCAGCGAGAAGGCTATTTCTATATAGTGATTCTTAATGCCTGCCACCAGGTTGGATTCCCATGAATCAGATGGAACGAGGCGGTTGAAACACTAGTGCTTTTGTCCACAGGGGCCACCATAATCAACACAAAAAAGTGAAAGTTCCTTGTAGGTGCTTTAAATTACTTTGAAGCATACTGAGGCCTTTACAATCGCATAAGACAGAGAAAATTGGCCAACGCTCACATGTGTGAAGCTACTGTTTGGCGTTTTTGGCTTGAAAAAAGACTAGTAAAGATTAATCGCTAATCAAAATGATTAATTAATTATTAATTTTCAGTTGTTCGACCAATCCATTAGTCAACCGATCGTTTCCGCACTGTATCAAATTAAAAGCAACGCACGCTGTGTGTAAGGGGGAACAGGAGAGCTGCTGGAGCATGGTGAATGTGAGGACATGGAGGGAAGAGAACCAAGAAAAACACACGGATTTAGAAAGGCCTGTTACTACCCTGGGAGGTGTGCATCCATTACTGTGCTCAGGTGTTAACAGGTTCCATGTGTGTTTACACTTCATATATTGTTCCACATGCTGCTGCCGCCACAGTGGGCGCAGGGCCTTTCTGGACTATTACTGCATTATTGTGAGGGTAGCAGGGGAGAAACAAAGAGGCAGCTCCTCACAGATTTCAATCACTGTGTGTTGTTAACCCTGCTCCAGGAATGTCACCCACCTGAGGAAGGAGAACTTGCAGGTCCTGCAGCCTGGAGGTGGTGGTGAAGTTGTAAAAGCGGATTTAAAAAAAAGAAGAGATTTCTGCTTGAAATCAGCATCAATAAAAGTCCACTGGCAAACTGTGGTGGGGGTCAGCTTCAAAACAAATTGGGGCTCTTTTGATGAAGGCCGGTCAGCCACCTCATTAAATTTGCATGTGAATACAAACAGCTTGACCGCCTAGTGCTGCACAAAATGGCCGATGATAATGACCGTGCCGCCGCCACTGGCTCCGGCTTTTGTCGAGGCCGAGCTGTGACTGCTGGATGTCGGTGTGACGGGAGGAGGCCTGGCAAACTCTGATGTGGTGTGTGTGTGTGCGGTGGTCTAGGTGGTGCGTACGTGCAATTAATGCACAAAGTAGCCAGACAAAGACAAAGTGTGTCCCAGTGGCTCCTTATCACTCCTCATATAAAGGTTAAAACAAACATGGAGTCTCTTTTTTGGCCTATGTGCGGCGATTTCCTCACCTTCCCGTGGCCACCTGACACCCATGGGTGAGCCAGCAAAGTGGGATCAGGCTAAAGAAAACAGCAGTCACATTAGGCAGGCCAGGCAGAGGACATTGTTATTATTACAAGGGTAATAGTCCTGGGGGAGGCCCTGAGCGTGGGCTGAGCCTTGCTAATGCAAGCTGCCGCTAAGTGGTTAGCTGCTAATAGTGTTTTCCTGTCCTCCTAATGGAAAGAAACAAGGGTCACCGCTCAGCACAGAGACACACACACTCTTCAGTGAAGCGGACCTCAACTTTAACTTACAGGATGTCTTACTTGCGGTTACCATGGTGACCAGAGAGACTGTAGGGTGTGAACTTTTCAACCCAAGCGTCCCCGTCTTGCTTTGTGTGACGCACACGGTGTATAATACATGATTACTGTGACATTTGGACTTGTGGAAATGTAAATATTCAGCCGGAGTTTAGAAACTCTTGACGAATGAGCGCGACAGAAACCTAACCCCCGGTCTCCAAACAAACTGTCAAAATCAAGCTTTTACCGTTCTACTTGTTGCTGTTTGCATACACATTTTTGCAAGAATTCAGCCAGAAAGTAACTGTCTGCCATAATGGTTGAAATATTTTGTTCCAGTAGTTGGTGGTGCTGTGGTAATATAGCATAAAACACAGTGTTATTCTACAAAACAAAGTGTCCCTGGAAGTTCTTCAATACCTTTTATCCTTAAAGGGTCAGTTCACTCAAATGACAAAAAAAATAATGTTTTCTTAATTACGTACCTCCACAGAACACACTGCCAACAGGTTTAACTGGAACTACTTTCTGCTTAGAAATAGCCCGTTGGAAAACAGTGTGTTCTGTGGCTTATCCAGAGTAAAACAGAAGTACCTGCATGTCTAGACACCACTTCGTAATTTGGGTAAACCAGCCATTTAGCAACAAAGAATGAACTGTAAAGGAGACGGCTGGTGTTATTTTATTTTTCTGATTGCCACCCATAACAAGGCCAAAACTCAACGCGTGTCCATCCGTCTAACTTCTCTTTTTCACTCAGCCCCGAGCCCATTGGCCAGCAGTTAAAGCTGCGGCAGGTAATTTTTATAAAAATATCTTGTTACTGTGGTCTGAAACTAGTACACAAAGAGATAATCTGTGAAAAAATCAGGCTCCTCTAGCTTGTTCTCACGCTCCTAATGGCATTTGCTAGAATCCAGCAGGCCTGAACAAAAACAACCAATCAGAGCTAAGAAAGATATAAAGACACTTTGGTTTGGAGGCTTGAAGATGGTCGATTGTTGAGTCTCATTCCTAAAGCATCTGTATTTTCAGGCTCGGGAATGAGACTCAACAATCTTTCTTGGCTCTGATTGGTTGTTTTGGTTCAGGCCCGGTGGATTCTTGCAAATGCCAGAGGATCCTGATAAATTCATAAATTATCTGCCTCATGAACTTCTGTCAGGATATAGTGAAAGCTTCAGCAAATAGAACAAAAAAAATATTTTTTATAAAAATCACCTACTGCAGCTTTAAGATGAACATCTTTAACCACAGCTCACAAATACAGTTTCATTCTTAAACACTCTCAAAATTGCCAGGCACTCAAATAAATGGTGTATTTCTCAGGGACTATTTTCAACTGTGGATTAATCCAAATTTAGTGCTCTAGTATGTGAATGTATGTGGGATTGAGTCAAAATAAACCAGTGTGTGTGTGTGTGTGTGTGTGTGTGTGTGTGTGTGTATAATATGTCAGCCAGTGCAACAGTGTGGCTAATTGGTGTGTTTTTAATAGTTTTTGGACGACAGTGGAGCTCTATGGCACAGAGGACAGTATTTATCAGACTTTGATACACACAATACTTTCAGAATACATTCATTGTTGGTTTTGGCCTTTTCATGGGATTCATTGACAGAAAAAAAAATAATTAGAACCACCAGACATATCTTTTAATATGTCAAATAAGAGAAGTGTGGCTACTCAAAACTAGTGCAGACCCCGGGGAAATGACTCCTAAAAGCAAAATAAGATTGAAATCCCTCCTCTATGACAGCCTGCTGAACACAGGAGGCACACTGTATTTACTGACATCCAGAAAGGCAGAATAAAGGAGTGCTTACTGGCATTAGAGTGAGCACAAAATAAATAGCACTGCTACTTCCAGGATAAATCCAGCCAATAAGGAGGGAAAGAGAAAAAAGAAGTTATTTGAAGCTGAAAACCTGACCTCTGGAGAGGGTTCAAGAACGACTGACAGATGTAGCAGCTCTACTGTAAAACAAGGCCTCACTGTACCGAGCACGCCACGGCCACACTGAGACCTAGCTTTGAAACGCCACGCTGCCAAAGCAGGATGCTCCTGTCACACACACCTCCGTACCCCCGATTTTAACTAGATCTAACACTGCGTGCCAAACAGCTACAGCCACAGTAGCAGAGTGCATGGATCCTACTGGAAGCTCAGGTAAAAACACAAGAATGAATCATCAAAATAAATAAAAAGTCATTTTAATGGAAGTTTTTCTCTCACACTCACAATCAAGCTTATAGTCTGATCACAGAGAGAGATGTTGGACATTCACCCAGAACAAGACACACACCAGTCAGTTTTATCAGACAAAAATATATATATATTTTAAATCTTTACAATAAGCTTGAATCATGAACCGTACACAGAGGAGTGTGCACACCTACAGTCAAACACTGAATTTTTTTTACTCCTCAAACCAGTCCTTTTTTGTACCCTGGTGTCAGTGTAAAATTCTTGTTTTAAGCAACGACAACTTTTTTTTGTTTGTTTTTGTTTTTTACAAATGTGCAAATAAGACTGATTTGGAATCCTTCAGCGCTCAGTGTTAAAGTCCAGGATCCTCAGGAGCAGTGACAGAGCTCTGACTCCACCTCAGTCCTGCCCTCTCAAGTTTAAATACAGCTCCTCGTTGCTTTGCCTTTCATTTTCAAGTAAAGTGCTCCTCTAGCAAAAACCACACGGCATGAGATCAGTCTCGTATTTTTTCGCCACTGGTTAAAAAAAAAATATGAAAAAACACAAACCCAAAAGTCCAATGGACGAAAAAAACATGGGAATGTCTTTTAAAGTAAAAAAAAAAAAAAAAAGCAAAAGCGAACGATTGAGAGGCAGTCCTGGCTGTTTGCGGGGAGGTGACGGTCACATTGTTCCCAGCAGGAATCATACAAACTCCAGCTTGCCGTGGCCGCTGTACATCCCCCAGTGCACCAGAGACAGGATCTTGTCGTTGCCCAGGTCGGCCTGCCTCATCTTGTCGCAGGTCAGGCAGCAGTTCTCGTGGCCCGTGACCGGCACCATGCACTCCAGGTCCAGCTTGGCCACGTGGCCCTTCTTGGTGTGGTGGCCGTGGAAGCTGTAGTGGAGCCGCGACAGCATCTGCTGCCTCTGGTCCTGCAGCCGCTTGTTCTCGCTGCGCAGCATTCGCAACGCCAGCATGATGAGCAGCACCAGGATGAGGCCGCCGGCGATGGGGACGGCGATCACAGCCGCCCGGAACCACACCTCCTTCGCCGATGCCAGCTCCTGGACCCGGGTCACCAGGTTCCTGTTGTTGCTGTCCGGCTGGTACCGGCTATGATCTGCACACACAGAGAGAGTCGTCTGTTTAACTACATGCTCACACGCTTCCACTGCTCCATGCTATTACATACAGATTTATGTACCACGGTGCCTTATTTTAAAGCAAATGATTATCCTTGAATGCATGTACGGCTGTTTGTAGCTTAATGAGAAGCTTTCACAGAGCTGCCTCTGCTCCACAGCCGTGCCAGTGACCACAGAGAGAGAAAATAAGACAGACAGACGAGTGCGAGGAAGTGAGAGATGGCAGCAGGGGCAAAAACAAATGAGTCACCTTGTCCCGACTGAGAGCCAGAAATTAATTTGAGCTAATAAACTATAGTCTGCTCTGGTCAGGGTCACAACAGAAAATCCCCTCAGGACAGCTCCCCTTCCTCTGTCTCTCTGTGCACCTTTTCATAAGTGTACGAGCTAGCCAACATGCACACTTGTCAGGGAATATTCATTCTACAAGGCACATTCCTTCTCAGTGGGAAAATTACATGGTGCACACATAATAAAAAAAAATAATATATCTGATCTCTTTCCAAGTGCTTAAGGTAAACTGGCTGCTCCCAGCCTTCCCAGGCGCAGAGCTGGAGCCCATTAAAAGTCAAATTTAAGTTGTGTAAAGCTGGGAAGTAGAAAAACGAGTGTGGGGGGGCAAGGGTGGCCTGCATGTCCATAAACAGCAAAGTGTTTGAAGAACCCTACAGCTCAACGTATTGCTTCTGGAACAGGAAAGAGGAAAATATTGAATATTTGCTGAGGAGGAATCGTAAATTCCCCCCAGAGAGTCCAATCATTTTAAAACCAGGTAAAGAGAATTTCCTATTTCAGTCTCAGTGAAAAGCAAACATCCTGACAGCCAGCCATTCAGCCCTGCGGGGGTTCCTTCTTTACCTGTCGATTCCCTGGTGTGAGCCAGGTCGTGCAGGCCTCTGTAGTTGCACATGTCGTCGTGGCAGCACTCCAGCGTGGTGGCCGGGGCCCCGCTGAGGGTGTCCGCGCTCCTCGAGCTGCTGCTGCAGATGTCTGCCGCATTGGCGATGGGGTCTAGACACCCGTGGGTGAGGGGGGAGTTTGCGTTGAGTGGGTCCAGGACCTTGGTGAAGCAGGCGTTCAGTTCTGATTTGCACATGTATCCGGTGGCTACGCAGTGCGGCGCGTCACAGTAACACCTTATTTCTCCTGAGAATGCAGGCAAAAAGAAGACAGGGTTAGGGAAACGTTCGCCAAGAGCGGATGTTTTATAACTTTTCTGGAAGGGTTCAATCAGTCACCAATATCAAGATGGTTCATTTTAGCTCCTTCATAATACTAGTTTTTATTCAGGGTTGGTTTCTCTACTTTGAACACAGTTATATCAGCTTGTATGAAAGCATACCCAACCACAAAACGCTGTTTTTGGGACTGTGAAACACAGTCGGTGGTCTACTATACTTTTATTTTCAAAGTTTGCTCACAACGTCCTCTATGCCCTGCAACAACCAGCCAGGTAAGTGTAAAGAGCTCACGGGAATATTCCCCCTCTGCACCAACTCAATAACTACATTGAGCTCATTTAAGAGCTTCATGCAAAATGGCCCTTTTTGTCTGTATTATAAAACAGGAACCGTGCAGCTTATAATTAGTGGTTTGTTTGCCAAAGTCAATTTCTTTCAACCCAATAGGAAACTCGTAAAGAGGGGGGGCCGGAGCGCGGTGCAGGCATCTCCCCCCCCGTTTGCACGCAAAGCTTCACTTGCTTGTGGTCAGGAGTGCCTGGGGGGTCAGGGTGCACTGAGGTCCCATCTAAAGAGCTTCCAGCCACCTTATCATTACGGCTGCCTGCTTGTACACGGGCCCACTCATTACCTCATCCCTGGCTTCTCCTTAAAAACACTTTTCCAAACAAAAATATGGGCCACGGATCTGCCCTAAAAACAAAAACATTTTAATTTGACAACTTCTATTTCAGAGTCCTCTGTTGCCATTATAATACTGTAATAAGACAATCTGAATTTTTGTTATCTTTATGTTGTCTTTATATAATGTAGGACTTATATACTCTTTATTGGGCTGGCGGCTGTTTTGCATGAATACAGGCAAATCAAAAAGCAGCAAATGAGTAGAAATAGCTCCATGAACAGGGCAATAACACTGAACACTGCAGAAACACACGGTGTGGCGGTGCCTCTGTGAATGCACCAACTAGCAGTGCAGGAGCACATTCATCAGATCAGTGTTTTCCCTGTGAATGATTGGAGCAGCAGGGCCCAGGCAGGTCATTTGGAGAATATTTCATTAGAAAGGAGAGGCCCCTTTGTGGGCTGAAGGGAGGGAGGGGGGAGAGAAACAGGCCGGCACTGGGGCTTTTTAGTCCTGCTCAGTCCTCTATGAATGGCAGCTTCAAACCCAAGTTGAACATGAGTTATCTGTGTGAAACGTACCAGCAAAATGAGACAGGATTTGTGTATTATTCTTATTGGGTTATTATTAATTATGCTTCAAATAGTTTGAATATTAAGAGTTTCATCTGGAAAAAGTACAGAATTATTATAAAAAGGAAAGACTTTCCTCCAAAAGAAGTCAATAATTGTGGTTGGGTTGCTTCCACTGCAGCTCTTTAAGGGTTTGATCTAAGAATAAATAGATGTTAAAAAGTAAATCACTAAAATGGTTAAAACAGGTAAGTTTCAATGGAAACAAGTAGAGTTGTCTCAACCCTGCTCAGTAGTTAATTCCCTTGTTAGCTGGAATAACTTTAAGGGTTAAATGCTACATTAGTGTCTGGTTAAAAGTGAGTTTTAGTCAAACACTGGCTGGCTTTAAAACTCAGGGCCGCTGAGTGAGGTTTAAGCTCAGTCAGTTTTATCATTGACAAATAGTGTTTAACCTGATTTGAAGAAGTTAACAAACATGCCCTGCCCGCAGACCAAAGTCTATACCTTTAGTAAGAAGAACAGCCATGGCACAGAGCTCCAGTTGTAGCCAAATGGAAATGAAACTGGACTGGCGATCCATTTACACCAAATTACTGCGCAAAGTAAGTCCTCGTATATCCAGTAGCAGCAGAGTCCGCTGGGCGAAGAGCTGGACGACAATAAGATTTACATGGAGCTACGGCGAAAAGTGAGGCATTCCTGTACTGAAACACGACAGCTCACAATCCTCACTGGAACAAAAGTGGCAAAGAATCACTCCGAAATGTTTCCTCTCCCGCATGGAGACAGAAAAGTTTGTTTTTAAAAGCGGTCCGACATTACTGGAGGACGCGAAACACAGCGTCTTCTTCAAGCCGAAAGAGAGAAAAAAGAGCAATATACTCCTTGGAAGTCTGTGAAAACGGGGTGTCAAGTTGTCACCGCCGGTCCTTCTCTGCCTCTGTGTGCGGCCGGTTACGGTGAAGCATCACTTTTGTATTCCTGGACGGAGAAATGTTGAGAAAAAGACGGACAACCCCGCTGGACGAAAGACTGCACGCAGACTCCGGACGGACAAGATTTAACAGAAGAAATAGCTGTGGTCTGACGGGGCCCCGCCCCCTCCGATCTGATTGGTCCGACCGCCTTGAGACAAGTTGGTCAGAATACGTAGCGGCGTCGTATCCGGTACTACCTTTCAAAATAAATCAAGGTAAGTTTATTTGCACAGCGAGGCACCATTCAAACGCAGAGGCAATTCAAATGAATACTATAAAACTCAACAACAACAATTAAAGTACAATAAATGAGACAAATAAAGTCAAATATATAATTATGATAAGTAAACAATTATAAGTAACAAGTGAGTATTTCCAAATTAAAAGGGATTTTTGTTGGAGGGGGGCTATTTATTTGGGAAAAACGTTTCTTTTTACTTTCATCCAGTGTAATCTTTTTGGTTGATGGCAGCATATTTTACACCTACTTGACTTCCATCACCACACACAGTGTTGATTTATACCCACGCTCAAGCTACTCTTTCATCAAACAAACACAAATAACCCCTGCTGTTTGTACTCGGTATTTCCTCTGTTTCAACATGATTTCGTCGTTCTGCACCTTTCAGTCACTGACTGCGGATTTACCAGCATGGCGCTTTTATTTTGTAGGCCAAGTCCTCCATGTTCCGGTTGTGTTCTGTCTGTCAATCTGTGGCTTTATGGCTCAGTTCAGGCCGATCTCTTCATTCATCGTCCCTCATTTCCATTATACCATATTCCATATGTCATTGCTGGATACCATTGGTCCGGGCAGCAGTCACTCCACTGGTTAACTAACTGTCCCACACACAGACAGTGGACAGCCCCACTCTGTCCCACTGTGGGCAGAGTGGACACTGAGATTACTTCACTGTTTAATATTGAAATATTTCATAACGTGTGCACTGACATATGTGTAACTTACATGTTTTAAATGATCCTGTTTATGTACTGAATATGAAAGAAGCTCGTCCTTAACACTTGCAATCTATTTCCTTTATGCTGAATGTGCAAGAAGAAATCCACAGCTTTATGAAATACAGGTTAGACCAGCAGCCCAGAGAGGATGAAGATAATGCATGTGACTGGCACTGTAACATACAGCAGTGTGTGTGCAGTCCGCTCGTTGCCTTTCCTATTAGCAGTGAGTGTGTGAGTGTGTGAGCGGAGGCGGGCCGTCGGTAGCAGCTACCTGCAGCGTCATCCCGCTGGCAGCCAGGTTGACGCCGCGCTGAGCCGCTTCCCTCCGGGCTACAGACTGCTGCTGCCGCCGGGAGGAGGAGCGGACAGCCCTTTACAGAAATTAGCAATCCAAAAAGGCACATGGCGCCACCGAGACGACACACCACACACACACACACACACACGCACACGCACAGAGCGCGCGCGCCGACACAATAGCCTGTTAAACGGCAATGCAAAACACACGTGCGCGCGCGCGATCTGTATCAGCGACAGTTGTTTTCACTGGTAAAAAAACAAATCAATATTTAAAGTTAATGACCCTACATTTATATTTGACATGCTTTAATTATATATATTTTTTTTTTTTTTTTTTTTTTTTTTTTTTTTAATATATATATATATATAAATTAGTTTATTTTTTTAATTTTAAAATTAATTTGTTTAATATGTTTTTGGTTTTTTTTTACAGGTGTGTTGTCTAGGCCAGGTCTCCCTCGGAAAAGAGACTTCCTGTTTAAATACAGAAAAAGAAAGTAAACGAGAGTACAAATATGAGTTGCAGTCTGGTGGTCCTGTCCTACCCTGCGCCATTAGGACCCGGTCTGTGTGCGTTCAGGGGCCCCGCCTGCAGACACAGAGCATCCTCAGGGCCTCAGTGCGGCCAGCAGACAACAGGATGAGGATGCTGCTGTGGGGAACAGAGAAACTGCTCGCTGCAATTACCATAATTATCTGCAATTTCACACAGGCGCCAGTCCACGACCAGCGTTTCATCAATTATCTGTACTGAGAACTGCAGGAGAGAGGGGAAGTTTTATGCTGCATCGTGGCCTTCTTTGGTCTTCATCGGTTTCTGTGATACTGTCTGTCTCTCCCTACACGGTGTCTATGACTCCTCTTATCAGTGCTTTAATATATATAAGACATATGACACAAGCTGGATTTTGTTCCATTAAATAGGACCAGAAATGCCCCTTTACTGGTCTGTGATCAGCTCCTCAGTCTCTTTAAACCTGCCTGTACTTGTGATGGATAGTGGAACATCACCATCTGGTGGTCAAAATTGGTAAAAACTTTTTATTTTACAAACTAGTTTCATCTCAGACTGTCCTCTTGGGCTCCAGATATCAACCAATACAGGTGAGTTATGGACATTAAAGGGACACTCCGGCCTTTATAGTACTGCAACTCTGACAAGTTCAGCAACTTGCGAGAGGCAGATTAAAAAAGCCTGGTCAAACTCAGATAATCAAACTCAAAGATATCCTGATTTTTAGTCCCTAGTATGGGTCATACTCAAAAAACACTGGGTCCTCCATTTCCCATAATGCAACACAATAGCATGTTTTAGTGAAACCTTCCCTGCCTGGCACTCCTTACAGACCTTCAGCTGTGTAACCAAAGCAGGCTTTCCGTTAAAAAGTCTCCAAGCCGGAATAACCCGCATGACATCACTATGACATCATCAGGGTTGTTTTTGTCAGAAAGCTCAAGAGCCACGGGATTATACAACTGCTTTCACAAGCTGAGTACAACTTCTCGTCATAATTAAACTCAAGCTGTCGTGTAAAATGAAGCCCGTCTCTCAGACTGCAGAAGGACTACGGCTCCTCCCTGAAACCGGGTTGGTGAGGCGAACCTGCTCCCGGCTGGTAGACGGGAAAGCCCACGAGTAAGAAAACAAAACTGTGTGTCTTTTCATGCTGAGAGGATGAGCGTCAACAAGCTTTCAGTGCAGGGGGTTGGTGGGGGGGGGGTTAATGTAAGTGGCCTTTAAGGGACAGATTACACCCCACAGGTTGTGTCTGCTTTCACACATTAGGAGACACTTGTAGGTGTGACCTAGAACAGGCTTAACAAAAGCCCCCCTGCTGCTGCTGGGGATGGGGGGCAACGATGGCTAGGTAGCTGCTGAGATGGTTGGGGTTGGGGGGGGGGGGAGGAGTGGAGGTCAAGTCTACCTGGATTTTAAATTAAACTTTAAACACAACCTCCAAACCGAGCCTTCAAACGGAGTCCTGACTGCCCAAACTGAGAGAAATACTCCTGAGGGTCTACTCAACCTGCCCCCCACCCCCCTCCATGGTACACCAGGACACACACCAGGACAGACAGACTTCCTCCAACACCTCCCGGCTTCCTCTCCTCTCTTTGATGTGAGCCATATCAAGGTCTCAGAAGAATCAGAGACAGGCAGACTGTCTCCGTCCTCCGTGATCTATTTTATTCTCCTCAGGATAATGGAGCGAGCAGTGTGTGAGCGGGACGTGGATACACGCTGGAGATGTGCAGGGAAACTGTTTGCAGTGGCTTTGATGTTGCAGATTGGGTTACCGGGCTCTGCATTCAGAGGCATTCACGCAGACTTTATCTGGAGTGCTCGGAGATAGGAAACTGACGCCATCCACCTTTGTTTTTGCTGGTTTTATGTGGAGAATTAATCCAGTGGCGCTCTGTTCTCTCATCCACACACTCAGATGACTTTGGAGATAACCTGCGTTTGATCATCAGGAGTGGGGCAGCTTTCTACCATATATCATCAGTCTCTGACAGTGTATGGGCAGAAAATAGGGCTTCCTTATTCCGACTGTGTCCATGTTGAGATATTTATGCAGTGTCTAAGGAAGTTTCTTCTCAATCTAAATGACATAGGTCTGGAGGAATTCATAAAAATGGTCAAATGCATGTTCTTCATCGTTCATATGTAAATAAATAAACTTTGTCTTGAGGGTGAGAGTTCATTCTTGACCTCAGAAAGAGCAGTTTGACACAGTGTCAGAGTAAAAATTGGTATGCAAAATTAAGACAGAAAAAATGAATTATAAAAGTTTCTTCTATATGTGTAAAGTGCAAAATACAATGAAAACAACACAAACACAAAAACCTATTTCAACAATTGTAATTAATACAGTAAACATTGTCATGTACCATAGATCTATTTAGATCAGTTCAATGTGAATATTAACCTGCTGGAGGTTCATTTTGGGTCATTTTACAGACTTTCTATGCATTTATTTTGTATTTGTTTAGCATCTTTTAAACAATAAATCCATATGGTATCCTTTTCTTCAGCACAAACTCAGTTATAAGTCAAAAATATTATAGAACAGTTCAAGGTTGAAAAAAATGTTTTTTGCAAACAAACAGAAATGTAAGACATACAACTAGAATACATTCTATTTACAGATCATTTCATCCAAACTAGTTTTGTGTCTTCATTTAAACTTTATGTATGCCACTGAAATATGAATAATTTACATTTTTCAAAATATTCTTGTTTTATGGTCTACCATAAAAGGCCCATCTGCACTTTCAACTGGTTTTCTTCCTGTCTCTAGCTGATATATAGTCATCTTACTGCCCTCTGTAGGTAGAAGGTGGTACAACCAGGGACCTGTACAGAGAGAACAAAGCTTAAGACTTCTTTATTTAAAGTCTCATCTCATGTATTGCCTTTGTTTTTAAGTCTATCTTGGTTTTCTGTACTTTATCCTTTATTTGACGTACTTCTTAACGTTTTTTTGTTATTGTTGTAATTTCTTAGGTCTTCTATTCATATTGAGCAATCATACTCTGGTTTTCATACTTTAATCCCGTTTATTTTATTGGCTTTTATTTGAATATTTTATTGTTGGAATGTTTTAAGTCTCACAAAATTCTATTCATTTCATTTTAGTCTATTTTTGTTTTTACTGTGTCTGTTTTACGCCTACTTCATACACGGAGGATGGACTTTACAGTGAAGCAGGAAACATCTTAAGAAATGGACACAGTTTGCATAATCATAGACTCTGGATTTTTTTAATAAAATAGGAGTAGATGCCTGAGTACATGTGGAAAAAAATGTTTGGGAATAAACTTTAGACACACATTGTCCCCATACATGTCTGGAGGAGGATCTTTAAATAGGCCACCTTAAGACATGAGCAGAATGCTACTCACACACTAACCGACCATGTAATCACTGAATAAGGCTAGAGGAGAGACCGTGTGTGTGTCGGGTTCAAAAATGTCTTGCAAGTTGAGACTGGAGCAGGACATACCAGGAAGATGAACCACACTAGGCTTTGATCTGATAACACTAATCTTCTAAACAGAGGTCAGACCCCCCTCTGCGTGCAGTGCAAAACATGAGCACCAGCAGGGGGCAGCAGAGTGCACAGGTTACACTGTGGATGGATGTGAAAGATTGACTCCTTTAGGAATAGTGGGGCTCTTCCTCTCAAAAAAAGTGATAAATAACATGCAGCCACTCCTGATTTAAACTATCCAAAACATGTTTTTTTGAAGTCCAACAATATAAGAACTGGAAGCTAAAGGGACCATCAAAAACCCAAGAACAACATGGCCCTGGAGAGGCATATTTTATTTCATTTGTCAATATACTTCAGGAAACAATATACAAAGCAATGATGTGGTCACCTTTACTGAACGTGTGGTGCGGTTCAGCTATAGACTCAATAGATAGTATGGTGGGGGGGAAAATAAACAGGCCTTTGCAGCTTAGGACCCTGCTCTTCAACAAACATAAGAGAGGGATGGGACGTGCCAAACAAAAACAACACTGCGTGTGAGACGCTTGTTGAAGATCTTTCCGTCGTTGGTCAGTGGGGAGCAAAGAAAACGTGGGGGCTGCAGGTAAACGAGGCTGTGACACTTAAGACTTTCCACAAGGCACTAGCGTATGAACCAAACCTAACACTCCAATAAAATAACCAGTGCTCGCTTTAGTTGAACATGTTTATTACAATACATAATTTCACATTTGACCTTGTGACCTCTTGGCGCCCTGCTCTGACACAAGAGGAGATCCACATACATCCGCCTCTGACCTGCTGTAGCTGGATTCTACCACTCCTAAACTGGGTGCAAATGAAAATGTATGGATATCATTGTGATTTACTGCTCGTCACTACAACTCTTATAAATAAAACCTTTTTTTTTTTTAATTCTGCGTCCTCTTCTTAAAACTCCACTGTATGTTAGCGACTGTACAAAGGAATGAACCAGGAGGGAAAAAAAGAGGAACAAAACCTGCTGGAACACAAAGAAAAAACTACAAGGAGGGTGTGAAGTGTAGTCTCAGGAGAGGGGGTGTGGCAGGGCAGGGCTGAGGCCAAGGGGAGAGGAAAGGGGGAGTGGGAATGGTCCAAAGCAGCACGCCATCACATCTCTTAAATTGTTTCTAAATCACTCACTCCACCACACCACCAGGCACTGTTTTTTTCAGACTGGAACATGCAGGGCCACCAGAAGCTGCAAATAGATCACTGAACCGTTTGTGAGCGGTCGTGACGGACCTGCGGGGAGGGGGCGTTTACCACGTTGAGTAAGAGGTTACAGTTCGCCCGGAGAGGGCACAGGAAGAGAATCTAGACAGAGTACTCAGTTTACCAATATTTGAGGGAAAAACTACTTTGACACCAGTGTGTTATGCTTTATGCTAAGCTTCTGTGTAAATAAATGGCTTACAAACATCCTCCTCCGTTTACATGCAGGTCGCACGCACTCAGCGGTTCAATGATCTATGAACGGACAAAATGAAGCTTTAAGTCTGCAGACGAGTTAACATGAAGGAAAGGCTAGCTAATGAATGTAGCCGCCTAGGCGTTGATTAGTTTGGATGTCAAAAGCTTTGATAGGCATGGCTTTCCATGGCTTCAATCTACAAAACATATTTACAACATAGATAATAACATCTACAAGAAATCTACATTTTTTCCCACCGAGGGTTTCTTACAAAACAGAGTCTTGTAAACCACCCCACCCTCCTCCTCCTCCTCCTCCTCCTCCTCCTCCCAACAGCTCTTCATGTTCTCTCTGCCCTCTTGGTTCTCCCAGCCCAACGGTCCAAAGCCAACCCGACTGCAGCTCCTGTGTGTGTGTGTGTGTGTTGAGACCGGGCTCAAGAGGAACTGAACAACTGCTCTCCCTCCAGCTTCCAACTATGTGCAATGGGTCTTCTCCCCCCTTCCCTTCCCAAACGCCCGCTTCCAATCGCAACCAGAAGTTCTCAGACCATGAAAGAATTCTGATTCTTCAACTTTTCAAGTTCTTTGATTTGCTGTCTCAGAAACAGTATCCTGTGGAAGAGACAGAGAGAACAATCATCGTCAGTGTTTGTGCTTGGATTAAAGTTTACTTTACACAGCAACAGGTGGATGCTTCTAGACTGTATTCTCACCTCTGCTCACGCAATGTTGCTTGTATTTCACAGACTCTGACCAAGGACCGGAGGTTTTTGAGCTCGGTACAGTTCTCAGACATACAGATGCTCCCCATGGTGTGAGCCTCTTCACGTAGTCTTGATGCCTTGATAGTTTGTCAGATAGAAAACTTGTTTTAAAAAGGCGGTGCCGTGAATAACCACAATCAGCAAAAATGCCATTCCAGTCAGTAGGGTGCTTGGTGAAGTGTTGCTGGGACCAACCTGTTTCTCTGCGTGTTCAGCAGACCAACCCTGTACATGTTTGATAAGATTCTCATTGAAGTGGGCAGCGAGGGTGGGAGTGAAGGAGCAGGAGGGCCGCGATGCTGAGGCAGTGGGGGGAGCAGAGGCAGAGTTGGGGGCGTTGCTGCTGCTGGAGGCGACGTGGTTGGGACCCGGGGAGGGACTCCTCTGACTGCTGCGATCAACATAGGGTGAAGAAGCATGTTAGCATTGAGACATGCTGTGTATGAACAAACTGGTGACTTCATTCTTCCAAGCTCTCTGTCAATAAGCAGCAGCAGTTCTGTCAGTGTCGACTGGATCTGCTCATTCATGGTACTACTGGGCTGGAAGGGCTGTTGAATTGTGTCTTAGTGCCCAGCACACAACCATATACATATTGTTAAACCATTATTTATTCAGTGAAGATTCACTGAGAGGAAACCTCTTTCATAGGAATGCCCTGATCACATTCCCATCACAACCATAAACATAGGGCCCAAGTAGAGAAAAACAAACACAGCAGTGCACACAGTACACACTGTTACACAGCCAGTGAAAGTTGTAGAAATGGCATTAAGCTTCATCCACATACTGTAGGCCGAACGCTTGTAGCTGCAAACCCTGCAAGTCTGAGTAAGGCCAAGTCTGGGATCAGGTAGAGGGAAACAACAAAATTGTACAACCTCCCTATTCAAGTGTGCCTGAGAGACTGACTGGAGTCCATTTTGCCTCTTGTGAGCTAAGAACTGGAGCTCCTCTTCAGTTCCCTCTTCTTCACTGACTTCTGAGCAAAATGACTGACCTTGAAACTAAAGCAGCAACTCATGGACTCTTGTGATTAAATATTTATATGAACGACTACGTTGTCTGCAGCTACCAAATCTATCCACAGACTGTTAATAGAAATATATTCCACTGCACAAATGAACATCACTGAAGTCATTCTTTTATTTTGTGTAACCAAGAGACAACTGAACGAAGCAGCCACTCATGGTTCCATCAATGACCAGCAGATGGTGCCACAACACTACACTATGATGACTATCTAAGGTTGTATGTTGGTAAAAACTCCACTTATAAATTGATGTGAATGGGCTGTCAATCATCATGGCAGTATTTCCACTGTATTTGGCTACATGTGTAGATGATTTGACAATAAAGCACATCAATACACACAGATGATTTCTAAAACAACAATGACAAAGAGGTTGCATCTTTTTTTTTTGGCCTTTTGTTGGCTTTATAGATAGACAGCTGTACAGTCCTTCCAGAAAAAAGTTTTTTGGTCATTGTTGCGGGCAAAAATCCTTGATTATGCGGCACGTTTTCTTAAAATGATATGCATATTTATGCAATTTTATGCGATGAAATTGCGGGAACTTGCAAAAACTGCAGTTTGATAAAAAGAGGGAAAAAAAGTGATTCCCCAACACCCTGTTCTCACTAGGCTACTACCTTTTATCTCTTATTACTTCCTATGATAAGCAAGCATACTACATCACAGAAAGTGCTGGGAATATTTAAGTTCTGTAGCTTTACAAAAGGAATATGCTACAACTTCTGTAAAAATGAATAACTAAAATATAAAAAAATAAAATGTGTGCTTCCTGTTTTACAGAGGTAGCTATACAAAACAGACATCTTCTGTTAAAATAAGTGCTTTCAATGCACAAAGTGCAATCTCTTTTTTACATACTACTAATATACTTACAACTAAGGTTTTTGAAACTAGTATGATCCAACCCACTGGTAACAAAAAAGTGCAATCTTACAACTGTAAAGTTGCATCAACTCCTGAATGAAACTACAACAGTCCACTGTGAAAATGACAACTACAACTGCGTAGCCTCTAACACTGGCCAATCATTCGCCATCTCATCTCCTCCCCCTTCATCATGGCTTCATCGCAGGGTTTGCAGCTTTTCAATGATGTTCACGTCGCGTAATTACATCACTTCATAACGTTCCCATGGCAACAGGGGAAAATGGCTGCTCTTGTGTGAAGTAAACGCAACATTTTTCAACTTTGTTATATGTGACCTTTTTGCAACGAAAATGCGGGGATTATGAAACGATGCAAGCCCCGCATATTTTGTGCGGAAATCGGCAATTTATGCAGCGTATTTAAAAAATGCGGCCCCCACATTAATATGCAGACTTTGGCTGATTATGCATTGAATAATGCGATCGACAAATCGCATGTTTCTGGAGGGACTGGCTGTAGAGAGACAGGAAAGGTGGGTGGAGAGAGGGGATGACACGCAGCAAAGGGCTGCAGGTCGGATTCGAACCCGGGCCGCTGCATTAACTCCATATATGGGTCGCCAGCTCTACCGACGGAGCTAACTGGGCGTCCAGATGTTGCATCTTTAAGAATAATTCAGCATTCAGAGGCCAACAGACTAAACTTAACTGTATACAGTCAACAATAACATCCCACCGTATCAGAGTCAATTAGAGTTCAATTCTCCAGCTACTTATTCTTTTCAATCTTGGGGGAGTTGTGTGCTTGTACGTACCCTTGGCGGTGGAGGGTGCGCGGGGAGGCCGTGTGGGCATCGTGACTGTGCTGCTTGTCGCTGGAGAGGGGCTGCTGGGATGTGGGCTGGGGATGAGATGCCTGCTTCACTGATGACGTGCTCACCTGAACGCAGAAAGTTAGAAACACCTGGTCAAAACAAGCCCTCTCCATGAGATTGAAGCGAACAAATAATAAAAGTATATTTTGTGCAGCCATTTGTCAACACCATGCATCACTAACCCTGTTAGTATGAATCTCTCTTATTTTAAGTGTCTGGTTGAGATGCCACGTGACTCAGTGTATTGTGTGTTTTTAATATGGGATCCATTTGACTCCTTTTGCATGATTCTCCTGCACTTGCTACATTTAAGCCAAGTGGACAGAGACCATAAATGAATGCCATAGAACAAGGCTTCAGTGCCAATCTAAATTCAATCCAAGTCACCTTTTCATATGACTGCAGGTTTGATTATCTGCCACTTGTTGAACTTCTTTTATCATGAACAACTGAATGTTGTCCATTTTATTTATAAAACTCAACTGCGCCTGAACAAAGAAGCAAGGCTCAAGTCCTCACTGCAAGTATTTCAAGTTCATACACGCCAACTGTTGTTTTATTTTCCATTGCAGAGTGTTAGTCTCCCAGGGAAAGTGTACCAAAACTCATGCAGCCGGCTACTTCCTCCACCCAACTGGATACTGTATAAGCTTGTTGAATGTTTTTGTGTCTTACTTTTGTCTGTGAGATGACAGGCTGTGTGCTGAGGAGGGGTTTGAGAGGACCAGCGTTGGTCTGTGGTGTGCTGATCCTTGGAGAAACATAAGACCTGGGCGATGAGGCGTCCGACGTTAATGACATAGGTGACTGGTTCGATTGCTGAGCTGCTCGAGGTACACAACAAGAAAGACAATCTAAGTAATCAATACAATCTACAACATTTAATACCCAGCATGGAAACCACTACATGAGTAAATAGATGATCGCTGTCATAAATACAAGTGAGGAAATGGATTTTCTGTTAGCTGATGCTATAACCTTAATCAGAGCTATTTAACAAATAGGAAACATACAGAGAACACGCAAGGTCCGCTCTGACAAAGTAGTCATTATACAACACACATAACTGACAATGCACACACAATGGTTGACTAGACCTGTGTTTACCTTGGTTGGAGAGTTGAGCAGCTTGAGAGAGGATAGTAGTGATATTGAAAGCCGAGGGTCCAGCAGTGAGGATCTTATGGAGCATCGACTGTAATGAAGCTTGTGTGACAGCAGCTGTGAGAACTAGAGAGAGGAAAACACACACAGTTAGCCTGTGCACTGACATTTTAAGACCTGCTTCTAGAATGGTTTCTGCACTGCGTCAGTGAATTTGACTGTTAAATTCAATAATGTGTTCCATATAAATATGTTCAGTAAGAATGGCATTAGCTTCAACAGGCTACACTGAAAACCAACTGAACATGTTTTCACTAAGGACAATATCTTCAGATTTGGATAGTATGGGCTGAGGGAAGGGTCACAAACATTTTCCTCTTTAGGACACACACGGACACACACGGACACACACACACACACACACACACACACACACACACACACACACACACACACACACACACACACACACACACACACACACCCACACACACACACACACACACACACACACACACACACACACACACACACACACACACACACACACACACACACACACACACACACACACACACACACACAAATTGCTAAATGCTAAAACTGACAACTCATCAACACTACCTGACAATACAGTGGCTAATAAGCCACAGAGCCTTTTCACAGTTGACACAGATTCTCTAGCTTCCCTCTCAACCATACAGACTGCAGAGGTGTATGTACTGCTGCTCCTTGGGTTATATCATATAACTAAGACTCAGACAGTCAGGATGCATGAGGTGCCTGCTACAATGTCAGCCAAGTTTTCCACTCAGTGTTGGCACAACACCGACTGTTAGGCTAGTCATTCATATGCTAGAGAGTTTAAGGGGCTCACAGCAAACAGCATGGGCTGGAGATGCTGCTACACTCCAACAGAAGTGCTTGTCAAATGGTAAAACAGCATCTGAAACAGCAACCCTCCCCACACCTTTCATGTCTGACAATCTTCTCACGGCTGCAAACTCAAGTACAGGCCCCCTAGCAGCTGCCTTCTAGGAGACATCTGAAAGTGTGTGTTGTTGTCCCCATATTGGGGCTGGGTATTGTTAAGAACCTCACGATTCGATTTCGATTCTTTAGGTCACAACTCGATTCGTAATCGATTCGATATTGATTTAAATGCTTCGATATCGATTCAGTAATAAGTAGAATTACAGCTTCGGGAAAGCGACTTCCGTCATGTGTTTGCGTGTTGGTATGGCGTATCGTGGTCGCAGTGTGTATACCATCTTCTTAAAACCCCCGTTTTCCACGACACTGTACGGTAGTAGGTCCTTACATATATCTTTTGTCTTTTGTTTTGGTGGCAGTTTGCAAAGGAAGGATCTGTCGAGTTGTGTCTGTTTTGAATCTGCGGGTTGCTACAGAGCATCTGTATGGTGTCGGCTTAAGTGGTTGCGCAAATTTGTTGTGTTATTGCAGTATTTGAGTACTGCCTGGCACAGCTTACACACTACCTTACTTTTGTCTATTTCCTGTGTTCCGGGTTTACACTGACTCCAAACATCTGCTTTTAAAGTTGAAGGCGCTGGTTTAACACTGCTGCTACCTACTTCGTTTGCCATGTTGTTGTTGTGTGGTTGAGTGCGGCCTCCGTGTTGCTCACCACCCCCCCACTGGCCAGGAGCTTGAATCAATTCAGAGGATTTAATGAATCGATACTGAATTGGGGAAAAAATATATTGCAATGCACTGATGAATCGATATTTTTACCCACCCCTACCCCATATTTACAATTATTGGATCTCTGACAACCGGATGTTCCGACTTCCCTTCAGGTGTGACTGTTGGAACCTCTATGAACACTTTTGCTTTCTGACGTAAGTTCTTGCCAAGCATACCTTGGCCTGGAGGTATTCTTCATCCAGACAGCAATACAAACACCATAGTACTATGGGGATGTCAAGTTAGATAAGATTCAATACTGTGCTCAGACCAACAGCAAGCATTATCATGTCATGGCAAAGCCTCTGGCACTGAGCAGTCAGGACAGAAGCTGATAGAAGTACAGCATATAATTTCAAAGCATCGCCCTGTAACTAGTGCTCAAACACAGTGCAGCTAGCTGAATCTAGACACCAGTTGAAGGTACATGTTTCATCTGCATTTATCTTACCTTCGTTTATTTTCGCCATGTCCACACTGGCATTGTTTAGCTGCAGGGCGGTCTGAAGCGCTGGGAGAAGCTGGCGAAGCAAGGTGGGGTCCTGAAGTAGTGGAGGGGCGGGAGACTGCAGGACTGGGGACACGGGCACTGTGGAGGCAGATGATCCGGGGGGCCCTGATGAGGGGTTCAAGCTCCCTGAGCCTGAGGATGATGACTGGGAGGCAGGGGTCGCTGATGGCTTCTCTACCTGGGCAGACTCTGTGAGGGCAGCAGCAAGGAGGATGTTATCAACAGAGGCAGTCTCGCAAATCAAAATGATAGCTAAATGATTATGCAGTCACTTTCAGACATATTCATTTATACTTGCCTAGGAAGGTGGCTAACAGTGTCAAGCAATGTCAGCTCCATTAAGGGTTCTAAGTAATGGTATACAATCCCACATGAAATTCTGACTGAAACCACGATCATTCTCCAGAGCGGACACAGACTGCTGCAGACTTGCAATACTACACACAGTACAAATTTGCAGTATACTTAGTTCCACATGTGCACTAGCAAACATGATGGCAACCTTCTGACAGCAAGAAGAAAATATCCTTTGTTGTATCTGCCCCCCCAAAAAAAAAAAACCCAAAACAAGAGTAGGACCAAGGATGGGGAATACACTACATACAGTACAGAAAACAAGCATCCAGCAAAACACTGCGGTAATCAATCATACATGAAAGAGCACATTCCTGGTGCTTTGTAACATGAACGGAGTATTACAACTGTTTACTTCCAATCATCCATCAAAAGATAAAACAGTTGCCAATGTAACAGCTATAAAATCCTGTCTGTGAGCATTATGAACAGTGTCTGTATATGAAACCTTAAAGGGATTAATATTTTACTCTAGCTGGACTTCTTGGGTTGTATTTCTTTGTCTCATTGGTACCTTAATCAACACATTTTGTGTAGTGCTTTCTGTACCTCTGCTGCCTTATTTCTGTGGCTTCACCGAGGAGCTACTAGTAATCACAGTACAGACACTATTTTCTACAGCGTGACTGTGACTCAGACGGACTTGGCTGCAGCCTGGCAGACATCCGCAAGAGCATGCGCATGAGGCATCTCTGTTATCTCAGTTAGCCATGCAGCTAACGGTCTTATTAGCTGACTCTGCCTGGACTGGGAGCTCTCGGAGCACTGAGTGAGTGTTGGTGGTACTAGCACAGGAGCTTTGGACCTCTTGCAAACTCAATACACACCATAAAATCTCATCACAGCTAGGGGTGGAGAGAAAATTCTGTTCATAGATGAATCGCTAGTTTCCCTGCAGAAAAGTCAATAACTGGAAATTTAAAACTGAATTCTTGACATTATGATCGCCTGTAACAAAACAGTACCTGGCTGCAGACATAATGGCAGAACTCCACACCAGCATGCGCAAGGGACATGTTCCTCACAGCTGAACCAACTGGATGGTGAAATGCAACGGCAAGATCATGTACATCATGTTTATGTTCTAAGCTAGGCTAACAGCTAGCTACTGAGTTATGGTGAAGATGGCTGACTATAAGCAACAGAGTGCGGCTGCTAGGTACATGTGCATCATGTGTTGGGCGTAGGGCACCACCAAAACAGCCTGATGATCATCAATCACAATGGTATATACAGGCCGCAGCCCCCCTAGTGCTACCACGTTTTTCTGTCATTTATAGTCGTGCTTCTCTGTCCTCTCCTCCGCATAATAGAGGGCAGGGCTCAGCTTCACTCACACACAAACACAGAGCAGACAGAGAGAAGAGAGAGAGCAGAAAGGCCGTGGTTCAGTTTGCTCGGGTTGATGACAACTCAAGTACAAAGTAGAAAAAATAGTAGTGATATTTCCACCTTCTTTGTCCGCAGTTTTTGTTCTTACAACCAAATCATGCGTGTTAATCTAATAATGATCTGTATGTAGTCTAAATGCTTATTTTAGTTTGGGTTAGGCCACAAATCTGAGAGGACAGGAGGATGGACTGATACTGACTGATGTCTGTGTGTTTGATATCAGGACATTTTAGATTTGTTTCCAGTGAGAGTGTATATAGTGACTTTGCTGTGTGGGGTCTTTAAATAAATATTCCAAGGATTATAATTTAAACATAATCTGAAAATACATATTTTTTAGTTGAATAACATCAAACTTCCTTAAGGGAATTTTTTGCATTTGTTTGTCAGGTAGTCATCCAAACATTAGTGGGTCTGTTAGAGGAAGTGTTTTGGGGAGAGGTGAATAGGTATTAAGAAACAGGTTATACATGATAAATGCCATCTATTCATTAATAGCTTGGCTAGTTTAATAGAGGAGTGCCATTATGTAGAAAATATTCTGCAATATTTTGCCTGGAATTCTAGCAGTCTTGGGGGATTTTCTTATGCCAACAACAGACAATTGCACCTGAGGGAATCTTTAACTTTAGGTGACGACTGTGACGCAATGCTGCGTACTTCCTGTGCGGCACAGACCTTGTTGAAACAAAGACCAGACCCCTCACACATAACAGTTAGTCCCACAACGATTTTTTTTGTGTGTTGGCAGCTAGAAAGAAGCACATACAGAACGAGTAAATCCCAGTACGTCAACATGCAGACTACAATCAGAATTGCGTCGCTAGACATCCCCTGCAATCCTATGTAAAAAGTGAATTCCCAGTATGGCTGTACCAAAACAGAAACAGACAACTGTCAGACACAGTTGCTCATTTATGAAGCTGTTTGCATGGAAAAGGCAAAGAAAGTAGGGAATCATGCGAAATATGGATGAAAAGGTGGATGACAAGTCATGGGGCTCAAGAACTCTGCAGAGAAAACTGAAGAGTGAACATAATAGTGAGGTGAAGTTCAGGTGAGCTGTGGCTTGGCACTGAAACCTCAACAACGGTATTATAATCCAACTGTCATACAACTGTAACTCACTGACTCCCTTTACAGCTCTGTTTTGGGTGATCAGATTGCAATCAGATAGTGCTTGACAACATGAAAGTACAGGTGTAAATGCACCAAAGGCGACTGAGGAGAGACTGTGATCTGATCAGCCAAACAAGCATGCACAGCATTTGCGTTGATCAATACAGATATTTGGTTTTACCTAACAAAATATAGGTTGTTGTTTTTTAATTTAGAGAACGAGTAAATGAGAAGACAGAAAGAGACATGACTAATTACCGACTCTGTATATGTTGTGGCATGAAAGCACCAAAAGGTGCGCTTTTCAACTTAACTGCATGAAATACAGCGGGTAAAATAAATATTGAAAACGTCACCATTATTCTCATTAAATATATTTCTAAAGGTGCTATTGACATGAAATTTTCACCAGATGTCGGTAACAACCCATGCAATCCACACTAACAGAAGAAATCAAAGCACAGATGTCCATATATTAAGTTATGTGTAATAATGTGAAATGACACAGGGAAAAAGTATTGAACACATGATGAAAGGGAGGTGCAAAAAGGCATGGAAAGCCAAAACACCAGCTGAAATCTATCAGTAATTAGAAAGCAATCCTGCTACTTCTCAGTGCAAATTAATATCAGCTGGTTCAGTCCCAACTGATGGCCTATAAAAAGGTGTCTCATCACCAAGGTGTCACACAAGAAACATCTCATGATGGATAAACTAAAGAGCTCTCTCAAGACCTTCGCAACTTTATTATTTCAAAACATACTGATGGCATTGGTTACAGAAGGATTTCTAAACTTCTGTATGTTCCAGTGAGCACTGTTGGGGCCATAATCTGGAAGTGGAAAGAACATCATTTAACCATAAACCGGCCACAACTAGGTGCTCCTTGCAAGATTTCTGACAGAGGAGTGAAAATAATTATCAGAAGAGTTGTCCAAGAGCCAAGGAGCACTTGTGGAGAGCAGAGCATGTGAGCAGAGCGGACTGGGTGAACATTTCCACTCCTTGCTCACAGACCTGTCAATTTGCGCCGCTCGTCAGCTCCACCTGTTTCTGCGCATTCTCCGCTCCATCATAAATTTTATCCCGCTCCACTCGCTCACCACTCCGCTCAAAAAAAACCCCCCCTGCATCGTACAACCCTCACCTGCAATCTTCTATTCACAAATAAAACATGAGCTTGGCCGTTTTTCCCCAGGCTACGTATTTTCATTTCATTTAAAAAATACTTACCACAACTCAACTAAGACATAAGGATAATGTTCCGTTTTTAAGCCGACAAAAACAGTGAGACCACAAGTTATTAATTTAAATAGATTCCAAAACGACTCTTTACCGACTGCAACAATGTCGCCGCATTCTTTTTCTTGTTCCACATCATCCCCATCTGTTACTTTTACAGGAATAGTACACTTGTACGACTTCTCTCTTTTCTGAAGTACACATTAAACTCCACAGTTTTGAAAGAAAATAGTGTGGGTGGGCGTGCAGGTGCAAAGATGAATTCTGGGTGGGGCATGAGCGACCGGAGCGAAATTGGAGTGAGAGATAAGGCTCCGCTCCACCTTTTAAAAAAATGACCGCTCCTCGCTCAACACAAAATCCTTCCGCTCCCCACTCCCGCTCATATGCTCTGGTGGAGAGCTTCAGAAAGACCTGGAATCAGCAGGTGCAATTGTTTCAAAGAAAACAATATGTAATGCACTCAACCGCCATGGCCTCTATGCACGCTCACCGCGCAAGACTCCATTGCAGAAGAAAAAGCATGTTGAAGCACGTTTAAATTTTACTACACAACATTTAGACAAGCCTGTGAAATACTGAGAGAATATAGTCTGGTCAGATGAGACCAAAATTCAACTCTTTGGATGCCATAAAAAACAACATGTTTGGAGGTCAAATGGCACTGCACATCACCCCAAAAACACCATACCCACTGTGAAGTTTGGAGGTGGGAACATCATGGTGTGGGGCTGTTTATCAGCATACAGCACTGGCAAACGTCATATGAATGAAGGAAGGATGAATGGAAAAATGTACCAAGAGATTCTTGATAAAAATCTGCTGCCATCTACCAGGATGATGAAGCGAGGGTGGACATTTCAGCAAGACAATAATCCCAAACACACAGCCAAGGAAACTCAATTGGTTTCAGAGACAGAAAATAAAGCTGCTAGAATGGCCCAGCCAGTCACCCTACTTGAATCCACTAGAAAATCTATGGAAAGAACTAAAGATCAGAGTTTATAGAAGAGGTCCACAGAAACCTGAAGATTTGAAGACTGTTTGTGCGGAAGAGTGGGCCAAAATAACACCTGAGCAATGCATGCGACTAGTTTCTCCATACAGGATGCGTCTTGAAGCTGTCATTACCAACAAAGGCTTTTGTAGGAAGTATTAAATAAATTTCAGTAAGCGTGTTCAATACTTTTTCCCTGTCTCATTCCATTTCATTACACATAACTTTATAACATAAATTATTTATTTTGGTTTCTTTGTACGTGTGGATTGCATGGGTTGTTACCGACATCTGGTGAAAATTTCATGTCAATACCACCTTGAGAAATATATTTATTGAGAAAAATGGTGACGTGTTCAATACTTATTTTACCCGCTGTATCATTTATCTAGTCACAGAGCAGCCTACACACTGGTGCTGCAACACACCTGTACAATATTTTTTACACAAAGGAAGGAATAACTTCATTTATTACATTTGCCTCATTGACAAGAATTTCTCAAAGACAGTCTTCCGCAAAGTTTATAATGTCCACCCTAACTCAACAACTCCAACAACCTTGCCTTAAAATGTTTTAAGGCAGAGACGATTTGCTGCCACCTCAAATTACAAGCACACGTTTTGCTTTGGACGACAGAGATTTGATTTCAATGAGGATAACGAGAATGCATTAAAAATACCGGGTGCAAATGCAAAGGTAAGATCGTATTGTTTATTATCTGGATAAGGTGTCCGTATAGAGATCACATTTTAATACCATGTATAAATGTGGCGATTGTTTCTCCTGCTCACACATGATCTATGTTCCTCTGTCTAGCAACAGAACTTCTGCATACATTTATCTTAATGAGAACAGGAAGCAATTTGATCAGCGGAAAACTGATTTAAATAATTTACCATCTCGCAGACGATTATTTTATCTCTAGACTGTCAACACGGGCCAAGACTGTAATGGATTTGGACCAACGTGGTTCGATCAGTTACCAGATTACTTTGAGTGCACAGCCACTGTACGCTGCTTAAAACCACTTCAGCATGCAAGGTTCCGCCATTTATAGTCTCAGTCTTTTGGTCATCAGCCAAAAGGTCAGCTCAACAATAGTCATCATTGACTAACCAATAAAAACCACACTTAAGCTAAAGGGTTTCAGGTAGATTTGTAGAAAGATGGTGACAGAGAAAGAAAACACCCATCCTTGATATTTTGGGCCAAGCAACAAAATATATAGACATGCGATTCATTAATATCACTTGCAGCTAGGGCTGCGAAGGGGCGTACATTTTCCGGTAAATTTCCGGAAACTTTCCAGAAACTTCCCATGGAAAGATAAGCTGGGGAATTTGGGAAACATTCCAATTTGGAAAGTTTCATGGGAATTAATGGGAAATTATGGGAATTAACTGGAAAAGTTGGGTAATTCATACAATATTGAAATGTATTTCTTTGTATTTGTACTACGTTGGTCGTTTTAATGTCGATTTTAAATGCTCTTACACACTTGTTTACATTGCTGCTTTAGTCCGGTCATCAATTTATGCATTGCACGGTGTTGCTGTGCATGCAGTACAATGTAAAGTTTTGTTTTCGAGCTGGTTTGCTAAATAGGCTAACGTAGCTAACAATAACACTAGCCTGCCACTGCCCCTGGTGGCTCGAGAAAAACGCCAAAGCACTTGTTGAAATTGAAATCGAAAATGGCAAAATATTATTGAAATGTAAGACTTATAACGGAATTACTTGAAATGTTAGTGTTTCTGTAGAAAAACATTATTATTTCACATTGAGCTTGTTTAGATGAGCCACAAACAATAACAAGACAGCTGCTGCACTGGTGACGTCCATGTTCTTTCCGACTGGTAATGCCCAAAGACAAATGGAACGCTACAAGTGGTACAAGCCAGGCAATTAAGTCACATTCTCCCGTCAGAGCAACTCGGGCGGGGGATTTACGAGACAAATGGATAGCACCACAAGTAGTAGCCCAAACCATTGACCTTTAGCTTTGCCTTTGCTATGGTTATATGCGGACAATACAATCACCAAATAGGTTAATAGCAATGGGTTATGTATTAACCCCCCCCAAAAAAGAAAAAAACATTTAAAAAAATAAATGTTGGCAAGTATGTAGTAGCCTATGCTGATTACTGCGTGTGTGCATGTCATTGACGAATATAGGGAGGACATTCAACTGAAGTTGCATTAAATCAGGTTGTTTTAAGCAAGATTATCCTGCAATATGTTTCTTTTCAACTACATGTAAGTTCCCTGTTATAGACTAACAGTATTATAACAAGCAATATTAAAAATATCAATTTTATTCCCATTTATTTCTGTTCATTCCCTTTAATTCCCATATATTCCCGTTAATTCCGATGGAAAGTTCCCAACTTTGAAATTTTGCAACCCTACTTGCAGCAGACAGGTGAGGATGTGTGCTGTAACACTTACTAGCACCAGTAAAGCCAGGGGCTGCCGATGCTTGCATTGCCTCCCTTCTATAGTCCCTGTCTTTGGGGAAACTGTTGACAACCGCAGTCTTTGTTGCCTCTTTTTGCCTCTGTTCTCTGTGAAATAGATACAAGCATGCATGCAAACAGATGTTAACCACATATACAACCTTTATTTGACACTGCTTACAATAATGTGTGTTTTATCAAATGGTTTGGGTAAATGGATTATAGTCACCTCTCCAGCCATTCTTTGGGCTTTTCCCACTGGGACACCTCTGTCCTGCAGTTGTAATAGTATTTCTTTCCAGATGAGCTGATGTGCTCTGACCAATCGTCACCAGGTTCATAAGGCTGAGATAAAGAGAAAATATTTAGGAACATGAGGCCAGCCAGACAGAAGCCAGTTGTGTGCGTGTGTCTCTGTTGAGGAGATCTGATGCAAGAGCTTGTAATGTGATCTGAAATGTACGAGAGATACTGGGGATGGCAGATAGCTATAGCTGAGCTGTTTTAACAGAGGCTTTTTAAATGGGAGGGATGGCTTAATTCAGAGACAAGATTGTTAAGGTAACCAAAGTGAAACAGTTTGCTATTAAGAAAGGTCCACTGTATTGTGACTGATGATTTCTGCTCGTTTCCTGCATCCTGTTACCATTTAACACTGTAATCCTGTGCCCCCATCGCCTTATAATGTCCCAATTTAATTTTGTTATTTAGGTCAATATTGTAAAGCAAATGCAAAAAATAAAAACTGTTAATTATTGTTTATACATTACTGAAACTGTAAATAACTTTACATAAACACAGTGTAACTGAATCTTCTTGATATTCAACACTGTTCAAGAGCACATTTGATCACAGCATCAGATCTTTCTTCTTGGTGGTGCAGTTAACATGTTTCACATTAGCACTGTAATGTAACTTTGCCTTCTTTATCACATATGCTGACTAAACAGCATTACTTGGGAATTACTTTCTTCCCCAATTAACATTAAGCATGTGGGTAAGGGGAGAACAAAAAACATGAGTTATGAATTTTGGCTTAAGAACGTAAAAACAGAACATTAAAGGATGGGAAACAAAATGAGCAGAGAACTTAAATCATTCCCGAAAAGTTATTTAATCTACATTAATAACCAAAAAGTTAACTTTTAATTAGAGAGGAAATGAAAAGAAAATAATGTAAGCCAAATGATTGTCTGCCACTGAATGATGTTTGCACTAATCCCTGTGCTGGGTTTTCATTTGACAATATGAAGTAGTAAAATTTTCCTAGATTTTATCTTTGCTATCAAAGCAGTGGTGTGTTACATTTTATTGAATGTTTTTCATATTTACATAAAAAGTACAACAAAACCAAAAACATCAAAGCTGTGAAACTACAGAACAGAAGCTAGCACCAGGAAACGGTCCTGGAAAAAAATATGCTTCGTCCATCTTTAAGGCAGCGGTAACACTTACTGTGTCTGAGGTCTTGCTGGGGTTAGAATGTGAGTTGGAGCTATGAAGGGAACTGTGGTTGTGAGAATTTTCTTGTGGAGAATAACTGGTCCCTGCAACAAAACACAAGGAGTGGGAAAGACACCATCAGTAACAGACATTAACAATATTGTGCCAAATTCATAGACATAGCTGAAAAGCCTGGCTGAGAACTACAACAAAATGCACACACCAACCCGAGGACATGAATGCTCACAGTTGCCTCAGAAAACGGAAAGACAATAGGTGGTCAAATATTACATGGCTTTAACTTTTAGACACATGCACAAGCAATAATAAATACCTTTTACGGGTGTATACAGACTGTGCGATAACCATCTTGCAAGGGCTATTAAAGTCTTGGTTTCAAACTATGTCCACTGCCCCGGTCTCGTGTTTTGTTAATGCAGCAAAACAATAAACACCGACTATAGCACTGGCACTTTTCTGCTTTAAAAACCTGAAACGCATTTCGCTAGCTTACCAGTGTATTCAAGTTTATCTTATGTCATATTCCAATTTGTTGCTATGTAGCAGCACTCACAGTGAGGGATTTTGGTCCTAAACTTGTGACACAGGTGCGACAACCTGTTTTAGTTCTCCAAAGCTCTAAATAAGCTGTTTGTGGAGTCTTACCATGAGATTAAGGCCCTCTATTATGGACTGACAAACATTTCACTATGCTCTTACAAGAGTCTCTCCGAAATTCTTAGCACAGTCGATTTCAAAAAAAGTGTACTGCAAACAGATTTTCTACTGGCCACTGCCAGTCCAACAATCAGCGATTGCCAATATATTCGCCCTTGCGTCTGTGTTCTACGGCTACACTGAAAACCGCAGTATACTGTGTCTGACTGTAGCTAAACCATCAAGCTATATGGCAACTCCATTAATGTAACACCGTTACTTAAACTTGTTGCTACACCTGTTTGTCTAACAAAGCATCCCAAGTTTAAGATTCTCTGTCCACTAAGTACTAAGCTGCTTCCTGATAATTCTGATATGAAAACACAGCCAACACTACTACAAGTGTAGCAATCAGATGGCAAGACTGAACTTGCTTTTGCTCATCCCATCTTCTCACCTCTACTATTATTAGATGCCACAAGTGTTAGCACTTCAGGATATTTTGACATTTGTAACATTTTTTAGATTTCTTTGGGGGTTTAATTATATGTCAGTGAGGCAAACCACAACAAGGAAGGCAAGCTTGAAATAAAAGCCTCTGGTGACAAGGTTTTCTTACGTACAACAGAAGGTGAGGAGAGATTCACTGAGCACCATACGCAGCCATCTATGGCAGTCTGTACATACAGAACCACCGGCAACAATCTGTGGCATGTCCAACAGTGTTAAATAAATGCTTTAGCTTGTAAACTGTGGCTTGGTATTATAACTTCATATAACTGCAGCTAGACAATGAGAAACAACATACAGACGATAAAAGCTGACTGGTAACAGAGTTAGAGAAACTGTTTTGCAATTTTGTTGAAATAAAAATACTAGATAACAAAACTGAAGCTGATGGAAAAACTGAATTTTGATTGTAACTATTTTTTAAGCTTGGAGAGTCTTGACCCACACTACCCAAAATCAGATCAACATCACATTAACAACAAAACCTTTTCCCCAGGTACATAATCATTCCCACTACTGTGCATTGATGGAAGGCACTGATAACTTTGATTACTTGTTCCCATCATCCAAAACCCTGTTCAGAACAGCACAATCTAACATCTGGGAATTCAGTAGCTGTTGCAGCTCCAAACAGTGTTTCTTTAAGGCATGTTTCCAAACTGTGAGAGTCACTGCTCAGATAGTATTGTGTGCATTGGATTAATTGTGATTCATCCAGTTACTTCTCTGTAACATTTATTTCTAACGACCTTTGTTATTTTCATCTGCTGCTTTGGATATCACATTAGATACACGGTGCTCTATGTAACACTTTTAATACCAAGGACGTGCACTTTACTCATGTTGTCAATACACTGTGGCACATAAATGGGTGTTGAAATATTGATACCTACAAGCTCTCACACCTGCTTTATTAATCCTTTGTTTTAAAGTAATATTCAGGACATTTTGAACTTCAGTTTCCTTATGTAGTGGTGTTTAGGGCTACCCAAACAGAAAGATGATGATTCGAGTCATCAGTCGAGAAGATCATGAGTCGACTCGCATTTTGTCAGTCAAATCAATGCACTTTTGTTTTTTAATCTGCGTCACTGTTCACAAAGCAATGCAAGAGCAACAGCAGGGCAAGCTGGAAACTTTACTGAGAGTCACAATGACCACAAACCACAAAACTAACTGTGATAAAAGCAGAAAAGGGCGATAGAAACAGAGGGCAGTGCAACTCCAGTCTGTTCGCTGCTCTGGGGCACTCTGCTTCAGTGATGACTGTCAGTGAAGTCGGCTAAAGCACTTTTGAACCAGACGATGGTAAATCCTCCTCCAGTGCCATCCACTGTGACTGACTCTTTGGCTGACAGCACTGTCAGCAGCCCAGCAGAACAGATAGTTTATAACTGAACTATGAGGAGGACGGACACTTTTACTTTCTCTATCTATCTCTACATCGGATACATCGCAAGAAGCAAACCACAGACAATCCACAATGGAGAGGTACTTAACAACAATACCGTATGATAAAACATTCAAATTAAAATATTACCTACGTGTCTTGATAAGTTAAGTGGGTAAATTCAACCTTTTTTCACCTGTTTTTCAAAAAACTAAAATAGGCCATTAAAATGAACCCGTTATTATCTATATTGACTGAAATTGAACATTTTATAGTGACAGTTTTTTCAACTACATCACCCAGCACTAATGACAGAAGAAAAACAATGGCAATAAAATGTGAGTCTTACAGGTAAAACATTACTCTTTAGAAGACTTGTGTAAGCTGATATCAGTTCAGTGTGGCACTGAACTCAAACAAAAAGGATAGATAGGTGGAAGAAAAAAATAGTAGAATCTTCATATTGAACAGCCAAATCTGATTTTACTGACAATCGAATACAACCCAAGTAGTGTTTGAGTTTCAATGACAGGAGTTAATTAGCAAGGGTAGCATTTTGCAGGTGTGTTCAAAGTAAGGTTGTTCAAATCACGTTCACAACTGATTCAAAATGACATTCCTCCTTCCATAGACTCGGCGCTATCCAACATAGGCGTCCCCACAAGGAAACTGGTTTGAGGAGGTGGTAAGCATGCCTCAAAATACTTGAGATCCAGTTATGAAACTACTACATTGATTAAGTACCAATATGATATGCATAAAAGGTTTAAGTAGAAAAATCTTTTGAAATTGATGTGATAGGACTTGCTAGATTATTTCTTGAGAAAGAGTCACCACTTTATTGGTATTGCTTAACTACAAAAAACACAGTTCACTTGAAACTGCACAGTGGTGTTGAAGAGTGATGAGTCTTATCACTCAGGTCAACCGGCTGAGTACAGAGTACTGAGTACACAGTGAACACATCAAACTGACAGCAGCCAAAAGACTCATATTAACCATTATAGAATGAACTTTAATTAGCAACAGATGATATTTGACTACTGCCTGTGAAGTCTGTCATTTTAACTGCAGAAAGTGACAGACAGAGTCACCTGAATGTTTTCTGCATTGTTCTTAGCTAAAAATCAATCATAAGAGAATCATTATCCTGTGAGCTTGAAGAGTTCAGGTATTTTACCAGGCAGTGAAATTAAAATGGAACCAGCTATTGTAACTCACCACCAATGGGGTGACTGGATGACAGTTTAAACACTTCAATCAAAAAATGTATTCATTCTTTCTGAGGTGCTCTACATTTCGGCGAGGTAGGACGCCTCTACAATAAAAGCTATGGAAAACACCGCAACATATAACAAAATATTTGAATCTAACAAAAGGTTTAGCATAACACTGGACATCAAGGAAAATGGGGACATCCTTACTTACTAATTAGTTACAACAGTAATGAGAGTACCGAGACTATTAGACATACATGTATGAAAACATTTTGGAAATCAAGTCTACAGTTACTAAAAGTTTTCCTCACGCTGTCAACCAGATACCAGGCCACCAAATAATGACAAAGTCACTACAGGAATGTAATATATTTGAAGTATATAAAAAAGTGAAAAATAATTTACAAGCTACAGGAACACCCTAATGCAGAGATCCAGAGAGAAAGAGTGAAACAGAACATCAAACGTGCGCCACATGCCACGTACTACTGTCTGCTTGCACAAGAGGAGAGGTAGAGACCCCGATGAAGTGGATTGGGATTACTCTGAGCACCATGCATGGGGATGAATTACAATACATCTTAATATATTTCTCACCTTTTACAGGATGGTCTGAATAAGCTGCGAATAATAATTTCATTTGTAATAATACATTTCTCTACTGTCCCCCAGAATTTTCCCGGACACTGTGACTTAAGAGTCCCAGGTGCCTTTTTTTTATTTTGAGAGCTGACATCTGCTGCAGAATCATGAGTAATATATGATTACATTCGCAATCAGCTCATTAGCCACAAAACAGATGTTTTTTTCCCCAGGTGCAAAATTACAAGAGATAGTTTATACTAAACTATACATTTCCCCAGTGCAGGGCTCCAGGGTACAACAAAGGACGTAACGCAATGCACTGCGTGTACTGTCAGGAGTGCGGTCAGAATATGGCCGGAAATAGTGCATTCGTGAGTGGGTCAACAACGTTTCGTATCGAAACTTTAAAAAACATAACATGTCTAAAAAACACACGATATGCCGTGACAAGTGTGTAGAGAAAGTGGCCCCTCTCCCAGCTGCATTTCAGCGGCAGGTAGTAGTAATCAGGTCCTCTTTTAATTGGAAATGTTTTATTTTGCATAGTGTTTTAATTTGAAATGTTCAATTTCAGCTCAGTGAAGCACTTTAAACACTTTACTTTTCTTTTTATATATAATTGTGCTTCAAATAAAGACAAGCATTTCTCTACACCTTATTCTTGTTTAAAAATCATTCACATTATATGAAAGTTATGGAGAGCGATAAAAAGGTGACCATATGGCGTTAAAGGCAACGCAATGAAATATTTGGGTGCACCTACATTTTGTGCTGGCGCACCTAAAAAAAAAAGTTAGGTGCACCAGTGCAACTGATGCAACAAGTTAGTCTGGAGCCCTGCAGTGGCATTAAATATCAGTTATATGAACAAAACCAATAAAGACCTCTTTCCTGTAGCTGAAATCAAAACAGACTTGCTTGATTTAACCTTTTTACACCATGCAGAACTCACTTAATAACAGGAAACAGCACTCTAAAGGGCAACACACACATTGGCAGTGTATAATGTGCATCAAAAAGGTCCACATTCATTGTTTTTTATGTAAGCCCGCAGACTGGTGGCATTTTTACAAGCGTGAACATTTCACTGTCCTATTTGTCAGCGTCCATACATGTCAACAAAAGCAGCCATTTTTTCATGTTTGTTTTCTAAATTTGGCACATTAGGGCTACAGTACTCAGTGATTACTGTCGTCTCTATAGTGTGTCTAGTCTGTGCTGTGTGATGCTGCTGATGTGTGTTATTGCATTCTGCTTTAGAATATATTTTTTTGTAATTTAAAATTTACATGTAGAACTTATTTGCTTAAAGTGTTTTAAAGATAACAAACAGTACTTAGAACAGTCCAATAAGCCTTCTCAAAAAAGTCTAGAATTTGAGACTAATTAATAATACCAGTGCAGGGTCAGAAAAATCAATCTTCTAAACAGCACCCAACATCGTTTTCCCTCACTGATCATCGTACCAACTTGTGCATCTCCCCTGTTGAGCTTGCTAGTTTGCTCCCAGCTTATGCTGTGCTTGTGAGCCGATAGCATTTAATAAACACTTTCAATTCCCACATCAAACATAATTTGGTTTAGCTGTCAACATTTGCAAGTAAGTTATAAATAACTAAAATTACACAGACTCGGTTAAGATCTGAAACCTCCTTTCATCTGAGAAACCATACATTTTCTTTTTGGGCGTTAGCCTATAATGTTTACAACTTGTAGCTACAACTATGAGGTGAGCACCATCGGTTGACATGAAATGATCAGCTAAATCATTTCAAGCTGCAATATGACTAAACTCCTCAATAAGCTCAATATTCCACACACTGACACATGATTTTGAGATTTTTATGATGAACCTGCTATGCTTGTTTACACGTCTAGCAGACACAGAACAATGTTAACATTCATTTGGAATCGAGCTTCTGGCCGCTGGATAAATGTAAATTGATTATTTACTCTCCTTTCAGCTCTGTTTTGGTTTTCACTAGGGATGGGTATGAGTACTCCTCTGGACATTGGTATTTGTTCAGCGTTTTAAGTACTAACATTGGGTCTACGCATGCACAGCTGCAGGCAGAAGGATGACCAGTAGACTAAACGAACGTGCAGTGGAAGCTATGCAATAGCAAACTTGTGTATCATAGAACAACCAATTCTATGATAAACCATCTGTAGATTGAGTAAAAGGCAAAAACAGCAGAGACGGTTAACAGGAAATCTTCAATCGCTTCATTTGTTAACGTTAGCGGTGTTTCCAAACATCATTGTGATGCTGCCAAGGCAGAGATTAGCTGGCCCGTGACACAACGGGTAACTGGAGATATGTGCCTAAACTTTGTGGAAGGAGGAGGATTTTGTCAGCTGATGGCGTTTGTTGAGCTGGAGTACAAGCTATCATCGCGGGAAACAACAACTGATGTAGCGAAGAAGATGTAAGAGGATAAGTGCAATGAACTTAAGGGTTGATCTGCAAAGATTGAATGAACTGTTTAGCTATAGCCTAGGGGCCAAGACGGCTGCAGATGGAAAAGGTAAACCAGCCACTGCTTTTTTTTAAACCAGACAAATAACGATCGGCTAATCCCTACAGTCTCTGTGCAGTGCAGAAACACCAACATTTTCACTTGGGTGTTCATTTCATGTAAGACCCTAGTTTTACATGCCTAGTTTTTTTTTTTTTAAATCAACTCTTGAAAAATATTAGCTGGGTCTACAGGTGCTAAATTCTCCACTATGTTCACCAGCTAGTCGCAGCTGTCTGCTGTTTGGTGCTAAGCAGGTAGTACACAGTGGGTTCATCAGAGCGTGGTTGGTGAGAACAGCTGCTTGCTGTGTCTGGAAACAAGGCGGATGACAGAGGTGAGACTGAATCCAAATGGTAAAGTTTGGCCAGAAAACCAAAACAATGAGCTGGAAGATGCAAAAACACTCTGCAGAGCTAAGCAGGACGGCAAGAGTTGGGCAATTATTCTCAGTAGGTTTGTCACTACAAGCACCACCTTTCACATTACAGATAGTCATTTGACCTATTGTACATAGAAAAGTGTTGATTAGGGCAGCTTTAAGTTAGCATCCCATTATTTCAAATCTAATATCTACTTCCTTTTATTTTACAAGTTGCAAATAAAAATGTTGATACTGATCTGAATCAGTGAGTCATCTGTTCACAGTTTTGACTCAGCACAGCTTTGTAACCAGCTGGTTAATCTTGGGAGATGACGGTACATCTTTCTGTAGTTTAACTTTGACAGTCATCCCATGTGTTCTGTGTTTTGCTACATACATTTATCATCGTATCAGCACTGTTTCCACCTATATTCTTCTTTTCATCAGCATCCGTCCATTATTTATATTAATCATGTGTTAAAATTCTGTGAAAGACCACTTTGCTATCTAAATCGAAATTACATGCAAGGTTATTACACATCAAGCAGACATAAAAAACTCTTGTTTGATGCCATTTACAACAAAAAGCAATAAGTTCAAGGGTAAATGGCTACTATCTATGATAGCAGAAGACAGCTGAAATAAATAAAGCTCTTACTTTGGAAGTGTATTTCAACTGTCCGTGTCTAAAGCCTTCGATACCAGTTCAATCTCAAATATCTCGAAATAAAATGCAACACTGTCTCTCAGAATCTGTACACAAATTCCAGTGAATATTTGTGGTCATCAGGGTCATAGTTTCAACACACAATCTACAAATTAACCCACCCCACTGGCAACATCTCTACCAGGCCTCTCTGTCAGTGAGGGAAACCTTGTAAAACTGTATGTGCTGTTGGTTTGTAGTACAGAAATATTGCACACAGAGCAGTGACTGCTGCAGATCAACTTCAGTCTTCCAAATGTTTCACTAAGCAAATGTATCACTTTGAAAAACCGGCTACACAAAACATTATGTTTGCAAACTCAACTCTGGCAGCTCAACACAATACTCTTCTGAAATGCCCCATGTTGCAATAATGCGTTTTCATACACCAAAATTATACCACAAACATGGATCAAAATGCTTTTTAATACATTTTTGAGAAATGGAGGAATGTTTGTTTCCTTTCATTTCTCTTGAAATAAGAAAATACTGCAAGACTTAAATCAACATTTAAATCTACCCCTATATACGAATTTCCACTTTCCATCCCTAAAGATTCCCTTTTCAAACCTTAGGAAAATGTACTTCTGATATAATGTTAGTGACACCCTAAACAAGGCAAAAAGACACTTATTCCACCGACAACATATTCCGTTCAACACACGAATGCCTGGTCAGTGCGTGTGGTGTCTATTAGAATTCAAATATATTTGCAAAACATCTAGATTTGTAGTTACTGTTATAGAAACAGCTGAGGTTTACCCGACTGGTAAAAATAATATGCTTCTTGATTAAATACAGTGTTTCCTCTAGGATTTTATTTTAGCAGTGGGGGCAGGCCTGTCCGAACACCCACACCCCCCCGTCAGCAAACGTTTTACGTATGAAACAGAACTGACACTTCGCTGCAACACAAACAAATATATTTACCGTTTTAATGTTTCCAGATGTTTGATATCAGGACGTTGAGCTGAGAACTGACAAGTTGAACGTTGGAGTTACAATGTGGAGTTGAACTGGACAGCCCCAATAACCTCTGAATAGTTCTACTTGTTGTTAAATTGCAATGTGAGCGGCAGCCAACGGGGGTGCATTATGTCGGCAGGACCATTTAAAAGGCAACCGTGACTACATTGTGCATCTGCCCCATTTCTGATACCGTGGTGGCAGAAATTTAACAGCGGCTCCAAAATCAACATAGAGGAAACACTGAAATAGAAAATTGGTCGGTTGTTACTTACTTTTGTAAGTTCATATATTTTAGGCATGTCTGGTTGAAAACAGCAACTATACTTTCTACTTCCTGACATAAATAAGCCTAAAGCAAGCTGTACTGCCTGCAGAGTACCAGGCTGCTGAATTTTAGTGTTGAATATTACTGGATTGAGTGACATTAGCCATAAAAGTTAAATATCTGTTCTCTAAACCCATTTTATTCTCATTAACCACGGTCTCTCACCTCCATCCCTGTCTCTGGCCCGGTGTGTGTGGACAGCCTTTGCTCTGCTGTGCCCTGTGCTGTCGATGTGTTTGTTTTCAGGGCTGTCAGACCTCCTGAGCATTTTACAAGGAGGGGTGACATCTGAGGAGTCTCGCATCTTTTCATGTCGGTGGTCACCTCCTGGATGGCTCTTAGATGAGTATTTGAGAGTCTGTGGACACAAATCAAAAACCTCACTACAACCCATTATCTTGTGCGTGCAGTCATCAGTAGGTCTCTCAAACACTATGTTCGGCTGCTCCAAGCACTGCAGTGTCAGCACACTTGAGCATCAAAGTTTGAATATCTCAGGAATTAATTTGCAGAGCTTATCTCCATTCATGCAGCTAATTATTTATTATTTGAAAGCAGCTTTATCTCTGTCAATTCCTTCCAGTGCTACATTACTAAGCAGCCACATTCGCTGTGCTAGTATGGCTGTTGACTAGTTTCTCACTTGGTAACGATGTGTTTATGTATAATGACAAATGTATCATTTCTGATAATGACGAAGTAAACAACATTTTATGAGACCAACTATTACCAGCCATCGGTTTGGCTTATTAACTATATTTAGAATTTAATTGTTAATACATTGCTTGGCAGTATATATATAGAACACTTTGATGTTTCGAGAGCTCAGCTAGCTGTACCCTTAAAATGACAGATTGCGGTCAGGCCCTAATCGGACTGGCTAGCAAGGTAGCTAACAGTACCAGGCTATCATTAGCTCTGAGCTGTAATAAAACTCGCCTGTACCTTTTCCAGAACAGCTGAACTCGACGAATACACTCCGTCTGTTTTTTCTTTACCTGACTATATATACGTTAGGAAATATTTGCAGCGCTCAAGCTGCAATTTCAAACAAAATCATTTACTTTTCACTTTATTTTCCGCACTGACTGGGGCCTGTTGTGCTCAGCAGAAGCCTGAACTAGAGTGTCCATTTTAATCTTATTTGCTGCTAGCAAGCTAGCAGGCTACGGTTAGCTAACAAGTACCTGATAGGGCTGAGAATCTCTTCGGTCGCACCTGTAAATATAAAGAAAACTCTTGTTAATATCAAGCTTCAAATGTCAACCTCGAGAGATAGTTGAAAGTGTTGCAACAGCTGAACCTGCAAGTTTCCAGACACTTATTTTGGTTTCAATAAAAATGGCGGATTGTCAAAGCGTAGCTAACGTTACGAGGAAAAGGAAAAATCTGAATAAGTAACGTTAAAGAGATGTTTACCCATCGCCGAGTCTCGGTTGTTTCCTTGCATACATTACCATCAATGCCGTGTTAGTGTGTTTGGAGTGGGATGTGAAAGACTGATAACGGTACTATGTTTTTCTTGTTGATTCAGCGACCTGAAATCGTCAATTATTTCAACCTAGCTTGTGGGTATTTCAATGCTATCGGCAGCACTGGTCGAAAGAGCGCCCTCACTCAGTCCATCTCCCACTCACACACACACAGCCGGGACTCTGTCTGCCGAGAGAAGACGGAGCGCTGGAGCTGCGCGCAGGGTTGCCAGATATTCACCAGTGTGGGGAAAAGCCTTCATATACATGGTACCTGTGGAAAGTGCCATGCAATCATATTATGTCGTGTTACCAACGTGATGTGCTGTTGTTTGCTGGTTTAACTTCATAAATATATGTGTTTTTTATTTCAGTTAACTACTACTTAGATTAATATGTATATAAATCACATTTGCTAAAGACGCAGTGCTTTTGGAACATACACATTTAGGAGGAATTAAATATAAAAATCTACGCTCAGGTGTCATGAGTTTAATTTTGCCAATCTTCTGCGAGATTGAGTATTTGGGAAATACCAATCAAACACGTTTGACTAATGGGGTTATTCTACAGATCTGGCAACCTTGACTGCAACCCCCCCATTCTCCACCTCCTCCTTCCGATGGCAACATCCGGGACACACACTGGCTGGAGTCGAACAGTCTTTAAAAACTTTAAAACTTTTTTTCGTGCTGTTGTTGTAATTTTCTAACCTTTCTCAACCATTCGCATATTATATACAGGTAGACCATTTGCATTGAAGATATGTTCATATATTGTAGATATCATGTTTTATAAAACATTACAGGCTTATAGTGAGCAGTGACTTGTTTTCTCCTGACATCTAGTGGTTATTCTCTGACATCGCAGGCAGGGTTTATCAAGATATCACAATAACAATAAATCCCTATACACCCATGTGGGATTTTAATCTAAGCTGTAATAACTTTTGAACAAGATAGGATCAACCCAAACGATAACATGATTACTGCAGCTACATTCATTAGGGCACAATTGCACGTTTCACATTATAAATAACTGTTGTATTTAGACATTTGTATTTTAATATTCACTTTTTGACAGAAAAAAAGTTGTGCACACTGCATTGTGGTTAAAGACAACAGTTATATTATAATACACCAATATAATATAAAGTATATCTGAGAATAAGCAGTAGAAATACACATGCTAGTAGTATACTGATCATTTGCAAGTCCACACTTAGGCCTGTGTATGCATGCAGAGCACTCTCTTCACATTTTGTGGCTTTGACCAGGTTGTATTAATGCTTCAGAGGGAGTAGCTGTCAGAGGAGGGCTGCTAGGCTCCATTGTTCCAGGACAATATATCGCACATCATACCCCAGGCTTAGGACAAAAGAAGCTGCGCTTCAGCGTTTTGGCACACAGCACACTTTAATGTGGGGACAAGGGGGCACAAAAGGGGGTGCTTCTATTGTTGCACATTTCTGGAACTTGTTCACACACAGACAGGCACACACACCTACACATACTCACGCACACACACACACACACTCACATATACTCACATACTCACACATACTCACACACACACACACACACACACACACACACACACACACACACACACATACTCACACATACTCACACACACACACACACACACACACACACACTGTTTTGTGAATTTGTATGTAAAAAGAGTCCATGCATGTGGGATTTCCCAGGATCAGTGGTCAGTAGGAGTACACAGAGTTGATTGTGATTTTAGAGAACACTGGTCTAACTACTAATCTATTTTCTATTGATTTTATGACACCTTTTATTTCTTTTTTAGAAGAATCTTTCACCAAGTGCCTTTTCTGGTCTTTGACTACTTGTTGCTGTAGTTCTGTCTTAACGTGACCTGTAGGGGGAGGTATCAAACCACTTTTATATCTCTGGCATTAAAGCCACACAACTCTCCCAAGTGATACCCACTTACATGAATTGCCCACTCCTAAATAAAATAAATAAAATAAAATAAAAATATAGTCATGTTAACAATAACCTTATTACAACCATTTACAAAAATACAGCTGTACAAAATATTGTTTATCTCTTTACCAGGGTATAAAAACTAACACATCTTAATAAGGGTGCATTGAAAAAAATGCAAAGCAAAACATTTTTTAATTAATAAATAAATAAAATAAAAAAACAAGACAACATATTTGGCATAAATGATTTGCAGATGTACATTATTTTACAATTGGGGAACAGATTTATAGACAGCCAAAGCTTAATATAAGCCAACATAAGTGCAAGTGCAACGGTGAGTTGAGTCTGATATTGGGCTGTCTGGCCCAACAGGTATACAGTTAATAGAATATTAACTTGACACAGATCTAATTTATGTGAGAATTCACTGGCTAATGATTTAACCGAAATAACCTTCCCTTTGCAATAAAACGGCGATTCACAATGGTCTCCCGTTTTGTTTTGTTTCTTCTACATGTTTATTTATGTCTGTCACTATTTCTCATGCTGTCTAAGTGCGGTTGTTTTGTTTTCTTCTGTCGACGGAGGAGTTGGCTGATTATTGACAATACCACAAGCCAATCAAAACGCAGAACTGAACCCCTGACCGCGCCTTAATGGTAACACTGACCAATGAACGAACAGACTGGGCGGACTCTGTGCGAAAGCCCTGCACGGCGCAGATCTCAGAACAGCTTGGTGCCGTCACACATCCACCCGCTAACGCAGAGTCTAAACAAACAAAACCGTTTCCAAGTCAGCGCCTTGACACACCGCTCTGTCTGTCTTGGAGAGTGGCACAGCCGAGGCGTAACATTTTGAAAGGTTGTGTTCAGTGGACAGCCACTGAGAGCGGGGATGAGTTCAGGAGATTTGGAGGAGCAAATCACGGTTTCTAAAGTGGAAAATATTAAAAACAAGTGAGAAGTTTTGTTTTCGAAGGAACCATTGGAGTACACTGTGACCAGCAAGACACCATTCAACTCCGACCCCCGACGCTAAGTGAGTACCAACATATTGTATCTCGCTAAAAACCTATCTTCACAAGTCAAGCCGATGACAACAAAAAGTCAGTTCCAGTGGGAATTATCGAAATGAAAGTACTCTAAAATATGGTTTTGGCTTTCTGGGGGAATACAGAAGCTACAGCTGTACCGCAACTACTCCCCTAATGACAGAGCACTATTACCGGACTCGGTTTGTGTGGTCCTCCTAACCTAACAACGAACTTCTGCTGTTGCTAACCTTTAGCTAGGTGCATGATATAAAAGTAACCTTTAGCCATCACTAAAACAGTTTTTACTCAACAGAACAACCAACCCCACGCTCCCTCTAAGAATTCCTTCCCAAACGTGTAATTCCCCACTCCTATGACTTTTTTTTGGTGCAGTTGGTTTCAGTGCTCTTTCACCTGACATCCTCTCTTGTGGAACGTTTCGGTGGGAAAGTGACTGCAGCTCCAGTGCAGGGCTAACAGAGTCTCTCTGAGATACGCTGCGGTAGTAATGGCATCAGCACGAAAGCTAGAGCAGAAGTAAATAACAGTGTATACTGACATATTCCCAAAACATAACGACAACATTTCCTCGTGACACAACCCTCAACTTCCACATAACACACACACACACACACACACCCTAAACGCATGGAGTTCCTACTCTCCAGGAAGTACAGTGAGCCATGTAGCATGGCCGGAGGGAATACAGAGCCCTTGTGCCCCGGCGAACTCAAGTGTGGTGACACGGAGCTTGTCACTGGCTGATAGCGCCAAGCCTCTGAGCTGGCAGCCCACTGGGAGACTCAGCACTTGGCCAGCTTCCATTACATCCCAGTTCAGCCATTTGTTCTGCATACTCTAAATGTGTATGTTATAATGACACGGGACACCATGTGTTTTTGTCTTGCACCATTCTTTCTTAACCATTATTGCTTGAGGGTCTGCCATGTTATGAATGAGCTCTTGTCACAAGATACAGTGGGTTACTTTAACATAAAAATGCCTAATAGCCCCCCCTCAAAAGCCATAATATCATATGTTTCTTGATGTGGTAAAAAAATCAGTGAGATCCAAGATGTCAGTAGTAATTTCTTGAAAATGGAAATGCCATCATTTTGCATTCCAGTGAGTCATTTGTTCCCCTTAACAGAGTCTGCATACTTCTTGAATGCACACATGTCGGTCATTCAGCAGTAGCGCAGTAGTTGTTTAGGCGCTGGAAAAAACCCTTCATTCAGATGTAAAATTGCTTGTGTAAATAGGTTAGAGGAACATCTTTACAGGTAAAATGAATCACCCAAGAAGCAGCAGAGCTGCATTTATTGTACAGCATATTGCTTTCAACGTTTGTGTCTACTAATGTAGATATCTTCATTCATTTGAAACCTCACTGCTTGCTTGCCAGGTACAATATCAGTTAATGTTGTTTCTCGTTGGTCTCCTCATCACTCTATGGTGGGCTGGCTGTGAGAAAAAGAGAGACGGTAAGAGGGTGACCTTCTTCCCATTGTATTTGAATGCCACGGAGTGGGATCTCTAGAGAGCCGACATTTCTTCGTGTAAACTCGGAAACCTCAATGGTTAGTCGGCAGTTTTGGCCAGCCCCCCAGTGCTCTCACTGGGAATAGCCTAGTTCCTCTTTTAAATCTTGCCTAGAAAAAGGTGGGAGTCCTTTAGTCTGTATACCAGCTGGGCAGGGGGAGTCTCACAGGAGACTTTGATGATAAGCATTTTAGTTGCTCTGGCTTGTACTGTTTATGAGGTCAGCAGCTTAACATCATGAGAAGTGTGTGATGGCCTCATTATGCTGTGGTAAACGGGCTCACAGACTCTTTAATGAAGGGATCGATGGCATCCTTCGAGGGAAGAGCAGCAAAGGTTTGCCACCTGGCCTTGGTTGTGAGAGTGCCTGTGACATGAAAACAGATACTTGTTTCTAGATTTTTGCGCCCACAGTGTGTATGGAGGTCAGGGTGGGGTCGGATGCAGCGGCTCAGACGAGACCCAGCGTAGGAGCCTTTGCCCTCTGTTGGTTGTCTGAACAGGTGTCTCTGAGCTTCAGCTCCGCATAGCTCACATTCCCAGGGTTTTGTTCCTGGCGTGGAGGGTCACCGAGTAGGGGGAGGGAGGTGTGGGAACTAAGAATGCTATGCGTGCAAGGCTCAACTCCCAGAATTCATCCGAGCAACCTGCTGATTGAGACAAATGCTTCCTGTCATTGCAACCAGCCTGGCTTGGGTTGATGAGAAACCTGTCAGCAGCCCATTGCGCTGTTCATGGCCAGGGACAAAGCCGAGAGTTGGCTTCCACAACTGCTTGTCAGCAGCAAGGCTATTTTCTTGGGGCTTAAGGGTGGGTAGGATACAGTGGTTTAAGACTCTTAATCCAAGCATTAGTTTGGATCGCTATCAGCTCACTCAGTATCAACGGTGGCGGACGCGTTCGACCGTGCAAACACAGCCTGCCTCTTTTATTCGTTCAACCTTCTTGAAAAGATTGGTGTTGCGATATTTGCGCATAACCAAAAGTCTTTCATAATGTTTAAAAGTAGCTGTGTTTCTCCTTCTGAGCACAAATGTTGGCTTTTCTTCAGTGCATGCATCTCTATCTTAGCCTTGCAAACTGTTGGATTGTCTGTTTGTTCACATGCACAGAGCTGACCGTAAACAGGCGAGTGTGTGTGTGTGATGCAAAATGTGTTTAAACCCCCAAATGAGACGCATATTCCGATTATATTCCGTGCTTTATACATATCCAAAGAACGCTCCTACAACCTGAATAATCTCGGCATCACCCCACATGTCTGAATCGGAAAATGCTCCATTCGGAATAAGGTCTAACTTGGAAAATACAAAAGGAATATGCTGTTTGCATGATACGTCATATTTGGAATAAGAGAGGGAAAGTAGTGTGCATGTAAACCAATGTGACTTCCTTGAATACAGAATTACATTTTTGATCTAGCAAGAATGCTGTCATTCTGGTACTGAGGTGAAGCAAATGACAGACGTGGCCAAAGAATGTAAAGAGAGCTTGTCAGATAGTTTTGGCTTCCCTTAATGGTGACTGTGTTTCAGCAGCGTTAGCTTGTAGTTCACTGCCTCTTCATCAGGCGTTGAGTGGTTTCTCAGCTCAGGTCTCTGAGCGCTGCCTCCTGACATTTTGAGGTGAACCTACTTTATTACCAGCCATTGCTAAACTTGGCATCAAATGAAATATGAATACAAGCATGTTGCTGCAGTAGATTAATCCAGTCTGTAACCGGACTGATCAAAACCTTTTAATACTCTGCATATGTATATTTGTCTGAGGTCTTAAATGTCATGTCTTTCCATGATTACACTTGTGCAGGGTGTTGCGGGCCATGTTGTGCAATTGACAACTAAAAAGTGATAAGATTATGAAAGCAATCTTCCAGGAACGAGAAGAACAAATCTGCTGTCAGTGGAAGAGTTAAAGCTTTGATTCAATGTCCCTTGGTCTATAACTAACTGAATTATGGTTCTGTGATATTGAGCAGCATATATACAGAGGGCAGGACGTCAGTCTAACCATCACTACATCCACGGACATAGCTTCCATTCATCTCTGTTCTTTCATTCCTTCTTTTACTCATCCAACCACCTATTTTTCCCTCATTCCATTCATCCATCTATTTATCCACCCATCATGTTGTCCATGCATAATCACCATCTTACTCCATGGTATCACTAATCTCTGTTGCGAGTCCGCAATGGAGTTTTGAGCCTCCTGCCGCTCTGCTGATCCCAGACGGAGAGATTAAAGTGATGTACTTGGCAGGGGTCTGGCAGGGTCGCAGTTGATGACCATCACCAGTAGTGATGCTGTGTTGTTTTGCCCCTGCCTGCCTTACAGAGGTGTAGGGTGTCTCTCAGCACCCCCAAAGCCTCTGCGGTGCTGTGCAGGAATGAGCCCACCCAGCAGATGCCAGCCATCAGACACCTGCGTTGGCTTCAGTATATTCCAGCTCCAGTGCTGTGCTCACTGCGCAGGCATGCTGCCCTCCTGACTCACTGCAAACTGTCTTTTGATGGAGAAAGCGGAGAGGCTGAGTGAATGGCGGTAGCATTAATAAATGTACTGGGTGTGGGAAAACAAGTGAGACCCCAGACCCTCAGGGAGAAGGTTAAGTTATAATATGTTACTGTATATAGGTCTAGACATAAGGGGTTGGAAAGTGCAGGGTTTTGTTTTGGGATGCTATTTCATTCCTGTTTGAGGACTTGCACTATTAAGAGGTGCAAAGCTCCAGTTGCAAAGTACAGTGGTCTTCTTATTCAGCTACATCTGTAGCCTGACTCCGTGGTCAGCATAAAGCCTTGGGCTAACAGGAACTTGTAGCACAAGCTATAGCTGTGGGAATACTGTATACACTGTATGCCTTGATCGTAATCTTGCAAATTTGATGTTTGTGGGGTTTTGTAAGTCCCTTATTTAAAGCTAAAACATTGTTCAAAAAGGAACTGCTGCACCATCAAGTGGAAGCATGTAGTCTGTAACAACTTGTAACCAATTTGTCAGTCGTCAGTGAAGGATATAGCCTTACATAGCGAGGCAGTGGGCTCACTTGACTGACGTCAAGCTTATTTGTCAAATGTTGTTTTATTTATGAGGCTTTTCCATGCGTGGCCCCTGCCTAGCATTACTATGCCTATTCCCCTTATGGCAGCCCTGTGAATAATTCAACGTAGTTGGAGTGAACAGAACCAAAATAGGCCAAAGTTTGTACTGTGGCTCCGTCCAGTAAATCACAGCAACCGCAAAGGATTTGTGTAGTTGTAGTTTATGTTAGTATTGCATGCTCATGCTGATGGAAAATAGACGTAAGGACTGAATCAATGTCAAGTATGTAAACAAGTGCAGTAGATTTGAAGAGAGGGCACCGGACAAGGTATTACTTGCCATATTTGCCACTTGACCTCACAGCTCCAAGTTAGCACCATCAGCATTAGAGGATCTATGTCACGATGCTATATTAATGGACCATGAGGTTGCAATATTCATGTAGCTTGTGTTGATATTTGGAGTGCCTGGGGAGCTTGGTTACCATACACCGGTCCTGTGACATGTTTTCTTCGTTACCTTGATCTCTAAAGATGACAGTGACAGTAACTTGACCACGCGACACAAGATACTGTAATTCATCTAAGCGTAATGAGAACGCACACGGTACATGTCAATATCACCACCATCTGCTTCTTGCTTGTTGCTGAGAGCGACTTAGCTTATAGATGAACGCAACTTTTTCTGTCACAAACTTAGGGTTGTGTGATGTGTTAATATTTACCAACCAGCCACGGCCAGACCAAGAACCAGCGATTGCTGATATATTTGCACATATGTGTGGTGTGTTTGCTGTGCCACACAATAAACTCAAATAATATCAAGCAAATATTGTAACACCTATTTCCCCATTAAACAGCAAAATAAAACTGCACACCTTCTGAAATCAAGTTTCTCTGTTTGACCGAACAAAGACCTTGCTATGTCATCGGAAAACACACTCCATGGTTCCAACCATTCGCAACCGTCTAACGGAGTTATATGCTGGCTCTACGCGCCGTCGCTGCCTCTCTAATGCCCTACCTCCCTCTTGCTCCTCTCCCACTTGACGGTTCTCCTGTCCCTACTGCGTCTTTGTTGTCCCCGGAGTCAGAGTCCTGGTTGGAGCCCCTGTACATCACCTTGTTTCTGTATTCCCTGTTGTCAAACTGGTCAAAATAAACTCTTAATTCACAGAGTTAGATGTGACACTGTTCTGGTTCTACAGCTGTTTTTCCTCAGTGCTCAGTGTGTTGACAGTGCCACTGAACCAGAGTCAGTGGCTCCTGTTCTTCGGAGGCAGACCAGGAAATTAGCAAAATCAAATGACAGAAATCATCCAACACAATCACCTGAACAAACAAAAAACATCGGTGATGTACAGTTGCCTTTTGTCCAAGCACCCTACCACAAACATTGCAATTCTTTAGAAGAGCAGTCACATGTTCTAGAGGATAAGGTCGTATTAAAAGTAAGTTTGAACCATATATAAGCTGTCTGCTCCTTTCCTCTACTGATTTGCGCTCAGGGATTGCCTCCTGGTAGGGGATCCTACTTGCAGTACATGACTCCTCTTGGCTTCCTAGCTGCAGTCACGTAATGATTGATATCAAACGCAATAAAGAGAGAGAGCACAGATGGTCCAGTGTTGCTTGCCTCTCTGATCATGTTCTTCTTGTAAACGTAATGTCATTTACCCACATTTACTCAGTGGATGGTTGCACAATTAAACCATGTTTCATTTCCTGGTGCCACTCAAGATATCTATTCCACCATTGACCTTGTTGCAGAACAAGCATTGATTTGATGACTGGCAGGAGACAGGGGGAAGAAATAGGGGAGTGGTATGCTGGGTTCTTTGTGACGGTGGGTGGGGTCATGCAGAGGCCCAGAGTCCTTCAGAATAATGCCCAAGAGGGTTTTCTTTAGGTGCCTGTTTTCTCTTAGTTGGCAGGGACTCTTTCCAGACAGCAACACTGGTTTTCACGGCCTAAATTCTCCCTTTGTGTGTGGGGGCGTCTCAAGTAGTGTCAGCTGTAGCTCTGTACACTTGTTGCTGTGTCTCCTGCCAACTCCCTCTTGCGACAGGCCCCACGAGGCTGAATTTTCATTCGCCCGTTAACGTCCCTGCAGGCCCCCTTGTTTGCCTCTCGACTACACTCCACAACACATAAATGTTTGATCAGCAAAAAGAGGTCCGTGTGTGCATGTGTGTGTGAATGCACGCTTTTGTCTCTCAACCTGAAAGCATGTCCTCAAGCTTCTGCGGGTATGTTTGTGTGCGCATGCATCGGACAGGCATTCATTCTCCTTTAGTCCACTTGGCCCAGTCTCCATCTATTCCCACGTCGCTCATTGAGTGCAATTACATCAATTTAACTGTGAATACCCCTTCACAACAGCCTATTAGGACCATTAACTATGCAATCTTCGCTCTTTGATGGCTTAGCCCACGTGATATAAACTATTCAATCTGGATGATGGCAGACAAGGGGATAGCATTGTGAGCTATCTAAACCAATGGGACTCTGTGCCCTGTACACCATATTCTGTTTAAAAGTCATCTTCCCCCGTTGGCCATTACTTACATATAACAGGCGGGTCCAGTATCTAAGTGATTCAGTTCTTACTGAAGTGAGTAATAAGTATTAATAATAATTTTCTCAGATCAGGTGAAAAGAATAAGATAAAAAATGTGGTGGCATACAAAGTTTAATAGACTGCGGCTTAAGAAAACCTATTCACTAATTTAATTTTTATTCTAAACATATATGCCATATAATCAACAGTGAACAGTAAATACAAGAACTTAGAACACAACAGACATTTCTAGCTGAAATGAGACCATTGACTTTGACTTTTGAAAGGAGAAATAACATGTTCCTCTTCTTAAAAACGAGAAGTTAAATTTATTGAGTCGTCTCATCACCTTTTGGATAAGCTAGCGAAACCTTAAACTAAAAAGGTGTTTATTAAGCCAATCTTCGCCTTAACCACTAGATTAAACCCACAGGAGACCTCACAACTTCAAACTTTACTTCTTTTTTTTTTAAGACTTCCCTGCAGATTTTCAATTAACCTTAACTGACTATTGATAAATTATTTAATTCACTTTCATAACATATGATGGAAAATATGTCAGACTAAATAATGCTAAAATATGTTGACATTTAGATGCACCAACAACAAAAATCTACTCAGATAAGGGGGTCTATATTCTGTTATTAATGTAGTATCTTGTATAGGAAAACATTAATAGTATACTCTGTATGCCTTTATACTTGACATGCATCAAATAAACTGATCTCATATGCATGTATTAGTATTATTCAGTCTAGTTTGCCTAATTTTCCAAGCTTTAGAAATAAAACTAGCGCTCATTACCATTTCTTGTTTTTATCAAACTAAAATAATTCCATACATGCAGGTTGTCATATAAAGTAGTCAGTAGTGTGTGTGAGTGTCAGGAGAGGGGATGGCACACAGCAAAGCGCCAAAGGTCAGAGTTGAACCCAATGGCCGCTGCAGTAAGGACTCAGCTCTCTTCAAAATATGGAATTTTTGTGAAATATTATAATAGGTGTAATAAGTGTCAGGGAAAACAAGCAGTGTGCCAGTGACAGTGAACCACCATGAACAATAGAATACCAGGACCCTGAAACTGAAGTAGCTAATTGCATTTTATCCACCATTAACTGTATTACCTACACCTGTGATTTTTCTACTGTGACATGTCAACATGTTCCACCTCTGCTAACTAGAGTTGCAACAGTATGAGACTTTGTTATGACAAGCATCTCAGATAATATTGCAGTTTGGCCATATAAAGGTATATGGTATAACACTATTCTTCTTATTAGCATCATCAGTTGCAATGACTCTCATTTTGTAGGCCAGTGCATCTCCACAGCACTACAGTACTTCAATAAACTGCGGTTTGTGGAACATTTCAGCTTTGTCAAATACTCACAGCTTTTTGCGATACATACATGTGTCTTGTGTTATATTTATTGGCAGTGTTTCTTTTAAATTTGACTGTTGTTGTCAATTTGGTCAGCAGATTTTCCTCATTTGCTTGATTTGTATCTATTTGCCTGCCTCAGTCACCATACCTGAACTGCTGGCTAATTTTGATTTAGTCTTATTTTAGGTCAACACACATTTTATCCAGTACATGCCACCATTTAGTTTAGTAGTAGTAGTTTTGCAGGTTTATGGTAATCAGCTTTGCTCCATTGAAAGTAAAATGTCCAAAACAAAAACCAACATGTGTGCCTGCCATAATTTGAGCCTGACGTTGCCACAGATGTTATTTGCTATTTGCCCTTTATTTAAAAAGCATCCTAAGATTTAAACAACTGTAATCATTCTCTGCTGCCTATCATATGGGGCCCTCATATCAAAGGACGGGCTTCTCTGCTAACTTATTCCTTAGCTCACCACTAATTGCTGAGTAACCTTATGGAAATGCCTCGGAGTGGAGGTTTTTGGCTCTGGTGAAATTAAAGTGTGATATTTATAGTTTGCTTTGGATTGTCGAGCCTTGATAACCAAGGCCATATGGTGTTCATGCAGCAGCGTGTGTAGGTTTTTCTATAATCATGGTGACTGCATCACCGTGCTGTTTGTAGAGTCTGTTTAGATTTGAATAGAGTTTGAATAGATGGACTCCGCAGGGTGGAGCTGGGGTTTGGTTTGTAGGTTCACTGGGTCATAGGGTTTTTTTATGGTGCATAGTACAATAAAGGCACGTAGCTTGTATGGATTGACATGTTACTGGGTAACTCAAAATCTACAGCAGATGTGATGCAATGGTTTGTCTTGATTTCAAGAAATGTTAGTTGAGTAGTGGACAGTAAAAAGAGGTACAGGGCCATGGATTAATTGAATAAAATTAACCATTTGTTTAATGAAGGGGATTATGAAGATGTGTGACATAATAACTACCAATATGCTGCCAGTTTCTTAATTCTCCTCCAACCGGGCTCTCACAGTTGGTCGCTATATAATGGCTCTTGCAATGCTTTTTCTGTCCACCCAGTTTCCTCTCTTACTTCCGGGGTCATCGGCACCAGATAGAGACAAAGCAGCTCTTTCTTTGTCCGTTTTGAAGTCGTCCCTTCAGCGGCTAGATGCTAATCTGACTGACCATCAGCAGCTTCTGTCACGGTCAGGGAAAGACAGATACAGAGAGAAAAGACTGAGCTAGATAGCAATGGAGGGGTGGGGAGGGGTGGCATGGAGGGTGATGACTGGAGCATTTGGCATCCGGTGAACAGAGGAGTATTGTGTGCCAGTGGGCCACTGTGGAACAGACTGCTTCTTTACAGGATGGAACTGGTGTTAAAGCTTCAAAATCTTGCAGAGGATATCCGCCAGGAATACGTTCACCAACCATCCACCTGAGAATGACACGGCCAGTACCAATGGACTGCAAACAGATATACAATATTTAAAGGTTTCTGGTCTATGGAGCATTTTCTTCTTATTCTTCTTGGTCTTCAGTCAGTTTGAGCTATTGTAACAGCCATTAATTGGATATTGGGCTCCATGTAAACAAACCATTACCTATTGGTCCAACAGGACCGAACATAAGAAAACATTCTTCCTTAAAGGTACGACAAGGACATTTGAACTGTTCATGTAACAGTCTCATTTTAACACTGATGCCTTTTATATGACCTACATAAACAAACAAGACATCAGCGAGAAGAGTTATTCTTAATGCCTGCCACGGGTTGGATGCTGTGGAATTCCCTTGAAATCAGAAAGCGGAAGAGAGAGTGGAAACACTACCGCTTTTGTCCACAGGGGCAGCCAGAATCAAAAGTTCCTTGTAGCTGCTTTAAAGATAATAACATTTAGCCAACACACTGTATTTCAATAAAGTATTTTTAAGGCCTTGACTAGCAAATGTCAAATGTTATAATTGAATCTCAAAGTGAGTAGATTGCATTTTGGAAGCTTTTTTTTACTCTAAATATCTGTTTGTCTTTAACCTAGAAATGCTTAGGCTGCTATTCTCCACAAGCATGTTAAGCTTTCAAGAAAGGAAACACATCAAAGTTTCTTTATTAATCAACCTGGGTTTCAAATTACCTGGGTTTTACCAGGACAGTCTTTGGAAATTCAAAAGGAATTTGAAAGAAATGCCTCTCTTAATCTGATAAGTTATTCTTGGCTGGAAATGTTATATTACTGGAAAAGAGTGTATATATTACAGCCGGGGTTAAAGTTACCTCTGCCAGAGCGAAGGAGTACCACAGCACTATAAATCTCACACATGTCAAATCCAACCTGGAGGTGAAACACTGTGCGAAAGCATAAACATTAGATCTCTTGCACCGGATTGAAATACGAGTGTTTCCCGACAGGAACATGACTACTAGGGTTGGGTGATCTTAAAATCTTCCAACTGGCCGCCACTCTTCGGCTCAGTGGGTGTGTACTGTGCCGCTGAATTGAGCTGTGACTGTCACTTGTTCTTTGGAGGAAGACCATTAAATTAGTTGAATACAATGACAGAAATTGGGCAAAAATAAATAAATAAGTCAATTGCTGATATATTTGTCCAATTGCCTAGCCCTACTATATACTACTACTCTTCTACCACATGCTTGAAAGCTCCTACACAGGATGCCTCATTTTGCCCAATCAGCTGACCGAGGAGAGGGTTAGGCAGGGGTCGAAGGTTAAGAGGACAACTAGCTATCTTAGGCTTGGGTTTCAAACCGTTTCATTGTGTTAGCCTGCTTAGTGATGGCTCTCCCCACCCAACACAGCGCACACTTTATTCCAAACAAACACTGCAGCAGCTGAATTTGCTGAGCAGCACAACTTTAGCCAGAGGGAGGAACTAATGAACGCAGAGATCAGCTTCCCTGGTGTTTAGAATAAAAATATACAGAGTGTTGGGCCACAGTGGCTGATGGTTGAATACCACTGCTGCAGGATTTAACATCACAGCCTGCTAAGCCTCATCGTCCGTGTGTTATACATCATAGTTTTTTTTTTTTTTTTTGAAACGCTCAGTGAGACAGTCTTCCTGTAGGACAATGAGGTGGCCTCCCTGGTATGTTGGAGCATGGATTCTCTCATCACAGCAGCATTTTCCACTTGTATCTGCCTGGATTAATCCATACAGTATAATCTAATTGACACAACCTGTCAGCCAGCAGACATGTAAGACTGATATTGATTTTGCTTCGAACCGTGTTTGTGAGGTGTTCCGAAAGGAAACACATTAATTTCACGTGATAAAACTTGATTCACTCGTGTTTGCTTTGGGTGTGTTCAGTTTCCCCAACGGGGGGGGGGGGTTTAAGCTCCTGGCATTTCTGGATTGAAAAGATAACAGCAGAGAGTGAAAGAGAAAACAACGTTTGTTGGCAGAAGAGAGATGTATAGTTATTGTACACATATCTGTGGTATAAAAACTCACAAAATGACACCCAGCTCAGTCATGAAGTTACCTTAAATAAGTACACTGATACATAGAGGCACACAGGAGCCTACAGCTGCATTTGGACCACCTACTTGTGTCACAGAAGTGAGATGGTCAGGGAAGGTGGTCCTCTTATCACATCATTCATTCACATGCGTTTTTGATGATACTTGATACTACTGAATTCGTTGCTTTGTTATTTCATGTGGTACGTTCATCCTTTCCAAGGCAGTTTCACACAGTCCGGTGTCGGTTTATGGATGACAGATTAGAGCTGGGGAGACATTCATAGCTTTAATGTAATTTGCCTTCTCCAGCCATAACATTTGCATTCCTGTAAAGGCACATGAATGTTAAGAACCTTCATCTTACAGGGCGGTTTTATGTGATACCAAGTGATCCCTCATGCAAGAAGCTCCAGTTCATAGCTCCAGTAATCCTTGGCAGGGATATACAAACAGTTTATTTTTCATGCAGGATATAACTGAGAAAAGTCTATACTGGATATATTTAAGTGGTTTAAGTGTTTGAAAGCATATTTGAAAGAAAAAACAGAAAACTCAATACCACCTCTGATTCACTATTGATACCACAACACTGAGTATTTATCATCTCAAGGCTTCAGTGGGGTTGAAGGGGAAAACTGGCAAACACAAAAGTTCTCAATAAATGGATGTGTCTAAGCAACTGTGACAGAAATGCTTGCTCCTTAATGTGTGTATATTGGGTATATTTGCACAGAGTTGGTGGTAAGGGTCAGTTTGCCATGTCCTGTCAGGGGTATCCTTATGTAACCGTGTGTTTATTGTAAGGCCTTGTTCTGAAGGATCAATAAAACACATTAACTTCATGTTGGAAGCATTGTTTTCCACTCTGAAGCGTCTGACATTCCACACATTAATATACACAGATTCATCCCTGACATTTGTTGTAAGGCCAGTGAAGCCTAATAAGGGCTGGAAAATGCTTTAGTATATCTGTGTAATTCAGACAGCTGCAAGTGTGAAGAGCAGAAGTGAATGAGTTGTTGCGTAATGAGACATTACAGTGGTTGTGTGGACACCATTCACAGAAATAAGGATTATCACTGGTAGTGCTAGCCATCCCAGTCACACCGTGTGTGTGTGTGTGTGTGTGTGTGTGTGTGTGTGTGTGTGTGTGTGTGTGTGTGTGTGTGTGTGTGTGTGTGTGTGTGTGTGTGTGTGTGTGTGTGTGTGTGTGTGTGTGTGTGTGTGTGTGTGTGTGTGTGTGTAACTGTTTGTGTATATTGGTATCCACTTAAATCTCAAAGAATGTTTTAGCCAAATGTGTGTGTGTGTGTGTGTGTGTGTGTGTGTGTGTGTGTGTGTGTGTGTGTGTTTAACTGTTTGTGTATATTGGTATCGCACTTAAATCTCAAAAGAATAGTTTTAGCCAAATGTGTGTGAGAGTGTGTCTAACTGTTTGTATATATTGGTATGACACTTTTAATTCTCAAAAGAATAGTTTTAGCCAGATGTATGTGCGTGTGTGTGATCATTAGTCACAGTGAGGTTTTGCAGATTGCTTCATTTCTCAGCACTGGCATTATCTCATTCTCACTGAAGATAGCAGCCAAGTACTCCTCCACTGACTCACAAAGAGTTATCTGGGCTTTCTCAAAAATGAAGATGAAGCGTTATTTCCAAGAATATGTTATCAGAAAGTAAAAAGAAGAAGTATTGGTGTGTTACAGTGATGGTGACTCCCTGTTTGCACTTGGAGGTCTGAGAAATGTGGATTGGAGATATGTTTGTAGAGTAGCTTGCATTCATATTCTTAAGGTAGCAGTGTTTAGTCCTGATCAGCAGCCTGGTTAGCGAGCTGATGATTTCCAGTCTGACAGAGTTGTTTATTTAGCATCTGCAGAGTTCATGAACCTAGGCGGTTCCCTCCTGATTTGTGCAGAATCACTAGTTTCCCAATCAGGCCCAAAAGGTTTCAGTAATAGAAGGCCTCTGCCGGATAAGGTCAAGAAAAACAGTGACACAGCAGCAAAGTGCAAACAAGTTTTGGTTGCATTTGTGACCAAAATAATGGTGTTTTTACTGGAAATCAACCAAGTCAGAAGCAGGTTTCTTCAATATCTGATTTTAATGCCTTTCTTTATCATCTGTGATGTGAAAGTTAAAAAAATAATCTTATTTTAATAAAACTGTGAAGAAACACACCACCATGTGCATAGAATCTGACCCTTGCAATCTGCATTTGTATTTATCCCAGTCAGTTAACATCCACCATCAGAGCCCTCAGTTTACGTTTACAACACTGCTGTCTAGGGGCTGTAAACACAAAAACCAATACAGCATCACAAATCAGAATATCGCGATATGACATTTTTCAATACTTTCTTACACCGCTACCGCATATGCTGCCCCTGTCAGGTCCGTTGGTACCAAAGTATCGGTTCTCGTGACATCCCTTCAGTATAGTTCCTCCTAATTCTGTTGTGTTGTTCACTTCCACAGAACTTAACCCCCTAACCTTGTAACTTAACCTGATTAAGCATTTAAAGGGTGGAAATTACCCACACGTAATCACCCAGTTCTCTCCTTGCCTCACTGTGCGTTTACATTAAACCTTAGTCATACTTTGCAGTAACCTTTGAATCCCTCTCCTCGTATTGTTTTTATCTTTTTAGGGAGTTTTATGTTTTATTCCAGGGATAACAAACTGCCTCCCCATGTCTCCGATTTCACTGACAATGCAGCAGCGAGATGAGAGGCAGGCTGTGGTAGAAAGTGATACCTCTCCGCTCGAGTGGAGGAGGAAGTGCTGGCTGTATGTCATTGTGTGTGTGTGTGGAATGTGGAGTGGAGTGGAGATGAGAGCGCTTCAGAGTGAGTGATGATGAAGGTGGGGAAGCTGGGAATTAATGGAGAGGTGTGTGTTGTATTCTCTTCCTCTGTGTGTGTGTGTGTGTGTGTGTGTGTGTGTGTGTGTGTGTGTGTGTGTGTGTGTGTGTTTGTTATCAGGCTGCTGACAGGTGCTGCTTAGCCTCTCAGAAAGGCTGTTGTAGACAATAGAGATCATTATTGCCCGTACAAAATGTCTGTCAGCTCAGGCAACACACCGACATCTGATGGCGCACGAAGCTGAAAGGAGCTGTGGGCGACTTACCTCAATTACAGGAACGGTTGAATAAGAAGGTCTGAAAGTTTAATTCAAGCAGAATCACACACATTAGCGACACATTCATCCACTGTGGTGTGAAGTCCCTTGATGACCCTTTTCAGTGCATTGTTAGGCCGTCACTTTAAAGACTTATGATATTTAAATGAGGTGAGTCACATTTAGAGTTTGGGGCGCCCTCTGTGATACTCAATCGAGGCATTGTTCTTCATGCCTCCCCCCTACTTCATGCCTGCTCTCTTCTTCCTAGCAACCAAAGCCTGCGTAAATGATTAGTGGTACCGGGAAATGGGGTTACACACACCCTCGTTTTCAGTTATCAGTCTAATACGTCGGGGTACTGTATAGGGGGGTGAAGGAATGCGTTAATTGGTGGAGCTAGCAGAGAGATAAAGGAGGAGGCCCTCAGCAGACAGAGAGTTCATTTCCTGCCATTTTTATCCTCCATCATCCCGATCTCAGGTGAATTCACACAGAATTTCCCAGCAGCATGAAGCAGTTGAGCTTACTTACTGTACATTAACCGCGGCTGATCTCTCTGTAAATACCGCTGTTTGTGTTTCGCCGCTCAGTGTCTCAGAGTCTAACTGCTAATTGCATGTGAGAACTCGCCCGTTGTTGGTTTTGGTCTCATTCTCAGGAGTGCAGAATTACCAGCAGCGAGTGATTCAGTGCAAACACAGGAAAGGAGGGCTTATGATGAAACAGGCGGCTGTGTTTTCTTTTACTCTGTGAGATTAAGAAAAGCTTTTGGTGGTCCTCTTGTGGGTTAACAAACTCGCTCCTTCAGGTGTAACAACTGAAATACAGCTAACCTATCGGGCACTAACTAAATAGGAATTCAAAGATGAAATGGCCCCTGTGTCATCTGTCTGAAGACAAAAGCTGTTCTGGATGGCCATCATCATTTGAATACTTTCGTACAGCATCTCTTCAAAAGAATTCAGTGTTCTCCCTGTTTAAACACACAAAGAAGAAAAGAATAGAGAGCTTGAGATGGAAGCTCACACCCTGCGTACTTTCTGTTCACCTGGCCAGTTGCTGCTAAACCACACAAGCTCGTTGGATAGTCCATTTCGGAAAGTTAGAGAAACTGTCCAATGTGGGAAAGGTGTGGGTGGAGGAAAGTTTCAGGCACTGTTCAATGATCCAGCAAGCCCTTGGACCCCTTTTGGTTTTCTTTTTACTATGTTTTTGCTGTTCCATGCAAACGTTTCTGTCAGTGGACAGTTTGTTGGAGTAGTTTGAAAGACTGATGAAGACTTTATCTTCTGCTGCTTCTTCTTTTGTGCTTCTCTTTGTATTTGTTATCTTGGGTCAGTATTTCAGATTTTCAAGCATCCTGCAGAGAAAGAGCTGTATGATATAGAGCTGCAATGATAGGTGAATCTAATCATATTAGAAAAAAATCCTTCTCCAACTCCAATGTAAGGATTTGCGGCTTTTCTTTGATTTATATAAATGTAAACTAAATATCTTCGGGTTTTGGACTGTTCCCTGTGGACTCCAGGCACTTGCAGTATGTTTGAGTTGCTATAGACCCGACTGTTGATCAAGAAAGTAATGGACTGATAAATCAATAATGAAAACAATCATTAGTTGCAGCCTCAAAATAAAAACATCTGCTGAAGAAACTCTTTTTATCCCACAGCAGGCACCTCAAATTAGAGCCAACACCTTTTTGTGGCCATTATAACCTGCTGCACAGAGGCCTGTTTTTACAAGCCTTTACCTGAACTATGTTACTCTGCTTCCAAAAGAAGAATATGAATTGATTTTCATCAAGCACACAAAACCTGCAGAAACAGATGCACATTGATGTGACGCAACATCAACCCATGCCTCTTGTCTGATCTTGAGTCCAAGTATAAAATCAAATGCATCAAATGCGCTGCGGAGCCAAATAGATGTTTGGATCACATTGTAATCCCTGTTCCGACAGGCTCTGGCGAGGCCCCCCGAGCATCTAGAGTTCCTGCTTAACACTTATCTAATTGAGAACCAGGAGGGCAGGAACATATGCACACAGAGTTACAGCACCACTATCAACCCCATCATCATTTTAGGTTACCCTCTTTACCCTGCAACCCGACTCTAAAGCTCCTCTGACTCTAAAAACAGACCCAAGTCTTACCACGGAGCCCCTCTCGACGCCTCCTCAATCCTTTTAATTGGAGGGAGATCACCTGGGAATCATTATGCTTTACTGCGAGACACGTTTGAGATCTGCCTCTCCCTTTCATTTCCAAACTAAAAAAAAAATCAACCTGAACTGGAGGCAGCAGAATAGAAGATGAGCAACACACGGGTCACACAGGATTAGCCTGAGCTCTTGTTGCAGTTGGCATCGCTTCATACAGTACTTGTGTACGGGTTTGTGAGTACAATGCGTGTCTAATCACAGGGAAAATCACAGAGTATAATGACGTTGTACTGGCCGATGTGAAGGTCTCTATCAGGGCGAGAGATCAGGGTGAAGGAGCTTTGGTAAGACGGAAGGCTTGGCACCCCGCACGCACACACACACAGTATTAGGCTGCAGGCTGACCTGTGTGAGTTGGTAATTTGGGAGGTGCTGATTGCTGACTCTCCATTATGGCTGCTGTCACTGTGCCAAGGATCGGCTACGATGATACTTCCACTCTGACAGCCTGTTTATGTGTGGCACTGCTCTGTGGTGGAAAATGCTGTCTTGCAGTCTTGCATTTTGCAGTCTTCAAGGTCAGTCTGTCCGTCTGTAGACATTATGATGGTCAGGGTTGATTCTGTTGATCCATCCCATCTGCTCACAGGCGCGTTTGTGACCATGTCCAACCCCTCGGGGATAATAAAATCTCGACAATGTGATTTGCTGAAAGGATTATCAGAAGTCCTCACACACTGTCTTGCACACACTTAGCATTTTTGGGACGGTCTCATCCACTGTGTGGGAGACAGTCCTGGAAGGTCCCATAGAAAAGGTCAAGGAACCCAGCTGTGCATGTGCTGCTCTTTCAGAGGTCTTTACAAACTGTAATTTTTGGTTTTACAAGAGAAAAGACTGTAAGGATGAAGACAGACTGGTTGTTTTGGCAAATGTACTTCTGGTTAACCACTCCACCTCTGTTAAAGAGCAGCACACAGCTGCTTCCTGAGCTTCTTTATGGCAGTGGATTCCCAATGTTTTTCCTTAAGGGACCTTTTGTACCAGCGGATAAACAGACGACTCCTGACTAGGTAACGTATTTTTGGATATTAACAGAACAACTGATAATAGAATGAACCCAAATAGTGAACACATTAACTGTAGGAAGTTTGGATGAATTTTGAGTAGATAATTTCCTGTAAGTATTACATGAGGTGGTTTTCTGGCTGAATGGTTTTCTGAGCTTTTTGTGTTTTTTTTTTTTGAATCATAAATTCTATCTAAGACACAATTTCATTTAGTTTTCTTCACATAATTAGATGAAATGCTGAGATGTTGCCTACTGTTATATTTTTTAAAGTTTTCTTACACCTCTTAAAATCAAGGCCTGTAACGTCTTCAACATGCCTCATAGCATCGCGCCGGAAAGGTGAATATTATAATATTGTCCACCTGGGTGTCTGTTTCTATCACTGCCAATTGAAGCTGGAGCTGATAAATACCTTTTTTTGTCTTTTTGCCTGTGAATTAATACTGAATGTACCCTTTGAAGAAGAAGATGTTTTTTTTTGTCCAATGTGAAAGTAGCTCAAGACTTTATTGCTCTATCCCTTACAGTCTGATGTTGGATAAATATATCAGAATGTTGTCAACAAAACAAACCCAAGCCACGTATGTCACAAGCATCTTGAGCTTTACACAACATCTGCCCAAAGGATGGATGGAGAGTTTACCATCAGTTGCAGGGCGTATGCCAGTTTTTTAAGTGAGTGCATTTGCATTGGCAATCTACATTTTGGTAGTCCATCTTCCTGATTCCGCTCTTTCTAAGCCTGTGGTTGCTGACCGCTCTGGTGCCAGCCTGGGTGACAGTTGTCGTGTTGTACCCAGAGAAGCAGCCTTAGTGCAGCATCTGCTACCAGCAAAGCTGCCCGCACTCTGTCTCACCACCTTCTCCGTCTGCCCCATTAGACTTTCTCCATCTGGTGGGAAATACGGCAGAGTCGACATCAACAGAGTTACTGCCGCCTCATTACAGACATGTTGGTTTTGTGCTGTTCCTGTTAACCCTTTGTATATTGATGATGAGCAAGCTTCACGTTAAACAAGGTAAACAAAGACTTACAAGGCAACTGCGCCTGAGGATGCAGGATAAATAGGGATGCAGGATGAAATGCTGTCTTGGTATAGGTATTTATAAAACCCTATTTTTTTTTTTATTTTTTTTTTTTTTTTTTTCCCCCCCCCCCCTTTTTTTTTTTTTTTTTCCCCCCCCAAATTTTTTTTTTTTTTTTTTTTTTTTTTTTTTTAAAATTTAATCTATATATTGTAATAACATTTAACACTAGAGGCCATACTCTATCAAGTGCTAATGTCTCACTTTAGGAGAAATAGTTTGAAAGGCACCAGTACGTGCAGTAGCTTCATGTTGAGTGATGGACTGTGAGGGGGAGAGTGATCTGAGGTCACACAGTTCTGTATGCATCCTGCGCACAGAGCATGTTCACACAAGTACAGCATGGAGCACTGTGATGGTATTAACAGATACATTCACTGTTGTTGCCTGTCAGTGATGCTCTCAATCTATTAGTAGAAATATGTTCACAGGCTATCTCTCTTCATACGCTGCCACTATAAATTGATAATGAAGTTGTTTGACACACATGCACAAATACTCTGCAGACACTCTGGTGTGTCACTGTAGACTGTCAGACCAGTATAGAGTTTCACCTGATGATGTAATGCTCAGAGAACAATAATACACACAGCGGAGCTTAGCCTGCAAAGCTTGAATGGTTATCGTTGCATGCTAACACGATAGTTTCCATGCCAACAGTCACCATGTAAATGTCTAAAAGAATTTGCATGGTTGTCTTCACTGCGCCAACCACGAGCTTCCTTCTCCGTGTTTTACTGAACTCCTTCTGTGCAAGGTGTTACATAATTGTGTGTATCCCAGGACTTTAAATGGGTATGCGTGCTTGATGCTATTGTGGTGTGCTAACATGTCTGATGTACTTTCTGGTTCACACAGTTGCTCTACATAACAGCTTATTAAAATGTTTTGCCACCTTACTATAAGAAACAGTGACTAACATGGTACAAAAGCACAAATTACTTCACTGATATTGAACATGTGCATTCCTGCCAGCAGTTATCTTGTAAGAAGCAACTTCAGGTTCCATGTGATTTTGCTTACTATGCACGGTTGCATGTGCATACACTTGAGCTTCCTGTGTGTCATTAGGCTCGACGTGGGGCTCAGCTGTTGGTTGCTGCAGCCCATCTGTCTTTCTGCCTTGTGTGTCCTTCTCAGGGTCACGTCTGGGTCACCTCGAGGACTTGCTTCATTACTCTCTAGGGGATAATATGTCCACACGGAGTGGGTAATGGACACGTGAAGAATAGGGGGCAGAGTGGTAGAGGCTTCATCTGCTGAGGTTGAAGGAGAAAGGAATGGTGTGTTTGTTGACTGGAGATGCTACACAAAACCCTGGGCTGTGTGTACAGACAGTGGGTTAACTAAGGCCATTACAGATGGTTGGACCACCAATCCCACTGGTCTACTTGCATAAACAATTGTTGTTGTTTTTGTTTTGTTTTTTTAAAGTTATTTTTTTGGCCTTTTGTTGGCTTTATTGATAGACAGCTGTAGAGAGACAGGAAAGGTGGGTGGATAGAGAGGGGATGACACGCAGCAAAGGGCCGCAGGTCGGATTCGAACCTGGGCCGCTGCAGCAACTCCGTATATGGGTCGCCAGCTCTACCAAGCTAACTGGGCACCCAACAATTGTTGTTTTTTAACTGTAGCCAGGAAACCAAGGTCTTGACTTTTTTGACGTGCGTCAGTTCGTGAGAAGAATGGAGAACGAGGAGAACAATGTAGGGACAGATGGAGGTCTGAAGGGAGCGTGACCACCTTTTAAGGCTGCTGCGTCCATTCCCAAATTTTCTTTGGAGAAAAGAATGTATTTTATTCTCCTCACAGTGATGTACACTGTGGCATTTAATCACTCAGGTTTTCTCATCAACAGTGTTAGAATGCCACAAATACTGTGGTACTGACAGACCGACGTCGTTGAGATATGATAACTTCCTTTTGATGTATAAATTGTTCTCTGAATGCATACAACTGTCTGACTGGAATTGGACTGGAGTGGTGGTTTAGATTCACTGGATTCAGCTGAAATTGATCTGTGTCGTCTTGTTAAATCTGGTTCTAGAAGGTTGCCATTAAGTCAGTCACATTGGCTCCCTGTTGTCTCTGTACTGGTGTGTGCCGTTTTCATGTCATATTGGAGTTACTGTAATAACCAGTGTCTGACATTCAAGTTGTAATTCTGAATGGGAAACGTCACTGTGAATTTCATCCCAAATTTTTCAAGTGTATTAATCCCAAATGTAATGGATATAGTGGTATATTGTTAATGTACAGTATTTTTAATGCTTAGACAATCAACACTAAATATACAACAGCTTTTGGATGTCCGTTGGCAGGAATGCAGCATGAGCTACTATAGCTTCTTCCATTTTGGACTCCCTTGCTCTCTATTCCCCCAAAGTTCAGCACTGTAAAGATGGTTTGATATATTTCAGTGGCGCAAATGTGTGCGTCAAGGTTGAATTGAATGTAAAATAGTACATGGATACTTAATGCAGAGACTCCATTGAGGTATGGTTTTACAGTTTGAAATGCGGGCATTACCTGGCTTCAGTCATCAGATCTGTTGCTGTCAGCCACAGCACTGAATCATACAAGATAAACATGCTGACTTCAGTCTGACTGACATTCCCACCTCCACTTAGATTAAGATGCCTAGCCGGTTTCTTCTTCTTTTGAAGAAGTTTTGTGAAGAAGCAGACTGCTTGAATGTTAAAATGCAACACAATGCACCGTCATTTCTCTATTTGTATTGAACATTTATACTTGATACCCTTAGGAAATAATGATAATGATCCTAGCCAGCAACTGGGTTTATTTTTACCTTCTATCTCCTGCAAAGTCAGCTGTTTTCATTCTCAGACACTGCATGCCATATAGGGATGAAACAATATAGGGATGAAACTCACAATTTGATCAAATTCACAATACTGGGTTCATGATATGATTTTATCACAATTTCTTTAAAAAATGAGACTGAAGACAAATTAGGGCTGACAAAGATTGGTAACCTTGACTTTCAGAAGCCATTCTACAACTGATTAAAATGGCTACAGTAACCAAACAGTGCATCTTTGTCCACCCTGGGAAATGTTTCTCACCAAATGGTAGGAGTGCTTCAGAGCACAGGCATCACTGGGCCTGTTTGGCACTTTGTGGAATCTCCCTGGGCCTACACTGGTATTCAACAAAACTCTCTCACTGTTTTTTTTTTTTTTTTTAAACTACTCCCTTATTCACAAGCACAGACATAATTTAAACCTGCCCCTTTCATAACTGCTTCTTAAGAGGCCTTGACTGTCTTTGGGCCCTGTGTGGGAGGGTGAAGGAGTGTGATTGAGGACGAGGCAGCATTGAGGATGCTCGGTGGTTTGGAATTCTCCTGCCAGAGTGAGTGAGGGCGAGGATGGGAGGGCCGTCACCCCGGCTGATTTACACAGTGTTTGTGTCCTGGCCAGGAGGAAGGAGACAGAGGGCAGGACGGTGCCCTGTGTGTGGCGGCTCATAGGAAGAATTGGCTCCAGTGGGTGGCATGGTGGCCCCCTAGAGAGACAAAAGTCTGAAATAATGGCAGGATTGGATTACTGGATGATAAATGTGGTATAAAAATGGCTGCTATTGTGTGGCTAAAACGCATTTCATCCTGTTTTTGAGGGGGTTGTTTCTTTGTTTGTTTGTGAGGAAAGCCACTTTCCACTGGAACAAATGTGGCTACATGATTACATCCTTTCCTCCTCTCGCTGATGAATTTGACTTATTTTTCATAAATGGCTTTTCTTACATGCACACCAAACATTTTGAGAGTGGAGCAAAGCGATGCTCTTACTAAGCTGATTCCAAAACTTCCTTTTCGTAATCTAGTATCTAGAATCCAGTATCCGTCCTGTTCTGAATGGACATAATCTCACTGCAGCGAGTCTATTTATCGTCCATTCTCTAGCACAAATGATGCCACACCAGCAGCTGGGTGGCATCTAGTAATTGTTTGTTTTCTATCATAAGCAGCTTAGTGCCGGGATTATCAGTCGCTACAAGTGATGTTTTTGTGTCACAGCAGGAGGGATGGCTGGTGTCTCATTTTCTAAGCCACAACATGAAGGTTAGGTCAGTCTTCCCTCTCAGTCTTCCTCTTCCCTCTGAGCTGGCAGGAGTACCTGTGCTGCTGTGGGAGCTGGGGTGTGGCCCCTTGGATTTGTTGTGAAGGTCAAAATAGTAAAAAACACAAAAGGGCCATAGAAAGCTTCAGTGCTGTTCAAACACCTGTGTGGATCACCATCAGGGTTGTGAATCACAATCATTGTGGAAGAGCAGATTTCTGAGTTTAGAATCTGGTCTATTTGGTCAAGGTATCTTTTCTTTTTTTAAAGTATATGTTTTTACACTTTTCAAGGGATTTTCTTCAGAGAGAAGGCTTTTTGCAACAAGATGGCAGATCACTGTAGCAATCAGAAAATGACACGCGATTCAATTTACTGCAGTTACTGAAACAGCCCAAAATGGAAAGTGATCCCATTAGCCTTGTATCAGAGCCTTAATAGTTTGTGATATCTTTTGCGTCATAGGACTGTCAAAAAGTCAGCATTTCCAAAAAGCCACCTCTCTGGGGATTAACTACATAAAAGCCCTGTTTTTAGTTTGCTCTTTCACAGTTAGATGGTAGTTTTATAATCTAGCAACCGATGCAGATGAAGGTCTACCTGCTCGTAGGGCTGATGATTAACACACTTTGGCTTTTGCTCTGTTCCTGAATTCATTTAAACCTCAGAATGACTGACTGAGTAGCTGACGGGCCGTGTTAGTAACTTGTGTCTCAAAGTATCATTTTAATGTTTATCTTTCCATCTCCTGACCGTGATAGCATGTATATTTGGGTGTTCATTAGTGTAACCTAACCGGGTGTCTGACTTTGACCCTTTCCATCTACTCTCTGGCTGTCCTGAGGTGCTAGCTCTGCCATCTGAGCTCCTGTCGACTCCCCTATCCCTGTTAATCCCAGACCACAGCCCTGCTAGTGACCCAGAGAGCTCAGGACTAGGGCTGCATATCAAACTTGCTACAATATGCCTGTAAGCAACATGTAGAGATGTTCTGATACAATTTTTCACTTCCTGACACCTGAACTTTTCATATCAGTGTGCCAGTCCAATTTAACAGCTGTTTACTGTATACCCTGTATCATTGTTGTATGCCCTGGCTCAGGTTGAACTGTTTGTAAATCATAAACACATACAGATTATGAATGCCATAGAACTTTCTGTTGTTGCTGTTATTCTTAGGGGGAAAATATCACGGTAGACATGCCTCGCCAATACCTGTTCTCATTTAAGCCAGTTTTTTTTTTTTTTTTTTTTAAGTGGTATACATATCGGAACAACTCTAACACTAAGTATCAAAAACTATATAGGGATAGTTTAGATTTTTTAACAGGTACATTGCAGTAGATGGCAGTCAGTAAACGCCCCCCAGTATGGAGAAGCAGACAGGAGTACCAGCATGGAAGCAGAGAAATTCACTGCTTTAGAAAAAAAACAACTTATTTTAGGCACCTAAAAAAGGTCCTCTTAAAAAAAAAATCTGTTTAAGTGTATGCAATATTGAGAATATCTTCACAGCTTTACCTTGCTGTTAGACGACCATTTTTTTTGGCACTAGCCGTAAAACTTTGGTTAAGTTTAACTACGCATAAGCCCAAACTGAACCACATGCTGTATAACGCTGCAGATCAGCTGTTTCTCAGTATGGCTTCAGTTCTACTCAGGACTGCTGCTTTGGCTCAGATGTTGGCCTGACGTGACCAGTTTCGTGCCTGAAGTCTACAATTTTAACACAAATGCTTGCTGATAGTATGAGGGATTATTTTTAGTGGGAATGATGAGTGAATGCTAAAATTATGCCCAAAGTGGGCCAAACAGCATTAGTGAGGTTAGATTCGCAGCTTACAGATGGGACTGACCGGAGTTAGTGATTTCTACACTTCTTTTTTTCCCACACTCTTTTTATCTGTATTTCTCTACTTTTGTTTCTCTCCATCCCATGTTATCCCCCCCTCACTCTCTATCCATCGACCGGCTCTATTAATTATGCATCTGTTATTGGGCTTGCTTCCACTTCTCGCTGCAGCTCCGTTAACTCCTCCAGTAAACACACACAGCAGGTGTGTGTGTGTAAATGTGCAGGAGGAGCTCGTAGACCCCGACTTCAGCCCGTTAGACTCTGTTGCATCACTGCCTTCTTATCTGTTTTATCCCATCTGTCCGTCTGTCAAACCAGCTGTCTCTTTCTGTTTCTGCCCCACCCCGCCCGAGCGCTCCAGGTAGAGTAAATCACTCCAGTAATATCGGGTGAGGATGTAGGTTACGCAGCAACACTAGCGTTTAGAAGGACTTGCAGATTAGTGAGGCTTATGGCTACCTGCTGTTCTCTCTCTGTCTGTGCCTCTCATTGCAGGTGCACTGCTATTTGCAGCTCAAATCACTCATCTGAAAATCTGTCATCATCTAATTAATATCAGCAGAAAGTTGAGTTACAGAGTACATACAATGTTTGCATAGAGGATTAATGCAGTGGCCTCTTCCTCCCTATAAATAAATACAATTTCATTCAGGCGCGTTTGCTCCTGCAAGGCTTAAGTAAAGCAATAGAGCACTCACATCAATGATATTTTTCGATTAAGCAAAGTGTGTTTTGCTCCTCTGTTCCCTGCACCAACAACCATCCACCCTCTGTCTCTCAATCCTTCTGTTGCGTTTATAAGATAATTAATTCCGACATTTCATGTCTAGGATTAATTGAATTGGTCATTAACAGGTCCACGACGAACCTGCACACTGTGAGTGTATTTATGTGTGTGAGTGAGAGAGACAGTGGAATGCGTGAGTGGCGACTGATAGTGACTATGGTCTCCTCTCCCTGTTAATGGGTCAGAAAGAGACAAAGAGCTGTTGTGTCTGCATGGGAACCAGAGAGCAGAGATGGGAGGAGGACAAAGAGGTGGCAGAGGTGTTAAGACAAGGAAGTAGTTGAGAGTACAGTGTGGGTCTGCGACTAATGATTATTTATTTTCATTATGCAATCATTCTTTTTATGAGTAAGCCCAAGGTGACCCCTTCAAATGATGTGTTTTGTCTTTATTGGGTGTGTCTGGTCTGGGATGTGGACTTATAATTTGTTTGGGAGTTAACCGTTTTAAAATGTATTAGTATCACTGTTATGGCAGTTTCCATAGCTGTTTTTCACAGCAGACATTATGGCCACAGTAAGTCATAACAGTGGGACAGAGAGCCAGCATGAACAATACCAGCTAAATGGAGTTCATTTTATTATTTACACCTGTGCTCTTCCTGCTGTCACATGTACACATATCTTCTGTGAAAACAGCCTGTTTAATATTTTGGTCTGCCCTTGTCAAATGTTATTCTACAAATTATACTTTTTTTAACCATGAAGTCATTATGGCATTATAAAGGACACAACACAATGAAAACACACACACACACACACACACACACACACACACACACAGTGAGTTTATAACATTCACATGTAGCACAATAAGATGGGACCTGAGAGGAAGAAGCCTGACTATTTACTGCCATATACTGTATGTCACATGTACCAGTAGAACATGATATATTTCAGTTGGCCTAAACCTTTTTTTAATTTCTCACTGCACGCAGCAATTAGCTGAACAACAGGAAGTGTTGTTAAGTCATCTCTTAAACTGTTTTTTCACATCAGTGAGAAAGGCAGCTGCAGTTGAGAACGGACTGTGTTGAAATGATAGAAATGTGCCGTAACAATAGTTTCATTTCTCAAACTGCATTGCAATATGATTATATAATAATCGTAATTTTCTGTGTCTGTGTGCGGCCTGAATTACCAAACCACCAAAAACAAAAGCAGCCTCTGTGGCCCCTTCTTGGGTTTAGTAATAATGGGCCCCTGGCAGGCAGTGGATGAGGTTACTGGTGCCCTTCTTTACAGGCACCCTGAGGCACATCTGAGGTCGCGATGAGGACAGAGACAAACACACACACACACACACACACACACACACACACACACACACACACACACACACACACACACACACACACACACACAGTTGCACACACAAATGCACACAAACAAAAGCGACTGTGCAGACTTGCACTGTCACTGCTTTTCATAAAAAAATCTTTTCTACACTGTGAGGAGGCGGGAGATATTTAGTGAGCTGATTGCGCGATCTAGTGGTCATTTGTTGTCACTACATTTTGAAGGGATACTCTACAGTGAGCAATTGGATATCTGATTTAAGTGATATTCCATAAAAACAAATACAATAAGTAATAAATTATAAATTACATTAATGTTGCCCGGTATACATTTTGTTCACCAGAGCTTTCACCATGTATGGACATTTCTGGAATGACATTGTCAAAGGTTTAAGACCAGAGGGAAAGTCAGTGAAGTTCCCTGGCACAGTTGTGTAATATTGAAGGATTTTGGAATAAATAATTGCAAAATATATTTTGTGCAACATGTTTGATCAGTTTATTGTAGTAGGTTAATCAGAAATGTTTCAAGACCCAATGTAGTATAAACCACATCTAGTCAGATAAAAGCAACAGTTCTGGAGCCCTTAACAGTTTTTATTTAACGTTAAAAACAACAGAAACAACCGGGAATTAAAAAATACTTTTAGAATCTGTAAGTTCCCTGGAAACTCATGGTAGTTACTTTTTGTTTACTATTGAGTTGTAGTGTGAGGTTAAAAGGGTGGAGCATTGTGAGCCTTTAGGCAGGAAAAGAAACTAGAGTTTCAGGTCTGTTCAGGTGAGCTGATACACCTGGTGGGCGGGTATCTTCCTGTATGGGAGGATTTTGTTTGCATGCACAGTAATAGTGTAGTGGGAGTGCCCACTGCTACGTGAAAAGCTGTGTGTCTGTTGCAGGAAGAAAGTGTCCTGGTAAGTCCCTGCTTTTGTGCCCATTTTGCCTTGTTGTTTTAATGAGCTACTGTAGTATATATTCTTCATTTGTTAGATCAGATCTTCTGTGCTCTACTTATTTAATTGTGCTTTAACAGATTAATTTCTTTATAAGCGGCAAATAGATATTTCTGTGGAATATTGTAAGGACAAAGTTACTTTGCCCCTCGATTTCTTGTTGTTGTTTTGTTTGCTTTTCTACACGTCATATATTGATCCAGTTAGTATTGATTATTTAAGTTAAAATATCACACATACAAAGTAAACAATGCCAGACCAACCTTGCTATTATGGGCTTATCTCAGTGAAAACCACACAGATAACCTGGAGGTGTGAGGATCGGAAGGTAGTGCGGTCGTAAAGCCTTAAAGGTCGTTTGACACATCCACCAGACATTCAATGTACTATTCTGCAATACATATCTGCTACACTAGAGGCTCATAGAATGTCACCTTTGATTTTCTTTGAGTTCCCTGACTCATATTCTTCCATATCAGTGAGCGCGAGTTCCTAAAACATCTTTCCATTTCTCTTGTAAATTAGACGGAACTCTCTTAAATACATTTTTTTTTTTAAAGTTCAATGAAAAGCTCCAGTCAGTCGTGTGTTGATCCGGCTGAAAGGGGAGAATGACTTCATGCCTCTGGAAAGACAGGTTGACCTAAACACAGATTTATATCAGAGTGTGTGTGTATGTGCTAACAACACACATGTACATACACATGAGCAGATGTATTTTATGTGGAAAGACTGGACGCTTATGAGTAACACGTGGCAGAGTGCTGATTCTGAGCTGTCAGAAAGTCCCACCTGAGACCAAGAGAAGAGAGCTCACTTTTCCCATTTCTCTGTTAACCTCTCACATTGGATGAAGCCATTCTTGTTGATGTGTGCTTTTCTTCGTCATGGGTTAATAGTGTTCATTGATATTCCACATTTGCTGCCCTAATCTATTTCCATATGCTTTTTTTTGTTGCCTGCATGTGCTCCGTCCTGTTGCTCATCGTTCTTGCTGCTCCTCCACAGCACTCAGTCATTCCAGGAACATCAGCCGTGCCAGGTACCGCTGAGCCTTAATTTAAGCAGTCCCAATCCCTCGTAAAGCTAACGGCTATTAACGAGAAGTCGTATGGCACACGCCTGAAAACACAGCCCTGTCCCGCCAGCGTCACGCGCCTCATGCTTAATAGGAATTGACGCGGTGACATTTTGGCAGCGTTGCGCCGAGGCAGGAGAAAGACATTATTCAACAATGTGTTTTTCCACAGAAGAAACAGAAAAGGCAAAGGACTGCCTATGCGGCGCTGGCATCACGAGGATTTTCTTTGCTTTTTTCTGGCAACGGTATTATAATTTCAAAATGTCATGTGGATGAACATTCCCCTCGACCACGGTTTAATACACTGCAATTATGCACAGCCCATTGAAATGGAGTTCCACTGTGTGCTTGTGTGTAAATGAATGTTCGCCTTTACCACATTTGGATACACTGCAATTATACTCTTATGATTGTGTCATGTATGGTTGTGTGCATGTGGCTGTAACTCTATCTACTTCTGTCTGTCTGACTTTGCACTTTGTGGTTCCTACAAGCCAATATGATGTAGAGTAGCTGAAATACAAATTGATTTTACATTCAATCTGTCTTCACAGCTACCCCATACCAATACCCCAAAGCTCACCAATGGGGCTTGAAGTAAAGAACATAGTTTTCCATAAAAGGAACAACTTTATTATTTCTCTTAAATCCACATGGTAGTGCATCTTTCTTCTACCATCTCTACAGCCATGTTGAACTCTTCCTCTCTCTTTCTAAACAGCATCACAGCACAAATATTTGGAAGCCTCTTTCTTGAACTGGAAGGTTGTGTGCTTTCTGCAACTGCCGTTGACCTTTATGTGAGCACACAAGAACATGCAAAAACAAGATAATGTATCCTTCAGCATGCAGCTGTTTTTTGCACACAGTGTATTTAATAACTTAAGTCTGTAACCTTGGATGCTGCTGTGGTCCAGGATTATGGAGTAGTAGGCAGTCGGCTCAGATAAAAGGACAGGCCTTCAAGGCTCTTTTTGCAATTTTTTGCTTTCTTCTGTGAACTTGTTTTTGGTCATCTATTTTCAAAGGTGCAGTTGGTAAGGTTTTACATAGGTCATACATAGAAAATTTTGGCACCAACCGAACTGTGTCCCATCATATTGGATTCTATTACAAAAGCTGGAATTGAATGTCTTGTCAGATTCGTAATCTTTGCTTAATCTTTGATAAGATGCTTAGGTAAACGGTACGTTTTTGGTATCACTACTGAAACTCAGCTCTAGTTTTTGCATCAGCTCTAGTTCTTAAACTTTAAAATGATACTCAGGCCTCACAATGTGACTTCTGACAGATCGCATCAGGTCCAGATTAGAGGGATTCATGAAGACAAAAGCAGCAACACATTGGACAATAAAACCTGATCTCCTTCATTTTACAAAAGACAAAGATAAGTGCAGAACCACAGTCTCACAATGTTGCAACAGACAGTACAGAATTGGTAACCTGAGCAGGTGTCATAAAGGCTGCCAAATAGATCTTCTATCATCTCACCAAGGACCAGTGTAGATAAACTCATCAGACTGGAGCGGATCAGCAGACGTTTAAGCTGGCGTATAGCTTTGGAGCAAACTGGTCCTTTGAGCTGTAACCAGAGCAGGTGTGACAGGGGTGGCTTTGGATGGGCGTCTGTCATGCAATGGAGAGGATCAGTGTCATTCATGGTGGCCCAGTAAAAACTCCGGCCAGTAGCTGGCCTTCCTGTTACTTGATGTGGGAGAATCCAAGACAGAAAAACCCAACACCCCAATAGCACCCTGGAGAGGTTTCAGTGGTGCTGAATGGCAGAGTTGACCTCTGCGGTGTCCTGTTGTAGTACTCCCTGTCCAGGTCCAGATGGAGGCAGCATGAACGCAGAACCATTCCACCCAGTGAACCCTGTGAACGTTTCGGAGAATGACATGTTTTTCTCCTCGTTTCTTTTCCCGATGAGGACCTTGTTGTCTTTTGGCCATTTGCTTCCTCAGGAAGAGGCGAAGAAGCAAAATATTAATTAGTAAAGCTGATATAAAGTACAAAACTCAAAGCATACGTTCCAGTTGCTTATAAGTTCTTAGAAATGACAGGTCTTGCGGTGTTTTTCAGTGTCAGTCTTTCACCTCCCGACCGTTATTTCTCTCACTAACTTCATCAACATCCAGCTGAGAGTCAGACTGCTCCACCCGTGCTCCCCCCGGCTGGACAGACAGGCTTGTTTTTGAAAAGAGAAGAAGAATAACAGTCTTCTACACCTCCCCGTTTCCATCTTTCCACCTATCCATCCATCACCCCGAGCTATTTTCTCTTTAAATACTGATTTGACCTCAGGTTTCACACTCAGAACAAGACTAAGCGGACACAGACAGCGTCTCCTGACATCCATACATACAGGTCTTTGTTAGGGAGAGGGGCTTCAGGTTGTGTCTGAGCTGGGTTTTCAGAGTCAATACTTCCTGCAATAGTGAGAGTTCCCACTAGATGGCGGCAGAACCATTTGAAGATGTCAGACTGCACAGGGGCACAGGGACAAATGTCTCATTGCAATTAAGCGTATCCCATCTCTTGACCACATGACAAAGTGTCTCTTTACTCCACCCATGACCATCTGATATTGTGTGATCTGAACAGACACGGTTAGAGCATTCTGACAGTGGGGAATGTTTCTTTAAGTCTGTCTGTTATGGTCCTTTTGGGCCTTTTAAAAAGTCCCAGGTGTTCCCGGCTCTGCGACATGCTTCCTGGCCCTCAGAAAGCTCCTCAAATGGAAAGATGGATCCTTCCTCAGATTGGGGAATATGTGGTCATTCCCCTTTGGATGCAACAAACGGCGAACGACTGATATTGCAGCGCGGCATACCTTTAGAGTATTCATGTCCCTTGTCTTTCCTTAAGTCTGTCATTTCAATCACAAAGTCTTATGACAAAACCGTGCACCACAGCCCTCTCTGTGAAACACTGAACTGATTTAGCATGGGTCAGTTCTCTTGGCATGAGCTCAGTGGCTGTTAGGTTCAGTCCCCTGTTCAAACTGGCCTGCTGGAGAGATTTTGTGGTCACTGCTTGAGGCGCCGCTGCCCTTCTCTGCTGGTCCTCTTAACCTATTTTATGCAAGTATGCAAAGGATTGAACAGCACTGAACTCCGATTTCACCAGGTTTTTCGTTTGTATTTTATGCTCATACAAAGCTCATGCAAACAGCCGACAAATCTGGCCTACAAATTGGTGCTGGCGTGACATAGTAGCAGGGTTTTGAATTCGTCTCCCAGATCTCCTCTCGTTGGAAAATCGATCCTTTCTTAAGTGCTGTTTGATGAATGCACCATATTTTGTACATCTCAATCCAGAAGAAAATATTCCTTCTCTGATACGCTCTCTATGGCTTGCTTACCTGCTCACTCAGGCATCCTCTGGACTGTATTGTCTAGATGCTTTTTCCACAAGGCTCCACCTGGGGTCTGCTGGGCCCTGAGGTGAGTTCACATCACAGTATGTCAGACAGGCGTGGTAGCATTTTTCTACGTGGGCTGACGTCTTGGCAGGTTTGAGCCTCGACCTCTGCGTGTGTTTGTACACACATGTGGGGCAAGATGCCAGGAAATAGTCACTCCCGTGCAGCTGTCACTGCGGGGGCTGAGTGAGAAATTCTTTACAGAAAACACATTTGTAATGAATTTCCGGCTCACTTTTTGGCCCGCTGAGATGGATGTGAAGTCACACAATTTCAAACTACAAGTGCGTGTGGCCAACACCACCTAACCACTGAAGGGGGTCCCAATGAGCTGGAAGGGCGCAGGTGTCTTTGCTGTCCCTGTCTCCGGCCAAGTCGTTCTGAGTCAGCTATAGTACACCATGATTCAGTGTCCACCCAGAGGCGTTTTTTACAACCCTTATCAACATGGGAGACACACAACATAGCTTATCTCACCACTGGTGTTTATTCTGAGCATTTTCTTCCAGTGAAGTGAACTACTAACCGGGCCCCAAGGCTCTACAGTTTAGGAAACTCAGTTTGACTGGGTCATAGCACATGGGAGCTGACATATAATGGATCATTAAGCTGCATGCTGTAAAGAACCAAAAGCTCAGCCCTAATTGTTTTCCATTCTCCTTTTGCAGATAAAACGTACATGCTGGTGGCAAGAGTCAGGACTTAGCTGGACTCAGGGACCTGTTGAGGTTTCTAGTGGCCTTTTGAAAGAGGCCGTGATAAATGTAGTATGTTGCAGAGTCGGGGCCCTCTTATAGGTTCAGAAAGATGGATGTGACTGAGTCAAGGCCCAGTTAGTGTGGATGGCCTTGGACCGAGGGGACCCACTGAGACCCCTCAGTACTACTCATGCACAGACTCAGCTTACTGTCCACCTTGCAGTGATAGCACATACTAGCACTGTAAGCAAGACCAGTACACAGCCTCTTTGGAGGATCAAACAAACCCTAAGACACATTCATGGCTGAACCTGTGACAAGTTCCAGTTTACTTTGCAAGCCACATTACAGCCGACATGATCCAGCTTTTGCAAACTGCAAGTCGAGATCCAACTCTTTCAGGTTTCTACGCGGATTTACCAAACTAAAGACCTGAATAAAAGTTTAAAGTAAAGCCACGTCTTTAGGGAGTCAAGTCTACAGCAAGTAATGTCTCATGCCAAGTTTAAATTTAGTCTCCGGTCCTAATTCTTCTGACTTTAGTCTGACATTAAATCTTAACTCAAATCTTCTGCTCTATACTTACATCTATCATCTTCTTGTCCAAATTAATTAGCTTTTTCCTCTGGTTGTGTTTATTGCACACTAGTGTGTGTGTGTGTGTGTGTGTGTGTGTGTGTGTGTGTGTGTGCGTGCAGATGTTCATCCACTACACGGGGGAGATTTCAATGAGCCGCAGACTTTTTATTAGTGGTCTACAACCCCTGTCTTCCTGTTCCTGCTCTATCTGGCTTTCCAGTTGAGCGCCATTATTTACGCAGCAATGCCTTTCCACGCCTGTTTGATTTTTCACAGGTCTGTTGCATTTGCTTGCTTACTTGCCCTCAGCGGATGAAGTTTCCCCTTTTTCCGCTGGACGCTGAATAAAGTGTGGGATAGCTGTGTGTGTTGCATGTGTGTCTCTGAGTGAATGTGGGCGCCGGGTGAGGTGATGTTGGCTCATGTACAAAGCAGGATGTTCAGCAGCTTAGGAAAAAAGTGTTGGGTTGTAAACACCCAGAGTCAACTGTGAACGTACTGTCAACACACACACACTCAGTGAGCCATTCACCTTCAATTGTTGGCTCACCTACACTCAAATACATATATTTGCTAGTACGTAAGATATTCATATCCATGGCTACGGGTGGCTACAAGATCCCATAACACACACTCAAACATACAGTATCTGACTGACACACGCGTGCATGCGGCCATTCTGCCATTTGACATGTAGGTTCTAAAATCCTGTTCTCTTGCAGGGCTCCATGGCATAAAGCCTGTCCTCAGATTCAGCTGGTCCCTGGGGAGAGCTGCCGAGGAACTCACTACTCTGACGCCCCTCTGCCATTTTCCACAGCCTGAGGGGAACCAGGAAGCAGCCGGCAGGAGCCATGCCTGCCCTGGCCACTGGAGCCGGCCACGAGCCAGGTACAGACCCTTCGGCCAGGAACACAATCTGAAACACAAAACCAGTAAAAATGCGCTTATAAAATGTGGGTCCTCTAGCAAAAATACTTTGATTCACATCTTTATGTGCAGCATCAGTGCACAAACAGAAGGAAACTAATGTGCAAGCACCAAGTGTGATCCCAGCCTTAAAACTAAGAGAGTCTCTTTATTTAAATGTCAGTACAGCTTGGTGGTGTGCCTGCCACTTAAAGTGGTACCAAAATGTAATTTCAGATAAAAAATGAATGAGTCTTAACTTGTCTAAGGCTGATTTTTCTCCACTGAAGTGCACCCTCTAAAACTGTGGTTGGAAAATAAACCAAAGTCTATTTTCACTTCATTTTGCGCCATGCCAAATGAGAAACACACCATTCCAAGTATGCATACCATGCAAATTTACAGTTTAACAACAGAGAGCAAGATAATTTCAAAATATGTGTACCGAACTGCATCCTACTCATTTTCCCTGCTCTGTTCTGAGGAGTGTGTGTGTGGATGACTGTGTGATGTCAGAGCGTGGAACGCGTCAAGCTTGTCAACGCAGAAACAGCTGCCAGAAATCACCACCTCTCCCCTCAGGAACACTATCCTCCTCCCAGTCTGGCTTAATGGCCAGCTACATCATCACACACATGCACACACACGCAGAGGACTCGGCCCAACAAGAGCAGGATAGCTAAAGGACAAAAGGGAGGACAGACATTAAGTCCCGCTCTGATGGATAAAGAGTGTGTGCCTTTCTACGTCCAGACTTTTAACAGAGTTACCGTAGCCCCCGTCGTCCTGGAAATATGTGCAGACAAAGTAGAAAGCCAGACCGTCAATTACGATTAGAGTCATTTTGGGCAATTACCGGCAAGGGCTCAGGTTTCCAAATAAAACACGTAAAGACTCCTCCGGCCCATCTCCTCTGCTTCCCCCTTGATGGTCCTGTGAAGCTGTGTGTGCAGGTGAAACATGATGAACATTATGGATGAACGTTAGGTCACCGATCTCCAGGCCATGTGAAGTCACAAATACTTGTGGCTGGCCTGGCTTTGGGACTACCCGGCATTGCACCAAAGTTTACACAGAATAGTGGTAGTGTTACTCTGGGTATCATGGTAATGATGTAGATTTAAGAGATAAAGCTCTGTGAGGATGATGGAAAATCTGTTGTATTTATGGTGTGCCACAAGAGACAAACCTTTCAGCTACATCTGTTCTTAGTCAGATCAGTTAGTGCTTGAGACTACAGCTTTAAACGGTGTGATAAGAATATATAAAGGAATGATTGCTGAATTAAAAGTTAAATTTATTATATTCATTTACTAATATTCACTTCGTAGACATCTCTAATTATACTTATAATTACTATGTAATGCTGCTATTTAATACTATTTTGATACCAGTTACTGCTGGATGAGGACTTCTTTGAGTGTACTACCTGAGTGAAATGAACATTAAAGAACTCAGTTCATGTATATTTGAAACCAATGTACATAATGCAGTCATCTCAGAATGTTCTAGTGTTCTCTTATGTAAGCACCGATATTCAGTAATATGTTATTCAAAATCAAAAACATATTTGACCATGAATAATGTGATAATGATTATTTTCTTATCTTTCTTTTCAATATGTCCCTGTTCTATTCCTTGTAATAGCCTACTCGAACAATGGAATGTATGCTAAAGCAGTAAATGAAAACAAATCAACATATAGAGTAATGTCAGCTAAACAGGGTTTCTGACATAAAACAAAGGGTGGGCTGCAGTTATTAAGAGAACACTACGTAAATGTCAATTAAACTGACTTTTAAGAAGTGATGGAGAAATGTTTTGCATTTGGAATTATCCATAAAGGAAAGAAAAACACTATTCAACACAAACAATACATAAATAAAGAACAACTCATCATTAAGGAGAGGGGTAAAGCATCTGTATAGGGGATAAGGGGTAAGAGGGGAACCAGGATCTAAAATCAGCTCAGGATTTCAGACTTAAATTGAGACTAAAAAACAAGACAAAATAAAACAAAAGACTAGAAACTTTGGCTGGGGTGTGGGTGTCAAAATGTTGGGTGTGATTTAAATGCAAATTTGTCTAAATGGAGTTCCTCACTTGATCCCAAATCCCTCTGGGACCATACTTATTAACACTTATCTATTCTCCCCGCTATTCTTCACATACCAAAAGGGTTTGTTTGAAAGTTTAAGTAATCAGTTATCATTGAAAAAACCCAGGCCTATGAATCTTCAACTTAAATCAGTCTATTGGCAGCCAAAACTGCTTTTTTAGGGGGACAATTGTGGTGAAGCTCTATACACCAGCTAGCAAATAACAACACAGAGTCAGAAATGTATATTCTATTACTGATATTGATTTAATGGCTTTAGTTCAGAAGGATTTGACTGCTGGACAATGCCACATCATTAAAATTACAGCACTCTTGCCCACAAAAAATAGTAACCTCTTATAAGATTAAATCATCTTTGTAAACTAGAAACTCAGACATATTACATAAGAAATGTTTGACCCTTCCTGTCACTCAGCCAGATGCCAATTTGTTCCCCATGTATAGTATAGGCACTGTCTAGAAAACCTAAATATCTGTAAAAAGTATTTTTATTTACTGCAGAGGATTTAAGCTTGAAGTGGCTGACGTGTAGATTCAGGAGGACGTCCACATCAGCTACAGCAGGACCCTTTGGAGATTTGGCATGTAGGTAGCAACACCTCGGCAGACGAGCATAAATCCACAGAGACAAACAATAAACTCCTCCATGTGTGCTGGCTGCCAATAATTACAAAGACATTACATGATCTTGCCAGGACCTTAGCTTCTTTTCTTCAGCAGCCCTGCCATCTGCAGACCCCTCAACACCAGCCACAGTGCGCACACACACAGAAGATGAAGTACTGTGCTCGGGCTTTTAACATAATGGGAAAAATATTATCATTAATATAACTATTCTTTAGTAGCAGCTCTCCTATTTCATCACCAGATTTGGCCAAGAGACTGTGCGAGTCTGTATGTGTAGATCTTATTAAAATGCTCATTATTGGAGTGTTTGGAGAGCAAACACGTGGGCAGACAAATGGAGGGCACATGTAAGATCATACCTTCTCCCTCTCTGTCTCAGCCCAAATAAACAACAGGCCTCTGTGTGAATTAGACTCTTAATAAATGAAACCAAAAAGTGAGAAAATAAACTTGAAAAACAATAAAAGGTTGGAAAACTGGCCTTAAAATATGACCGTGGGGAGTGCTGGAGAGGCTGTCCTGGTGATTGGGTTACTGCGGACTCACTCCACTGTGTGACTTTCAGGTTTTTCATAAATACTTTGGAAGCAGATTAATGACCGGGCTTTAGCTGATGATGCTGGCCCTGCTCTTGGTGTTTGAAACATTTTGTCCGATTGTATCCAATCCCTCCATCCTTCAACATCCAGAAAACCCTACCCCGCGCTCTAGGACACTGTTTAGTGATGTTTTGTTGGCCGCTGTTCTTGGGATCTAATACACAAACACACATTCATTCACATTTTAACAAGGCGGCCAGGAAGAGACAGAAAATTAGCTTTTAATTGTGCAAACACTTCACTGGGCAGATAATGGGGAGCCTGCTCCACAGAGACGTTCGGCCGATAAGTCAAACTCTGTTCAGATTAACCCGAACGCTCTGTAACCCCCCCCAACAGAGCTATGCAGCTGCTCTCCAGGTTTTTTTTTCTTCTCCAGATAGCTGCTGTTTAGTCATTTCACCTCCTGTTCAGCTGTGATGGAGTTTTGTTGTGGGCTGAGTCGGGGACAGATAACTGTTACGCCTCCGCTCAGTTTGGCTCGGCTCGTCTCAGTTTATGTCAGCTCCCACTCAGACATCTTCAGACAGACAAACCCAGCCCACTCCTCTGTCTGCTACACACCATTTATCTCCCTGCTGAGCTCCTTTAGCTGCAAGGTTAAGTTTCGAGAAATATAGTAATTTTTTTTTTTTTTACGCAGCGTGGGTGTTTGTGTTTTGCTGCATTTATATTGTGGCCTACCAGAACTCTACCTACCTCTACGGCATCACAGGAAGTCCAATCAACCTCAATGACAAACTACCGCCTCCATGCTGAAGACACTCATAAACACGTAGACACAATTACACTGATCTAGAAAATAGGAATGAATGTTCAATTTCAATGTCGTTTCATTTCAAAATGATATAGAATATAGCAATGTAACAATATATCCCGACACATTTTGATCGTGATACAAATATGAGAAGATTGAGAAGTCATTAAATGAAAACCATAAGACAATAACAGACAAGACATGGCAAGACATAAACAGAGTTTCTGTGATTGACAGGGTTATATTTTCAGTTTCACTTTGACAAAGAAAAGGGAATATGCATTGTTTTGCACAGTCTATGCCCCACATCAGAAATAAAAAAGTATTCTTTAATTTTGATAGACAAAATATCTTTTGTAGATTTTGTATTAATTCTCATTTTGTACAAAGAAATCATGAGAAAAACGTATCGTGAACCCAGTATCGTTACATTCCTACAATTATTTAACAACATTGGTACAGTTTATTGTTGTTTTCCTATTGAAATCAAATTTACCATCCAATGCATAAAGTGTTATATAGTTCCCTATAACATTTCCCTTTATGCAGTGGGATGTGTGATGTGATATGTGGGACTACAACAACAACTTTCCCCATCACTTGATGAGGGTTGTACGGTAATGGAAGCTTGCTGTCTGCAGATGAGGAGCTTTCTCAATTGCTCCTAACGTCTCCGCTCTCCCATCAGAGACCCTCAGACTTACAACATCTGGTTTATGCCATTCAGAGGTCAGTGAGCCTCCTGGAGTGAGAGTGGGTGTTTGCTCCTTGTAGCCCCATTTCCTCCCGGCTTCTGCAGTTATGTGATTGCAGTTTTGTGGTTCATTTGTGGGGGAGAGGTAGAATGGGGTGATATTTGTGATTTAGAGCTGGAGACATCAGAACGAATAGCTAGACTTAAATCTCTCTAGGGTAGATACCTTGCTATCTCTAGTCATATTTAAGATTAGTCTGGAACACACAATTCATTTGAAGTGAAGTTATAATTTCTAGTTAGGATTTGAAGAAAACCAGCATTCATTTTTATGAAATTACCTCTTAAGAACACATTATTTTTAGGTTATTAATTGAATTGCATATATAAATCTGTGGCCATTTCTTAATAATGTTTGCTTTAACAGAATTCTGACTAATGATATAAGGAGCACAAATACACATTAAAACAGTAGGTTTTCCAGTGCAAACAAAAAACGCTGCTTTTACATTACTAATTATATGCTGATATCCCGCACCCTCCATGGCATAAGGCTGCATGCCCCTTCGACCTTATAGGTTATTGCAGATAAATAGAACAATACACACATTTCCCGACCCATGATAAGCGAACTGAAAGGGTTGGACTTCTTACTTGAACCATTCCATGCTTATTCCTTCTACTTGATTCAGTGAGACACTCACTGGTGTGATTATTTATCTGGTCGTGGTTTGAAATCAGTTGATCAATCAACTGACTGCCCTGCCCAATACTGCTGCTGAGTCATGGGCTTGCTAACAAGCCCCCCATGTGCCATTACAGTCACTGCATGGTGCCCCTTACCCCACCCGAGACCAGTCCAAATCCCAGCACACACACTCTGGAACAGGAACTTCTAAAGACCCCAATGCCCTTTTATTAACCTTATTAAAGTTAACTGTGTTATTCCAAGCTGTACCTGCGTGTTCTATCAAGGTTTACAGCCCCCGCACAGCATTTAAAGATAAGGGTGGTTAAGACGTGCACAGCTGTGGAGGAGGTGGGCGACACTCGCATGAAAGACTACACATGGAAATCTTTCGATGGGACAACGCTTTTACCAGATACACTAATAACTTGCTGGCTGCATGTGTGCATGTTTGTGCGGGAGCGATAAATGAGCGATTCCAGCCATCCCATTCTCTCCAGTCTTGAACACCCCCTGTTGGAGAAGGTGATGGCTCTATAATGATACAGAGTAATGAGATGCAGATATTCCATCGGTGAAGCCCTTTGTGACTTCACTGCATTATTGCTTCCACATACACATACTGTTAGACAGATGCATACATAGAAACACAAATCTCTGAATAGTATGAATGATATGATAAGAATATGGCCATATTGTTTTTTTCTCTGTCAAGGTTAACAGTAAATTTTTCCATCCTGATGTCAAGAATCCAGAGCATCTGGCCTTGGCCGGTTTAAACTCGTGGGAGACATTGGCGAGGGTTGGGGGAGGACTTTGCCTATGTCGGGGGGGTTGGCGTTCCTCTGGGAGCTCTCAGCCATTTGTCGTGGTCCCTGGCCAGTAGCCAGCTCTGTGCCGCAGTGATACAGTACCGAAACACAAGGATTTGTTGCCACTGGAAGAGCTCCCTGTTTCCAGTTACATCAGAACTAAAATTTCCACATCATTTTAGCAAAAAAATAAAAACACAGTCAAAGGAAGCAGATGTAAAAGAAAGAAATCAAGTGTGTGCGACTGAGAGTGAGGAATGATGACTTTTATTTGTTTGAATACGAAGAATTCTTTCACTTTTTGTTGAGGTAGGATGACATCCTCCACTGTTTCCTTCCAAAGCACACAGGGTACTAAATCGGTCGTTGGCGGGCAGGACATGCTCACTTGCATTAGAAAGAAGCTGAAAACAGCTTTACAGACCATGTGCTCTGTTTGACAACCAGGCAATGGGATGTTGAGTAATAGCCTGCAACTTTGAGACTGAGACAGCAAAAGATTTAGAGTGTAAATTTAAAGCACAAATTTTTCTAAGTGCTGTTATTAATGTATGATCAAAATGAAGCCTTTCAGGTGGTATTGGCAAGTGCCTCTGATATCCCTGGAAGACTTGCTAGAAATAAGTAGCTGGCCACGGCTTTGGACAGAACATGCAGGCCTTTGCCAGAAAGTCTGCTGCTGTTCCATTGCCACAATAAGCAGAGGTGGCAGGTCATTTGGATCTGGACGGGTTGTTGTGGCTTCTGTGTTTTGTCTACCATGTTAGAGCGTATCTAAGCTTAGCCGGCTCGGACTGGGCCAAACAACGGCCTTTCATCTCCTTCTGGGGAAAGAGAAGTCCTGGATGGCCACTGCCAAACTCAGCCTTCCCACAGACTTCAGGATCTTCACGACTGGCACTCTGCTATTTTCTCCATCCTCCACATCTCATATATCTGTCTTTATCCATGATATTGTCTCTGTCATCATATTTCTGTCTGCCCAGGTTTTATTTATCTCCCTCTATCTTTCCTTACATTATATATCAGTTGCATTTTTGGGAGGTGGGGCTGGAAGTTTAACGACTCAGGCCTGGACATGATACCAAGTTCCCTACAAGTTACTTCACTTTAGCCCTGGTGCAGGTGCTTCCACTCAAGCATCACTTGTCTGCTGTGTGATTGTTAGAGCTGTTGTAGCTGAAAACACAACTGCCTCTTCAGGTTGCTGACAGATCCGGCAGACTATATGCATTCAATTATGTTGATTAGACTTGTACTTTTGTCCTGAGCTCTGTTTCAATGTGCTGACAGCCCTTTGAAGTGTAAAGGTGTGACGAAGCATGGAGCAGAGGAAGGGTGAGGCTTACTATGTGATATTCAATGGCATGTTGAAAATAAGATGAAATAAAGTAAATCCTTTTTGAAAAGCTTGGCCTGCCCTGGCTCTGAAATGCAACTTTGATAAGGTCCTGCAACCTGGATTCTTTTTGCTCCCCCGGAATGAGGCATGATCTCAGCAAGGGCCACAGATTCTTTGTAGGCCCTGAAATGACATACATCCAGAGTTCAGCCTGCGGTAGTGAAACAGTCGATATATGATCGGAGTGACGGTTGATTGCACCTGGATCGGCCCACTGTACTTGCTGAAGTCATTTTTCCATGCCGTGGAGCCCTAACTAACATCTTGCAAAAGCCACTCTCTTTTCTTTTTTTCTCCCAAACGATGGAGTTATACAGAGGCCGTGACACTGAAATATCATTGAAGATGATATTGGAGGGCTCAGTCCCATGACCCTTTTTAATGTGGAGAAGTGGTTTGGTCTTTGAAACTAGTAATGGGAGGATTGTGGGCTTGAATGGAGCGCAGACTCCTGCTGTTACGTTCACTGACGAGCCTTATATATTACCTCTCTCCACGCTCTTCCACGGTCTACCACTGTTAAATCCCAAGAAGAACGCTGTTGCACTCATTGTAGTACAAGTTATGTTTAAAGATTGCAGTGTCTGCTCAGCTAATACATCTTGTAATACTATATAATTTTATGTGTGGTAGGTGATGCCACACCAGTCAAATGGTCACTTAATCCAGATGACCAATGCCCTCCCTGCTCCTGTGTGCTACTTGAATAGAAAGAAAGTTTTAAAAGCGGTCAGGCACTGGTAGTCTTCAGAACGGGAAGGGTCCAGCTGCGGCATGGGCGTTCCCGTCATGACACAAGAACGCCTATTGGGCGTTCCTGGTAGCGTTTCATCGACCAACCACTTTGCAGTCACGTGGTTACCATGGATACCTGGTGGGCAAGAAACGCCGACTTCATCTGTCTATTATAGTACATTTTGAGTGAAGTAGATTTAATAGACGTTATTGAAGTCAACAATCACAGTGCAATCACAGTGCAATCACGTACAAAAGAATAAAAGCATTTATTTTGATGGGTGGGCCGTGTTGCAAAACCTCGTAGATAATTACAACACCAGAACATTGAATTAAACAATGCAATTGTTGTTAGTTTTAATTTACTTGGTGAAAGCAAGCGCAGTGCTGTTTCTCCACCTTCGCTGAATGAATGCCAGGGGAAACACCGACATCCTGGCAAGATCCTTGATTAGTTTACTGGGTTTCATTGCTGGAGAACGATGTTCTTGCCCGCCAGCCAGTAGTTGTGACGTCACGTGCAAAGTATGAATTGTCCTCAACAACTCGTAGAAATATAGACTAGTCCTACACGTAAATGTAAGCATATTAAGATGTAATTGGACTAACGTTCTGTAGATGGCTTAGCTTGCTAACGTTAGTTCTATAATACATTTACAGACTATTAGATCTTATTTTGAAACTTCTGTTGAGAAACAGAACAGCAAGAAAGGCGAAGAAGAAGGGGGCGTTCCAGTCAGCAAAAACGGGAACCCCCACCAGCACGAGAACGCCCATTTGAGGCTGCAGTTGGATGATATTGGACAGAACAGAAGCTGCCTGGGGCAGTGGACTGATGACATATTCTGTCCCGTCCTGTGTTGGCTGTGAAGAAGGAGCCCTAAACTCTTCTCCTTTTGTCTGGCACTTGACTCAGGTTAAATCTGTCTTCCCACCCACTGTCTGTCTAGAGTTTCTCCCTTCGGACAGAAACCTGTTTACATTAGTGCAGGAATCATCATCATCAATTGTTAGTTCTTGCTGTTGCAGAAAGCCATCACCCCCTATTCACAGTCTCATCTTTGTCTTTAGTGTCATCATTCTTCTTCTCTCTGCACACATGCTTTAATCAGATGTTATTTATGTCAGTGTGTATTTCAGATGTTGTATTCCTTCACTGATTCTTGCTTCAATTCATTTTCCTCTTTGCTCTCCGTCTTCCTTTGCTACACTTGAGGCAGCCTTTCCCTTCTCTCTCGGAAGAGGAATAAGGAGGTAAATCAAGCCTTGAGTGGATTAAGCTACACAGTACACAGCTGCTTCTGTTGCTGCCACCCCTGTCTGCCACCATTTGTCTGTACAGATGGACCTCTAGCATGTTCACAAGGCAGTGTTTGAAATACTGACCTGCTGAGAATGCTCCCACATGTTGTCACAGTCCTCTTCCCCCAGCAGTCTGGTGAGCCTCATGAACATTGTGCTCTCTATATGTCCCTGGAAGATATATGAGGGAGGTCAATAACTCATTCAGCACCTGGGAGAAAATGCAGGGGGGAGGAAATTGAGTCGAAACCCAACATTCATTTCCTGTATTCGAACAAGTTCATTTTCACCGGACAGACAGTTTGTCTTTCTGTATGTAGTTCAGTTACAAGATTGAAGGGGGGTCCCTTAGCATCCGGGCTGTACAGTTCAACCCATATAATTTTGGACAAATGTGTCTCACAGCAGCCCATGTGGCGTAGTGTGGCGTGTAAGTAAACACTGCCAGAGTTACAATGTCGTAGCGAGGGTCATTTTTTACAACCATGCAAACTCTGTGTTGTCAGATTAGTCCCTGTAATTTCCTCGTCTTGCTCCGCTCTAGAAAAACCCCCTGAGGCCGTTGACCTATGTGACTAGCAATTTGATGCGTATCATGTTTAATGCATTTCATTGTCTGGGATTTTTTTTGTGTGTTTTACATAAAGGGGATCTGTGAAAAACACTGTTATTTTCTTTAACCACTGTGGAGGTGTGGGCGTGAGAGGGGAAGTGCTGTTTGGCAGTTAAAGTGGTCACTTCCTCCATACGGGAAGCTTCGCAGGCCCTGGCCTTTCTGCTTTCTCTGAAGACTGTTTGGGCCATCCTGCGCATCATTATGCTGGTCTTCTGGACCTCTGGTCTGGGCTGGTCCAGCGCTAGCCACAACAGAACCTAGTGGTCTACTACAAGACGCTGCCAGGTCCGCCGCCGCACGAGAGGGTCCAGAATAGTCTGTCCAAAACAAATCAAATGAAGCCAGACCAGCCCTGCAAGAAACAAATCAGTCCACCCTTTAGTGGTGAAGGTTTGGCCCAATATTGTTTCCTTTCTTCTTCCCCCCTCTCTCATTTTGTCTCTCACTGTGTGTGCTGGACACGGTTTCTGATGTTACAGATCTATGTGTCTATACATCTGGCCCTGGATTTATTTCTCTCTCCACTTTTTATAGTGTCCACACACAGTGATTTTACCACCACTGTGGTTGTTTTTTGGCTCACTTCCTCTCTCTCTCTTTCTACCTCCATTTCTCCTCTGCGCTTGTCCACCCATACATTCTTATATTTAATTTCAGCTTTGCAGAGTCCTTGTTTAGCTCTTGGCTCCTCTACATCTCTGTCTGTTGTTGTTTGAAACTGGGTTTTCTCTGGTTCACAGGGTTCAGCCTGACATAGTGACCCCAGAAGCAAAGCACAGTGGCAGCTTGTCGTTTTATCTTCTTCCCCCATTATGTTTTTATTTCTGATCAGCTAATGGAGTTGATGTGTTTCCCATAATGTGCCATTGGCAAACATCACACAGCCTGGATAGGGAGGAATTGTTGTCAGAAGGAATAAAGAATTGAATCACTGAGAGTGTAGACAGGAGCAGAGACTTCGCACCTGGGGAGAATAATGCTTCGGGACTTCTCACTCTCTTCTTCCCTCCCTCGTTCCCTCATCTCCTCCTACCAGTATCTCAGCGCTGCCAATAGTAATGACATTACCATATCTCTCCCCCCCCACTCTCAAACGCCCTTCCTACACCCCTCACCTCATCCCATGTCTCTTTAAATCTTTTTTTTATATATATATATATTATGCGAGATGTTCTGTTGGGAGTTCCAAGTTGTAAAAGATTGAGCGGGCCAGCTGCCCTCAGGCAGGATTGTGTTAGCTTAAAAAAGCTAGAAAGTTTCTGGTGATGAGGACCACAGAACCAGGCATCGGATGATCACATACCAGGGACAATATCACACACCAAGCTAGAGTAAAACCACGGGGGCCGCTGTAATGACTGGTGCACATGTGTTGTGTGTAAAACCTCTCTTGTTCAGTGGCTTTTTCCTCTCCTTTGTTATACTTCTTTCTTCACCACAGAACTTTTGGATAAGTGAGGTATGAGGCGCTAACACTAAACAGAGTCCATGTTGTGAGCTGAAGAATGGGGCAGAATATCATCTTGATGTATCCTGTGCGTCGGCACAGAGATCTCTGAGACTCGAACCCCCACATCAGCTCCAAATGGAAAGCAGAGGGTTGAGAGTGGCAGATGACACTCCATCTATCTGACTGCCTAGCAGCAGCAGCAGCAGCAGCAGCACTTGACATGAGCTCGGTTCATCAGCCATGGCTCTCCCGCCAAGTGGCCTGAGCTGCCAGCACACACTTGCTCTAACCCAGTCAGAGAGCCCGCCAGTTCAGTCAGTCAGTCATTCATCCAGCCAACGACGTCAACCATTGTTTTCAATCAATCATTTTCAGCTAGGAATTACTCCACTTGCGTCTGTGGTGCCTCTTTTCTTCCTCCTTCCCCTCTTTCGCCCTGTCCTCTGATGAAAGACGCTCTCAGAGAGGTAGCCAAGCCGCTCAAGTTTGTTTTGACGTCTCGATGGCTCCGCTGTGAATGTGTTTAGATTTTCTTCACATGATCGCATGTTACTTCAAAGGCTTTCAGGCACCGTGCGGTTGTGTTTGAGCAGTTTGAATCTGGGGGGCCTTCTCTGGTGCATTTGTAAAGGGGTCTTTGATGCATATAACCCGGCCTGACTGCGCTGACCTTTAATGTATCCCGTAGTTTAGTGGATCAGAGCCACGCTGAAGACCAGAGCAGAGCAACAAACAAGTATCTGCTACTACTCTCCATCAGTTGTGCTCCAGGACTCTGTTGTGTTTGGAAGGAACCCCGCTCACTCGCTGGTTTTGTGCTCTCTCCCTCTTGAATGCCTCGCCTCCCCTCTGCTTAATCTTGAAACCATCAGCTCCCCAGTCTGGTTCTCTGTAAATTGAATTTGAAATATTCATTCCTTTTATAAGCCCGGTTAGTAAACCCCAAAAGGCCTTACAGAATTCAGCATGTGTCGTTTTGAAGGGAATCAGATTCGGCTATGGGACTGCTGATCCTTTCACCCCGTTTCTCTCACTGTCGCCAACAAACTTTGCTAATGCTGTGGCGGTGACCTGTATATGGGCCACATAGGCCTGGATAAATGCAAAAGTCCACTGTCCTTATGAGCTCATGACATCAGTTGGTGTGCCGCCAAGCCTGTTCACTTCACTTACCTCAAATCAAGTTCTTTCAAGTGCCAAAGGTTTTTTCAGTTCAGTTCAATTCCATTTTAGGCTTTCAGTATTAAGAATATTGACACAACCTGTGCAACAGCCACATAGAATCTATCTCGAGTACTTCATCCAAAACTTCTGTTTAGCAAACACATGCACTTTACTCCAGAAACTGATTGTTTGCAATCAAGAAAGATGTGTGGATGGAAATCCTCCCGAGGCATGTGTGCCATCTGTTTGGCTGAAAAGGAGGTTAATATTGAACTTTTCAACTGATCAAAAAGTGGAATTTCTAGCTACCTGGCATGAAGTTTTTGGAATTGTTTTCTGACTGAGGACAGCGGCGTTCCTCAAACAACAGGAAAGGCTGGGACAATAGCAGGAAGTAGAGGCTGGGGGGAAATGCTTTATTGCCCCTATGTTTCCTTTTCCTTCTAGTTGCGTTAGTGTTTTTTTCTGTAGCTTGTAGTACTTTTTGTGTTTGTTTATTTTATGTGTATTCATATGAGTGCATCTAAAGAGAGAAAGAAACAGAGCGTGCATCCATAGATAGTGTGTGTGTGTGAGGTTATAAAAGCTCTACTACAAGCATTTATGTGTATGCTTACAAATGCATGTGTTGTCTTGTCTGTCTCTTGAATGTGTGTGGGTGTATATGTATTCATGCACACGTCCTGCACTTCTGTTCTTTTATGTATTATTAAACTACAGATGTATGCACATCTGTCTCCATGCGTGTGTTTTTCGTGTGTGACTGTGCATGCATGTGCTCATACCTCCCACTGCCATACCGACCCTCTGTTTCCTCTCTGCTGTGTGCAGGTCTGTATGAGCTGCTGGCCGCTCTGCCCTCCCAGCTGCAGCCCCATGTCAGCCGCCCCGAGGACAACACCTTCCTCCAAGACATGTTTGGAGAGAGAAGCCTCCACTCGCTGGTCAAGGTAAAACAAAAAAAAAGCACCTCTTTTTTGTAGTTATGTGTTAAAACTTTGGTTAATGGTTCAGTATTTTTTATTTTAATTTAATACCCATGTTGCTATTGCCAGGGAACTGCATTGTCGAAGAGCCAATTCATATCCACCACGGTTGATGCACTAAAGTTCTTTAAGTGCATACTATCCAACTAGCAAAAAATCATCATTCAAATCCTGTGTTCTTTAACCTGCATGTACATTATGTCTTTTAAGGAGTGACAGTTTTATAATCATGAATAATTCAATTTAACTACCAACCTCCCCACAATGGCAAATATGAAAAATGAAAGCAGGAGTAAGTTATCACAGCCTCAGGCCAGACAGACAATATCTATTTTAACATGGGATCTGGAATCTTCCTAAAATCTACGTCTAAATCTACTCTGCCCACCTTTACAGTCACATCCTTCCTCTCATGGGAAAAACCAGAATCTGAACCCTCTCTCCCGCTGCTCCCGCCGCTTCAGCGACCTCTCCAATTCACATAAAAACACACACTTGCACCTTTGCTTAACACTGCTTTATTCAGCCTCCTTCCTTGCAGTCTCATTCAGTACAGTACTAAGTTTATTGTCATTCCAACAGTCTACCCACCCAGATCTTCTAACTCCCCCTCTGCCAGCGTGAATGGACCTGTGGTCCGGTTACTGCCTATTAAACTAGATAGCTGCAGAATTTGTGGGGAAGATGAGCGTACTTGATATCTTTGTACGCTAGCAGGCAGACAGAGGTAATGAATGTAACACATTCTGTCTGTCTTGCCTAACCTCGTTTTCACATGGGATCCTCTGAAATCCTCAGCCAATCTCCGTCTTTATCTCCTGCTATTGTAAATGGAACTGGAGGGTTTTGTCATCTGGGGTTTTTGTGCTGGAAATCAGCTTGTTTGTCAGTCACTGAACCAGTAATGTAACAACTGCTTCAGCTCTTTCTCTCGTTCACTGAGGAGAATTCTTTAGTCAGTTTACTAAGCAAACTTCTTGTAATTGTTAGAGCTACATTGGACTGCATCCTTTGTATATAGTCTCCATTTGAAAGAATGACCAACACTGTTTTCATCTGCTGGCATGATATATTTCCGCCTTTGGTGGTCTCTCTTTCTCTCCAGCCAGAATCATTATGTCACAGAGACGATTGAGAGAGAAAAATCGACATAATTTTCATCCCCTCCCTTTAAAGAAATCTTTTTTGTGTAAGCATGTTTGTTCAGGATCCAGGGCTGTAACGCGCCAATGTGAGCGTGTAAAAGTGCCTGAATTATGGCATACCTCAGACGCTGAAGTTAAAACCCTGATGTCGGGACTTGAGGAAACCAGAAGGGTTTCATTTGATGCCTGGATTGTTATGAATGGCCAAAGAATAAGGCATCTTTAACATGGATAATGATGGGCAGGTTGAGGCTCTTATTCTCGCCGGCCCCAAAGAAAACACTGCATGGTGTGGGGCAGAGAGAATGATGCTAATGAAGGTGGCATTATGTTTCTGTGATATTTAGCCAGGCATAAGGGTGGAGCTCCAAGAATTTACCTAGCCCTCTAACCACCCCTGATTATACCTAGCTAAACTTTCAAGAGGAACTCGAAGGGGAGAAAGTGTCAGTGCTATGTCCTCACAGACTCTTGACCTGGACCTCTGAAAGCTTTGCACCAATTGCTAGAAGAATTTGTCTTTAAATTGTCAACAAAGTAGATAATTGTCCTCTGCAATGTTCTCCATCACTGCTGTCCAATACTCCAGAGAATCTGAGTGGATAAAGTTACAAAAAATGTTTTTTGAGCATCTCTGCAAGAGACAAGCAAGGGTAAGATGGAGCATAACATGGGCCTCAAGATCAACAGGGGGATTAGTGCAGCATCGGCAGAAATCAGGCATTTTACTGGACTGTTGTTGAGAAGAGGAACCATGAAAGGGTTCTTGTTTTACCATAAATCTTTTTTTGCTTAGTGAAGAATTAGATATGGATTAAAAGCAATCAGTGATGAGCTGGATCAGTTTCTCTTCCATTGAAAAGAGCCAGTTCAGGTTGTTCAGGTACCCTAATCAGATGGTCTCTGTGTGCCAGGAGGGTCTGAGTTAACATGCATAGCCTACTTACCAAATAAGTGTTGATGGATGGATTGATATATAATAAGATGTCCGTGCAATGCTAATCATATCATTGGCAAAATAGCAAAGAAAACTCCTGGCTTCTCCATCCTGTTTTTTTTTTTTTGGTCGAAACTGCTTACAAAGGGAAGCCCATCAAATTGGGCTTAGTGACTGTCAAGAACAGATTTTTCAGATGTGTGTGTGTATGCATGAAAGAAGGGTTGAATGGTAAAATCAACTTACCACTTTGTTCATGTGCCAGCAAGATAGTGATTGGTTCTAACTTTAGGTCCCACGTCAGTACTGTTCATTAGTTAAGATCTAACCTACTGGGACCCAAATCACTATTGCTACTGCAGCAGAATAAATACCCACAATACAGCCATGAAATTGATGATTTGGGTTTAACATCAAAGAACCTCATTATTTCTTCACCAAAACAAGCCTGTTCTACCTATTATCTTATTCTTCCTTTTCATTCAAAGGAGAGAAACTGAGCTGCTTTTAGCGTCTCTTATTGTTAAGGTGGCGGCATAAGTGGAAACTGCCCCACTCCAGACAAGCAGAACTATGTGTTTCCTCTGCTTTCTACTTGGTACTGAGACGTGAGCCAGCCTGTCAGCTAGTGAGCTAAATGGACAGACAGGCAGACTTTGAAACACACAGAAGTACAGAACAAGCATCTCGCCTTACAGCAGAGGCCTTCACTGAGACGCAACATTCAGGTGAACATGGCTAACGTCAGTGGCACACCATTAATAAAACCTTAATTGTCCCCTTCCTCTAAAGCCCCACCACCAAATCTCCACAGATTCCACCTTTTATTCCACAAGGCTGTGAAGGGGATACTTTGGGAATGGCTAAACAGTGGAGAGAAAACACACACATCATGTTAATCCGACAGGCTCGGCAACCCAGGTCACTCATATGGAAACGCTCAAGCCTCACCTGGGTAATTATGGCGCATCAGTTACTGGTCAGTCTGTCTGGAGGGAGAGAGAAGGACCAGAGGAAGACTTGTCAGAGATGGAAAGAGAGACAAGAAAGAAGAAGAGAGAATTCTGACCTACACGAAGACTAAAACCAGACTCAGGTTCTTTCTGTCTCTCCTCACCTGCCCTCATCAGATGGGACAGCCTCTCACGTCCCTCCTAATCCTATTATGTCACAGAGATGAAACAAATATTTTCTAATATCATCTTTCAGCATGGACTGGGGCTCTCAAGTTCACCTAATTTTGAAGACTTTTCAGCGGGGCAGCATCAGAGCTGACATGAAATGTGAGTACTGGCGTGTATACCTAGCATAGCTAAAACGACACAGAGAGTTCTCCTCTTTTCAATTAAAGGGAGTTACTCAAGTGTGCTTTCTATAAATTCCACCACACTCACTGTTCCACTGCCAAGTTCCAGCTCCACAAAAAGCCACAGGAAATATAATACAATATTCAATTTCCACCTGCCTCAGGTGGGGCTCTCCTTTACGACCAAGTTTCTGTCAGCAGGCCTTTAGCCAGGCCCAGAGATCCCTCATTTTGTGGTCAGTCAGTTTTCCCTTAAATTCTGCTCCTGTTAGTTGCTAATAGGCTTGGCGCTTGTGTCGTTGTTACACAGCAATATTGATGTGGGCTTGCCAGTTTGTTCTTCAGCACTACAGGCCTTTAATGACATGTAAAGGTGCTGCAGCTGACGCTTGTACCCAAGTGGAAAGTTTCGGCTATTTTTGATGAATGAGCTCATTTTCAGACAAACTGGACTGTATTCCTCAAGTACCAGACTTGGTATCCCATGAATAACTGGATGGAGCTCTAGGTAGCCCTCCAAGTTTTATGACTCACCCTGTAATGTCCATCAACCCTACTCCTTGAGTGCAACTAGATTCTTGCCCTCAGGGCACTCATCTTATCCTTTACACACCTCAAAACATACCTTGCTGTCGGTCCCCATTACTCAGGAAGATCACAAAAAGGAAATTGTTCTAAACCTCTCACCCTGCTACTATCTGTGAGTCATTTAAGCCTCATACCCTGTATGCAGTAAAACCTAGCTAATCGTCTCTGGTTCAGGACTCAGCCTGTAAACCTATACTACCTTAGAGATCCATTCGTACTGTCTGTGGTCAGCACGTCCTGTGCACTGGTCGCCTCTGAGGTCTGTATTTATTATTTTGGGGGAACGGGAACCCTTGTGGGGAGTTAAGCAAAACCTGCAGGCTGCTTTGGAGAAGGGAGCTTCCATCCTTAAAACGAGACAACCTTCATATTTCTCTAGCCTCCTGAGCAACTGAGTTTGTCAACTCAGTGTAATTTCTTGTGTTCTTATTAAAAAAGCGTGGGGCTTTGGTATGGTAGTGATTGTAAATTAAGAAACTTTGCGCAGGCTTCGGTTACAGTCATTCAACTTGCCATTAGTTGCTAGAAAATATTCTTTCTGACACATGCCGGGTAGTTATTTATGGTTTAAAAACCTCACTTGAATCCAAAATAAATCCCCTTCCTTGCAATGTTATACTCTGCGCTTAGGCTACCTTCCAAATATTTTCATAGGAGTTTAATGGTCGACTACAGCATGAAGTCGAAAGATCATGCTCAATGTCCACAAACAAGCGCCTCTGAATTAAGCCAGAGAGCTAGATGAATAGACGATGGATGAAGCCAAAGGCAAGGTTGTGATAGGGACAGGGGAAAGGAGGAGGGAAACTCCTTAGTACAGCAGTCAGGCTGCAGTATGGCCTGTTACTGAATAACCTTAAAACTCATTGACTTGAACCATGTCTCGATCACTGGGGGGACAGTGAAAATGGGGAGAGGCCTACAGATCCACCAGTCCCCATTCTATCAGTCAAATGTCTGTATTGGTAATCAAGGAAAATCTCTGGAGTGATCCCACAACCATTATTCCAGGTCACTTTGGTTGACCCCGATTTTGTATTGCTTTGGAAAAAAGGGACTCAAAGTGAAACCAGAAGGTCTACACAATACTAAGCCAATCTTAATAGGACATGGAGCATAGGAGCAATACACAAAATATGGAAAATGAGGTTCATGGTGCCATATAGTGTATTTATGGCTCCCTCAAGGCTTGAGAACTGCTTGAAGACATCATGGGCTCACCTGGAGCTTTTAAAGGTAGTCTTAACAAATTTATATGTTGAATTGACTCCCTCAAAAGTACTCAAATCAATCTGATTCAGTAAGTCAGTGCATTTGTCCTGGCTTTATGCCCTCAGTCATTCATAATACTGCTTCCTAACACAATAGCAGCTATACATCATATTGAATAAGTTGCATGAGTATTGTATGCCACTTCCCTTTGGTTTTTTCTGGTGATGTTTTTGTACTCTGCAAAGTTAGAGGCTGAAACACAAACAGAACACTTGCAGTGGGGATTTTAGCTGTGTCTCCAGACGGTCGTCGTATGTATATGAGTTTGACTGTGTTCCGCACTGTCCTGGCTTCACAGAGCACATGGCCTCTATGGAGGTGTGTCAGGGGCCTCTCTGCTCCTTTTTCCAGGAGCTCCAGGAGGAAATGTATCCCCTATCTAAATGATGTGGCTGTCATGATTGTTGGCCAGCTGCCCTGGTCTCTTTCTCTCCCTCTCTCGTCCATTGGATCTACTGCTAGTTTTTAATTAGCTGTCACATTCTCCAGACCTTTTCCACAACAAATAAGAGTCGAGCTCAGGCACCAGACCACTCCGTATGAGGTCTTGGTCAAGGAAAGGTGCTGGGTTGGTGTGTGTTTGCGTGAATTCTTTGCTCAACAACAATGTGAGAATATACAAAACCAATCATTGCCATATTTTCACATTAATTAGTTGATGAGCCATTGTCATCAAGAACCTCAATGCACTCTTGTTTGGTCTAAGACAAGAAGAATTCTAATTGGCGTAGACAATTAAAGATTACAGAAAAGTTGAACCAGTTTTTGTCAAACATTATCATAAAGTCTTGCCCTGGAGATATAGGTATTGATAGACAGATTGGCTGAAAGCCTTGGCAGACCTTTCATATTGTATTGCCAATTTGTTCTTCATATTTCTGAATAAAATTATGTATTTTAGTAGTTCAACCACCACAGAAGATTGTCTGAGAGAAGTTCTTAAGGATGTTAGATCTATGATGAAAGACTTTTCTGCTCTTTGTGTAAACTTAGTAACCACTAATAGCAATGTTGACTGGATGCTGTCACTTTCAATATCTGCTCCTCGATGACACTCGGTTGAATCTAGTTTTGCTTGGCGTAAACTTGAGTTAGCAGGATCCAGAGTTGCACCCTCAACAGACTGATGGATAATGGTACTGTCATCTGCAGGGTTGTTCATAAACCACAGCACAATGTCCAGGACCTGATGCCATCATGCCAGGGCTAAAGCCAACACTTTGTTAAGTGACCTGCTGTAACAGAAGAAAAAGCAAATCTCAACTTTTCTCCTTCTGGTTCTTGAGTAAACATATCATTTCACAGCTATTCCAGTTGCAACCCTGTACGACTGCCTGTAATCCCCCCCTTCTCGTTTCCCTAACTTGGTCTAATCTACCAGGCCATGAAGCCTTGACAAGGTGTTCTGGATCAGACCAAGAGATCGGACTCCGGTGGATTAACGTAGGCCTGATACCGGATCCGCTCTGGTGGGTAGATATAGAAACAGCAGTGGGAGAAAGATCGTCGACCCAAACCAGTCCGACCTGAAGTTTTCTGGGGAAGTGGACATTTACCAGAGGCCTTGAGCCTCCTTGCAGGACTCAGAAACAGAAACATTATCCAGCCCTGTGATCTCCAGACCTCTCTTTCTCCTTCCATCAGCACACTTCTCCATCTATCAAGCTTTCACTCTCCTGCACGCTCACTCCCTCTTTCTGTGCCAGACTTTGCTTGCTCTAGTGTGTCTGGATTAGTGTTTGTAAGGCATGCGTTCTTCCTCGGCTATACCTTTACGTTGACAATAAAGCTTCAGAACATCATTGTTCTAACTTTTGCATGCGCTTTGATCTTGAAGAGAACATAAATACTGTTTGAATTGCTGAATTTTATTGCTAAAGGTTTCTTGAAAGGTCTCCAAGGGGTCTGACCCTTAACCTTAACAGTGATCCCTTAGCAGTGGTAGGAGCTCTTGTCTGAAATAGATGGATGTTATGTTTTTGTTTCCGTTCATCATTGTTGGATTTTTTTCATTTCAATTCTTCCCAGTGTTAGTGTTTTTCTTCATATATTTTTCCTGTGTGTTGCAGTGTATATTCTAAGCCCGCAGGGTATTTCTGGAAGCAAACAGAACTTAGTCTGAGGCCTCTGTGGAGACGGTACATACACTGCTCCTTTTGTAGCATTTTTTTAAGCTTTCAGTGAAGGTGCACATTCATTCATCTTTTCTCAGCCTCTACTTCAGGGAGCTTTCCTCCCTAAGTTTTAAGCATTTTGATCTCGACTTCTGTGCCTTATTTTACATAGAAGTACCACTATATTTCTCATCGGAGAAGTTTCAGAATCCCACTCTTTGATTCAGTTGTGTGTCCAGCAGTAGCACTCTGGTTTGAGCTAAGCCCTCCCTGGCTGCAGCACACTGTCTCTTACTGTTTTGTTTTTTATTCCACCAGGCCACTTCTCCTGTTTGCCAGGAGCACTGCTGCCTCACCAATGGGACAGAGACTGCGCTATGCAAAAAGCGGGGTAATGACTTTAAAATACATTACTGCGTCATGGACAGGCACTTGGAAAGTGTCCTGAACTGTAAATAAAAGCATTTCAATCTCGCATTTGCTCACAGAGCAGAGGAGAAATTCCACAGTAACTAAGTAAGCCGAGGTGGTGGAGCAACAACTACCTAAGCAGATGTCACTAGGACTGTGGTATGTTGGAGCGCTGAAGACACTGGCAACCTCTCTCATTTATTTCATCTGTTTTCTTACAAAGATGATCAGGACAGAAGAAGTAACCGGAGCTGCCTGCCTGTCCTTTTACGGCCCTCTACTGTAGAAGAACAGACAGAGTCAAAGCACAGGGTGGAGTTGTTGGGACTCCATGAACAGTAGAGAGTAGCTGTTCAAATATGACGTGGCTATGTGAAATTAAACAGATGAGGATGAAAATTTCCAGGAATTGCCCTAGAGTGGCAGTCTTGTATTTGATGCCATAAAACATGGAACACACTGACAGCAGTTCAACTCAGTACCATTTAAACAGTGGAGTCAGACTTGTGTTAGTACCACTCCCTAATAGCACGCTAATTTTTACCTCCGCCCCTGGCCTTATCACTATTTGTGCAAGTTCTTGCATCTCTCCAGTAAACAGCAGAGGCCTTCATAATACGTACTGTATCACTTGTTCTTTCCAGCACAATTTGTCGGTCTTGTTCTGGGGTCTTGAAGTCTCAGCTTTTTGCGCTCTACAGCTGAGCTGAGCAACCATCTGCCTCCCTCAGGCCTTCAACAGATTACCTCCACGACACGCCTAATGCACCATGTTTTATAGCCGAGTAATGTCGGCTTTACACAGGGATTTGAACCTCTAAGCTGACCTTGAAACATGGCTGCTCTGTTGGCTAAGACACAGTCCTAACAGGTCATGATTTATCACTGGGGAAGCTGTGTGGATAAGTCAAGCCGAAATGGCTGTACCTGTTTAAGGCCAACAGTTTAGCTGGAGTTTTGATGGGTAGAGAGGGGCATACATATGCAAAGATTTTTAACACATAGTTCTGTTGCATTTTTCTGAGCAAAAAGTCATAAAAGTGCCATTGGAATGCTGACTTTAGTGTCTTTGTATTGTGGGCTTCTTTCTTTTTTTTTCTCTCTCTGCTGGTTATCAAAGACAGATGACAACTTGAAAAGATTCAAATGAACTCATCTACACATGTTGCATGTTTTTTTGCTTATCAGAAATTTTCAAATTTCCAACCTAGGGCCAAATAACTGAAAAACATTTCCGAAGGGAATGTCATTAGCAGGGACAGATCTCATCCTGTGATTGTGTCATCTCACAACATTCACCTCTCTCCGACAGCCATTCTCAGTATCTGCGGCGGTGCAACTGATGTCTAGTTAAAAAACATGGTTTGTGTAGGAGGAAGAAATATTATGTCTAACAATTCTAAAACAGATGTTTTAATTGCACACAGCATCTGTAGCTGCTCACAATGTGACAGCAAACAAACTGCTTTTCTTGTCGCAAATTGACACTTCTCCATCTGTGTGTGGGTGTGCACCCACGTGTGGATTTGGCCGTACAGACACCAAGTTGGCCAAGAGACTCCTCTGTCTCTCTCTCCCCAGCCAGAGGCCCCTCTGTTCCACCATTGTGCTAGAATGCTTTCTGAGACATCCAGCTGGAGGCTTCAGTAACGGGGCCCAGCTATCAGTCAGACCCATGGCCTAGCTTCCCCTCACCATGCTGGGCTGAGGAGAGACTCAAGAGTGGCTGTTGGGAGGATCGTCGTCACTGTCTGTTCTCTGATGGGACCTGACAGCAGCCTGTAGCCTGTCAACACATTCCTGCACAGCTGCTCTTAAATCACAAATGGGATGGCTGTAGTGATTTTTGCGTGTGTGCCTGTGTGTGTGTGTGTAGGCTGGAGCACAAGTGCGGAACTGTGTGTTTAACTGCATGAGCGTGGGTGCGAGCGTGTGGCCGTGTGTACACGTATCAGTTTTTGAGTGATGAAGTGTTTTTGTGTGTGCAAATGAGTAAATGTTAACACACGAGTCAGGCCTACTTTCCATTTTAGTAATTCTCCAGAGATACAGCTCTGTCTCTCAACATTGTGCAGTTGCAGCATTGGGGCTGATAAGGAAATGTTTAGCCAATTTAACCAGACTGTTGAAATGATTTGGAATCCTCACCAGGCCGCTAGGGCATATCAAATGCATGGTGGAAAACTGGATTGTTTGTACAGTGGATAAGCGAGCTGAAATACTTAGAAGCAGTCTGTTGTGCTCAGTCAAGGGGAGTCTTGTGTGAAAGAGCTGTGTGTGTGCTCCTGGTGTTTAAAAGTGTGATTGCTTGTCGTTTTGATCTACTGTGAGTGTGTGCAAGTACATGATGGTGTGAATGGAAGCTGTACATGTTTTCATACATGTGTGCTTGTAGCGGTGCACATGGGTTGTTGTGTGTACACTTTGCTCACACGTGTGTGTATTTGCTCAGGGAGGCCTAGCCGTGGCCTCTGCAGCCCAACATTGACCTCCTTCCTCTCTCTCGCTTACTAATGAACACAATCTGTCCTTTCAGATCCATGAACGGCTGCAGCACTACGAAGAGAGCAAACCCGTCCCTGTCCTGGACAGCGCTGCAGCTCTGGCCAATGAAGTAAGTTATTTTTTTGAGGAAGGCTTCCATTTATGTGGTCGTAAATACAGATGGGTGACAAATGAAAGGAAAAAGCAACATAACATGTCTTAATATGTAATGTATACTAATATATGGTGTTCCCTCATTTGGTGTTTTGATGGTGATGCTAGAGAGCACTCTCCAACATGATGGTTAAAAACCTCCTCTAGCGGTTGATTTATGTGTTGTGCTGCTATTACTGCGGTGGCAAAGTGAACACATTTACACTGACAGTGGAAGCAGAGTGGTTTGGGTTACCGATCACAGTAAGCAGTCGCACCCTCCGACAGATGAAGGTAGTGGAAGTTATTCAGTACTCAGCAGTATTCAGCACTATTCTGAAACTGGTTATGACACAGGCTTTGGGGAAAAATATAACACTAAAGAACTGCTTCTGTCTGACTTCCACAGTCTGGATGTGACATTGCTGTGTCGAGCAGCTAATTAAACCCAGCAGGAATCAGTTATGATTTAGACTCAAATTCCAGGATTCCTTGCTTCACAGTATTATCCTAATTATCCCTAAAATATGCTGAATACCCTTAAAATGGCACTAAAACATCCTGGAATCACTTTACATAACACTTTGTTAGGAAACAAGCATTTTTATTGCATTACGACACATCATCTCCCTGTTGTTCTTTAGTTTGGAATCCATGGTATTTCCACACATCCGGCACAAGCCATGGTGACAGGCTTAGAATTTTGGAATGACGGAGGAAAGATGCAGCCCTTCCCCGGTACACTAGCAAGCCAGCAAGCTTTTTTTTAAGTCAAAACATTGACGCATGATATTTATGGTTATCCCAACTATGAATGTTCACGATAAATTGAATTTTAAATGTATCACAATGCGCAATGATATCATATATCGTCCTATCCCTACTAGCAAGACATATGCAGGGAGGGGACTCACTATCAGACCTGTGTAACGAGATCTTCTTTAGAGATCCGTTCTTTGGCGACAAGCTCGTAAAGCCAGTGAGACACAAGTCATCTGGTCTTGTGTAAAACTGGACAAAATTTTGTTGAAAGGTTTTTTGTAGATGTTATGGCATTTGATGATGGACAAATGTTTTGGTGAAAGTACTAAAATAGTTAAATTTGCTTAGTGTTAAACACAGGTTTACAAGATCAGTGCCACTGCACTAATAGCGGCTTGTGTACTTCCACCTATAACCCTGGTTTGTCTGTAGGCTTTCAGTTGGGTTGAGTTCCAGTAACTGTGAAAGCCGCAGTGTGTGATTAACATAGTGTTCAAACTCATCAAAACCATTCCGTGAGTGCTCGTGTCCTGTATGGAGGACTCTGCATTTGTTATGTTTCCCTGCTCATTTATCTGGGGTTTTCCTTCAATTTGTCACCTGCCTACACACACATTATGTCTTGCATGCGCTGTCTTTCTGTTTGACTTTGAAAACCAAACAAACATGATTTGCTTATACTCAAATCCAGAGAGACTTAGTGTAAGCAGGTAGGTAGTTTGTCTCGATCATCAGCATTACAGCCTTACGATATTATGCAGATCAAACTGTAAAACTTCAGACCACAAGTGCCAAGTCCCTGTAGCGCACACACACCCTCAGTCACACATACTTACACTTAGCACCCTTCCCATGAGCGTGCAGAAGCCGTGGCAATGTTTGTCCTCTTTCACCTCCTACTCTGAACTCTGAACTGTCCCCTTCTCGGTTTTGGTTTTCTACACTCCCTCTCTGTTACAATAACACTACACTGTCCCTACTCTACACCCACCGCCTACCCTCCTCCCGCCCACTCTCTGCCCAAACGTCTAGCCATGCACCACGAAATCGAAAATCCAGTTCTGCAAAAACACACCGATCATTTTCCTAGGGCAGAAACCGGATAGAAAGGCCACTCATTCTGAGGAAAGCTTAAGATGGATGGGCACGTTATGACAAATGATGGCAACTACAGATGATTGTGGATAGAATGAGTTGCGTCATATAAACAGAAGTCAGTGGAAGAGAGAACACATTCAATATTCAGATTGAGAGAGAGGAAGCATTGATCACCTATGGCGTGCATTCCCTCCTCATTAGTTAACCTGTTAATGAGAAGTCATCACACACAATAATAGTACCAACAGGACCGCTGGTGATGATTTTCTTCCATTGGCTCTGCTGCTCTCGTCAAGCTGCGAAAGATATTTAGTCTGATTTATTGAGTAAATGTCCAGTGTCCTGACATTTGTTACTGCATTGTTCATCTGCAATATTTATTGAAAGCCACGTGTGCACATAAGCCTGCAAGAATCCCGCTCATATCCACATGTGTGCATACACCCACACACCTGTGTAAACCCAAGGACCAGCCTGGCATGGTGAACGGAGAGGAGGAAAAGCCCTTTTACTGGTGTGTGGTTTTGTTTGAAATCCCTAGCTCTGTTTATTGTAATCAAAGTGCCTCCGACTATTCCTCCCCTTCTAGAGAGCCCACAGCCATACATCATCCTAATTAGTACTGAGTCAAGGGAAAGACGAGAGAAAGAGGGGCTGAAATTTTTACAGTCGGTTGGGGTAAAGACCGAAAGAGGAGAGAGTCCACAGTGTCCTGAGACTGTCACGAAATAGAGGCCGTCTTGTGGTCTAGAGTGGTTTTCCTGACCTTACAGGCCACAAGTGTCGGTAAAGGAGCCAAAACGTTCCATCCTGGAAGCTTCACATTTACCAGTACAGATGACCGGAGTCCCCAAACCATACAGGACCCTTAACCAAACCAGGATGGCTGAGCCTGAATCTGGAGGGACAGTATTCTCAAATAGAAATTTTATTGCTCCTTTTCTGTCTGTGTGTTTGTCCTACCCTGCTGTTAGCCCTGGCAGAGGACACCACGAACCAGATAACACCAAAACAAGAATTCCACCAGATTCAAGCAGCCAACGGAGCGGGAAGGATTGCTTCTGTTTCTCTTTCCTAAGTCTTTGCTCTGCCTCCCCCAGATGTGGAAAGAGGCCATAGAACCCCAACTATCAGCCTCCATCTTCCCTCCCCCTTACAGATTTTTTTTCTCATTCTTTTTGTCAAATTACAGACTTTCAAATTTATGCTTCCTGGTAAATGCCCCACAAAGTGTCTCCCCGGGATTATCAGGTATCGGAATAAAGCCCAGAGATGGTGTATCAAAGCGTCTCTCAGCACACCGCAATCCTGAGTCCCCCTTCCTTGGCCAGTCAAAAAAAAAAAAAAGAAAAACTCCTAACCCGGAGCGTTGCACTGTATTTTTAAAGCGGATTGTTTTTCACCCGTGTCACCGCTCCAAATGGATGCTATTGAAGTGGTGGCTGAGGACCGAAGTGCAACAGGAGAGATCTAAAGTTAGATGAAATTCATTTCGGGCTTGGGTTTCTGGTAATGGAGGCTTAATTTATTGCCTAACATAAAATGACACTTCAACCCCCGTCTGCCCCCGGCTGCACTGTCTAGCACACACAGCAGGTGACTGCCACTGCTCAAACAAACTAGCATGGCCAACGCCGCCTGAAACACGATCGATACTGGGCCCAGGGAGTAGGTACTGTATTACATACGTATAAAGACATGCCGGTGGGTGACTGCACACACACTTTTATGGATGTACATACACGTTTATTACTGCACACACGGTCTCTCTCCAGCCCTCATTAAGACTGAAATAGAAGCACTCTTGCCTCATTGTGGAATGTGAAATACCACATTACATTAATCAAAAGGGGCAAATCAGCCTCACACGTGAACCCGCTCGATGTAAGTTCCAGTCCGTTGATCCAATCAGTCTCTATCAGTGCCTTCAAAAGCTAAACACGCCACTTCAACAGTGAGCTGAGCGCCAGCCCCTTGTTCCAGAGCAGTGTCCATCGTATGAACTGAGACTGTATGTCCTGGTGGCTGACTTGTATCCTTCTCCTCTCCAAAGGCACCTTTTCCTTCTCTGGCCAACTTCCCAACATCTTTATAAGCACCCAAAAACCTGCTGTTACTTGGAAAGCCCACTGGGTGCCATCAGAGAGCACTGGTCTGCAATCCATAATCGGAAAGAGCCAGACAAACAGAGGGGGGGGGGGTGTCATCAGTGTCAGGTGGCTCTTCAGTGTCTACAAACATTTGGTAAAGATAGAAATGTCAATTCAGACCAAGGACCATCAGAATATAACACAGTGACTGTAAGATAGATATTTAACCAAAGTGTAAATGAGTATAAAATGATGAATTTCAGGGCTGATAATGAAACCAATAATTGCCTTTTGTTGTGGCTGACACTGATTTAACTGATAATATTACTCTTGTAGTTATGAATAGGACAGTGAAGGCTTGCCTTGTTAGATTTTACATAACATTTACTATCTTCTTCTCAAAGTGCTAACAGACAGCAATGCTGTTCATATAAATTCATCTATACCTGCCTGTGACTATTATACTTGCAGTGAACTCCACAGCCAATATCAGATAAGGCTCCACATTATTGGATGTAATTATCAGCTGACACTCCTTTATTGGAACAATAATAATAATTTAACTTTCTCATATTTTGGAGGACAGTTCAGCCACTGATTTATGATGATTAGCATGCAAGCATTTTACCTTGTTGATCAAATCTAGACTCTGTTTGCACCTTTTGTTTCTAATTGTTTAACTTCATTTTATATGTTTCCATCATATACTTTAATACATATACCCTTTGACTTTATGTTTGAGAAAGCTCGAGCTGTAAATAAGTATGCCTGCAAGTTATTATTGCTGGTTAAAATAGTTGCGCAATTGTATCTTAAACAGCTCCACTGATACGCTGTATGTATTTCAAGAATGACCCCAGTAAAAATACATTTGGATCGAAGTCACTTTTAGAATCTATTTTTTCTTCTCTTTAAATTTGATTATTTGCATGAGAAAAATTCATGTATTCATTATTTCCTTTTTAATTTCATTTTTCTAAGAGTGTGAAAGCCAGTTTTTAGACCGTGAGACTTTAAAACTTTTATTAAGGACTATAAAATATAATAATAGGAAAACATCTTTGTGCATGACTGTGTAAAATCGAATCAAAATGCTGTATGAGCATGAATTCAGATTAATTTCTCACTGCTGTCAGCCGCTGTGTTATTGATCAGTTACACACTAAATCAAGCCAAATGCATTTTATTCATCATATGAAATGGATGACGCTGACTGGTTGACATCAGATTTTTTTTAATAAAAAGTTTTAATATGTTTTAATAAAAGCACTTTGAAAGAAGGTCAGCTTGATATATTGGCAGCTATATATCAAAGCAGCGAGCCCGTAGCCGTTCAGGGTCAATGGAGAGCTATAAACTGACATGCTGGGATCAAACTTATCTAAACACTGCACTGCCTGCCGTGACATTTAACAAATGAAATAAACACAGTCTCAAAGGAGACCCGTATCATTTTTTTGCCCCCTCCCTCACTCTCTGTGAAGGTCTACGGATGGAAAATGTGACTCCAACATTGAAGCATGAAGGTAGAGAGCAGAGTCAAACATGTCCCATCTGTCCTCCATACTGAGTTATGGGACAAGGTGCTTTAATAGGACAATATGAGGGACTGGAAATTTACAGTTCTCTGTCTGTCTTTGCTTCCCTCCCTCACTACAGACAGCTTGGCGATGACATGATAGATGTCTGCGTATCAGAGCAAGAGATTTTCCCTCACTAAAGACCCTGACCCCGACTCCTCCTGTATCTCTGCCTTTCTTTCTTCCTCCATTCTTCTCTCAGTTCCTCCGTTTTTCTTCTCTTGTCTGCTCTCCTCTGATTGTGTGTGCTATCTCTTGTTTGCCTCTTCCTTTTCACATTTCTCACACTTCCCCTGCCTCCCTCGAACCTCGCTCTTTCAGGTTGTTTTTTTTTCTGTGTATTTGATAAAGTGAAGTAATGCCAGGTTGACTGAGGTTCAACTAGAAGAACCTTGACCACTGTGACTATTCATTAGCGTGGGCTCTCTCCCTTGGGGTGTCAAAGCTAATGGAAATAATGAAAAGGACCCTCCCCAAGCCAAAAGCACATCTTCCTGTCTTTCGGGTAAAGTGACATAGTGCCCTTCTTAACCCCAGTCTAACCCCCCCGTCTTTACCTCTGCCTCACCTCTGTTGCCTTATTCCCGCACCACAGGGGTCGTTAGTCAAACAAACTGTAGGTTTTCCCAACCTGTGTCACCATCTGCCTTAAAGGAGCATGCTGCATTCTGGAGAGATTTCTCTGTTCAGCTTATCTGTGACGTGATGACAACAGAGGCACCAAAATGACCCATGTCTCTCTTCACACTTCTTTGCTACACAGCTACGTGTTAAGACTGTTAATATACAGTATAAATTGTCAATCAGCACATAGCATTTTCCTGTGAGAAGAACTGGCCTGTTTGCTTGTAATGTTTTTTTATTATTTGGCTTGTGAATTTATTGGTAGTTTTACACTTATCGCGCAACTCTTTTATGGTTTGTTTATATTAAAAACAAAAATAAAAGATATTTTGTGATTGCGTCAAGTACATTTTATTTGTATCACTCAAAATCATTAATATTGTCTGAGAAGGTTTTACAATCTGCACAAAATATGACATCCGACATCCACTGACCCCCAATCTGGATAAGGAAAACTTCTGTAAGGGAAACCTCGAAAAGTGACAGATGATGAATCCCTTTTTCATGATGGACAGACATGCGTGTTATGCATTAGACAGAAGTAGCAGGACTGGAATTGCAATATGGAGAAACAGAATGACAATTTGATGAAGTACGTAACTTTGAATATGAAGTAGAGCTGGACAGATAAATGACCTTGGTCAATTTATCACCGATATTAGCACATTGCATATATAGTATATGCTGTACATTTAGCAATGTCAGTACAGAAATTCTAGATATACAAAAATTGTATCTACCTTACGTAATTAGTTCACCAGAGAGCAATGACAAGTTTCATTTTCAAGGGAGCCCTCAGAACAAACCTGGGTCACAATCCTTAAAAAAACATTTTAGGGATTCATCAGAAATGTAGGTTTATGTTAGAAAAATAAAAGAAAATAGGCTACCAGCTGATATATCATTATGATAGTATCAGTATTAGTCAGTCTATAATGGCAAATAAATGTGAAGTGCACCAAGATGAAGGTCTGAGGGAAAAGTTTAAAAGCGAAGGCATCATCAACTTCTGCCTGAGTGAAAATGTGTAATATTCTTTTACACCAGCTTGTTTCTCCAGTGTGCTCTCTTCAGGGTTTCAGCCGTCAATCATCCGTCTGTTCTGATTTTGGAGGTATAAACGGTCTCCCAGAGGCAGCGGTGGTCCAAAACAATAAATTATTTTTGCATAATGTTATTTCAGTTTGTATTTCACTAAAAGACACAGACTTTATTTTACATTATTTATTGAAACTAGAGCTTATTTTCATTATTGATTAATATAACAATTATTCCCTTGATTAATCGTTTATACTATAAGATGTAATATAGGGAAAAATGAGTTTCCTAGAGCCTAAAGTTACTGACGTCTTTAGATCTTGTTTTGTCCGAGCAACACAATCTTTATTTTCAACGCTGAACGTGTTGCTTTAATAGATTTTCTGACTAATCATTTCAACTCTACATTTCATTATGCTTAAAAATAATGCTGTTTGTATAGTATATGCTGAAGTGAAGGTGTGCAGTAAAGTGCACCAAACAGAACAGGACACGTGGACTGCTACGGTGTCTATATTCTTAACACGTAACAGATCCGGTGATCTGAGAGTTCCTTTCCTGTGTACTTTGAGGTATCCTCAAAGGCCGAACTGATCCACCTTTACTACAATTCACATACATGTGGTACAAAATACACGTAGCATCATGTACAGTATGAAAAAACATGACCGTGCGTGCACGTGTGTTTGATTTTCTCCATCGCTGTTAGCTCCCCCTTCACACCGCAGTCTGTGATCTCCACCGGCTCTCATTGTGTAGTCGACATTTGCTCCTGATCCCAGTTCAGTACAAGCAGGTCTTTGTGTGCGATGGCTCGCCTCTTCTCTCCGCACTCACACCACGTCCAGGAGGATCGTCCATAAATCAGAGCGCAGATGGAGGAGCGTGGCCCTGGGCTTTAGAAGCAGAGTCACTCGTCTCAGAGCTACCAGACATTCATCATGAGCATAGTCCAGCTCAGTCCCACCGCTCTGAGATGCTCTCACAGCTCCCATTGTTTCCAAGAGGAACGGACTGTTTTCTTTTGTTCTTCAGATTTTTATTGAAAAATTATCCTACTGAATAGTACATTTCAATTCAAGACGAAGGTGGCAACAAGTGCGGATTGTAGGCCCCATGGAGATGTATGACCTCGCCTCCCATTAATATGCACCTAATTTAGAACAATATCACCTTTCCTGTCCGATGGCCTCCTGTTGCTTAGGGACCGCGTCAAAGTACAAACACAGCCAGTTCCCTCGAGGGTATAACTTCTTACACATGCTTTTGAGGGGTAATTAGCATTTATTCATTTTCTTAACACAAGTAAGTGAGAGTGCTAATAGTCTCCTATGATCATAAGTAGGGATTCACGATAAAGATTTTTTTTTTCACCAATAATTAAATGGTCGATGCCGATAATACCACTGATAATTTCACATCTTGTATTTTGAAAACGAGTAAATAACTAAGGGTAAGAAAGGCAAAGGTGGATGATTTAATATTCCATAGCTCTGTTCTAACCAAATCTAACATCCAACATCTCTATTCTAACAAAGAGCAGTTCTGACTCATCAAATGTTCGTTTATTTTTTGTAGTTCATCAGAAAACCTCACAGACATACTTTGGCTTTCATAGAACATAAAGCTTATCAAATGTTTTGCTTTAGAAATCAGTAATTATCGTGCATCCCTAGTAATAGGACAAGGCAAATCTTCCTGCCATTGCTCGTATAATATAATCAAAATAGAATTAAACCACAATATTGCCTGATCATGTGTGATACATCTGTGTAGTGTTGTGGAGGTGCCATCGACGGCTGAACTATAAATCAAAACCTACTCTGTTGGTATTTACAGAAGAACTGCTGTTGAACCCTAGCTACATGTATAAATCCAGCGTAACTGAGTGAATGTTATCAGAGCATTCTTTGGGGGAAAAAGGAAAAACATAATCTTCAAAAATGATAATCTCTGTGAGAACCTCTACAGAAGACATTGGTATTTTTAATATCCTCCCCTGATATATCATATTGTAAATGCATATGTGTTAACAATATGTGTCTTCTCTTCTTTAGTTGTCCGAGGAGCTGAAAGGGAAATCAGCCAATGGAGAAATCAAAGAGCTTCTCCAAATACTGGTCAAACCCCACGTGAAGGTGAGTTTGGCTCCTGTTCTTCATTACAGTCTTAATTCATCTTATATTCAGCAAATGCTAAGGAGCTCCAATCAATACCCACAGGTTCTGGTTATCACAAAGAATCAAACACAAACTTTGAACTGTATTCTGACTGATGTCGCTGGCATTTAAGTCATGTGATGACCGTGGTGTACACAAAATAATCTGGCGGTTAGATCCAGGCTGCACTCTTCCTGCAGTTGCTGGCCTCGTTATCCAGACGCAGACAGCTACAAAGTGAATTTACACGTTTTTATTTTCAAATGCATAACTCTGGCCATCCATCAGGCCCTCCAGGTGTCTCAGCCAGACAGAGCTGCCTTCGCGATGGTGGGATAGAAGGAGAGCTTGACGGGCTCCTTTTTTATGCACTGTCGTCATGCTTATTTGGGCTCTGCCAGAAACAACAGCTCAGTATGACGCCCTCCCCCACCACAATACACACACACACACACACACACACACACACACACACACACACACACACACACACACACACACACACACACACACACGGGGCATACAAATATTATATACTCTTAGTGTCAAGGGTTGTGAAAAGACAGCGGTGCTCCCAAAAGGAGCAGGCATTAAGTCATATCAACATGTGGATTTTTGAATGTCTGTGCTAGTGATGTACTAATTAATTTCTTAAATTAAAACAATACAGTTATATACATATAGAAACTGTTACAGTAGATTGTAGATTGAAAATTGGGTCACATCCAATTCAGCTCATCACACTTAACCAGCAATCCCCACATAGACATCTGATGTTGGATACACACTCAAACACACACTCGCACAGCCACTATCCTGAAGACAAACGGTGGAAATCTATCACAGCCTCGCTCTCCTACTTTGCTACGTGGGGACGCTGTGATCTCCTTTGTCTCTGTCAACCCCAAAGTGAAATGCGCCGGCAAACGATCACTGCGCTCGCCATGAAGCATGCCTGTGTCAGAAATCCAGCGTTTATTATTTTAATTACGCTTACAGCGGAGGTATTTGGCGTGGCAAAGGTCAATCCATCAAAACACAGAGTGCGTGAAGGTCATCGATCAGGAGGCTCGGCAACTTCAGCTGATGAGGTGAGGAGAGGTGAAGGTAGGAGACGGGACTGTGGGCCAGGTGTACACACACGCAGTCCAATCTCATATCCTGCCTGTGTAGGTATGCAGTTATAGTCCTAGGTAAAACCACCTATATATCTTTTTAAATGTTTAGGTCTTTAAGGCTTGAGTTAATATTATACATCTTTAGTATTATCAGTCTAAATCATTAAATACAGCTCCACTATAGGCGTGTCCCTTCCCCTCTAAATTTATGTGATTCATGGACTGTGATATTTTTTAATCACATTCATCTGTGGAAATAAATCTAATAAGAATTAATTATTGCCAGTTGGACTTTGGTCTAAACAAACAGAATTTCATTACAATTTCTTGGAGTACTTTATCCTCTGACTTCGCAGAAGCTACGGCTGCCTCTTCAGTCCCAGACTTGACCTCAAAGCCCTTAACCCAATGCCAGCGGACCTTCCAGCTTGAATTTGTGTTCTTGTTTGTGTTCATTGCAGCTTTAAGTACAGCAGTGGCTTTGGACGTAGCCTTGTTGAGATTAAAGAGCAACCGCCTGAAAAAGTGTGCTCTAGGGTGTGTCAAGATACTTTAAATTTCCAACTGCAGAGGGCAGTGAAAATCTCGAATCAATTGTAGATTTATCTTACTTCCCAAATAAAATGATTGGGTCACTGGTGGGAAATTAACAAGAACTGAATTTAAACCTGTAAGAATACATAAAAAAGCTAATAGGAAGATTTCTGGTATAGTTTGCAGGGGAAAAATCTTCTCTGTAACTTCAGCTTTGTCCTCTCAGGAAGACCCTCACCAGTATTTACTCGTTGTCACTCTTTGCTTTCTCTGTTCACTAGTCGCTCTGTTCTCCCAACACCTCCACATGCTGCTCAGCCGACCTCCACTCCAGTGTGGAACGAGATCAGCCAAACAATTCCACACCAAACAATGGAAAATATTCGGCTACTGCTTCCTCCGTTGCTGGCTGACAGCGCTGTCAGAAGCACAGAAGCAGCTGAGCCCGAGGAAGGCGACCTACAGTGCATTGGCATTTTATCAGTGGACTGGGGTTGTGGCTTTGAGATGCCACAAAATGAATGCAACCAAACAGACTGAGAAACTGTTAACGTAAAAGAAAGCTGGACTCGAATGTTTGTCCTTTTGATATCAAAAGGCATCTTATGTGCAGTGTTTTGTCTAAGATTATTTTTTGGCCTTTACTGGATAGGAACAATTGAAGAATGACAGATATTGGGGGAGAGAGAGGGATGACATGCAGCAAATGGCCCTGGGCTGGAATCGAACCAAGGCCGCTGCAGAAGGACTCTGTAATGAGGTCCTTTTAAAATAAATAATTATAATAATTACTTAACAACTTTTTCCAACTTCTGTAAGTTGCCATAAGCTGCAGTATGTCCTTTTTTGAAGTGTCATACTTTGTGTTGTCAAGTTGAGTGAATCATACTTGCACACAGTTTCTCTACCCACTTCATGACCTCTAGTCTTGTGTGCTGCTTCAAGTCCATCACCAGGCTTTGAGCGCCTTGGTTTTAAACCACCGGGCTAAACGCTTCCTGCTTCAGTGCAAACGCTTGGTTAACAATAGATTAGTTGCAACATCTTGGTGTGGAGGGAGGGCTTACTGATGTATGGAAACTCTTGGCGTTTTCCTGTCATTGTGTCTCATACCGTAGGCAGCATGTGGGCTTCAAGAATAAAGTATTAAAACTTTGCTCTCTTTCTGTCTCCATCTGTCCTCCAGGGCACTTGATACCGTACCAGCTAGCCCCAGTGTAAATCACAGGGCCGGGGGTGTAAAACACAAGCAGATGGTTGCTGCCTTTGAATGGCGTCTCTGTGCGATAGTAACTGTATCACTCTTAATTATGGCTGAAATGATCCATTCCTAGGGTGGGGATATAAATCAGGCTCTTTAAAACTCCTTCTCTTCCTTTCTCTTTCTTGCCTTGACTCAAACTTTCTCTTTTACAATTTGCACATGAAAAAACAACTTTCACCCATATTAGCCCCCCTCAGCAAGACTAATATTGACAGTGATGAAAGTGCCAATTATGATGGCCGGCTGTTTCCGCCGGCGTGTATGGAGGTAGAGGTGTGTGTGTGTATACACGCTTGCAGAATTTGTTTGACTCGGGGCGGTGCGCGTTGAGGTTCAAGGCTTAAAGAGGGGTGGGCACGAGTGTCAAATCCCAGCTGGCCTACAGCAGCGTCTCCAAGGCAGAACGCTTGCAGCAGGGTCCTTCCCGCCTGGGGAGAGCTGTTACCCTGCACCGATCCAGCACCGCCAGCTGAAAAACGAGTGGGCCAGTGACAGGACCGGGGGGCTTTAATGAGAGGCCAGTGCCAGGAATGTACGAGCAGGTTTATTTAGTCAAGCTCAGTGATCTGTTTTTCTAGGATCCCTATTATGCCTAATGAACACAAACACACGGACCGAGAAAGGACGGGATGCCTGGAAAACAAGGGTGGTTTCGCTTCCCTTCTTAGTTCTTTCCGTCTCTCACTCTCCTTTCTCCTCTCCTCCTCAGGCCTCAGCCGCAGGGCCTGTACAAGGGTATAACTCTAGATTTGATTAGCCTGCTAATCCACCAACACTGAGGCATAATAAGACCCACTGACTCATATCAACCCAGGAGGAAAGCTTCCATACAGAAACCTGTGTGTGTGTGTGTGTGTGTGTGTGTGTGTGTGTGTGTGTGTGTGTGTGTGTGTGTGTGTGTGTGTGTGTGTGTGTGTGTGTGTGTGTGTGTGTGTGTGTGTGTGTGTGTGTGTGTGTGTGTAAAACATTTGTACCTGTGTAGTTGTACTCACATGTCAATGGTCACCAGCCAGGGCATGTACCATGTGCTATCTATTAACATACAGCTGTTATTGCTACTTCCTAGAAAGTTTTTACAAGGAATTAGCTGTGGCTCTGTTACGGGTTGTTAGGCACAGCCATTGGGAGAATGTGGCGGCGGGGAGCAATGCCAGATTTAAGGAAGTGCCATCGATGAGAGGACACTCACAGGTCAGGATATTAGGCCTGATGGATAGCAGTCAGAGGAAACCGCAACTGGCAGGTTAGTGGAGGAAAGGTTGAGGTGAGCATGAGAAGGAAATGTGCAGGGAGAGACAGAGCACAATAAAGTTGTTCTATGGAAGTTCTGTTAACTTCTTATTTATTTACTTATTATGAACTATTTATTTACTACTACAACAAAGTCTCCCTTTTAATGTGGAGAAAGATGCACATTTCACTTTTCCTGAAGACCAAGTTGACATTTGTTTTTCATTTCTCATTTGTTCAACCAACACTGTTTCACCACTGTTTGTTGAAACTGATTACATATCAATATTTTAAGTAAAACTAACATTACTAATTAACAACATTCTGGATCAAGTAGCTTGAGTCATTTTAAGTGATGCTGACTTAATTTTGTAATTTTTATTTGTACTGTGAAAGCAAAATGCTGAGTAAAACGTTCTTAATCAGGAATCTTAGTGTAAATTAGTTTTGTAAATTACCAGTAAATGCTGCTTAATCAAGAATTTTTTTAACCTTAAAAATGTAGCTTGTGTTACAAATTTTTTTTAGAGTTAAAATAACTTATTGCATTACAATGAACAGTCCATAATCCAACTTTTCTTCAGTTTACTGTGATATAAAACAGAGAAAAGCAGCAAATCCTTTGACAAGCTGGATCCAGCAAATGTAAATGTCATTATCATGTGAATGACAGTTTTGCTTGATTTATGGCACATTTGAACGGTGGAGTTCAAGTTGAGTTGAAGTTTAATTCATTTTTACAGGTTAGAACCAGAAAATGACAAATTGGAAGGAAAAAAAAAATCTGATCCAATCAATTACCAAAATTGTTTTTGTCAATCGACTAATGGACTGATTGACAGGTTGTCTCAGCACTACTCCATTCTTATTCAAGGGACTAATGCAGCACAGCTTCAGCAAAACACTGTAGTCCTGCTTTCTGCGGCAGTGTCCCACCCTGCTGAGAGGCTGATGGACGCCTGGCTGACCCACATGTTGTCGCGACCCAGATCAGGTGCTGTGACTGACAGTCAAATGCTATAAAGAGAGCCACAGCACCACATGTATCCAACCTCAAGCTTAAAAATACTCCTATTTCTCTGGGTTCACTATCACGGCACAGACCGGCTGTTTTTGGAAAGCTCTTGGAATTTGATGCCAAATTAAAAATTGGTTTTCTCACACCCCCTGTGGGAGGAAACTGTGAGAAAGAAGGTAAAAAAAACTGAAAAAGAGATGGTGGCCACAAAGTCAGAAGCATTCTTCTGAAAATGCTCTGTGATATTTTAATCACCTCTGATTGTAGTGTTAGTTCCATTCACTGGCTATAGTTGTTATTAAGTCATGTATGTTCACATGCTACATGCAACATTACTGATCTCATCACAACATTGTCGAAACTGCAACTACGAACTCTCCATCCATGTCTTGACACAGGTCTGGGTTCTCATTCCCATTCAGTTTTCTTTTATTATCCTCATCTGCAAACAGTTTTCGTTTCCAACGTTCCAAGAGAATATTTCAATACCATAATGACAGCATCTCCAGACATACAATACAACAAAAAGTCTGTGTTTATGTACGGTGCAGATGAAAGCCAGGAACACATTGTTAGGCCCGTTCTGAGAAATGAACAAACTGATGCTGGGAACATTTTTCGAAAAATACATGAAAGATAAAACTGAAGAAGAGAGAGAATTAATGGCATTTGAGAGAAGTTTGGAAAACGAGAGAAATTTGGGGAGGAAAGATGCGAACGAGACAAATATGGAATGAAAAGTGTGTTCTTCTGGGAATTTGAGTCAATGTTTTTAATCATTTTATTTGCTCTGCACAGCTCTTGGGCTAGTTTTCAGTTAGAACCCTATATAGGGTTGGTATGAAGATTGGGTATTATCAAAGTCCAGTGGGAGACAAGACATAGGAGCGGTCAGATAATCAGACAGATTGTTACAGCCCATCGTCACCAGAAAAACAGCCATAATGTTAATCTGTGCAGGCAGCCTATTACAACCCATATTTATGTTTATTGTTAGGCGGGGTGAGGATACCAGGGTTTGTATCCCATGTGAAGCCAAAAGTCAGTGTTTACTTAAGTCTTAAGTTGCGTAATGTTACGGCTGTTAGTTATGTCACGTAACTTACGTAACATACTTGTTTTAACCCAAACCATGATACTTTCATTACCTAACCAAACTGCGACCATTTCACAACATTAACCACTTGCGACTTAGTGTCACATGACTTGTGTAACATACTTAAGGTCCAGTACACCTGTCGCTGTACGCTGTAATTTTTATATATGTCATTTTGGGAGTCATTGGCAATCAACCTATTCTGTTGTTTAGTTAGGAAGATGTGTTGGTTCGTTAACAACCCAGCAGTTTAGCCAGATTATCAAAACCACTTTATTTAGAGGTGAAACTGAAAGTGAGCACACCTCTTTGCTCAGGAAAACTGCGTGCACAACTACTGTATGTCTGTCATATTGAACCACAGTGTTCCTTGATGTTTACAATGGACAGTTTTGACTAACCTGTGGCTTTGTTTAAAACCTGTATGATAGTCTGACCACTCACGATTCTTGCCCCAATGGACTTAACTGTGTAGAATGTGATTGTGGGGCAATTTAGGCCTTTATTACAGATTGCGCTCTCAGACAGAGATGGGGAACAACGTGAAACAAAGCACCATGGCCAGACTCAAACCTAGCACGTTGCAATTCATGGTCAGCACCTTTAACCCCTGGCCACTGGGGTGCCCTGTGCCTACCATGTTAATAATGCAGATAGGAGTGATGACTAAAACTACAACAGTAAGACTCAAGTGTAATAAACCAGAATCATCTTTTAAAGGTCCAGTATGCAACATTTAGTAAGACGGAGCAGGTCCTCGGCTACGGAAGCTGCCATGTTGAACCGCCATGTTTTTACAGTAGCCCAGAAGGACAAACCAAACACTGGCTCTGGACAAGCCCTGTTGCGACCACCATAGTTTCTCCTACACAGTTAGAAGAGGGTGACAGGTTTTCAGTTGGTGGTAATCTGCAATCTCACCACTAGATGCCGCTACATGCTACACACTGGACCTTTAAGGTTAGGACTTGGGTAATAAATAGAACCAAGTCCTCACAAGTACACAAGATGTGTGCGCATCTGTGTGTGCATTTGCATGTGTGTTGGTCAGCTTGTCTTTCAGTGGATCCTGGCCACAGAGCTCCAGTTGTGTCTCCTCCTCTCATCTGCTCCCAGTTAGCAACATCTTGAACGCTGTACTGCAGCATGCTCCCATGTCATAAAACACACTGCTGCTCTTCTCACCATATCCCTCTCTCTCTCTCTCTCTCTCTCTCTCTCTCTCTCTCTCTCTCTCTCTCTCTCTCTCTCTACCTTTGTCTGGCACATGGGGTGGAAGATGTTTTTCTCACTTTTCTCTCCCCTCCTCAACCACGGAAAAAGCAGCACGCGTCCAGCTGCATCTTGGTCCGGACATGGAGTCGTTAAATAGTTTGAAAAATGAATGTCTCAATGGCATCATTCTTGTCTGCGTCCCGTCTCTTTTTTATGTCTGCTCGTGAATGTGTGAAATATCTGAGGCGACTGAGAACTTCATTACTTTGAGCCTGCCGCCGAACAGTGCAGAACATCGCTTCTCCAAGTGTTCACCACCTTGCCTTGGAAAGCATTGGTACTGAGGCCAAGGTTGCCCCCCCACCCCCTCCTCTCCACACTCTTTTACTCACAGTCCATGTTGAGCAGTGGTCCAGAGCGGGTGCTGGTTGCCTTTAATCAGAGAGATGTATGGAGGGAGAGCATGGGCCTAATGACAATTAACGCATGTAGCTACAAGTTTTGGCTCTGAATGCTTTTAAATCCATCACCCAGCACTTGAGGTAGACACCCCAATTCATAACCATCCTCCCTGCTGTCTCTGCATTTTCTCTGCCCTGCTCAAAGAAAGAAATGATAGATTGAACTCTTAATAGAATGTATTGCTACACTTTATTTGGCTAATTAGACCGAGGTAAAACTAAGGCCTTTATGGCTTGACTGATAACCCTTGCCTCTTGTTTCTTTCCTCCCATCCATCCCTCTATCCCTCTCCTTCCTCTAGAGCGTTTTGTCGGTCCACGACACTGTTGCCCAGAAGAGTTACGACCCTGAACTACCTCCGCTGCCAGAAGACCTTGACGACGATGAGGATTCAGTGAAAATCATAAGACTGGTCAAGAACAAGGAACCTCTCGTAAGTAAAAGTCAGTCATCTTGGCACATGATTTATTTGATTTGTACAAAGTGGTTTTCAGCAGCTCCCAGACGTTTGAAAGATGGTTATGGGAAGTTAACAGATTGTAAAAAAGGATGTAGGTGTGAAGGCACCAACCATGGGCCACAACATCCCTAAATCAAGTTCCATGTTGTTCCCCATCTCTGTTAGCTTTCAGTGAAGGTATAAAAATACTTAACTTACTCCAACATAAATGTATCATCAAAATCCTGCTATCTAGGGTTTGTTCACTAATCCCTAAATTTCTGAATACCTCTTGTATCAAAGCAGTATCCACACCACGAGTCAAGCCAATACCATACATGCTTTTGAGGTACTTGCCTGTGGGAATCCAACCCACAACCTTGAAGTTGTAAGTACACCAAAACCGACCACAATTACCCTGCTCTTGGCCATGAGTATTTTCAGCCAGTCTAGGCTCGGTGTCTGCGAACGGCTTCCTTTTCTATCCTGGTCAGTGTTGTTCTCTCATTGCAACATGCTTCTCACGTCCGAGCTCTTCAGACATCGTCCCAGACGTCAGAAACCACCCGTCTGTCTCGGCCTTGGGCCCCAACTGTACGGCAGCGACAACTTGGCTGGAATTCTCATTCTCCCTCCACCCCTCGGCACCCTGGGTGCCTGTATGCGTCATCTGATGGCTGCCGTTCTATGCATTCTCCCGGTCAGCTAGTGAGGGAAATTTGAGAATAAGCTTCTGTAACCCCACCAAACCTAATTGGCACTGGCTTTGGTTGCACCACATACCTTTCTTTTTTTTGGTTTGCTGCATAATTATCTTTGTTTTCCATTGAAGTGATTGCTCTCTTTACTGACCTCAGTGTCCTGCAACACATAAACACTCCACTACTCAAGTCCTTGATGGCCCTGTCATCACTTTGTTGTGTGCTGAGGCCCCGCCCATCTTTGATCTGTGCTGGACATGTCCTGGCCACGGCCTGCCTCTATTTTCATTTTGTGGTTTTCGCCCTGACCACCATCTTGGCTCCAGGCCGGCGCACTCCTCTCACCACACCCCGGGGGAAGGAGAACACACCTAAGCCATTTTTGGGATCCTGCCTGTTGCATGTTCTGCGGAGCTGCTGAACGTAATAATGTGGCCTGTAGGAATTCTCGCTCTCTCTCTCTCAACACACATTGTCGCGGGTGCTTCCTGCTCTGGCCTCTCCCGAGTCTGATGTTGGATCACATTCCCTGAAACCATAATGTGATTTACACCCGCCCCGGTCAACTTAATCATCTGGCTGGTGTTATTCCATTACAAGACTCGATTCTTTTTTGTCTCAGTAATTTGGCTCCTGAGAACATCAGAAACACACATTTATGATGTGTGATATTCTGTATTATTGTACAGTATTCAAGGTGTTAATTATGTAGAATATATTTTTGTTGTAATATAGTGGCTCAGTTTTAGTTTATAGGTTGAGGGTGCACACTGGTTATTGTGTGTTTCAAAGTGACTGGATCTAAATAGAGAAGGTGCCGTGCCTCCAGTGTTCTTTAAGGGGTCAATGCTAGGTCAGTTTTATAAATACTCCTCCAATTTAAAAGAGGTTTCATTTAATGTGGCTGTCTGAATACAATATATCATCACTATCACCGCAATATAATTGCAACAGCAGCTTGGTTTTCTACCAGTATATTTAATTATGTTCACTCCCTTCAGACTTTGATCATAACATGCTACAGAATTTGATTTATAGCAGGAACTCAAGTCATGATAACTTCCAATGTGCATTAGACAACACACTTTGTTCATAAATGTAATAGCAACAGCCACTAAATGTGCTAGCAGTGAGAAAACCAAATCAAACAATGTACAATGATACTTACACATAATGGAAATATACATACAACCCACAGCTGTGGAGGAGTTTCTTCCATGTAAGCTGCCCTCTCAGCGCCCATAGGACCCACAGGGCACAACTGCTGCCCATAATCTGCTGTGGCTATAATTTAGGCCTGACCGTGGTATGGACAACAGTAGGATTTTACAGCATGGCATTGTTTTTTCTGTGTATGCATGAAAGAAAACAATGAGTGCTAAAGGGCTGCTATTGTGGCAGCTGGCAGTCTCAGAAATGTAGTGTGTGTTGGTTTATATTTGTTCTGGGGGGCACATAGAGAAGGGCAAGTTGAATCAATTTAGAAAATTAGAACAAGATACTCTACTCTGTCCTCTTTTCGGGCAAGTGCTTGGAATCTCACAGAAAGACTCCCTATGTGGATCCTATTTGCATCCATACAACGTTGGTCAGAACCTATGGCTCGTTTGTCTTGTGTCCACTGAAGAATTAATTATTATATACCGAAAGAGTAAGAGTAAGAGTAAGGCATTCATGTAGTTCCTGTGGAAATGGAAGAAGAGCTGTAGTTATATACACTTATAGGATCTACTACATTCTACTGTGTAGCTAAAGGCCTTTTCACACCAAACGTATGCTCTGCAGTTTGTCATTTTTATGCACATTAACCTTTCACACTTAGTCAGCTGCAAAATCTTTTCAAGTAAGATTGGTAGTAAAACCTGTGAACATACTTTACTTTTTGGACTTTACAGACTTCATGTATCTGTTCTTCTTTTTGCTGCTGCCATTTAGCATCATGTAACTCTCTTTTTCTCCTAATGTACACACCTCTTTTTATAACTCAAGAAAGAAGCATGTGTACCAGCACCACCATCCTCCCCCTTATGCCATATTTTAACTTCTGAACCTGCTCGTCATACAATTCTTAGACAATAAAACTATTATTTGTTTTGGATACTTCACACAATTGGCTGATTTGTAAATGAATACAATTTTTTATTGATCGTTAAAGTTTTTAACACAAGAACAACATAAAAACTGGCTCTGAATAAAAATATAATTCAGTGTTTCAGCACATCAGCTCCTTCCTCTGTAACACAGCATGCACACATAAATGTGCTGACATGGCATTGACATACGTCAGAATTTTGCACTTAGTGTCAAATGGCCCTAATAGCCCTAAAGCACTCATGTTACTTTGTCATATGTAGAGGTGAAGTTTCTCTGATTTTGTGACCCTCTAATTTGACAGTAAATTTTACGGCTCTGCATCTGCCTCTGGCCCCTTGACAACTGCCATCCTGTACATCTTTAAAGGGAAACTGACCCTAATGAACAGTTAGATCGTACATTAAGGAAACAGCCAGCGGGTCAGATGCTCACGGTGAAGTCACAGCCATTCCACTAACCAATAAAAAACCCTCTAATTGTGCAGGCTCCTCATTCACTGCCGCACCGAATTGATTTGGATGTGCCCTTTAACTCGCAATTTCATATAATCAGCCTGATATTCTCAAACTTGACATCATAACAGCGTGGCTGTACAATATCTAATTTCCTTTCCGTCTCCTCTTACTTTACTCTCTTTTATTTTCTCGTTCACTTTTTCTCTGTGTGCCTTTGTCTCATTCTATAGTGCTGGACGTTGTAGGGACTGGGCTGTAGTTAACACACATTCCCCTTTCCTTGTGACTCATCCATTAAGTTAATTGTGATTAGTTGAGTGGATTGTATTCAGTAGCTGTGATTAATTGCTATCATTTCTCAGAGCGTGACTTCATGCCACATTTCAGTGAAACTGTAAAAACTCTATCTTCCAGGACAACCTCTCTCTTCTTCTTCCCCCTTTTTCTGTTGTACTCCCTGCTCTCCCGCTGCTTTCCCAATCCAGCTGATTTATTAGCTCAAGGGTCGGACAATGAAATAATTGGGTTCGGAGATCGGCATAAACATGTGTGCGCATACAGAAACATCACCTCAGCCGTGTCTTTTTTTATTGAAAGAATGTGTTATTTTGGATAGGGTTTCAGAACAGTTTTGGTGGGGGTCTAAATTTGAGCGTTAAGGGGGTCACGTCAGGGCTGAGTATGTGGCGGTGTAGCTGATATACGGGTGAAGTTTGCCTCCGGTGATAAAGGGCTTGAGTGCAGACTGACTAATAGGAGAACTGTAGACAAAAAGTTGGAGGAAACCTGAATGCACTGGTGTTACACAACTCACAATCCCCTGCCAAAAAAAAAGGCTTGGAGAAGCGAAAGAGGCCTAAAACATGGGCTGCAAAAAAGTTATATAGTGTTACAGCTTTCATTTTTGTTAATGAAACATTTAATCACCAAATTCTCTAAACTTAAGTGTCATTTTCCTGGTACTAGTGTAGAAATATGGCATATTTTGACCATTTGTAATAATCATTGTATGAATTACTGGTTTCAAGGAAATTGACATTTCCTTGCTGTGGCTCCTCAAAGCAACGAAATCCCAAAGCATTCTGGAAAATCCAAATCCCAACACACACAAAACGCGTTAAGTAGCAAAAGACGACTTTGAAACGCCCACAGAAGGGTACACCACAGCTGCTCGGGGTGACCATCGCTATGATGTGAGAACATTAGAGGCTGACAAGCCTGCTGCGGCCGGCTCTGTTCCTCTCATTTGGATGTTCTCGAAGCCCAGCAACGCAGATGTAAATAGCAGACCTGGAGATGCTCGCCGCGTATGCCCCGCTGTTTTCGCATTCGTTTTATACATCACTTGTCGGCTCGCTCAGTGCCACTCAGTCTGTGCCGGCTCTCGACGCTGTCAGAGTGCCGTACATTCACTTCTCCCCACTCAGTTCATCTTCAGTCGTAGTCCAGCTAGCACGCCATCTTTCTCTTTCTCATAGTCTCTCTTGCTTCCACTCTCTAATTCATTTCTTTCTTCTGCTTTTGCAATCAGGCCCATTGATCTGGTCATTCATGTGTATTTACATTTTTGGTAACACATTTTTAAGGCATGTAAAGGCATTAAAGGCTTTTAAGAGGTTACGACATAATTATACAGCATTTCACTGTCCTTCAGGTAAAGAGCTATACCTTCTCTGGTTCACACTGTTGTTCAGGACTGTAGATTTTTTGCACCTTTCTACATTCCTGTTGTACACATCTGCAAATTTGTCATTACCGGTGCAAAATTACTCTATCCATCCCTCTCTCCCCAGTTCTTCCATCCCAGGTTGTTAGGCTTCATTAGCAGCCATAAAACCCCTGCTGCCAGGAATGTGACAGGATCAATGTCAGGCTCTATCGCTCTCCTTCCTCTTCTTTTACCTTTTTTCTCTCTGCTCTGTGTTGTTGCACACACGGGATTGGTTTTCCCATTATGACTGGGTGTCACTGGGTACAACTAAATGGAAACTGTAGACTGCAGGGTCTGTGCCATCCAGTTGGCAATGCCAACCTACATAGCGTCCTGCCTGGCACCAGCTAGCACCTATCAATACAGCTATAACACTACTGGGCCCAGCCACCCAGTCGGCCCCAGTCACTGGATACCAGTGGATCTGCTGGACTTCTCATTATAGACCCACAAACTCAGAGCTATAGTAGCTACCGCAGATACAAATGTAGATGACATGACCAACATTATTATTGTAAAGGCTCCAACTGCATGATTGATGTCAGTGGATTTTCTTAACTTAATAAGTGAGTTGATAATTGCGACGAGACAGGAAAGTCTTGTGATCGATTCGGTTTGTGACGACGTTAGTTTTCCATGAATGGCAGTCGCTGGTATGAGCTATTGGCAATTTGACATGCCATGCTTTTCTCATCTGCAGCACACAGGCCTCCTCTCCTCTCTGACACAAGTAGGACGGTCAGATCCGTGCCTGCTCTGATTCCATTTGTCTGGAAGCCTTCACAAACACATTCATTCAGATTGTTCCAGTCAGTGTCCTTCTCCATCCACATTATTACGTATTTAAACTGTGCTAGTGTGAATGTATACAAACGCAGGTTTACATGATGAGTAAAGTTTGAGAATTGCTGCAAACCTTGAGAGAGAAGTTTTTGATTTAGACAGTTATCAAAGGACGAGACTAAATAAAATGTGTGCGTTTCTTAAAAAAAGTGACTTCTCTATTGTCTGTTTACATCAGAATGTGGAGAGCGAGGGGAAAATAATGACACTGGCTGGGAATTAATGGAGCAGCTAATGAGATTAGAGCAGACAGCACACATGTTAGTGTTTTACAGATAGACAGATGTGCTTTAAAAGCAATACATCTTTCACTTGATGGATTAGGCCGCAGTGTCTTGGGAGTGCTGGAGAAGAAGATGGAGCGCCATGCTCTAAAACATGAGGACAAGTGGAGAGCACTGCTGGGGTTGACTGGTTCACTGTGTCATGCTGTGTTTATAAAGCACTAGGTTCAACTGCAAACTATTTTTCCTGCTGTAGTGTTTGTGTAATTGTACGGGTTACTGAGTGTTTACAGTATGTGTGCACATGCATGTGTTTGTGTTTTTTCCCTTTTGCATAGCTTGTGTTTTATGTGTATGTACGTATATGTGCACATATAAGTAATACAGTAATACAGATTGCATTGCATTATAGTGCATTGTAGTGTATTAAAATAGGGTCCCAGCTCCTCTAAGGAATTTTATATGATATAACTAAAAATGACTTTACACTGTATATCCTACAATGACTGGATGTCATATTGTAAAGTAGCTTACACAGATAAATAGTATGTCCTATAAATGAAGGTGAATAATGGTTGCATCTGATGGGATCAATCCAGAATTTGGATGTGATGTTGACTTTTCTCAAATCAACTCTATGAATATTCTATTATGAACATTTAGGTCTAGTTAACTTTTTCACCATGAATTGTTTCTCATGCAAGACCCTAAGAGTTATATAATGCCTAGCCTGTGTGCATGATCACTATACAGTCATTTGTAGAAATCAGTTACATATACACATTCCTACTCTATATGTCACCCTTGTGAATATCAGAGTGACAGATATTTTATTATTTTCTGACCTTTTTATTTATTCAGGTGAGTTCCGCTGAGAGCAATGCTCTCTTTTCACACAGTTACACTTTCAGTCCCAAGCCCGCCTCTCTAACCTTTAGGCTGCTGGCCAACTGGCTAGATGTGTCAAAACCTCAAGCAGGGAGTAGAAAGAAGATTTGGACTGAGCTTCATACTTGCTGAAAGGATGTTGTAATTTACATGTTATTTTATTGAGTCTAAGTTGCCAGAGTCACTGGACAGTGAGGCCCCCCCCCCCCCAAAAAAAAAAAGAGAGATAAAAAGTAACAGCGTGCCTGTTGGACTAGTCACCTAGACATGCACCATATACCTGCAAATAACCGCTCTGATTCCGACTGGGGACCCCTGTTGCTCCTTCTCGACCTAATAAAGTGCAAACTTCCAAAGAGTATTCTCTTGAAAGCATACTGTAACAGGTAGCTTTAAATTTTATTACCGTCATTATCAGTTCTATCACAGATTACCATGGGGCACCTTTGGGTGGTCATGCTTCTGCTCAATGTGACTGAGCAGCTTAATGCATTTGAGTATATATGTGTCTGAGTATAAGATATGTTATCTATAAAGTAAGTTTATATAAATGTAATGTTAAATATATATAACAAATGTGACAAACTAACTGTTTATGGATAAAATAACAATAGGAATGTGGGTTTTTGGCTAATCCAGCAAATTAAATACCCTATAAAAAAGTACCAAAGTACTTCATCATATTGATGCAAAATCAGTGCAAACTGCAGACATGGAAAAGCCTCTGTGCTTGTTCGTATGTGTGTGCTTGTACAGCTCTCAGTCCAGCGGCTGTTACACCACCCTTGCAGCCTGTTGAGTTGTGAATGTGAAAACATGCACGGCTTCCAAAGCCACATCTGAGGCATTCCCAGATCCTAATCTCATGGCCCTCTTAAATAAAACGTCTTCCTCCCATCATGTGTAATCATAAACGTGGACACACATCCCGGCACTCCTGCTCTTTTCCGCTCTGCGTTCCTAGACCCAGAGAGCCTCGGAGGCTGAATGTAGGCATTGTTGCCCATCGAGGCCGGGTGCTCCTCGGCGGCCCTGCTTCCCAGCCCACTTTGGAAATGAGAAGTGACATGTGAAAGTGCTGTTTTCTTTACCCAGGATAACGACAGGGAAAACACTAAACAATCCCAGGGCAGTGATAGACCTCTCTCTGTGACACAACTGTCTCTTTGTGTGCGCTCATACAGCTAATACAGGGCTCTCAGACAAGACACACACAGTACAGTACATTATGACTAAATATCTGGCACTGTCCAGCTTATAGCAAAGAGACGGCGATTCCACTCAGTCTACATGGTGATTCATGCAGGCAGTATGGAAACAAATACACATTTGGTGAGATGGCACATATACACACAGATTCGCACACCCAAATTCACCAGCACCTGTCTGAAGTACTGAGGTGGGCTGTTAAGTGTGTTTTCATAGCAACCGGGTAATGACTTGTGCTAACATTAAGGTTTAAAGAGGCAGAGGAGGAAAAGGAAAGAGGGGGTGTAGGAAGACAAATGAAGGTAAGCCGCTCCGTCACAAGGCCCTCTGCATTACATTACCTGGCAGCTTCTCCTGGAATCTCTCCTGCTCGCCATAATTATCAGAATAATGACCTGCAATTTTCCTTTTTCTCAGTATACTTGTTAATTACGACTGGTAGGTCAAGACCGGGGTTAAGGAAATAAAAAGGGAAACCAGAGCTTGGCTTAGTGCGAGAGGGAGACTAGGAATGAGGGAGGAAGGGTATAGGGTGGGAGGGAGTAGCTTTTATTAGTTGCAATCACAAGTCATTTAATAAAACAGGTGGAAAGGCATGCAGCGGGTCACCCAGAGGGGACTGGCCGGCAGCAGCAGCTCTGTTGCATCAGCTAGAAAAATCATTTGAAATAAAACCTGGGGTACCTTTCACTACTCTCCGGCTGCCCTCTCTGCAACAATAATGTGGATTGTCATCTGGGCTCCTGCTAATTCTTTACAGCGCTGTATTAATCTTTATAGGTGACCATAACAGTAAATGGACTTTCTGATCATGACTGAATACACTAATGTTATATGATTTTACTCTTTCTGAGCAGCACCGTAGTCTGTGGCGTTTGAGGAAATATGCAAGAACTCATAAATATGCTGGACCCAGTGTGTGGAACGGTCATGTGTGTTATGTGTGGGGGGCTCTATGCCATCTCAGTGAGGTAAGATGAAATGACACACTCCAACACCAGATATGATTGGTGGTAATTGTATTTTAATGTCCAGGAGGCCCATTCCCACTTTGTATTTGGTTTTTCCATGGTCAACATCTGGTGTGAAGAACGCCGGCATGTGTTTCCACTACACTTGTATTTATACCTCTAAACATAGCAGTCAACACAGCAGTCGGCAGGAGTTTATTGTCGTTGTTACACTTTTGCTGTTAAGTGACATCATGTCAAAACACGTCGGCCTCTCTGCCCGGGCCACTCGCGTTTGTTTTCCCCTGTCGCTCTCAATTTGGAGGGAGAAATAATGTTTGTCAAATGCTACAGTGTTCGGTTCGGTTCACGGGGCGATGTTTTGAGTGGTCGTTACGGGCCGAGGGCCGTGTGTTTGAAATGGAGCACTGTGCTTGTTTTCCCTGGCGGGTTAGGAATTGTGGAGTGGCTTAAGTTGTGGCCACAGCTAAGGTAAAGACATCTAAGGATCCTTCTTTTCCACTGTGGCACTTACCAGACAGGCCACACATAGCTTGCCCTAGACACCGAGATGTGCGACGAGCCAGGCCAAGACAACTAGCCAGCCTTCTCGTCATCCATACAACCAGAGTACAAGCCAGCCAGCTTCCATCATGTCATCCAGCCATCCATCCAGTCCATCAGCCAGAGGGCAACTGTAATTGCCCCATAAAGAATTAGCTTGCCAGAAATTCATTTTGGTCAATCCCAGCCAAGCTAATGTGATGAAACATCCAGAACTCAGCTTGTCTTACTCCTCTTATCTGCTGAAGTTTCATGGCACTACTGTGCGCTGACAGTTCTCTGGACAATCTTGCCTCCATTCCATTCCCTCTAATAAACACACACTCTCATACATGAGGGGATCCAAATTTCAGTCCCTATTCTCTCTTTTTTTTCCCGCACTGTATGAGGTGTGAGCCATTTGTCATCACATACTTAATGTGGCTGCCATGTCAGCATGTGTGCTCCAGTGCATTCGCTGGGAGGGGTGATGGCTTGATACGGACAAGCGTCGCTCCAGTTCTCCTCATCACACAGCAGAGACTAAGCCGTTGCGTTTTGGCCAGCCCAACAATAACAATCAGAGGCATTTATGTGTTAGAAACTGAGGAATAGAGCTGGGAGCAGCGGCTGCATATGGAGCTGATCACGTTAGGAGTGGAGGCTTCGGATCGCCTTACTGATGACTAATTGACCACAGCTAGAAGGCCCTCTTCAGTCCAAGATGACCCCCCTCTTGTCTCTATTTCTGACTGTGTATTTCGGTGCATTCTGCCCTCCAACGTTAGATTTCTGGAGAGGCTTAATCTTTTGGGTCTATTTTTATACTCATCTAAAGGGTAAATTGTAGCAATGGTTGACAGCAGGAAGAGAGAATCAGACTGTAACAACATAGAAAAAAATGTTTTCACCATCTTGTGTGCACACCATGCTATCTCTTTCCTTACAAATAGCGCAGTTGAGCCACTTGATGGTTAAGTGGCGCCTTGTCTCTAATTGCTAACATAGCGTAGCCCATTCATCAGGCTTAGTGACTGTCCAGCATCAATCATCCAGTCTTTTGAGGTTTCTCTCCGGCCTGTTTGGCCTGACTTCAGGTAAGCCCACGGCTACACTCTCATTGAAACACACACGCAGACACGCTTCCATGCACGCGAAAACACACCTACACATGCCGTCACTCATGCGTGCATGTGCTTTGACAGACGTAGACATTCCCCTTTTGACTTCCTGCACTGTTTCCATGTGCAAGGAAAAGTCTGAAATGGCTTCCATGTGCCAGTAGGCGTTGAAGGCTCAGTATAAACCTAGCCATCAGTTTGTGCTAATGCTTAGCTGTTACACCAGGAAGCCCATCTTGGTGCTTGAGGGTCTTTACCTACTGTGTTTCTTCCTTACGTGCAGCTTATTTAGGTTCTAGCCTGACTGTTTATGTATTTGTTTAACAGAGCAGGGACTCCTCATTAGTGGCCATGCATGGCTGGATGCTGATGATAGCACCCATAGGGTATCAAGACACAAGGGGAGGTGATGCTAAGTTCAGGAGGTTGGTTTTGCCCCCCTCGGTCCAGCTGCCTCATAGTGCTTCCAAGGTATTCGTCAGGCCTCCAGGCGAGGCTGATGTACCCCTGGAGGATTGACAGAATGAAGGCTGACTCTAGATTGTAATGAGGTGGAGGGGGTAGTGTGGTGCACTTGAAATAATCACAGATTGGGATAAATGGGGTCTTATAAACCTTAGGAATGGCGAAAGAAGCCCATGAATATGAAAAGCGTCCTTTCCTTGTCTGCTCCTTTTTGCCGTAACGGCCAACAGAGCACCTTCACTGAGGTAAACTGACCTATGCTTTATGTGACACCTGATTGCTTTTACACTGAGCAAGGACTTTTCTTTCAACTTGTTGTAATGGATATTAGTTTTGGTCAAAATCTTTGTCCAAACAATGCCAGTATTTTTATGTTTTCTATTTAAATCCTTTTCTCTTTCTTTGATGCTCTCATTCCCTCTCCCATTCCTTATGCCTTACTTTTTTATCATCTCTTATATCTCTTTTAATCTGTATTTTCCTCCTATTTATTCACTACTAAGTCACTCATCACACTCACTCTTACTTTCAACCCCAACCCCAACTCATTTACCCACTATCTTCACTTCACTCCCAGTCAACTTGTCAGTCCTCCTCTGGTCTTCCACTTACCCTCCAGTTTGGCTCGCTCGCATTGCCACTGGAGCGTTTTGGCCTCTCTCAGCTTTCCTTATCAGACAGAGCTCATTTGGCTACTGTACCAGGGCTGAGTTCAGACAGGGGTTGGCCAGATTATGAAGGGAGGCTCCCCCTCCCTCATAAATCCCCAACTCCCTTGCTGCTGGCTTGGCTGGCCTATGTAAGCCCATCACGTTGAAGGGCAGTGGGTCAGATGAGAATCGCAAAGAATAAAGGCTTAAAAATGACTACAGCTTTAAATAACTTAGAGAGTTATAGAGTCAGTTTGGTGTAAAAGGAAAATGAGCACAGGCAAATTTGCCCACCGATACCAGAGTTTGTTTCTCTACTGGTGTAAAAACACATAAAGCATGGTGGTTTGAATGGGGATAAAATGGTCTCCTTGCTTACCAGTGACCTGGGTTCACTACACCATCCATTTGTGTTTGCATGCTAAATGTGCTGCTCTATAATCACCATTGCCACTTGCAATAAAAGTCGTAAAAGTGGTGTTTCTAAACGGCATCATGGTTTCAACATGTGATTTAAGCCATATGTGTCAAAACACAATTTATATCTACACACCATATGTGAGCAGATTCCATAGATAGCCATAGACATGTGGTGTAGAGCACGTCTTTGGAGTTTGTGCAGACAGCCTATTGTCGTTACAGACCAAGGCTGCCTCTCGGCTGTTTAGTTAGCCTTTAGACTGCCACCAGCCACCAGGTACCCCTAGGGACACAATAAAAACATCCATCATACCACTGGCTATCAGCCAGCTTGAAAAACGAGTCTGAAAGAAAAAGTAGAGAGAGAAAGTTAATGACCACATGTCTGAATACTCCTGTGAGAATTCCTGCAGACTCCCCATCTCACCCTGTTGTCTGTCACAGTCTCTTTCCTTGCAGCTCTCTATTCTTTCAGACACACACACACAAAAGGCCTCTCTGTCCGTCTGGGGGCCATTGCATCACAGACAGCTGCTTTAAGTCACACTGAGGAGTTATATGTGACCCTGACACTGGGGTCCGACAGTGCCTTCCCCTCTTGCTGACCCGCTCCACTGGGCTCTCTCCTACTGCAACCTCTCGGGTTTCTTTAATTAGCCCAATTATTCTATTAGGGCCGCAACTCTCTGTAGACCCCACCATTGTCTTATCCTGATGTCCTTCCTTGTTTCCATCTCCACACCCCAAAGGCCTTGAGGAAACCATTATCTAGGAGGAAAACCATTAGGTGTGAATAGGTCGTAAAAACAACCAAGATGACATGCTAATGGGATAGGCGAAGTGGCACAAAGCAGAGGCTCCTTTGGTCTTTGAAGGGCTCTTTTTTTAATATCTCCTCCTGTGCTTCCCATTGATGGTAGTACCTACAACTACTTTGGGCCTGTCGGAGGAAGGCAAACAGGAAAATGACACAAACCGGAGCAGCGTGACACATGGCGAGCTTTTGATACACTCCAGCTCTCAACCCGGGCGGCAATGGATTAGGACAGCTGAAATAAAGCACGTCTGAGCGGGATGAAGAAGGCTCCGAGCCTGTTCTTTTTTTTTTTTTTTTTTTTTTTTTTGTTGCAACAGAAATAAAAACAATCTTCAGGGATGATGGGAATAGCAGCTAGGAGAGGGTGGAAGGATGAGTTGCAGCCCCGACAAACTATGTGTCGACTAGACGACGCATCTGTCTGGTTTGGGTCGTCAGGCCCAAACGAGGATGACGCCACACTTTGGGTTGCAGTTTGCTATCCTATTCCATCCTAAATCCCAGCCAGGCTGGTGCCGAAACAGTGTTTGTGGGAGGGCTGTGACAGGTTGGCACCCATTAAGCCTATTGTTTTATTGTAAAGGGAAAAGGCTATTTGGGTTTACTGGTAAATGCATCACCGCTGCAACGCTGTCATTTTAAATACGGAAGTTGAAACGCTATCCTCTCCTCCGTGTGTCTTTTCTGGCTGAGCACCAAGCTCATAAAGGAGGACAAGGAAGGCATGAGCAACTGCGTGTGTGTGTGTGTTCTTAGTCTACTACCTCGTACCTGCTTGGGCCTCACCCCTCTCTGTCTAGGCCAGCTCTTTTTGTAAAGATATCGATGCCTCCTGCCACTACTACTGTACTGACAGAGGGATTCAGACTATCCGTAACAAACAGTCTACCTTTTACATCATTCTATGTGCAATTGTTGGATAATTTTAATTGGTATGCTCATATGCTGTTGTTTCTTTGAATATATGTATGAAATTTAGCACTATTAGTATGAACCCACCTTTCAGCTGCTCTTCCCTTTACTGAGCCATTGGTTTACATGTTAAAATGATCCCTTACTGTCTTAAATACTAGCCCACCATACTTAAGCAAGTATTGAATCTTAGTTTTCCCTATCAAGTAAGTTCAGACATATGTGAGATGGAAAGTACAAAGATTTCAGAAGATCCGCGTTATCTTTAATGAAATGTGTTGTGTAAACTGAATCAAATGCTTTTACCTACCACCATCTTTTATATAAAAGTACATAAAATGCACCTGAAAATCATCCATCCCTATAAACAAGACATCTGTTTTATTTGATTTGTTTTATTTGTACTTTAAACTGTGGTTTTCAAACTGGGATCCAGGGGTGGTTATAGGGGGTCCCCAGCAAAAGGAGTAATAGAATATTCTTCACATTTTTTGGTAGTTGGAGCAACGACGGAAGAAATAGGGTTTGCTGTGTTTATTGATTGTAATTTATAGTGATCGTAGTTTGATCACTGATTAGCTTTGAAGACTTTAATTTTCTTCTAACATAACAGAATGCATCTATTGTGAGGGACATTGACATGAAGTTTTGGAACCATTATGATAACGATAAGCATCCTGTATGCAGAATTCTGACCAGATACCTCTTACTGTCATTTTGTGTTATTATCATTTGACATTTGAGCAATACGACTTTAAGCGGTGAGGAAATACAGTTCATCCAGTTTTTAATCATTCTTTCTGATTGCTTTGTAGGGAGCAACGATAAGGCGTGACGATCGCACAGGAGCCATCCTCGTGGCCCGGATCATGAGAGGTGGAGCTGCCGACAGGAGTGGTCAGTTCCACCTTTTATTTTTTTTTACCCCCTTTCTTACTTGGGTTTGACCGTGTGTGTATGCATTTTTCACTACTGAAACATGTGCATGTGAGTCTGCAGTGTGGAGTCAAGTATGAAAGAGATTTTTATTCCAGCAGGATTACATTCAGTGTGCAACAAAGAAGGGATGTATTTAGGAATTATCCTTGCACCTGAAACCACCAGTTCTGTACCATAAATTGTTTTTTCCACTTTGTAAATATGAACATGAGTGAGAAGCAGAGGCTCTGCTTGTTGCCCACATGTTTTCGGTTTGATTTTGTATTCATCATTGTGTCCAGTCTGTTTTTCAGCCCTGCCACGTTGGAGCCAAAGGCAAATTTCCACATGTGTCGACAATAATGTTTTGATTCTTTTCCAATCTCAAATGCCACCATGACGATAAACATTAATCTGGTGTACTGTACACATCCCCAGGCTTTGCGAGCACCGGCCTTTTACACAGTAGCACACTTATAGTTAGGACATTAGAATAATGGAGTATAAGAGAGATTGGAGATATGCAAACTTTGTGTTTGTGTGCGGTAGGACTGATACATGTAGGAGATGAACTGAAGGAGGTCAATGGAATCCCTGTGGATGACAAGAAACCAGAGGAAATCATTCGTATTCTGGTAAGCCTCATCTGTTTGTGTGTGTGTGACTGCATTCTGCCCTGTGCGTGTGTGTGTGTGTGTGTGTGTGTGTGCTATCCAAGGGTTTCTCCCGTGTTTCAGCTCCACTCCCTTGGCGAAAATAACATTCCTTGTTTGTGATGGCTAAAAAACTCCCCTAACTCATCCAGGACCCCATGCCTCACATCGCTGTGCTGAAAACCAAACACTGGCCTTTCTCTACAAGTCTTTCCTGGCCTTTAGACCATATGCACTGAGCCACACGGTCCCCCCGGATGAGATCGATGCTTAATAGTTCCTCCAAGCAGGCTCCGCCGCAGGCCTCAAATGAGCTCCGTTATGGGCCTGAACTCTGCCAGGGGGGGACAACTGGAGAGGAAAGAGAGTCTCTTAAACTCTGGAGGCCTTCTCAGACACAAAGGCCTCCGCAGCAGATGATAGCTCTCAACACTCCCCCTTTACCCCCACACACACTCATACTCTCTCTCCCTGCCAAGCGGAGTCATCCAATCCTAATAACCCTTCCATTGTTGAAAAATCAAACAGTGCTTTGCATTATGTGACTTTCATTGGATTAGGTGCTTTGTGAAATATTTGCAGGACAGATGACTGCTGTTTCCAACCCTACATTTGTACCTAAACTACTCTATCAATCTTCAGGCCCAGTCGCAAGGAGCCATTACCTTTAAAGTTGTCCCCGGCGTCAAGGAAGAGGCGCCATCCAAGGAGCCAAAGGTAGGTCTTGTACTGGCTTAATCGTTATGTCGATTGGGTTACACTCATCGATTAAAAAAACAGAAAGCGCCTCTCTGATACCTTTTTGTTGGATGTGAAACATTGTTTTTGAGCCACAGTGAGGATATGATGTATGTACAAGGAAAGTCGAGAGCTGTAAAATGGTATTGAGAAGAGGGAATACAGTAACCAGGCTGTTTTATAAGAGGAAGGGAAGGTATTTGAAATGTTGATAATAATGCAGAAACACCTGGGTTTTGGTTCCAATAACAAACCTTACTTTGAGGAATATACGTTTTTTCTACAAAACCCTTTTTTTCAAATGTTAAAGGAACCTGTTTTAGCTTGTACTGCTCCTCATATTCTAAATACATCTGTCAGTCATGAAAAATTTACAGAACCATAGTTGCTGGCTCTCGTTTTAATGTCTACACTGGCCAAGTAACGTCTTCCACTGTGCAACCCAAAGTGGGATGACATGGAAAATTAGAGACAGTGACTTCAAAGGATTCTCCCACCTTCCCTGACAGCCCTAAACAGTTGTTCAGGGCCAGACTTGTTTGAACCATTAGCTTAGCTTAGCGAGGCTTTAGAAGATGTAGTAGAGGCAATAAAGGGACAAAATAGGGGCTGTGAATGAGTGGAACAAAGTGTGTAAATTTGCCTCAAACACTGTAACATTGATCAACACAGTTAAGTGTAGTGTAGTAGAAGACAGAAATTGATGTTGCTTCGGGGGCATGGACATTTACAGGCAGCATACTATTAACACTATAGACTGGGACCAGAATCAGTATGATACTTACTCACAGAAGTAGATTAAAGGTGCTTTCAGACAACAAGCTAATTGCCACCTGGCAATTACAATGTTTTTTTTATAATAAATCGGTGGAAACAGGGCACAAATCCACCGTGGCGGTTCCTGGCTACTTCCAATCATACCAGTCTGTATACCACAGGCTGATGCCATCCACCTTCTTATGAAGCTACATAGAGCAGGTTGTAGCTTAAAAAAATGGAAATGGTCAGTACTATGATATACAGTATATAATATGGCAGGTTTTGTCCGCTGGTGTGATAAAAGCTGTTTATTTTCTCTGACCGGATAACCAGCCTTCAAACTGAAATCGAACATCTAAAGCTGATGTTGCTCCAGTACAGTTTTTCTTCATTGTTCTGCAGATGAAGAGGTGTGAAATTAAGCTCCTGTATTGTTTCCCTCGCTGTAGTTTCTGTGGCTGCCGTGGTCACAGAGCGAGCACGGACAAGTTGAACCATCATAAACTCCAAATGCAAAGAGCTGTGCGGCCTCCCCCTCCTCGCAACTGTTTACAGTAAAAACGGAGGCAGCCGCAAACACTGTCTGGAAGTGGTGTTAAGTTACGTTTTTATATTTTCTTTCTGTTTCAGTTTCTTGTGTAGTTGTACAAGAACTTTAAGACTTATCAAAGAGTAGGTACAGAAGATGAATCCATCCAGACATTCCCCGCCAGCTTTTAGTACTTAAAGTTTCCAAGACTCAGTGCTAAAGACACATTTCTGTTAGTACCAAAAAAGTATTAATGGTTTGGTGCCTAGCCATATGTAGGACAACATTATCTTCATTCATGTGGACTGTACCAGTAGACAGTAGCTTGTAGCCATTCATTTTGAGGGTGGTTTAACTGTCACTCCAACCAGCATACCATCATTCTCACCCACTGGGGTGTTGATGCACCATTTCTCACACGCTCATCTATCAGTAGCAGACAAAAGCTGGATTCGCTCATCGGTTTTAAGCTCCAGGGTCGAAGGCGGTTTATCATTATTCACAGCGCAGCCCACACTGCATGTGTAACAAGAGGTGTACAGGACAGGGTGGGCCACTTCCATCCCTTCTCATCGTTTAATGGTTGAAACTGTCTGGCTGTTTAAGGGAATCCATCTGAAAAATAGTCCGCCAGTGCCAAACACTCAGCCACTCCTTCATGAAAATAGCCTGCGCGCTTACATCAGGTAGTGTAGATGCATCAAAGGGCAGCTAAGTGGCTGAACATGTACGGGCCAAAAAAACTGAGCCAAGGGAAGAAAAGCAGGAGATCTTAGCGTGTAGATGTATGAGTGTATTCTGCCGGAGGGTTTAGCAGCCAAAGCGACTTTTATGACCCAAACAAAACATCTCTGTCTGAAACATAATTTTACAACATGGCACAAACCACTCTTTAAATCAATAGGACATTGAAAAATGTAATCTCTCCCTCCCTCCCTTGTTTTCTCTCTCTCTTTCACACATGCACACTTTCCTTCCCTCTCTTCCTTCTCTTTCCACATGTACTGAGGTGTCTTAGGAGTGTTAACTCATCATGACAGAACTCAATTCGGACAGAAGACTCAGCAAGGTGCTTTAGCTTGCAGCTCGTCGCCCACATCGGGAAAAGATGTCGGAGATTTTTCCACTATAAGGTCCAACCTCCTTTGTGTTGATGAGGTGTGTCCCACCCCCTCCGCCAAAGCAAATCAGACCTTAAAGAAAGAAAACAACTTTTTTTCCCATATCGGTTTGTTCCTTAATGTGGAAAGATCCCTGATATTAGTTTGTGTTTAGAATTCGTCAGTGGGTGGAACACAGCGCTTCCAAGTGGAGCCTCTGACTCAGGAGATGTTAAGTCTCACCACACTTGGAAGATGGTGACAGGGCTTAGTCCGTCCTAAGTGTTGATGGAACGACGCGGAGAGAGTAACTTGGCCAGCAGTTGCAGGTTTCAACTTCTGATTGCAATGACCTTTCTAGAATAATCACCCTGAGCATTGGTGAAGCACCTTCTGTGTTTGCCGTGATGGCTTGCCCGCAGAGTTCACACTCTACGCAATGGAGGGATTTACAGTGAACCGTTGCTTTTTCCTGTTGTGCCCTCAATCCAGCTCTTTGTTTTCTTCCCTCCCCCTCCCCTGCTGCACGTCCAGGTGTTCCTGAAGGCACTCTTCGACTACGACCCTAAGGAGGACAAAGCCATCCCATGTAAGGAGGCTGGACTGGCCTTCAAGAAGGGCTCCATCCTTCAGATCATGAGCCAAGATGACGCAACCTGGTGGCAGGCCAAACACGAGGGGGGCGCCAATCCCCGTGCCGGCCTAATCCCGTCCAAACAGTTCCAGGAGAGGTAAGAAACAACCCCTGCTAGATCAGCCTGTCCTGTCTACTGTCTACCGTTGCCTCTTAACAAGGCTGGCCCAACTGTCTTTACTGCTGTCACAGTCACACAAGTTTCACTCTCTTTCTCTTTCTCTCCCCCCTTTTTCTCTTTTTTTTTCTTGCCTCACACTGCCAAAATAGTCTGGATTTCCGCACAATGTCTGGCCCGAAATGAGTAATGACAGAAAATGATAGCGCTGGTACCGATCCACTTTGGACGGCAAGTGGATGGAAAATCGCACATCAGTGTGCGCTCGGACGGCCGCACTTGATGTGCAACACAGAGCTCAGGAGGCCGGGGCAGTTTCTTGGCACCGCCCAAGAGCACCCGAGGAGAAAAAAAACACACACACACACACACACACACACACACATAAAAAGAGGGAGGGAGGAGAGCAAAAGAAGAGAGAGAACATTTCACAAACATTCAGATTTAACTCTGCAGTTTTGTCAACAGCAAGTGCCTTTTTCCTTCACCTCCCTTCTTTTCTTTCACCAGTCTTAGCTGACAGAATGAAAGTGGTGGATATTGAAGAGTGGGTTCTCTGTAGCATAGCAGGGAGTGTTTATTATTCCCTATGCGCTCATAAAAACTGATGGTTTTATTGTGCCTTTTCTTTCTCTTTTCCTCTCTTTCTTTCTCCTCCTCTCTCTTACTCCAGGAGACTTGCACTGCCGCGACCTGTTGCGACTCTCCAGTTCCAGAAGACCTCTAGCCGACGATCATGTAAGCATCTTTCATCCTCTGTGATTGGCCCTAACAAACTAGAACATGATTACACTCTGCAACAGGTGGGTGGCCGGAGGAGAGGTAATGGAGAGAAAGGGATTGTAATGGTGAAGGGAAGGGAAGGGAAGTTGCTCAGGACCCGTCTCTGCACTCTGAGGCCACTGCTGAAGCCTGCTGTACAGTTGCGCTGCTTCCCGCCTGTCATCGGAGGAAGTGCTGTGTCTGGATTTACCTTCCTTCTTATATTCCTGTCTGCTCCATGTTTCACTCTCTCAGTCTCTCTTTCAGTCTGTTGCCTCTGTCCCCCCTCTGCCTTTCCATGTGTTGATGTGGTCTAAGTCATGCAGGAGCTTTAATGCGAAAGAGGAGGGGGTTTTGCCCTTTGGAAAACCTCTCTGAGCTTTTACACCTTCCAAAACACCAGCCAGCCCTACCCATCCAGCTCACCTCTCCACATCTCAGAGAACCTAATGATGGATTAATGATCTGATACTAGACCTACAGATGTGACGGAGGCTCAACACTGCTCTCTGGAGTGCATTAACGTACCCTAACCCTGGCCAGTCAGTGCAGCAAAGTTAGGGAGAACGCATCAGCAAGAGTACTTAGCAGAAATGTGCTATAACAAGCCTGGATCAGGAAATAGAGGGATTATAGCTTAATCACCCTTATAAATCAAAGATTGTTGATTGCTTCATAATGAAGACAGAAGACATAAACTATGTTACACAAGAAAATGACAGCAGCAGAAATAATTAGGTATAGCCTAGAGACCCTGGTTCATACTCATACCGATAATACAGTGGAAAAGAGAATCATCACCACAGTAAAATAAGAGTAGAAATACTGTAGTCTTCAAGTGTTTCACAGTATATCTTTGAATCAGCTAACCTGATCTCTGAATAGAGGGCTTTGATAGTAAAGCTGTGAGTGAACTTTGACAGGTTTAGAATCACAGAGGCAACGGCCAAGAATTATGGTGCCACTGGTAACAGATTGAATTAAAATGAAGATGAGAATGTTATAAAATGTTCTGGCGCAGACCATGGATTTCCTTGTGGCTTTTCTGATCATGAAAACTAAAATTTTGCAAACATTTTGGAAGCAACAAATCAATCAACTCTAAAGTACATACATAACTGTCCCCAAAAGGAACCTTGAAACCGCTCCATCAACAACGATTTTGACTTAACAGCGGTTGAAGATCTTTGCCATCTCCACTCCCAGCAGCCACCAGAAACAATGCAGCCTTGAGAGTAGGTAGTAGAGGTCTGAACAGCCCTAGTTTTTTAAGACCCGTCCCCACCTGCTCTGGCAGCTGTTTATGCCGCAACCGCTTTGCGCCCACAGCAGGATTTTTCTCCCTCACCTGACTGAATAGCTCTACAAGAGATTCCCTGTCATGCAGTCTCAAAATGACAAAGACATCAGCTATGATTTACAAACAGCTGCCAAATAACAATTTGGTTTGTATATGGTGAGCTACAGTGCGTGAACAGAAGGCTCTCCAGCTGGCATCATGACTGTGCATTACCATATGACTGCATGTGCCTGCCTGTAGCCATGAGGGAGGAAAACATTCTGCCAATATCTGCTGTGGGTCTTACAGAACTTGTGGGCCAGCCCACCCCACACAGACTTGCATCAATATTGTGCCCAACATCGTGCACTGCTTTTTGTGATCTTCAAACCTGAAAAAAATTAATTCAAAAATTCAAAAAAATCATGCGACGTTGGTGTTGCCATTGTGAAATATTTTTGAGTGAAACTTCAATACTAAAGTAATAACAAAGACATCCATATTATAGTGTTTATTACAAGTTATCCCACATATATACCCCTTTCCATCAGTGAAAGCATTCCCTATATATTTTCCCCCTCCGTGCTTTACATCCGCTACCCAAGCTTACTTTAAAAACTCTACATAACTTCTCCTCCTATGCACCTTTCCTGTACTGCCTCCAGGATCCAAAATTAACTTTTTGGTATCTGCCAACAGCTTGTAAACTGTACCAGACAAAATATTTTTCAACTGGCCATAAAACTGCAGCTTCACAAAAGTGAGGATTTTCTGGTTTTCCTTTAACTTACTTTATTTTTTTACTCATATTTGACAAGTGGCGGGTGCTCATTTTGGACTCCCTCCTTGCATCCCTGCTTTGTCTTCACATCTTTGCCTATATATAAGTTTTCATAACCACATATTTAGGCCCAATGAAAACAGGTTGTGCTCGACAATGTACAACTTGCCTCCCTCCTTTCATTCTTTCATTCCAAAACATATGAACCCTCAGAAAAATACACTACACTTGTACTTGGTTTTATAGGCCTGCTTTGGTCTCACAATGACCCCACTGAACCAAAAGCTAGCTCTTATTGGCCATATTTTTCACTGTAGATTACCACTTTGAGACGGACATGTCCATTTGACTACTTGTTTCCCTCAACATGGCGGTGAGCCCTTAATGTAACGTGACTCTTTCAATATGTAGCTCTGAAATAACCAAGAAAGCTACGCTGACCACCGCTAAACTTAGCATTAGGCTCTTTTTACCTCAGATTCAATCCCTCGGGTGAATTATGGATGTTGTCATTTCCTGGTTATGTTCAACCGCATACTGGCATACATGGTGCTGGATGGCCAAAAATAGCTCGCTAAAAAGTTAAAGACAGACAGTGCTGTACTGTTCCCTTACTATTTCATTTTAATGGCCCAGTTCCTCTTATGAGTTATGGGATTTGTATCCCCCCTCCCTCCCCACTCTATGCACAGAGGGCAGGTGTAAAATGTTGTAGAGTCCGCTGTGGCCCCTACCAAAGGAACATATGTCTCCTTTTGACTGTAGCAATACTTTCTTCCTAATGTCATACATACTGTAAGGATTAGTTGTGTGTGCAGCAGCAGTAGTAGGAAGTCCCTTGACATGGCCCCCGTTAGGACTAGATGAATAACTGGGGAATGATAACAGTTCACTCTCTGTTCTTGCAGAGACGCAAACACACGCTCATTTCCTGGTGTTCAAAATAAAAAAAACTCAATTAGAGGAAAAATGTTGGATTCAGTTGGAGTGTAAACAACGAGCTCAGTGAACAAAAGTGAAGGGTGTAAAAGAAAGTCCAAGCTGAGAAGAGGAGATGCAGGAAAGATGGAGAGAGAAACAGTTGAGGGGTCACATTCGGTAGCAGATGTGGCCCTGTGGAGTGGTGGTGGCTGGGTCAAGAGAGATGGATGGAGACGAATCTTGGATCCTGGCCCTGAACACGAAGGACCGGCCTTGGCCCCCGGGCCATAAACTACAACCTAATTGAAGGATACTGTGGAGACCACGCTGTTACCGAGTGGAGGACGGAGGTGGTGATTGAGGAGGGGGTCCCTCTCTCTCTCTCTCTCTCTCTCTCTCTCTCTCTTTCCAGCCCGGGAGCTCCGTCGGCTGGAACAATATTGGTCTTGGCGAGGGGCTGCGGCGAGCATTGCTAAACCGTGTCCATTTACGCCTAACATTTGCAAGATATAAATAATCTCTTTCCTCACTGTTGCTCTCGGCGCTTTTGTGGATGCATTCCTCGGTTATGAAACTGATGTTTAAAATGCCATCAGTTGCCCCGTTTAAGCCAATTATTTATCGGGTACAGAGGTTAGATCAACCGTTTTACATGTATAGTTGTCAACCTGTCCTACCTGCCTCCTCCCTTTTTACCCCCCAGCTCCCTTCCATTGATCCCTGGCTCTCCTCCAGCTTCCCCATCTGTTCTCTCTGAACATACTAACGTCTCCCTGGGCTTTCTTACAGCGTGTCTGTTCCTCTGTCTGACATGCAAACCTCTCCACTGTCTGATTGTTTGGTTTGGTTTGCAGTCTGCCAAACACGTGGACACACTTATCGCTCACCTTGGGGTCTCTCTACATCTCTCTCTTCATACATTACAGTGCTATCCCTCATACTCTTGCTCCCTCTCTCTCCAGCGAGTGACTGAACCATTTGGAAATGGCGCCCGAGATTGGTCTTAAGTGGCCCTGAACCTGGCCCTGTGTTCAATTTATCCGTCCATTTCATTTTTCAACTTAAACGCTTACAGACACAGGAGTAGATTTAGAAGCGCAATGGGTGCAGGAGGACAGTTCCATTTTATTCTTAAAGGTTAGGGCCAGATAACCCCATGGAAACCACCCTTGAAGTTTTATAGATCAAGTTGTTATTTTTTCCCGTCACAGTAAAACTCCCTGCATATTGGTTCTTTGTCAGTATCCCAATTCTGACTTACCTGTAACATTTTGTTATATATAGTAGTATAGTATAGTCAGCTATTTAATGCAGACCAGCCCTACTCTGTTTTTCATTCACTTCCTTATCCTGACTTTGAATAATCAGCTCTACATTTGAAGGCCAAAAGATGCATGACAAAGATCTCATTCTTTCTCATCTGGAAAATTCCACCGGTCTCCTGTTGGTTGTTTAAAAAAGAGAGAGATATAGCAAGCAAGAGAGAAAGTGACAGCGTCCAGTTTGTTCAAGGAGAAGGCCATCTGTATGCTGGCTCGCTGCAAGGGTGACATCAGCTCATAACTCAGGGCCATTTACAGGTTGCTGACTAGGGGTCAGTCCTTTGTCTCTTCCTCCCTCGTAAGGAGATAGCTGAAAGATTTCCTAGCAGCCGTGCAGATTAACTGTTCCAGATATAATCCATACAGTTCCAAAGCCAAGTACAATGCAAAGATACTTACTATGTTATGGGATTGTAATAGGCAGTATGACTTAGGCTGATCTGTTGTTTACGATACATCTGATTGTCTGACCGTTCAAGCTTCTTTCCACATTGGACCTAGTTGAGATATCATCATGATTCTGGATCTTAGACATTACTATGACAAGTATAATGTCATCATAACCAATAAAAACAGAAGCCGAAACTACAAATATATGACCCAAGGTCTAATAAACTGATATTATCCTTCAACAAACATCTACTCGTGTCTCTTTTTGATATCCATCCCTTCTCTTCATTCCAACACTACCCTCATCTCACCCCTTCTGTCATCCTCTGTGGTGGATCTTTGGCATGTGGGCGACATGTGATACACCCCTAAGCGTGCATCCCTTTCCAGGGGGTGAGTTTGACATGAAACATCCAGTGAGGCTGGTTAGCTGACTGGTGGTAGACTCACTGACTGCACAGTGAGAATGTCTGCGAAAGTCGGCGGCCGCAATCTGGGCGGCCATGGCTCCCTGTGCTCACTAAATGATAGGCTTGGCTGCCACCATCACTGCAGGCCTGGCCGTCCACATATGCTCACATCAGATCATGACTTCAGCTCATTCTCAGTGCTCTCAAAATGTTTCTATGGGCAGGCGGGTAAAATGCACTCTCAGAAAAAGGCAAAAGACAAGGTTTTGTTTCCACCATTTAAGCATTTGCAGATAGGCCATGCCCTGTCGATTTACATTCTGCAGTGTTATCGCATGGTGTTTCATTAGACTAGGAACGTTGCTGTTCAAGGCTACAAGGCCATTAGGCAATGCAAACCATTCCTGTGGCAGATAGGCACCAGATGAAAGCCTTCCAGAGTGTAATAAGGGCAGCACTTGGAAGGATTTTAGATATCTTTATCATTCTCATATTGTCCTTGTTTCCTCTTTCAAGTTTCCCTCTGTCTTCCCCTCTACAATTACCTCTCATCCTACTCAAACTGTGGGTTAGGTGCTGGTTCAACTTAAAACGTCCCATTACAACGAGAGGAGGGCAACATCAGTAGGAGCATTGCCGTGAACACTAACATGTGAAACAAGATGTCAGATAAAGACACATTTGGCTCCACACTTCAAAACAGTCACCGCTCTCAGGCCTGATGTTTCTAGCACGAAACCACCTTTGCAGTGATCGGTCCTGACTGCTGTTTTGGCTAGTCATTAACTCCGGCTGTGACGTAACATCTCCCTGAGCTGCGGTGCGCTCTGGGAAATGAACATGGTGCTGTAAGGCGAGCCCCATGCTGTGGGAGATGGTGTTATGTATGTTTTGATTTAACCTTGTTTGGCCAAAATGGGAACACGTGAAGGGGAGGAAACATTTATAAGTGCCTCCAAATGTTCACGGCATCTCAAACCAAATACAGCCAGATCATGCATCGGCTACCATTTTGAAACCATCATCTTATAGCTGTTTGGATGGCGCTCTTAAACATCTGGAGTCATTTCAAAAGCTACCTTAAATTAAAATGAACTGCTTTACTGTATAACTCACTCCGGTTTATGGTCCTCTTATTATTTTGGTCTAAACTCCAGAGCAATGTATCAATATTAGGTAGCCCTTTGGAGGCTCTTAATCTAAATGTGTTTCTTTCTGTGAAGTCTCAGTGGATGCACCACAGACATGTACCCCAGACTGTGTCTCACTAGGTAACAATGGATATGTCTTCTATCAGAATAGAAACAGTAGAAACGTTGTTTAGCAGAGTGTGAAAGTTCATTCTTATAGTTTGTTAGAATAGTTTGCTAAGAAGTCTTTTTGGAGCTTTCAACTGCATGTTGTTGTCTTCATCAGTGGATGTTGTTAACGTGGATTTTCATCACGTAACCTGGTAGAATTTTGGTTTGGGGTTACAAACTACCTCCGAAGTTCAATATTCATGTGATACTTCACCCACTGATGATCTTGAGTTGAAGTTGAAAGCTTCAGAAAAAGCTAGTGAGTGGACCTTGAGTCAGGAATTATTTTTTTAATATATGAAATTAATGTAGTAATTTAACTTATAGAAACAATAGCGCAGAGTAATTGATGTTACTGTATGATAGTGGAGCTGAGCATTTTTCACAAATATAACAAAATGAAATAGAATTATGAGCTATTTCAATTTTGTATGAGAAATGACTGCTCAAAATGATACTTTATTATGGAGAGTATTGTATACTAGTGTACTTTAAACACAAACTTAACTGTATATAGCTCAAATTAGAGTGTTTCACATATGAAATTAGGATGTTAACTCTTCTTTTTGTCATTTGTTTGTCTTTTGTTTGCTTTTCTAAGATGATGTGGCTGTTGAGTTTGGTAGGTTTTCTCTTCTTATTCTCTCCTCTCCTCCCTTAGCTTACTTCTTGTAATCTAAAATTTCCCCTAACTGTGAGTCATTTTTATTCCATGCTTCTATTGCACTCACAGCTGAGGAGATTGAAGGTACTTCTTGTCTGACATCTCCCATTGAATCTAACTTGATAGGTCACTGGCTGATAGTGTTGCAATACACAAACAGTGAAACCATTTGTGATTGGTTGCCCCTTATGATTTTTGTGTGTAATGAAAGGTCTACCTCTCACCTCTGCTCTCCATCCTTCTTGTTTTCATTTGGCCTCTCTTCTCATGTCAAAGCTAATAGCTCTTAAAGGGGAACATCAGACGTCACTGTCAATTTCTCCTCTAAAACCTGTGGAGATTTTGCAGGTTATTGGCGCTTGCTTTGTACAAAGTCTCATATTTCACCAGCTAACTTGTCATTTTCATTGGAGTGGACATCATTTGGAGAATCATTCCTTCACATCTCCAGTAATCTTCCGCCCGCCGAACTCACTCATAATACTAAATTATTCATAGATTTCCTAAAAACATCCAAAGCAATGGCCAGGGGTGTCGTGGATTGTATAACTGAATTCAGTTTAATGTTAATGTTTTTTGGTATCCTATGTTTTGTTTAAGTAAATTCATTGTATTATTTTTATAGGTAAGAATAGAGAAGAGCTGGAGGTCATAGTTAACCTCTCTTATTTACCGCTACATCTATGGCTATCACTCTGGACAAGTAGACTTCATTAACATAAACTCTACCAACATGAATAATACAAAAAACAAATCTGATTTCTGTCTTGTTAACTGTACCTGTGTGTTATTTCTCATGTATTTCTGTGGATTTGTTCTTTTACTTTCCCAGTATGTAGTAAGAGGGGTAGGTGTCTCATAATTTTTGACTTTTCTCTTTAACATGATGTTGTGCCTCTCTTCTGGCTTCTCCTTTCTTTCTCTTCTCATCACCAGAGGACGCTGACTATAGTAGCGGATTCCACCTAGGTGAGAGATGTTGTCTTCTTCTCTTCCCTTTGTCCTCTGCCCTCTTGATGTGGCTGTTCCATTGATGCAGTGAAGGCCTTTAGAGTTCCTCTCCATGCTTCCCTGATCCTTTAGCCCTCCCTTCATAGATCACGCTTTGTAGTCCATGCCATGTTACACTGAGAAATAGTTACCGGTTTTTCATAATGTGCTTGACATATTCTTTTAAAGCTCACTGTGTTCTTGGTACAACTGATTCAACTTGTACTCCCATGTAAAAACACAAAGAGTAGCTCTGTAGTGGTACACTAGCCTATGGGGTGCTATTTCTGCTCCTTTGCTGACAGCATGAGTGCACTGGCAGATCATGTCATGGATTTGCAGAATGTAGTAGTTATCCTGTTCTGCCTCTGCTGTGGGTCTGAGGACATCTTTGAGAACGGTTCTGGATGGATTTGGGTTAAAAGGACGGCTTGTTTTCCACGCTTTGTTCTGGAGGTCCGGCAGAGGGCCGGTCTCGTTGATGTGGTCCCGGTCAGACTTAATGACAATTACCGTGGCCCGCTTTGGTTCTGCAGCCCTTTCCAGAGAGCTGCTTCCAATTCTCTGTCTTGTACAGAAAATGTTCCCCATCATGTTTTTATTACCACTGTCATTTTCCCGACAAATCATAAGGTATCGTCCCTCTGGAGGACCACAGGCCGTACTTGCTGGCTCATGCACGAATCCTCTGTCTGTCCATTTCCCTTTTTTTTCTCATTTCTGTCTCTTTATTTCTTTTTCTGTCGCTCTCTTGCTCTCTGTATCCCATTCTGTCTATATTCAGATGTTAAGGTCAAGAGGTGAACTGGCCTCAGAGCTCTCTCTGCACACTACAGCGTTTAGACTCCAGATTTCACAGGATATCCAGTCCACATGTGAGTTTATAAATACTGATTTTGAGCCATGTCTGCCAAGCTCAATCAGGGTCACTTCCCTAGGCCGAACTATGCCAAACACCAGTCCATTTTTTCCACTCCTTTCTGTCCCCTTCAGGCTTGCCCTTACTGTCACCCTGCCTCCTCCATGAGGTCAATGACCTCAGCCTCTCCTCTTCCTCCTTGGTACCCAAACAACATCCAGCACTCTAGCGGGTTAGCAGCATTTCTCGACTCCAGCAGCCCAGAACGAGGTTTAACTGAAATGAGAGAACCTCGGGAGGAGGAGAAGAAAAAAAATTCTGAGTTATAATAACATCTTCTCTATGAGAGTACTTGCTGCATGGCTTTTCAGCCTGTTGGATGTGGTTGTATGATTTAGAGTTGGCCCGTCCCTAAAAGTTTGAAATCCTAGAACTTACAGATGCTTTTGCAATGCTACTGAGGTTGCATGGGGAAATAAAGGAGGAGGTGGGAGGGGGTAGGCAGTTGTTGTCCTTAGTTTTTGGTTTGTTTTCCCTTCATGCCTCTCTCAGTGATGCAACGTCTGTAAAGTACTTTGCCAAAAGTGATCCTCGAGCATGAGGAGGAAAACTGCCTCCAGTGACGCCTACTTATCAGGTCTTTCTAGACAGCAGTGCTTGGAGACTTTCATTTCCGCACAGAGAATTGAGAGTAGTCTGGACACCCAGGTCGCATCCAGGTGCACCAAGAGATTTGTTTTTGAGGTGATCCATCAGTGCGCTCGCCTTGAGTCACAAGCAGAAAATCCACTGCGCTGTGATAAGGCTGCGTAGGCACGGTGACACCTCACACTCTCACTAACATAATCCCAAAATTCCCAAAAGTCACACACTGAACATTCAGGGAAAGACGGGTGGATGGAGGGCATGCAAGAAGCTCCAAATCAGTTAAAGCTTGAACGGAGGGGGGCTGGGATATCCATCAGCCCCTCACGATCCAATTATGTCCAAGTTATGGAAAAAATGGAAAAGTGTTATAAACTGAAATAAAAACGCTCCATTTCCAAAATGAGATGAGTTCATCAGGCTGCAGGTTCAATAGTTGTGGACGTGTAGGAGCCAATACATTGGGATTAGTGAGTTTTTCCCCCAATCTGGGTCCAAACAGGAGGGAAATTTACTTTATAAGATTGAAATGATACGCATTTTCATAAATATCCAACATTTGGATACTATCGGAGCAGGTATATGCACTGGCTTAACAGGTGTGCTTTTATCAGCATTAGCAACAAACTATTCCAGCTGTTTAAAGACTCGGAAAAGAGACGTGGAATTTCCTTGATTGTGGTTTTGTTTTAGAGCGTCTTCTCTGTCTGAACATCAGACTGTTGAGACAAACAGGAAAGCAGGCATTTAGCCTTAGTACTTTTGGCACTCAGAGACCTCTTTTGGCATGTTGATAGTGGCTTTTTTTTTTTTTTTTTTTTTTTGCCAACACACAAGACATCAGGCATCGTTTTGAGACGAGGCATTCCTGAGCCCAAAGAGCAGTGGGATAAGACGGAGGGGAAAAACAAATAGCTCTCGACACAAATGGACCTCTTGCAGCCAAAGGTCTAGAGCCCTATTCCACCGTATAAGCCTGTAACACTTGGGTTGGGTACCACTTTCCAAATGCTTAGTGCGGGGGCTGTGGAAACTACTCCCAGAATGTGTTCTCCCCAGATAACACTCTAATGAGTTCACCACGGTGGACTGCTACACGTACATATTTCAAACGTCACACCAACGAACTTTACCTCTTGCTTTCATTGCGTTTATTAGTAAAGGAGTGAAGTGCACCGGCTAGGCTGAAATTTCACTGAAACTTGCTTTGTTAACGTCCCTAAAGTCCAGAGGTTGAGGCGGATACTGTATACACATACTGTTGTCCAGAAATACTTAAACGTTTGATACAATCAGATACATTAAAAACTTTACTACTACCATAATCCTTTTCACAGATGCCTGTTAGCAGTTGTGTGGAGGGAGCATTTGAAGGACACACGCCTGTCTATCTGGATGTGTCCACTTTCTTCTCTTTACTTGCTGCCCTTTTAGCATTCTTCTCTCTCTTCCTGAATCCTCTCCCAATTCCTTTCCTCTTCTCTCCTGATTCCTCTCCCAATTCCTCTCTTCTCATCTCCTCGAGACCTTCTTGAATCCTCTGGAGGCATTTTACAGTACATTATGTTGGCCCACAGTGACATGGCTCTACTTCTTGTCTTTACAGTAATGTCAGATCTCCAGAGATCTGGGCATGTTCATGTTTCCTTGTGTTATGCAGGCAAAGCAAATTGGTGATATATCAAGCAGAGCAGTCCTTCTGTCTGCCCCAGGCTTTTGTATTTTTGTCATTATGAGTGGCAACGCTCCTCTTCCTTTTCTTCACTCTTGGGGTAATAATGGCTGACAGTGTGGAAAGCGTCCTCCACCTCCCTCGCTGCCTACCATGAGCCTTCCTCATCCCTTCCAACCAAGCCAGTAATGGGCACGCATAATGAGTTCGAGAGAGCCGGTAATGCTTCCCACATTTGGTGCCCACGAACAGGACTAAGTGTTACTGCGTTAAACCGCAGCGTGCGGCATAGAGCCGAGAGTGTAATACTCACTTAATCCCCAGCTGCCATGCCTGGTTAATTCCATAGATGTCGTCTCCATTAGTCCAGATGAGAGAGGGCCCCCACCGGGAGAGCCCGGATGGCACTGGAGCTGTCAGCACAGTCTCCTATAGTTAGGCCACAGGCCCTAGATGGCGGCCCTCACTACACTGGGGCCTCGCAACAGGTGGTTTCACTATGAGCCTCCCTTTCAGCTTCACCGCACTTTTTCTCTCTCCCTCTCTGCAGAAAATGAAGTTTGATTGGAGGGAAAATGGCAGTCATTTTTTATTCTTCTCTGTGTTGTCATCTCACTGATCGCCTACGCGTGATGTCTGGAAGACCTGATGCTTGCATTGTTCTCAGGCTTCTCTTCTTTCAGACACCCATTGGCAAATGCATGACTTGAGTCTTTTTGAGTCATCTGTTTTTTTTTATGGACACTTGTCTTAATGCACTGTACTTTTTTTCTTTTACAGTTGCAGCCATGTCTTTTACAGGTGCGGGTTTGTAGCAATTGCAGCACAGGATGTTAGTGTCCGAGTGGGCAGTTTGTATTCACAGTTTGCAGAGGCCTCCGGGCGCTTTCTTTACGCACATGCTGAATTTCCTACGTGGCTGTTAGATATTATCATACTGGAAAATGGGCTTGCAGGACTGCTGGCGACGTCCAAGCAATTGTGTGTGTATGGCTGTGCGTAGTCTCAGCTTGTGTTTACACTGCGTTAAATGTGCTCATCTTATTTTCCTCCACTTTTTTCATGTTTCTGTTTTACTGAAAGGATTTGAATCAAAGTGTCTGTGTGTGAGAAAAAGAGAGAGTAGAGATGGTGTGTGTGTGCACACACGTAAGTGTTCAGTTGCAGTTTTGGCAATTACCCAGTCACAGCCTGGTGCACACCATTAGGAGGTGCGTGTGTGTGTGGGACTTAAGCAAGGAAACTTTAACTCCATACCCCAAGACACAGAACACTCTTTTGCAGAAAAATACACCAGGACACCGCCACTCTCATTCCAGCGAAATTCAAAACAGAACTATTGTCAACAAATTTGATTTGACCTGTCAAACCATTGAAAGAGGTATTGGATCTCGGTGCCACACATATCATACATTCCTTCTCTGCTAGTAAGCCTTATGCTTGAATCATGCTGTGACAAACATGTTGTTGTTCCAACATACCAGAGGCTTTTCATGACAAACAGGCAGACTTTCTCCATTTGAACTGGACTTGAATCAGTCCTTAATTCTGGATCACATTAATTTCCATCCCCTCTGTCTAATTCAGTCTCCATCAGTACTGAAAATGAGATGGTTGTTGGGGGGGGGGGTTGGGGAGGTATGGGGTGGTGCTCACTGCTGCACAAGGCTTTAATTTGTTTACCCTAGGCAGCTCTAGAGAGGGCAGGAGCATTCTCCCCATTGTTTGGATGGAGCTGTCTAGAAGGGTTTAAGTGATCTAGAGCGGCACTAGAGGGCCCCCCTCAGCTGAGGGATGGCAATTTATATTAACTGTAGAGCCTCGTAATGAATCCCTGTGCACCTGCCTACTCTGTGGAAATAAGCGGCGATTGCCCTTGGCCTGAGCCAATGAGATGGCAGCTTGTCAAACTCTTAATACAGATAGAATTAATGACTTTCATAGTATTACTTAAAGCCTAATTAGCCAGTAGTGTGTTTACGTTGTGATAAATGACTGACCAGAGTGGGGTTTTGGGTTTGAACTTTCAGAAAATTGACTGCTTGCTTTCAATAGGATATCATTAACATTATACTTTTAATGTTTATTGTAATGATGTCAACCCTTGTGGATATTGGTTACAGTTTGATGTCTTTACAGAAGAAATGCAGATGAGCGGTGTGTGTTTTCCACTGTGTGGCAGAGGCTAATACTCCCTGCGTTGGGGTAGGGGGGGTTGAGGGTGCTGAATGAGTAGATTAACCACAGGAGAAATGGCACAGACAACGTAAGCCACAACTTGCCCACAGTGGAACAAAGTCTGCCCTAAATGTTCAGTGTAACACTATATTCAGTACTCGGGCGCGTGTGTACGCTCATACGTATACACAAGCTCATGCAAAAACATTATTATTCTGCTCCAATGACTTACAGTGTGTTTCATTTGTAACTAAGCATAGGTCCGCAGCTCCATCCCTTATTAAAGGACTGTTTGGAAAAGAACAAGCTGAGAAGAATGCAGACTCTTTTTCTTTGCTGCAAGTCTGCACAGCGCCACAGTGGTTTGAAAATGTTGTGGAAAGTATTAAGGGGGCGGCTATCAGGAGCTGTTTCAACTCCTGATTCTTCTCTCAGTCCATAATTTTCATGCTGTCTTAAATCTTACCCTAGCATCTTGCGTCATATCTTTGAGTTCATTAATTACTGATTAAAAACTGCAATAATGAAAGAGAAGGCAGAAAACAACCCATGACCGTAAGCCGAAATAGGATATTAGACATCCTGGGTTCTGGAGATTTACTTCTTTTTAGGTTCAATCAACATCTGTCATAAATATGAAACCGTAGTCCTCAAATTAGGGCTAAATGTCTCCTTTTGATATTGTCATAGATTATCAGACCGAGGCGTGCACACTCTTGGATCAGTATGTCAAGACGCCTTTGCGCCAGCAGTCACGGAGGACACCATAAACCAATCAGAGATGACAGAAGTTGTAAAGTGACCCGAACACACAGGGCAACCTTTCCTTTGCGGCCAGCCAAAGAACACTAAATGACACACACATACCTCACAGCTATCTAAAATTGCAATGTGAACGAATTGCAAATCATAGCCTGACAGTTATGTGAACAACCGTTGACCAACCAGCAGTAAATTCACATACTGTAGCAGTCAATTACACGAAAAAAACATCCAGTTTCTTCCATTTCACACAATGATCCCTTAGCAGAAATCTGGCTTTAGAGACCACAAGACAAATATAAAAGAAACACAAGCATGAGTCACTCCTACTTTGATTAAAGCGGAAAAATTGTTAATGAGAAAACAGCCAGTAATGTTGTGTATAGCTTTTCACAAACTCAAAAGCCTTAAAACCTCACCACAGTCTCCAAGAGATATGTGCATGCACGGAAGAAGTGAAAGAAAGTCAACTACATGTCACCAGGGGAAAATGTGAGTAAAGTGTTTGAGGGTGATATCCAGGGAAACTGTTTGGCCGAGTGTTACTCTGTTCTTCTTTCACCTACAGCAAAGATAGCTGTCATAAAACTGAGCTGCACAATACAATATGAGGTATTGGACATCGAGCCGTGGAGGTGTTTGCCAAGACACTGAAACGACCATAAATCGAATTGCACAGCTGCGGGCTCATGTGTGCATACAGTGGTGTCGGAATTCAGACACCGTCATAGACATGCATACTGACACAAACATTTTTGTGATTTTTTTTTTGGTACCTTACAGATTAATGTGTTTTGTTTCTGTCTCCTTTCCCTTCCACTGTCATTTCATCCCGGTCTTCCAGCTGGGTTCAGGAGAAGCTTCCGTCTGAGCAGGCGGGACAAGAAGACCAACAAGTCCATGTACGAGTGTAAGAAGAGCGAAATGTACGACATGGCGGACGTGCCCACGTACGAGGAGGTCACCCCGTACCGCAGGCAGAGTGGAGCTAAACACAGGCTGGTGGTCCTAGTGGGTGAGTAGAGATCTGGACTCAAAAAACTTTATTAAAAAAAAGCATGTCACGGCTTACCTCACACTTTGTTTTTGAGATTAGGGGGTGGGTTCTACTGCTGTTAAACTTGGCACCATAGATTTTAATAAAATCCATCACCTCCCTGCGTAGTGACACTTGCAGACGACTGTGTGACTCAGAGTTCTGCAGCTCCAGAAGCCCCAGGTGGCCTGGCCTTGCCCTCCCACGACCCGCAACCCAGAAATGAGCTTCCCAATGCAGGGACTCACTCGCATTCATCCTGGGCCTCCTTAATTTAGACTTTTAGCACCCAGTGGAATCGACGGAGCAGACCTCATATTAATCAGTCACATTCACTGCTTTCATTTACGGCACCTCGCTCTCGATGTCCTTTCACTTTTTCGAGCCGACGGAATTGTTAACACTTGCTTGGAGGAGCGGGTGTTACAAAGCCCTCCAAAGAGCTTCATAACGTGCCAAGGTCTTGAAATGAATTTAGCGGTTTCTCATTCTGTGTTTGTGGTTGGAAGACGAGCGTTGCCAGTGAATGCTGGAACAATATGCTAAGCCAGGTGCAACAGTAAAGACTTAAATCTTTCTCAGGACCAACTGTACCATCAGTGAGTTCTAGGCTTTTCCACATTTTCCTTTTTAGGTTTGTTACTTGTAACAAAGAATGACAAGAATGTCCCAGACACAGATGGAACAAAAAATTCCCCAAATTTTGAGTGCAATTCCTTCCAATCAATTCATCGAGGGACGAGATACACTCAAGGAATGAGGACTCAAAAGTCTGTTCCACTCTTCATCTTTTCATTTCAGACATTCCAAAAGGAGTTTTTAAACATTCGTGAGGTTAATCTAGAAATGAACACCACTGGCAACAAGGTTTCAAGGTTGTTGTTTTTTTTCCTCACGCATGCTCTCTGCAGAGGTGTGCTCCTGAGCCTGATTGACCAGGCCTTGGTTCACTTAACTGTTCCACGCAGAGCATGGACTTCATCAGACGTGTTGCTAATTAGCGAGCCCATTTTCCTGCCAGCATGTCACAGCCTTACACAGAGGATGCTGAACCTCTCCCACCTGTCATGCTAATGTAAATATTTTCAATTAACTTCCATAATTTGGAGGACAACCTATGGACAATTTCACACGTAACGAAGCGGAGGGCCAAGGAAAGATCTGCTTTATGTTTCTCTGCCCTCCCTCTCTCCTTCCTCCTCCCACCGGACTCTCTTGATTTCTCTTATTAGAGATCTTTTCTCTGTAACTGCTCTTGTCTTTTTCTGTTCAGGGGTGCGACACTTTATTCCTCAATGTAAGGGCAATGTTTTTAACGCTTGAGAAAATCACTCTCCACTAATAGTATCTGCTCTTCTTCTTTTCTGTTAAGCAAGTTGTTTGGTTTGAAAACTTCAGCCCCTGTTGTGAGTCCTAGCTGCATATTTTCAGCTTCAGACCTGTTCTCTGCCCTTTTTCAATCCCAGCCATTGACCTTTCACAGCACATATACAGTGTACAATAATGATGGCAGAAATACCACTCAAAATCTTTTGTACTTTTAGTCTGTGATTACAGAGGTAGACAAAAGCCACCAATTTTAAATGTTGTGTTCTGAAACTACAACAGCCAGCAGACTTTATCAGCTATAGCTAGCTGCATAATGAAGCTAGCATTAGTGAGTTGGACTCTGTGATGTACATGATATTATGCTTCCACACAGTTGGACACAGTGGATGTGCTACTACATTTTTTCGAACATAATCTGTAACCCCACATAATAACATAGTTGGCTAATGATATGCCGCTCTTCACTTCACTGGAAGTAGCTTGTATACTCCTATAAGTAGAAAGCTAGTTAGCTGGACATGCTAACAACTGCAGCTTATGTTAGAGCAGATAAACACTCTGTTTAATCCGTTCCACTTCTGCTCTTGTGTTTTTGGTTTTAAAAAGTAAAAAAAGACGACTTATTATTGCTCTTACTGCGGCCCATTGACCGCCTTTAACATGTGGAGAAATCTTTTCAGGAATGCCTAAAGGCGTTTCTTTATTAATATGGACGCACAGGTCCACAGTACCCACTAATGAATGACCTGCTGCCCACCTCTTGCACTTAAATGGAGCACACAGTCTGAGATCTGTTTCAAAGACAAATCAAGATGCTTATCTGTGTTTTTATACATTTTAAATCAGACAGCCAATAAAAATATATATTTTACATAGTGCATGCATAGTTTGACTGAACCACTGATGGTTTTGAAAGAAATCTGATTATTTAACCTGACAAAATGGTGTGCTGATTTCCACATTTCCTTGTAACTTGACACACTGAACTTAGAGTAATATTTTGATGAATTGAAGGTTTGTAGTTTGGGGTTTAGCCCTAACATATTTCAAATATACTGATGCCTAAGTGAATGCTTATGTGGTATCCAAATATATAACATTGGAGCTCTATTTGAAGACTTCCCTCCTGTTGAAAATGTAGTAGCAGTGTATTGTTAATGATCTGTGGTTACCACACTGCACCACTGTCATCCTTTAAATGTGGTAGCAGCAACGCCAGCACTGTGTGTAATGCTGTAATATACCCTGCCCTGGATGTGAGGCAGGCTGGGAGGTTTGAGGTCGGGTCGTGGCTCTGGGGCCCGTAGCTGGGCCTCGTTGGGCCCGGCCTCGGCCTCTCGGCGCAAACTGCATGCGATGTGCTCCGCGCTTGGCCTGGAAGTTATTAAGCTTGCGATATTAAAGGCAACTTCTCTAATGAGTGCGGTAATGAAGTCTGACACTTTTACTGGCACGGCAATCTGCAAGGCCAGAAGTACTGCAAGAGGGCCAGCGAGAGAGACAAATGGGGGAGGAGAAAACACATAAACACAATGTAAATACTGCAGCTTAGTTCAGAAAATTTGTAAGAGTTATGACTTTTTTTATTGTGGCGTTCAGATTTATAATGTTGCTGTTGTATTGGAGCATTGTTTGAAACAAACAATGCACAAAGAGGTGGCGTGTTTAAGGTCAGACGATGGAACAGGACCACAGGGCACTGCTTCTGCTTGTAAAAGACCTGGTGGTGGGCCTGTTGGGCCCCCTTGGCAGGCGGTGGTACAGCTGGAATAAGCTTTAATCGCCATCTGAGGTATTCTGATGAAGGCCTGCTGCCATGCATCATTGATATCACAAGTGGCAAGCAAGGGAGCGATGTACAAGGTGAAAATGGTTTTACAAGCATGTAGAAGTGGGGCCGTTAGTCATACCAAGGGTAGCACAAACGGCTGTGTCGGTCCCCTGTGCCCGGGCCCTGATATCCACGCTCAGATTCAAGCAAACAAGCTTGTGTGGAGGTTTGTGGCCTGCCGGGAGGACTGTCTGCACCAGTGTGATAGGGCTCATAAAAGAGCCTCTATTACCACGCTCTGCCACCTTCAGCACCTACAACAACATTGGTCCACAGCCTTGTTCAAACAGCGGCGCTGCATTCCTCCCGCGCTCCCGAAACAAATTCAAAATGAACTCCATTTCCTCATCTTAATAAATCACCCAGGCTCTCAACCCCGAGGTTCTGTGACTTTTTTTTCCTCGCTGAAAAACTCCCTCTCCCCAGCTAAGATTGATTGCTGTCTTAGCTTGGCCATGTGCTTGTTTATGTGAGACAGTAACCACAGAATGCCTCGCGCCGTCGGTCCAAAGAGGGTCGGGGTATTTTTCTCTATTTTTTTTTTCTCTCTCTCCCTCTTTTTGAATTCACATTGGAGTGTGTGAGTGCGCTGAGGAAACAGCTTTTATCACTTACAGCAGTCGCACAATAGGACCCAAACCATGTGTTGCTGGGTGCAGAAGTAAAGGGAAAGCATAGGGTGTGAATTTGTCTGTGTGTGAAGGCTGCCAGTGTTCAGAGATTATACTTAAAAGAGCCTTGTTGTCCACACCTATTTATCAGCTTGTGGATCACTCCAAAACCTTCCTGCTTCACACCAGATGAAATGTAGAGGAACGGCGCAGATAGCACGAGAGGAAACAGGAGCACTCTTTCTCTTAGAAATACAGAGCATTTTTTTTCTCCCTCTCCCTCTTTCCACCTTATCCGCATCGCTGAGTGAACTCATTGTCCGTTTGTTTTAGAGGAGCGGCCTGCTAAACACATTTGCCTGGAGAAACGAATTTCCAATAGGGTTTGATGCGATTGTAGTGCCTGCCCAGAACGTCAGGCATGCGAGGAATCTCGAGCCCAGATCAAGCGCTGTCTCTAACTGTCCACACACGGCAGAGCTGTGGTAAAACACTGAAACGCAGAGCCATTGCACTTGTAACTCCAAAACTGATTTCTTGTCCAGTTCGTCAGAGACACTGATGCCAGTCGGTTCAAATTAGGATGATGTTGCTCCCTGGTAACGAGCACCAAAATACTGGAGAATGGCTTTTGGCGACAGAGTAGAAAAAGAGACTGAGGGAAAACTGTAAAAGAAAAGAGAACATTTGGATATTGATTCAGTGACTTCCATCAAACCAAAACCAGTATAAACAAGGTTCTTAGATTGAAAAAACATCTATATCCCTGCATTTACAGGTACTAACTCCATTTGTGCTTGAAATAAGGACCTAAATACTGTATGTTTAATTTATTCATTAATTTATTTGTACAAACCAAAGCTTAATATCCAAATTAAAGGTGCAGTAGGTATTTCTTTAGAAAAATAACTTTTTGTCATATTTTCTGAAACTTCTTCTGGCTCGTTCTAGTGCTCCTAATGGCATTTGCAAGAATCCACTGGGCCTGAACCAAAACAACCAGATTAGACCACAATCAGAGCCGAGAGAGCTATAAAGACACATTGTGTTGGAGGCTTGAAGATCAGTTAAGTTGATTGTGGAGTCTCATTCCCAGGTCCCAAAGTGTCTGTATTTGACGCCCTGGGAATGAGACTCAACAATCAATTATATTTCTTGGCTCTGATTGGTTGTTTTCGTTCAGGTCCGATGGATTCTTGCAAATGCAATTAGGAGCACTAGAACGAGCCAGAGGAACCTGATTTTTTCACAGATTATCTGTCTCATATGCTACTGTCAGGATATAGGGAAAGTTTCAGCAAATATGACACAAAAAAGATATTTTTTAAAATTACCTACTGCAGATTTAATTTCATTTGTTGGTGAGTTGGCTATTAAATGCTAGACAGCCACTCAGCTTGTGGAGCCAGAGATGGATCAATAGTCAATACTCCAATAGTCTCTCCTGTCTTCCCCTCTCCAACTCATTGCCTCAGTTTCCCCACTCAGGATGTGATGGAAAATCCAGCTGACTTGCAACAATATGGGAAAAGGCTTCCTTACCTCGTCTGTGTACCTTTATTAGAGGTTCTGCCAAACTACAATGAGACAGGAACTGGTTCAAAACTAACTGTAACTGTAGGATTCCTGGAGCTTCATCATATTAAATCAATTATCTTTGCTCCAACAGGCTTTTACTGGGTTGATTGTGTTTTAATAGAATATTAAATTAAATTCACACTGTGGTAAATTGATTTAATATTGCATAACAGAAATACAGAAAGATTTTCCCTTCCTTGGGAAAAAAAAACAGTGACTATAAATACAGTAAGCACAGTCACTGCCACAGAAAGGTAGAGAACAGTTTAAGATTAGACAAGGTAAAACTGTATTGATACCAGAAGGAAAATTCACATGACAGCAGCACAGAGACAAAAGGTAAAAAAAAAACAAGACTTATTTGTATGAAATGAATAAAGAAGAAAGTAAAATATTAGGGAGATAACATTTAAGAAAATACTATCTCACTGAAAAGTAAAATATAATATATTACAGTATATAGTGATCTATAGCTCATACAGGCATGTAAAATAAAATAGTGTTAGATATGTAACTACTAGACAATAGCTCCTATAGTGATAATATATATAAGGTACAGTTGTATTGTTATAATGCACTGTAGTGTATTGTTTACTTTTGTTTAGAGGGACAATTCACCAATTTTACACATCAAGTTAAGTTAACTCATCATGAGCGCTATACAACCAGTGAGATTGTGGAATTGTTTCTGTGTGTGTCCTGTGGCTCTGAAGAGAAAAACAACCCTGTTGGTGATGAGGGTTACTGTATATTGACTTGGGCTTGAGACTACATATTTATAACAGGACGTCTGTGTTACAGGCTGGGGTCTTGGACTTTGACGGGTGTGGGGGTTTGCCGGAAGGGTTTAATGAAAGAAGCTATCAAGTTGCATTATGGGAGGAGTAGCATCCAGTGTTTTTGGAGTTGATACATACCAAGAACTAAAAGTTAGTATATGTCAGCCTCTGCAGTGCACTTTTCCACATTAAGTGGAGAGGGGAAAACATTCTGATGGCAGTATCTGTCTTAGTCTTGATATATTCTGTGACTTCTGTCATTTTCATGCTGTGTTTACTTGTTTGTGTTTGTGCAGGGCCCACAGGCATCGGTTTGAATGAGCTTAAGAGGAAACTGTTGATCTCAGACCCCCAGCACTTCAGTGTGACCATCCCACGTAAGTTCACTCATTCCACTGAGGTTAAGTTGCATTCGTCTTCCAATCCCTCCTCTCTGCATGTTTCTCCTTTCTTATCTGTGTGCAGCTGTCACATTGTGTCCACCATAAGCCTTTTACCAGACCACAGTTTTAGATCAGCTTATAAGAAAGCCCAGTGGACTGTGGGACATTAGAAAACTACAACAGCAAATACAGTAATTCTATTCAACCTACAATAAGAAGACTTTGACGGACCTTGTATGTTAGGCTTACAAAACAAGGAACATTTTGCTTCAAAATAATACAGTGTCAGTTGCCTTTATTCTCTTATTCTGTCTTATCTTAATCTTAATTAGAACAGAAAAATGAAGAGCAAGTTGACAAAATAAAATTCATTATCTTTTTATTTGATTACCTTTAAAAAATGCATATTTTAAGATCTTATTTTGGGGCATTTTTTTGCTTTTATTTTGATAGTGAGTAGAGATAAAGACAGGAAATGGGGGAGAGAGAGAGGTGTATCACATAAGAATCACCCCTAGCCACTGTATTCTGTAAATGGAGTCTGGCTTGTTCTCTAATTGAAAACAAACACATCTTGCTGTAAGTGAGCACTCGGTGTACGTGTGGACAGCTTACTGTAAACAGCAAGATGCTCAGAGAGATAAAATAAGCAAACAAGAAGAAGACACTGATCATTTATCGGTGTTACCTGTCTCCAGAGGAAGGGCCCTCCTCAGACATTAAATAACTGACACTACAGCTGTGTTGTCATGGGGACAGGTTGCCTCCCTCTCTACTCTTTTGAATTAATTTGTGCCCAAGAAGCCTCTTGTACATCTGTCCGCCGAGACAAACACATTGAAAACACATTCTCGGAGAAATGTAAGCATTCGAGATGCCAGATCAAATTCCGACAGCACAGCGCCCCGGTGCACCCTGTGAGTTTTTAGCAACAAATCAAAATAATCACTTTAGGTGAAGGATGTTTAGCTTTCTTGCTCCAGTTAAGTTTTTGCAATGTGTGAGAGTGCTTGTACTGTTTGAGCGATGAAGGTCCAGTCTGAGACACACACACACACACACACACACACAGAGGGAGCTGTCTGGCAGTGAGTAACACCCAGGGCAGCTCTCAGGCAGCACGGCTGCTCCTCTCAAGGCCCAGGCGGTTGTTTCTCCTCCTGTGTAATTGTCAGCTTTTCACAGTCTGCCTGACAAGCTCCCAATGATGGAGGAGCGTGCGTTTTTCTACCTCCTGAAGACATGCCATTCCACTGCTTCACCAATTGGCACTGAGCTACCCACTCTCCTTTCTTTCTCAGTTTATTTCTCACTTTCTTTCCGTCTTTTTCTGTCTCTTTCCCCCGCTGCCTCCTCCCTTTTTTTCTCCTTTTAAGGACCCAACGACAGCTTGCCATAATTCTGAACACCATCCAGCCCTGCTGCTCTCAGAGCCTTGCAAACTTTTTACTTTTTTGCAGTTCTGATGTCCCAAAGCCAGCATGTTGGGACAAATAAATCTTTCTGATTTATACATTTAAGCAGGGCAGTGGCATTAGTAATTGCGTAGTTACCATCTGGGGCTTGGAGGGAAACTGCGACATGAGTTTAAGGAAATATGAGGACCACTGATATTAATTACTGTGTTTGTTACATGCCGTGTGGCATAATGGATGTGTCCCAGTCAAAGTCTGACACTTGAAATGTCCCTGGTATTAAAATCCCATCGGTGGGGCCGTTTTTTCCACAAGGCATGTTAATTGTTCTCAAATGTGACCTGTGATTCTAAGTTTAATAGAGCCCAGACAGCCTGATTCTGACCCATATAGAGGACGTATGGCACAAGTCCTGGCTCTCATTGAGAGGAAAGAGACTCGGAAAGTATCTCGTCTCCCTCTTTTTTAATGTTTGATCGCTGCCAATGGACACATGGATGTGTTTAACACTTGCTGTTGTTTCGGATTAAGCCCGAAAGCGTTACCCCTTTTTTGTTAATTTGAAAACCGGAGCTTTGGAGACCACCGGCTTGTGGCCCCGGTTAAGATTTGGGTAATTTTTTCTCCCTTTCTCTTTGCTTGTCGCTGTAAAATGTAAACCAGCCGTCTAAGAAACACAAGGAGCACTGCAATAAGCCATTAGAGTAGGGGGTTAAACATTTTGATTCCAGTCCAAGTTTACTGATATTTTCCATGATTTGGGATTGAACGGATGCACATTCTTTTGTTGCACTGTAATTATTTTCTGTGCCACAAAACAGATGCCAAAATAACGCATGGTGGATGGTGTTGGTCTAACTACCAAGGGGCTGTCTGGCACTGTGTCTTACACGTTTCTGAATGGGAGGTATAAGTATATGTTATCTTATGACAAGGCTGTTTTGGCCTTCTCCTCGTGTTTTTCCTACTGTTGTCTGGGGCTGATGACAGAAAGTCATTGATCTTCCTCAGTGTCTTCTCCACCACAGTTGGATTTATGGCTGTCTTTCCCTCTCAAGCGAGTGACACATTGTATAAATCACACCATTGGTTTTCCATGAACCCTGTAGATCAGTCTGGACCATACAAAGGAAAGGCACTGGTCCACTACCAGGGCACAGCCTCAACACATGCTGACGAAAAGAACAACTCAGAGGAGAGTAAAGCAGAACTTGGCAGTTTTGGTTGCAGGTGATAAAAGTTTAATAGTTTGTTTTGGAGCTGGTCAGAGTGTCTGACGGGTGCGTAACTCTCCCCTCTGACCTTTGAAGCGCTCCTGAAATGAGCCGGAGTGTGAGTCGACCCCTTGACCCTTGCAAATCCACCAGCCCTGTCTGCTCGCGTTCCATCCACGTGCTGCCCCCACCACCCATTTTACAGCAAAGCTCTATGGTTTACTGCCAAGTAAATGTAGAGACTTGATGTTAATGAGAGCTCCCAAACTCAATTACCTTACAGCGGCTAACACTGGAGGCTAACGCTACTGCTTCTGTTTCTACAGGCACTGCAGCCACATTACAAGAGACAAATTTAATAAGAGCCAGTAAACCACTGCTGAATGTCAGTTAAGTGTCTGAGTTTAGTGCTGCAGCACTACAGGTTGTGTATTTTATAGTGCTATTACACAATAATATATACAAGGGTTGGCATGGCCCAGCGTGCTGTGTTTCAGACTTCCAGCGATGTTAATAAGGGGCTCAGTTCAGATGCTTTCAGCCCCAACAGTGAGTCAGACAGTCTGGGTTTGAGGTAATCACTGCTTCTCCTCTGCTCTCTCTCTCTCAGACACCAGTCGGGCCAAGAGGAACCAGGAGGCCGACGGCGTGGAGTACCACTTCATCTCCAAACACCTCTTTGAGACGGATATCCACAACAACAAGTAGGTTTGTGAAAGTGAAGAAATAAACTAATGACAGACCCAACACACTGTTCAACTTTCACATTTTAACTTTATACAGTGAGCATGGGCTGCAGATATTCATGATGTCAATTTTTTCAACTTAAAACAACGTAAAACCTGCCTCTGCTGCACAGGGTGCACACAGCAAAGTTTAAAGCTTCCATATTTTATACTTTTCTGGTGTTTTATTTGAAGTTTTAGATAAATTTGTTGTTTTAAGTACCAAAAACCATCTCAATCTCCTTTCTCACGCAAGAACAGGACATTCTGTGTTGTGTTTTGTCTCTTTGTCTGACACAGTTTCTGAATACTAGCTGTTTTTATGTCCGTGGATTGAACATTTTGATACTTTCACAGTATTTATTAGCATCTAGACCTGCTTTATAATCAAAATATTCATGGAAATCTCAGCATTGAACCATTAAACAGGTTCTACCATATGCTGTGGTTTTTCAGCCACACTGTAAATATATCCAAGTTGTTAAATATTTTTTGCTTCAATACACTCTCTGATATACAACTCATACATCACACACTTAGTTTCATTTCATTTAAGTATCCCCAGCTCTATGATAATGTGGTGCTTATTTTTGAAATGTATAACCCACACCCACATTCCATCAACCCCCATTTAACACATAAACTGTTTAATATGTTACCACTTTATTCTAAAACTATTAGGACTTTTTTTTCTATTATTATTATAACTTTAGTCTCAAACATTATATAATCATCTAAATAATCATTTAAAAAAGTATTGGGTTTTTTTATTTGTCAATTAATTAGTTCCATTACAATGACATATAAAATGGAAAACCAGCAAATCATCACATCTGAGAAGCTGGAACTAGCAAATATTTGACATTTTTGCTTTATAAATTACTTAAACCAATAATTTATTATCAAAATTGCTACTTCTTACCCCAACTATTGGATTAATAAACTGATCTTTCAGCCCTGATTACATAGTTATATTCCAATCACATGTATACAGTGTTTAATGTCATTTTAACTATTTCAAAGGTTAACAGACACTGTGTTCATAATGTGTGAGATTTGAGGAGCCCATCTATCTATCTGTGCTCTGGACCACTAAGAGGCAGTGCAGCGGTGAGAGCAGCAGTCTTTCTGGTCCGGCACTTGCTGCCACTGTTCAAACACAGCCTCCCTGCTGTCGTCTGTGTGTCTCTGTAACTGAGTGTGAGCTGGTGTTGACAGGGCCGGGCCCTGTGTTGGTAACGGATCTCCAGACAGTGGCCCCAAGGTCTCCTGTCTCTGCTTCCTCCTTTCCTTAGGCGCTCTCTCTGAATCCAGCCACACCACGGCCCGCCTTGACATTTGCGGCCAACAAATTGAAATGCAAGTTGTAATAGTCATAAGAATGATTGATGCCTTTCTGCCGGTCTCACACGAGCTGGAAAGGGGGAAAAAAGATATACTGTAGGGTGCACAAAACATTTATGCACGCAAACACACACACATGCACCACTTATGACATAGAGGGAAGCCTGTGGTGGTGAGTGCATATGGAGTGTCAGAGCATGCAGAGAGAAGAAGGGAAAAGGGGGGCTGTATATTTAGGCCATGTTGCGGTGTAGGTCGAGGCATGCAATGTTTTTCAGGGAGTCGGAGGGGTGAGTGACAGAGCTGTGATGTGGGGTGGATGCGTGGGACACTCCACGCTGAAATTACAAGGCAGCAAAGTAGACGAGGAGTGAGATGAACTTGTTTGCGTTATGCCTCATTGCATGCAGCAGAAACAATGCGCTCTGTGCAGAAATAAAAGGTCTCTGAATTGGGGCCACAACAACGTGTGTTTAGCTTGAACAACTTTCCCAAGGGAAGCCCTGTTCTGTGTCAAAATGGCAACAATCCATACTCTCAATATAGCCGAACCTCCACTGGCATGCCTTCCTGTAATCTATATACCTTCTCCTGACGACTGCAACGCTGCAAGGTGTGAGTTTCTGACACAGGCTACTGTAAGCTCTTAAATGAATTTCCCATAACCTAATATGAGGTTTGTTAGACGCTTAAGTCTCCCTTCTTTTAAAAAAAATGCTGAGTAAAACTTTCTTACATGGGCAATTACCATAAAACTCTCTTTTTACATGGCATCAGTCACACTGAGGCAGTCATTCTGTCCGACACTCGTCATGAGCAGACTGCAAGCATACCACGCAGTCCTATTAGCTCCAAATTCTTTCCACGTCGTTACTCTCCTCGCTGCCTTTTTTCCTTCTTGTTTGCAGCTAAAAATACACTGGCTGGTGGCTTTTTTTTCTCATGACAGTTGATTGGTGTGAAAGGGGGAAGATTATCTGGTGGAAAAGTGTTTGTTTGCTTGCGCCTATGCGGTTGCTCTCTGGGCTAAAACCCTGGTGGATTAAAGGAGGGGAGGTTTTGGCATTCGGGGGCTTTGTGGTTCTTCTGGAACAAACAGGTGTTACTGATTGAAAGAGTAGCGTCGGAGATTATATAAAAACATGCGCGGCCAAAATGTCTGTTTTTTAAGTTCTGCTGGAGAATGCTATCTTCAGATCTGTCAGCGGTTGGAAGAGTAATCCTCCTGTCTCTGTGGATTTGTAGGGTTTTATATATCATTATTTCGAAGATGAATCTCAGGAGTGTGCTGACACAGTCGACCAGATTAGGCTGAGATTCTAATGTTACTCCCGAGGGACATTAGTGTTGTATTAGATGCTAATCCCCACTCAAAGATGTTTGGAAAAGGTGTTTTCTTGCTCAACAATCTTCTCTTTTTTTTTCCATCTCAGGTTCATCGAGTATGGCGAGTACAAAGGGAACTACTACGGGACAAGTCTAGACTCCATACGATCTGTCCTCTCCAAGAACAAAGTGTGCCTATTGGATGTCCAGCCTCACGTGAGTGACACAAACCCTTTCTCTCCATCCCATTCTAATCTCACCATCCCACCATCCCTCTCTTCCCTCTTCTCTGTATTTTTAGCCCTTTGGCACCTCTGCCCCTACCTATCTCGGAAGCAGATCTCTCTCTCTCTTCCCTGGGCCTTGGCTGCTTACTGGGTTACCAAAGCGGGTTTTAAAGGGGGCATTTTGAGGGAGCAATTACCACTAATTTCCTCCATTTGAAGATTTCCTCTTTGGCTTATGTGTCTTGGGTGGTGGTGATCAGACCCTACACAAATGGCCGGCTTGTCACTGAGCCCCGACAAACCCCCTGAGCACAATTTCCATGAATCCAGGGCCGGGCCCGTATCGTCCAGCCTCTGCCCCAGCAGCTCCTCTCTGTTTGTTTTTACTCAGTGGATAATGACACACAGGCACAAATACACCATTATATAGATTAGGCTGGCATTTTCTCAAACCACCCCGGCTTGAGCGGCAATGCGACTCAGCCCGAGAGCCCTCGGCCGAAGTGTGTGAGAAAGAGTCTGTGGAAGCTCATGTGGGTGTATGTGCAGTTAGTTATGTGCTTTTTTGTTTTTGGCATACATTTGTGGTTTTGTGTAAGCCAATATTCATCCCCCCCTACCTTTACTTTGAGCCCCTTCTCTAACATGACTCATGGATCAGAATAGTGGCAGTGTCAAAGCATGTTATTGCTCCCATGCTGACTCGGCTGCGATGAATGCTTCCCAGTGGTTCTTCTCAGGCCCTTCCTTTGGGTTTTTATCCATCTTCCTATCAGTTGTGGTTTTGGACCCACTGCCTATTAACACAGTGAGAAGCCCTGATCGCGGTGCCAGAACCAGGGGAGAGCCTGAAGCCTGACGCCACCACTAACCAACTCTGACCTCTCTTCTACCTCTTGAGAACCAGATTGGTGGCGTTGTTTCATGCAGTTGCCACCAGAAAGAAGAGACAAGAAGGCCAGGCAGATGTAGACAGGAATGTATCCTCCGCTGTCTTCTAAAAGAACCACATGCACTAGATAACCAGAGGCCTGTTTTTTGTTTCACCCACCCATACATTAAACCAGTGGTTCCCAACCTTTTTGGTTTATGACCCTTTAAAATGCGGTAACCCATTGTAAGGTTGTCACGATACCAGAATCTTAACCTTTGATACAATGCTGGATTTCCAATAGTTCAGTCATGGATGGCATAGTTCTGATTGAAGATCTGTTTTATTTTTAATATAACTTTGGTACTTTCGATACTGTCAAATATATTATTAACAGATATCGTATTGTTTTAAAGACAAAAGTATCTTAATATTGAGACTATTGACAACCTTGACCCACTGTCATGAGATGTGACAGCTTACCCAAATACTATTTTCTCGATCTCAGATTGATTTGAGTTAGAGGCCTAAAGATTATTTCAGTAATTTTATAATTAATAATAAAGTAAAAGTTAGAGCAAAGTGTAATATATGAAAAAAAAGTGAACGGGGACAAGAAGTGCTCAGAATCAGGGAAAGTTGGAACATCTACGTTTTCATGCAAACTGAGCAAACTAAGGACTCCATGATACAGTTGAAAGCTCCAGAACCAAAGTCTAAGTGGACTTTGAACTAAGATTTGAGCCACATTAGCAGCATGGTTTTAGAGGTGGCAATGCCGGTTGGTCGTTCCACACATCACTTTGGTTCAGACTGAAATATCTCAACAACTATTGAATGAATTGTCAACACGATGACGAGGACCTTTCTTGTTCTGATGCCATTAGGTTAATGGCCTTCTTGTTTGCTTGATGGCATCGTTTCACACCCTTCCTTTGCTTTTACATTCATATTTGTTTTCCTTTTCCTCTGTCCAGACAATAAAGCACCTGCGGACGGCAGAGTTTAAACCCTTTGTGGTGTTTGTGAAGCCTCCTGCGATCGAGAGATTGAGGGAGACCAGACAGAATGCCAAAATCATATCAGGCAAGGACGACAAGGGATCCGCCAAGCCATTCACGGTAAGAGAACGTGACAAGAAAGTTTATCTCTCACGCTGAATCAGACATTGATCACCATATGTTGTTTACAGTTATTCAAACAGCTTGAAGTACCAGATGGGTCAGGTTGGCCTTAATTTAGACAATCACAGGAAGTCAATTTAATATACTTTTCATTGAGTTGCTAACACCCCAGCTGGTACCCCCAAACTGGATGATATTTGTAAATGCTATTCAGATTAGATTAAGTGAAATGAAAGTTTAATGACCCCTGTGAGGAAATTGGATCACTATAGCAGAAAATAACAGGATACAGCTAATAGGATATACATTAAGTAAGGATAAAGGGGGGATACTAAACATACAGCCAGAGAGCAAATTGGCATCCAAACACAGTCAAACACTATATGACTGTTTAAGATGTTGACATTTATACGTTGAAGGATGATCAGTCACATGAAGGATGTAGCTACGCACCAATGATGCGATGGTGTTATTACTGTCGAAACACATGGCTTTACACCCGACAGATTAGCAGCAAAAGAAATAACAGAAACACTATCTGGACCCTGTTCGTGTACAGTGTGTGAGTGATGAGGTCATCCCTCAAGCACCTATATTCCACCCCAACCGGGACGCAGATGAAAACAATTAGGTGTTCGGTGCTGCTGTGAAGTTGCCAGGTGTGGGAGCTGGGGGTGGGGGTTCGGGGCGGGGGTGTGGGTGGATGATGGTTTTCCCAGCCCCGTCAGGGATCGGCGCTCGCTCACTCGCTCGCGTGTCTCGCTCGCCACAGGCAGCACTAAGGCCAAGATCCCAGTCAGCAACGCACCGGACATGGCCTGATGGGACACCAGGAGGTAAGAAACACGAAGAGAGAGGGAGGCCGAGAGAGAGCTGGAGACTGACTGACCGCAGAGTCACACCGTGAAGGATGAGTGAAAGAAAGGACAAGTGGAGGAGGTGATAGGGTGTGAACTGGCAGAAGGTGTAAATCCATCGTGGTGAGGTTTCATTTACGGTTTTTATTAAAAACATATGCAAATAACAGAAAGACGACTGAAATAGTTTTTAGTGCTTTTAATATTCCCCACCTTCGCTGTCCTTCAACCCCACTCTTATGCCACTTACAGCTTACAAAGTTAGTTGACATAAATGGCAAAAAACCTCCAGGTGTCTAGTTTCCATGACCAAATTCCATAATCATTTAACATTTAAAAATGGTACTTTTCATTGCTGTTAGAATTGTAAGTATCTTAAAGAAGAGCATACATTTCCTCATGAAAAAGATCATGAAAAGAGATTCTCTCATTCTATTAATTAATGCTGCATAACTAAACTTGGGATGGGGCTGTCAGCTCCCATTCATTTTCTGTGAGAATCAGCAAATCCCTTAAAAGGAGCCTGATGGGATAGCTTGCAGCGAGGGACAGACAGGTAGTGGGTAAGATAAAGCTCAAATACATGCAGAGTGTATGTAGAAGGTGGCACCAATCACCAATAACCAATCACAGCTGAGATTGACCCGCTCATATATTTATTGCTGCTTGTTTTCTCTGAAAATAACACTGGAAACACTAGAGATGCACCGATCTGTATTATTGTGACAGCAAACTGTATTTTGGCTGAATAAAATAAGTCCTTAATGCAGCAGCCCGGGTTTGATTCGACCCCACAGCCCTTTGCAGCACGTCATCCCCCTTGCTCCCCACTCCTGTCTCTCTTCAGCTGCTCCTATCATATAAAAGCAATAAATAGCCCCAAAAAAGAGCCATTTTACACCTGAAAAAATGTCTGGAGCCACAAAACATATTTGACCCTTATAATACTAAGATCAAGCATATGGGTAAGCCAGCAGCGTTGGTGATGAAAGCAAAGAAATCAGTCCATGCACCAATAAATTCTCTCCTCCAAGACTTTTGGAGCTAGCTATGGAGGCTCAAGACTAGTAGCCACCACTATTGTGGTTTGGCAAACTATAAAGAAAAGGGTACCAGGTCAGGATATAAAGATATTTTAGCTGACACACTTCTTTTTGTTTATTTTTTATACACATTTTTACCGTTGGAGAACAATAGGAGCCACTGGAAAGGGGCTGAAGAGCCGTATGTGGCTCTGGAGATACAGGTTGCCTACCAATGCTTTATACAACCCATGGCAACCCTAACACGATGGGTAATCTCCAACTTATCACCGTCCAATGATTATTATATCGAAGAGCTGATATCCTATCTTTATCTAAAGGCATATTATCGTGCCAGTATGATCGGGGGCAGTTCTTTGGCCCGGAGTCATCCTCCCCCTGAGTGTGTCGGTTCAGTCAGCGTGAAGCGAGGTCACAGTCGAAGGTCGGCTCAGACTCCGAACATCTCTTAGATATTTTACTTCCCTGTCAAACCTTTAACACTCCCCTACAGGCACAAAGTCAGCTCGCATTAGTCACACAGTGAAATATCATTTTGCCCCTGTCTGCTCCTCATTTCCCAGCAGGGGTCCTGAGAACAATGAGCTTTAGTTGTCAGAAACAGGACGATTGCTAACTATCCATGCTGTTGCTGTTATTACTCACTGTCCCTTTATTAGCTCCTGCTATTCTCTCAAGCAATACAAATACACCTCTATAAAACTGCGTGACAGGGAGGCATATTTCAGCCAGGTAACAAACCAGGTTCTGTGTAAATGTTCATGTGCACTGACAGGACGTAAGCCACCTCAGATTTGCTATTAAAGGCTCTGAAAGAGAAGCTGTTGTTGGGTGAGTCGTCTCAGACATATTCTATCCACCGCCAGCTGTATTTCTCCCTCAGAGAGAGACAGGTCTGCTTTAATGATAAAGGCTGAGGAACAGTCGTCTCATTGTTTCAGCAGAGCAGTCTGACTTTAGCCCCATTGTTTGAGCTGGAGACGGTTCAGAGTAGATTTTTCAGGAAAAAAAGGAGCCGAAGCGTGCTGCAGAAACAAGCAAAAACAGGCTGATGTCATGCACAATTCAGGCTGTAATGCGGTTAGTGTCGAAATGGCACATTATCTCAAATGACCGCAATCATTCAGAGCTGGTTTGTGTAGCTCGGTTTGGTTTTTGCCGCGTATTTAAATGGAGAGGACAGGTGTGTTTTACTGGGATCAATAAAGCAGGTTCCCCGCTGACGACCTGGAGTGTGTGTGTGTGTGTGGTTTTAAAAGATGACACCTGAGGCCGACACATGCTGTTTCGTGCCACTGAAGCGTTGAAAAGGTTTATAGTCTCGTAAGGGGGGATTTTCCTTTTTAGCCGTAATTTACAGTAAAATGAAACAAATATCATAAAGAAAATTAAGAAAATAATAAAAATAAGCCATAAAAACATCACATTGGTTAAAATCTGCAACATGCAGAACCATCAGTGGTGAAAACCAAACTGAGAGTCAATAGCCTCATATTGTGCAATGAAAACTGCCATTTATCTGTGCTAGAACAAAGTACTTAAACAGGCGCAAGACGCTACATCATTTCATGTGGAAATTAAGCAATCTAATGGCAGCGAGGATAAATGAGTCCCCGGTGCGTTTCTTCTCGAGTTTGGCCCTCCAGAAAGTGGCATCAGCTCAAACTGCCCTCTGAGGAGAGCGATCCAGCGCCGATCAGTGGATGCCAGAGAATATCCACTCACTCCTGCTTGCCCAGCTTTCCATTTGCCTTTTTTTTTTTTTACCTTCATTATAATCATCTCCCTGCCCCTTTTACTCAATCCTACATCTATCTTATTATTTTCTTCCTCTGTTTTTTGATTCTCTTTCCATCTCTTCACGCAGCTCGCCGTCCCTTAAGCGGCTTCCTGCTGTGATTAATGTTCTTTTACCTGGAATGGGCTAACTAGAGACAGACGCACAGACTCGCTGGTGGACATGGAAACATCACACACACAAAAAAAACCCAGCACACAGTCTCATTTAGTTGCCAGGACAGGTCCGCGGGGTTGTCTTCCTGGCGTTGGACACAGTGGTCATCTGTAAGAGTCCAACAGTGGAAGTCCTGCGGAGGCTTCGGTCCAGATGACAGAATATAGTCCCGCTGCTGAACACTTCCCTCCACAGGCCAACAAACCTCCTGCCCTGCCTGAGCCGTCTCCTCGTCTCAGCCCATCCTCTTCCTGTCTTCTCCGAGACACGGGCTGATAAAACCATCACACCCTCCTCACGAAAGACAATAGAGCGTGAGATGGCGTGGGTCGGTTTTTTGTAAGGTGGATACATGCGAGACAGCCGGGGGAAGAAAAAAAAAAAGCAGACAGGGCTTTTGCTGAGTGTCACAGCGAGTGAGTGTTTATATTTAGCTGCGCAGCTAATCCATTATGAAGCGGAAAACCACCAGAAACATTCTGAAGTAACTGCTGGCTGGAAGGAGCGTCTCTAAAAATTGAGCCGTTTAGGAGTATTGAACTTTAACGAGGCCGTGTTTATGTGCGTACACATTGCATGCACACACTCAGCTTGATGCTGCCTGTTTGTGGGCGTGGGAGCGTGTGTGTGTGTGTGTGTGTGTGTGTGTGTGTGTTTGAGTTTCTGTGCATGAATGTGCATCTGTGTGTATTTATAATTGTGTGTTTGGCAAAGGGGTTCACTATAAAACCATATCTGTCCAGAAATCTAAAGTTGAGTGTTTCCAGTAAAAACATAAGGCTAAATCAGTGCAGCCACTTTAGCCCTGCTGGTGCACTGAGGCCAGGATCAGCCCGGGCCCACACAGCTGAAACCAGAAAGCCTCAGAGGGACCACCGCGGAGAGATACCTGGGTTCTCAGAATACTCTATCTATGAATACAGGAGCCCCAGATAGGCAATGTTTACCCCCAACCTGATAGAAAATATGTTATTTGGCTCTTCCTCACAGTTAGCAAGTGGTTTTAATCTTTACACTGGACAGCTGATTTGCATATTGTGTTTGTCTATTTATAGTTTGTCTGGAGAACTCTTCGTCCCCCTGGAGGACCCCTGTCAAAGCCTCCATGTCAGCGTGCAACAATTTTATTCAGCTCCCTCGTCTTGTGCCAATAGGGCATGCATTCTCTTTTAATGTTTGTATCATTACTTACAGTGCAAAACAAACAGATTTAGGCATCACAGCTAACCCTAGCCCGTAAAACATTGTTTAGTAGCTCATTAATTCCCCCATCATTTAACAGCCATTGTCTCTAAGCCTCCTTAAGCGTGGGATTCTGTCAGTAACCACAAAATCCACACATTAGAGGTGTATCAATAGTGAGCAGGACAGACTGCCAAATCATCATGTCTGTATTACCACACCCTGCCTGAATAATGATAGCATGTTTATGACAAATGAGCAAGAAGCAAGACTAGAAGAAAAGTAAAGAGTTGACTGGCTGCACCGTAACCTTCAACTTTGTTATAAAAGGAGGATAGAAAATCATTCCAAATCAACATGCTGAAGTTGGAGCCATTGGTATGAAAGTCGAGTTCCTTTCAGATTTTATGAAGTAAAGTCTAAAGTCATCAGAATCATTGTTTGAGTTTGAATCACACCATTGACTCCGCCACTTCAGGTACACTTGACACTGTAAGGTTATTGCCTCCAGAGCACCACTCCGCGCCATGTCCATTACAGCCGCCTCAGCAGATTGTGCAGCAGGTTCACACAGTCGGAGCTCGCAGCTCTGAAAGCGAAACAGCGTTACCGCAAGCTGCATTTCCCCAATGCACATATAAAATCCAGACTGGTTCTAATGTATGTTTTACACGTCTGTCTTTTGGAAATGATGGTTATGTTTTGTCCCCTGCTTATTTTGAGGATCTTTTATTTTCTTTGTGAATTGGATAACCGTGTGTATTCGGTGGAGGAAATGATGAAAATTCCTTGAGGTCAGGTTGTTGTACGGAGAGGTTTTAGTGCGTGGTCTGTGCCCGGGTTCATGTGTGTGCACCATGTCTCTGTGAGGTTAGAACGGGCTCCGTACAGGCCACTTTATGTTTATTTGCGTGTTCAAGGCTGTGTAATTTGTGTTTATCTCCCCTTTTGTTTACTGTGGCCAGTGTTTTCTCTGTGCAGCAGATAGTTTGGCCTTTGCTTTGCACATATATCTCTGCTTCTTGTCTTTTTCACCTCCGTCTTCTTCTCTCTGCTCTCACGTACACTGCAGGAGGAGGACTTTCAGGAGATGGTGACAGCGGCCCAGACGATGGAGACTCAATACGGCCATCTGTTTGAGAAGGTCATAGTCAACGATGACCTCTCGGCCGCCTTCAGCGAGCTGCGGTTGGCGCTAAAGAAAGTGGAGATGGAGACTCACTGGGTTCCAGTCAGCTGGACTCACTCCTGAGATCCAGACAGACTGTAAAAGAGGAAAAGGGAAGGGCTTTGACAAAAATATGCAGGTTTTTATCTTTCTATGTCTGCTGTGGCTGGTGTTGGGGGGGGGGTGTAACGGGAATAAAACAAGACAGCGCCAGACGGCTGTGTCGCCATACCTGAGCTGCAAGGATCTAAAAATAAGCTTTTTGCTCGGGATCAGGTTGGATTTAGACCTCAGCTGTGGTCTGGATGTGGATCGCCAGGTCTGACCAGATCTGACAGGGTTGAGGCTAAGGGAGCCCGTCCAGAATATGAGCCTTGGACATTGATCTGGGTCTCAGTCTGGGTCACACAACCATAGCTTGAGCTCTTTGGTCCAAACCAGAATGTGGAACGAGCCTGGACCATCACAGCACCAGCAGTCCTGCCAGCACATCAGCAACCGCGCCAACCAGGACTCCGTCTTTAGTGTGTTTATAACATTAGACCATTAGAAACCAAAGGGGATTGATAAATTTCTTCTTGGTGGACAACTTACATGCGTATGTCTGTAAAAGAACACAACCTCTGAGGGGAAAAGGGGGAGAAAAGCAAACATATTTGCCTTCTGTCTTACTATAAATCTGTGCTTCTATAATGCTTCCATGACTGTTACTCCAAACAAAAACACTGTCAGGTACACTCTCAAGAAAGGGCAGTAATTGTAATTTTATTTAAGAGAAATTAATATATTTTCTAATGTCCTCCAGTTGTTTTCTTGCATACCTTCTATAAACATATCTCCACTTTTAAAGCAACCTGATCTCAACTGTAGCCCCCTCTCTGACAGCCCTTTTACACAGGAGGCGTCTCTTCTTTCAGTCAACTGTTTTGATTTCATCACCCTAGTCCAGTTTTCCCCATGCAAAGCATAGAGAGCCATTTTATTTAGGTGTTATATATTCCATTTAGGAGCGTTCTGAAAAGCCACCCTTCATGTGAAGGTGCCCAGCATAACAGCTTTGCCATTTAAAGTCCCAGAACTGGACACTTTTGGCTGTCTGCTAGAAGAAAATGTTCACAATTGTGTTTTATTAGGGTGGAGTCTTTATTTTTATTCACATAAAAATGGCTTCAGCGAGGCTGCTAATAGAGGGTCCACAGCACACTTCCAGGAGTTTAACTCAGTGAAATGCTAAGTAGCCGCTCCTGACTTTATGAGCATTAGAAGTTTATTGCTAATTTGAGTCTCCCATTCCCAGTCTCACTTACTCATTTTTTACTCAGTGCTTTTCTTTTTTAAGCTTCTATCATAGAGATACTTAACCTTCAATTCTGGTACATTGATTCTCAAAGCAACTACTCATTAATCCTGGCTGTATAATTATCATTAACGATGTTACAGCCCCGGTAGATCTGCTAATGTAGTGAAAGCCTGATGAAGAGCCATAATTTACACTTTAAAGGAATAGGTTGCCCTCTCATTTGCTTGCTTTCTTTCATCAACACCACTTTCATGTCTGTGTATTGTGTATGGAACTACAGCCAAGAGGTGATTAGCTTAGCCTAGCATAAAGACTGGAAACGAGGAGCTGTTAGCAGCTAGGCTGGCTCTGTCCAAAGTTTAGAAATATGCTTACTAGCACCACTGAAGTCGTGGTTTTTATTCATTTGCCAGAGCCAGAGTAGTCATTCTCTCCCCCCCCGGAATGCTAAGCTACGCTAAATACCTTCTGGCTCCAGCTTCATAATTAACGTACAGACCTGAGACTGGTATCAGCCTTCTCGTTTTACGCTTGGCAAGAAAGCCAATAATATTTCCCACAATTTTAAACTATTCCTGTAACTATGTTTTCTTACCTTTGAACAATTGGCCACCATACTGTACAAATCCTGTTTGAATTTTTCTCATACACTAGTTGTATGTCCAACTCAGGTTGCATTGCCCAAATGTTTTCAAGTTCATTTCTCTTACCATTTCCACCTACTATGATATTTATGTATTGGATTTCTGTCCATTTTTAAAAAGGGTAATATGAGTGTTTATGCTCTTCAGTAATGGTAACAAACATAAAGGGACTTTAACACCCCTCACCCCTTTACATTGTCTCTGGTTTTTTATTCATTTTAGTATCACATTAAGTTCCCTTTTTAAATATTATTTTACTTGTTCACCTCTCCATATTTTACCCCTCTGCCATCTGTTTTATTGATCAGAATCAGATTTGTACAGTCTCCAGAAAATATTTTTAATTTCTTGCTGTAAATGAAATGCTGTTTATGAGGCAAGTTGTATGAATTCACATTATTCTTGATAACTGCTACATTTTATATTAAAGAAAACCCAACTAAACTTGTATTTCCAAGGTATTAAATTAATTCATGTCTTCAACCCGGCAAAGACCGAGAGCAGTGATGTGTGAGGTGGAACGGTATGAGAAAAATATTCCAGTGTTTCTGGGATTTGTGCCCTTGAGTGCCATTCACATCTATCTTTGTTCGGTTTTGAGAAAAATATTCCAGCAACATCTTTCAGCTGCCCCATAGGAGTTCGTTCCAGAGTGCACAGTTGTGTAAACAGACCTTTCATCTTGTAAATGACAGCGCAAGAGAGCAGTAAATGTCAATCACTGGCTGTTTTTCTCACCTATGGACCATTACAGCTGAATTTGATTTTGACAGTATCAGAGTACTTTTCCTCACTCTGCAATCACCTTTAATTTAAATTGTTATTTGGCTTCCTAGTGGCTCAGTCGGCATGCGTCTGACAATCTGACTTGTCAAATGAAGATGAAAAGTCAGAAAAATAAACTTAAAAAACTATATTCTTAAAAAAATAACAATCTGTCACTGCAGATTTTCACACAACTTGTGTATTCTTGTAACTTTATTCAGAAACTATTTGTCATCAACTCAAGTGCACTTGTCTTTAGCCAAGTTTCCAAGATTTGGAAGAAGAAGAAGAATTTCCAGAAAATCTGAAAAAGAAAATGCAAATGAATGTGTTTCCGACCACTGCTGTTATACAAAGAGCTGGGCTCATTGAGATAAACAGTCGGTGGCGCTAATTCTCCAGTCTTGCATTTACAGTTTCAGAGGAAGAGGCGGCAATGAGATGATGTAATTAAAAGAACGCTAGTCAAACCTCAAATGAACCAAAACACTGTGGTATACATGTTTTTTGGGGGGTTTCATGATTTATATTGCGGTTTCAGTCTCATCCGTCCACACAGATCTGATGTTTTTATCTGCTGCTCACTCAGTGGAACCAAAGTCACACTTCATATACATTATAATTAATTCTCTGAGTCTGTTTCCATTTTTGCACTTTGTTGCATTTTTCTTTGCACATAAACATAGGTGAACAATTACAAGCTCCTAAAAGACACGATTGGTTGGATCAAGGTTGAAGGATGGGGCCGGAATCCAGTGACTGCTGAAACCACCAGAGCAGTGCAGCCCAATTAAACCTCAGTGTCCTGCTCCAGCTGTGTGCCAAATTACTAACTCAGATGTCACCGGACCTTTGAAAACAGGGGGAGTAAGTGGGGGTGGTAAAAGGGGGCTCTTGAGAAGTCCAGCCTCCAACAAGCAACCCACTGGAGGATTCCACAGGCCTCTGCTTGATGAAGTTACAGAAAATTCCCCCACCGGTCAAAATCAGGTCACCTAACCTTCGTATGCTCTTTTCCACAAGGCTCACTTTGATGGCTGTGTGGAGCAGGCGAGTGGCATGGGGGGGGGTTACAGTCGAGGTGAATAAGGACGCAGTGAGGTTGAGGAGGAGGTGGCAGGGAAGGTCAGGAGTAGGTAATGGCACTCACTCAGGCCAAAGGGCGGAACCTGTTACCCCACGTCGTCCTCGCTCTTCAAGTCTTTCTCTCACTCTGTTTGTCTTCTTAATTAGGATAACAGTGACAGGGGGAGGCTCAAAGGCAGTCTGCTTTATGTACAGGAACAGGGCTTTCGGCCCATCATGCTCTCTGAGCTAAGGCTGAGTGAGTGAGTGAGTAAGTAGGTGTGAGAGCGAGGTTTTCCCCTCCCAAAAGCCATCAAGCTCAATGACCCATGTTAAACACAAGACAAATGCCACCCTGCGTTGCCCTGGGTAGTCCGGCAACTGAGGGAGTGCTTGGACAGGGACATTCTGGCATAGACATTCTGAAGGCTCTAAGTGAGTGTAAATTGACCCCATTTCCTCTCACGTCTTAATGCCAAAGGCGGACCAAAGATCTCATGAACAAAGGGGTCTCCGTCTCAGACTAGACTAGTTTTGAGTCTTTCCTCTTAAGTTCTACCCACTATTCTCAAGTTCATGTCTTCATTCACCTACTATCTCATCCTCTGTTTTCCATGTGTTTATTTGGCTCGGCCTGAATAGAGGTGTCGAGCATGTCGAGCTATGTTTTGATAGCGCTCCAATTGCCCTAGAGGGGAGTGACGCTCCCCGCACTCCCAAGACCTTTCTCTGTAACAAACGATGAGCGCCTGATTTAGTGTCATCAAAGCAGTGACGGACATGCTGTTTTGCTTCTCAGTTCCTTGACGTGTCATCAGCCTGCGCCTTAAGGAGCCCACGCCATTGTCGGAGTGATGGGAGTGTTGCATCAGCCCGGATGCTGCGCTTTATTCGCTTTCAAATGAGGACGACAGAAACACATGTTCGCAGATTAGGTTTCCCCTGACATGGATAACGAAGGGCCAGGAATCGGCCACATATGCCAAGGTACTTTAGATGAGTGATGATGTAATACTGAAAAATAGTACGTGTGTACATTTGGGTCTGTGTATATGATCAAGAAACGGAACAGTTAAATGGCATTGCCCTGTAAGTAGTAGCAAAGAAATGGACGGTTCCATAAATCTTCATGTAGTTGTATAAAAGTCTGCCTGCAGCCCCTAACTGATTTAAGATAACAAATCCCTCTCCCTCTTTATTCATCTTTCTCCGCCATCCCTTGAAAAGTGAGCTGCCGTGTGAGTAAAGGCCAAGCGATGGCTTCCCCAGCTCAGACATGAAAACTGGCGCTTACCAAATCAAAGACCTGCTCTCCGTCTATTCCCCTCTGTCTCCGACGACTGTAATAGTTTAAAAGAACACGTTAGGGATCTGAGAATTTATAGCACGTTAAGTCCAGCTTTTATCTCAGATCCCAGAGATTAATGTTGCACTGCAGTAAGGTCCCATTAATCGCTCGCTTTCTTGCCCTTTTGATGTATTTATTTTCACGTCCATAAATCCATGCATTAACTGAACCCATTGTTTAGCAGATGAGGGCCAGTGCCAGACGAGCAGGGCAGAGGCAGGAGGAGTAGTGGGCCGAGCAAAGAGGGATTAAGTTGTGGAAAAGTCAGAAAGCCCGTCCTGTCCTGGACCCACTGACATGTCATATGGGTTCCTACAATGTCCCCCTGACGCATTTCGGAAACCATTAAAGCGAAATGTCTGTGCCTCGTGTTACGATATACGCTGCAATCATTTTGATTTACTGCGTTAAAATTACAGCGTCAGGGCCAATATCCTGAACGGGGCTCAATGTGATAAGTCCTGCCTTTGTAACAAGACAAATTGTTCATCATGAGCATCAGAGTAGGGTAAGAGGGAGGGGGACTCGGGCTCCTGCTGAGACTTCTCATCTTTTTCATAAGTGCTTGAATGAGCCTTTTCTTTCACAGTCTCCCGCTTCTCGTTCTCCGGCGTTCCGCTATCCTGCCTTTGCCCAGCCTTTCATGTGGTGACTCAGTCCATCACCATGGCTTTACCGTAGGAGCCAGCCAGAGATGCCGCTCTGTTTTCCTCATCCACGGGTAAATGCCCTCAACCATAGGGAGACTGCTGTGTAGACTAATGGGGCTTCAGGCCAGGAGCTTCTGCCCACCCTGTCTCCTCGGCCTAATTAGCCTTACCATTACCTCATGTCTGTAGACAAAGGTCTACGGGGCATGTTACCTTGAGCTGTATTTCTCAATTACAGGGCTTTAGGAACCGGAGGGTGGGGAGCATGGAGTGAACAGGGGATGCCCTTCATTCCTCCCTGGCCTGAGAACGCCTTCTCACCCTGATGAGAATGTGTGGAAATCATAACAACACGTTCGGTCTAATAGCCGTAGCGCAGTTGGTCATTAGGCAGGGTGGCGTATGTATACACTGCCTGCTGGGGCTGCGCAGGTTAACTCCACTCTGTGTGTGTGTGTGTGTGTGTGTGTTTGAAAATGAGACCAAGGGGTAAAAGTTCATCTGGAGGGTCCTCTACGCTGAAAACTCCTCTGACACATGTGGAGCTAAAGCAGGGTACAGGGGCCGAGGTTGCACAAAGGCAGTGACTATGTTAGAGGAGTTTGGAGCTGTCCACCTGTATTTTCTTAAACTTTCTCCGCAGCCTTCCCCTGAGTCTTGTTGGCCTCTATCGAAGAAGTTTTAATTACACGGACTCTGAACTGTCATCTTTTAAGTTAGCACTGTGGAGGTAAGGCCCTTCCTTGTGTGTGCTACAAATTAGCCTTAACACTGCCATGATTTCCCCTAGTTAGTGAGAGAGGCAAAAAATGTCCCTCGCCTTCCAAATGTGTCTGCTTTCATTGCAATGAAGCATTCTTTTAATAGTCTGTATTATCCTGATAGGTTTCCAGCGGCGCTGTCATTTCAACAACTTCGTGCAACTTTGCAAAACCCAATACATGCAAATGTAAGTAGCAAAACAGTGTTTCTCCATCTTCCAAACCATACAGCACTCGAATGGAATGCAGCAGTGCGTCCAGCTGGGGTATGAGAGCCCAGCAGCAGTAGCCACGCTGACCCTGTGTAATGACGGTAAGTGGATTACAAGGAGGCCCTGGTCACTGGTCATTAATATTGAGTCCGCTAGAGTTACCTCCATGTGGCAGCAGCTACACCACAGGGACTGAGCCCAGGACCTCCAAGATACCTGAGAAGCCCGTTGCTGTGTGCAGGGCCTCGTGAAGATCAAGAGAGATCGGAGAGGATCAGTTTTGGTTTTGGATGAACGGTTGATTATTGAGTAGTGTAGCGCTGCGTGTGATGGCCTCACCACTGTCAGCTTTATGTTTCATTCGATTTTTGGCATTTCCAAATAGCTTAAGCTTTCCTTAAACAACGGTCCACTGAGGCACAGTCACACCGACTTAGAGCAGTTAGATTATCTGGCACAATCAATTCATTTCAACTGAAGTCTTGCAATCATTGGATTTGCTCACACGCTCTAATTACATTTTTAACTGGCTAGCACTAGCATGTTCCCGGGTGACTATTGTGTTAGCCGTTAGCTCACGAGCTACAGAACCCTGGGGGGGGGGACATGTTAGGAAGATAACATTGAGCTAGCTGGCTAGCTCACTAGCTATTGGTCAGCAAAGATTACCGAAGCAACCATGTTACTAATTTCTCAAATTCACTGTTTTGTTCGTAACATCGTTTGTAACTTTAAAGTTACAGTCCAGGTTAGTGTGTGACAAATTAGTAATATGCTTGCTTGGTTAGCCACCTAGCAAGCTAGTGTAACCTTGGTAACAATAGATAACGTTGGAGACGTGTACAGTAACAAGTTATTATTATTATTATTATTATTATTATTATTATTACCAGTTACAATTACTCTTAAAGGAATGAAAACTGAAGGGTTTTTGTTGTTTGCTTGCTATTTCACAAAATCTTATATCATGACAGACAGTAACACTAATACACAGGTTGGTTTTATAACAATCAATATTCTTACCATGGTATCAGTATACTACTGCAACATAGCACCTATACATTATGCTATGCTAATGGCTGGCCATCAGTGTTATAAATGAAATATTTTTGGTGATTTACTCTATATTTAATATCTGCAGGTGTGCAGCCTTCATGGCTTTTGCACTTTATTGGCAAATATATCATGGAGTACATGTATGATCCTGAGGATTTGGAGGACATATGTGCGCTAATAGGAGGAAAATGTTGGATTCCTCAGAGAAACGTGAAGACATACGTTTGATTTCCCAGTGTAAGTGTAATTTCACAAGGCTGCACATTGGGAATCTCTGCATTTAAGAAAACAGAGCTGGGAGCACGTTTAACGAGCCGTGTTCATGAATGTAACAAGCAATCCCATGAAACCCCAGAGGTTGATGGAATGTATATCTTTTCGTTGATGTGAGTTCCCGCCGCACGCCAAGTCCTTGTAACAGACATGTAGACGTCACGTTGTTATGGCCATGTTCTGAGAAACATGGTGACATGTTAGGAGCTCTTGGCATCCCTGTATCAACACCGTGCGGGGCTGACAGGGGCTCAACCTTGATCTTGACATTCACAGATGTACGTATCTCTCGGCTTATTCCCACCGCCTAAAAGCCAAGACCTGGCCCCTGAACCTTCTCACTCCACATAGCATGTTTTGACACATTGTCATCTTTTTTTTTTTTTTTGGATGGCTAGGTAAAGGAAGAGCCCACACACTTACTGTGCGCTGTTTGTGTTCCTAATCAAGCACTCCCCCAGCCTTGATGGCCCGCCCGCCCACCTGGGAGGTATGATGGGAACCCACGTGATCCAAGGCAAGGACGAAAAACAAACAAAATCAAGGCGGAAATCATTAAAAGGAGACCAAATGAGTGAGCGGAGACACTCTCTTCTTAGCAAAGGAAGAATAACAAGAAGCAGCGTGATTTTGTAATGGGTCATGTCCCTTTATGAGGTGACGTAATTTCCAATAAAGAGCCATAGGTCCACTGAGGAAGCCAGTATATTATGTGTTGAGCAGACAGGAGTCTGGGCTACCAGGCCCTGTCCCGGCCAGACCTGGTGGACGGAGGACAGGTCTGTGAAAAGGTCTGTTCCACACAACACGTTAAACTGTCAAAGCAGTCGTGACTCACATGAAAGAAACCATGTGACAGGGCCTTAAAACAAACAAACCATAAAGCGGTTCACCTCTGCCAGCTAATAACAGTTAGTTTTACACTCAAGAGTGATGACTTTCGGAACTCTGAGGTGTTTTTCAGGAAATGCAGCATGAGGTCAAAAAAGAAAGTGGTACCTGACAAGCGAGGCGTCAAAAAAAGAAAGAGATGCTTAGGCCCTTGTTAGTCAAAATCCAGAGGCGGGAGAGCAGAAGGGAGTTCTTCCCAGCAGTCCACTGGAGCCTGTGTGTCATGTGTTAGCAGGTGTTGATGGCGGGGAGTGGTGCTGCAGCGGCCTGGGGAGCAGTTGAGTTTTTGGCTGCAGACAACGAGGCCCTAATGAGTGATGCTCCACAGGGGCTGGTGCACAGCTACAGCCAGAGGTTGAGAGAATGGTAGCGCCCCTTTAACTGAAGCCATCTGAAAGGAGGAAATGCCCACAGTCTAAAGTCTGGCTGCCTGGCACTCTGACCGCTCTGCAGCCCTCCAGAGAGGCTCCAGCCGCGAGGGCCAACCCAACCCCCCCTCCAGTCTGTGCAGCAGAGCGGCAGCGGAGCTCACACGCAGGCCACAGACAGACTGATTAGTCCTCGGAGCTTTGTGATTAGACTGCACTGTTAACATTGGAACAGCTCTCACTTCGACTGCCTTTCCTTTTGCTCGATGAAAACTTAGAAACATATTGAGTTTCCAAAATTCTTAAGCTTCAAAGTGGTTAGTGGGGACCCCCCCCAGTGCAGCTGTCCTTTCCTTGGAATGCTGGAAAGGCTACTGTTTGGGAACAATAGGCAATGATAGCGATTACCTGATTCTCAAGCCATGCCTGTTGCATTAAATACCTTCCTGCCTCTGCAATGACTCCCCCAGACTGTTGCTGATGGCCTGAAAGAGGATGTGTCTGCCAAAATGTCGAGTTATACAAGGCTTTTAATGGTCCTGAAAATATGGTGTCATGTATAAATAGAACTCAAATAGCTTGTAGACTATGTGACTTTTAGTGTACATTTTTATTACTATTACCTAGACTTTATCAGCTAATGCTGCCGGCAAAAACGGGAGTAAAAAATATAAACGAGTGAATGAACTAAATATTGTTATCTTGAAATCTGCAGCTGGCACAGGCTCAAACGAAACAAACGTCTCACGCAGCCATCGGTCTATATTTGACTCTGATTAATTACACTAGAGCACACCTTGGCTGTTTTACTGTTGGCCAGTAAATTTTTCTTGTTTCCGTGTAAAACACACTTCCTGCGCAGTAACACGTTCAGCTCCGTTCAGAAATAAAACAAACAGGATATTTTATATATATGGCCAGCGTCTATGTTATCTCCCCATAAATGACTCATGGGTCAACCAGTGACTACTGATAGCCATCAGTCACGTACAGTGACACTGTCTGCGGGCCACCCTGGCAGCCAGCTGATGCTGAACTCACTGCATCCTCCCGCTGTGGCTGCCTGTTAATCACAGTACGGGGTTTGCTGAGGCTCATAAGGGAAAGGCCAAGTGACGGTCAGGCATGTTATGGAATCCAGCGTGGTGCAGCTCAACTCAGCTTCCGACAGGTTTCATAGTCGCTCCCAAACCTAAACATTCACACTTGACAGAAATTTTCCCCCGCCTTGTAAAACCGATACACTGCATACACACGTCAGCTCTGTGCTGACTGGTAAGTGCTATAGGATGGAAGAAGTTCCTTTCACTCTCTGCTCCCTTTATTATTTTCTCGCTACCTAAAATTAAACAAATAGGTCAACCTTTTGGTTTTTGGTTTTTGGTCTCATGGTTGTGCATTAAGTACGTAGTAAGGGCTGGGAAGCAGTTAGCTTAGCTTAGCATGAAGACAGGAAGCAGAGTGAAAAAACAAACCCGTCCAAATGTCCCAAAATCTGCCTACCGGTAGCTGGTTTCTAGTTTGTTTAATCTGTACAGGGCGCCCGGTTGGCTCAGTCAGTAGAGCTGGTGACCCATATACGCAGCGGCCCGGGTTTGAATCCGACCTGCGGCCCTTTGCTGCATGTCATCCCCTCTCTCTCTGACCCCCTTTCCTGTCTATCTCTAGCTGTCTCTCTATCAAATAAAGGCACAAAGGCCAAAAAAATAATACTTTAAAAGTAGTAGAAATGTACTGACACGGTTATCATAACGCAGGCTTACCGTTTCCCTTTAGCTGCATCCAGTTTTTATGCTAAGCTAAGCTAATCACCCCCTGGCTTGTGCTCCACATTTAATGTATACATACATTCATGTTGTATTGGTCTTTTAATCCAACCCTCAACAAGAATAAACACAATCCCCAAAATGTTATATTAAAGGTCCAGTGTGTAACATTTCAGAGGATCTATTGGCAGGAATTGAACATAATGTTCACAGGTATGTTTTCATGAGTGTATAATCACTTGAATATAAGAATCGTTGTGATTCTGTTACCTTAGAATGAGCCCTTTTTATCTACAGTAGCCCAGAATGGACAAACCAAACACTGGCTACAGATAGGGCCTCCTGCTCTGAAGGCTGTTGATACCACTACATCCTAGACACTGGACCTTTAAGTAAATTTCAAATCTTTTTCCTTTTCCCGGATCATTTTATATTTTCATCCCTCCAAAAATGAATGCATCGAAGCGTGACTCTTTGATTGAACTGAATTGAATTTGGGAACCACTGTTTCACATTACTGCAGAACAAAAAATGATGCAATTGTGTAAATACCACTAACACTACTATTGTATCACTACATTTGCTAATACAATTACTAATACAAAAAAATGGGAAGACATGGCAGTTAAAGTTTAAACTTACTTCAATTGGATTTCTTAAGAATAACAAACTATGACCACGACTACAGAGCAAAGACAGAGGTGTACTATAAATGATGTGATGAACAACAGAGTTGTCTCCAGGCAAAGTCCTTTCTAAATTATATTTGTCTGTTCACAGGGAAGTCTCGTTTTCTTTTCATGCCTTTCACGAGGACGTCTCATTATTTCCAAGCAGCTATGTTCCTCCCTCTTTCTTTTTCTGATTGGCCTGGCGGCGCCAACGCTGGAGTTGCTCCAACATAAAGGTCTCAGGCAGCACCTCCTCTTTAATGATGGGAGGACAGGGGACCAGCCTCCTCTCTCATTCACCTCTCAAACAAGTCGCCCTCTTCGTCTGTTCTCACTCGCTCTTGCCTTCCCCACCTTTTTCCATTTCCATCTTCCCCTCAACATCTATCTTCTTCTTTTCATCCATGTGTTCTTCTTCACTCCCTTTCCAAAAACAGACCAATACCACTCACTCCTCTCCCCTTCCTCCTTGCTTTTTATTACCTCTCGCCTTGCCTTGCCCGTGCTGTCCTCTCCTGTTCTCAGCTGCCACCTCGGCTCTCCCTTCATCCCAAGACAGGAGAGGGAAGGAACAAAGGGCCCCTGATGTCTTCCTGGAGAGGTTATAAAGCAAAAGTCAAATTGTATTAGAACACTCCGAGCATTAGCGAGTGAGGCAGTGCCAAACGTGGACTGCCTCTCAGACCGCACTTTCAAAATAATAATTACACTGTAAGAGATGAAGCGAGGGAGACAGAGGAGCGAGGAGGTGAAGGGAGGAGGCGAAAAAGAGAGGGAAGATCTGTGTTTTTATTTAAGCGTGCTGAATGTCTTGAAAGAGTAGAACCAGCTGCTATCTCCGGGCAGGGAGAAGGGGGAGCGGAGGCAACGCGATCAGTCTAGCAGAACAGATTTTGCCAGCTCAAGGATATTTAGAGGCCTTTATCTGGTAAACAGGTCAAGGTGGGGCCAACATATCCTCACATGAACCAGACAAAAGACAGCTTTTAGCGATTGCTTTTTCAAAGTAATTGTTTGGGCATTATTGCCTTTATTTTGATAGTGGACAGTTAAGGTGGCAAGAAATGAGGGAAGAAAGAGGCGACTGAGATCCCTGACCGAACTTGAACCGCAAACGTTGCTATTATTGTACATGGTCAGTGTCTGACACCCCAAGGCCAGCGGCACCAATGCCGGATTACTCACCAGCCGAAGTGGGCTCCTGCCTTAGGGCCCCTAATCTGACCTCAAAAAGCCCCAAAAGCCCAGTTTCCCTGTGTGTCAACTGATTTTTTTACTTTTAATGCTCAAAAGGTTTTTAAAAAGTTTTAAATAATTTGATGAATTACTTTATGTTAGGCTGCTGTGAACCACCTGTGGTGGTGAGTATCTGGCGACACCGCTGGATACTACTTAGCGTCATGTGTCTCTCCAGTCATCTGCCCACTGGTATGTGGCAATTACATGGTTTTGTTATCAAACACTGAAATTCTTCTGCATTGAGAGGAAAACCAGAGAAACACAAGAAACACAAGAGGGATGACATGCAGCAAATGGTAAGGTATGGTAAGTGGTTAGGGTTAGAAATCCAAGATATAAAGATGGTTTGTGTTGGAGGCTTGAAGATAGTTGATTGTTGAGTTTCATTTCCAAAGTATTTGACGCCTGGGGAATGAGTCTCAACAATCAACTCTTTCTTAGCTCTGATTGGTTGTTTTCATTCAGGCCTGGTGGATTCTTGCATGTGCCATTAGGAGAACTAGAACAAGCCAGAGGAACCTGATTTGTTCACAGATTATCTGTCAGGATATAGAGAACGCTTCAGCAAATATGACAAAAATACTCACTGCAGCTTTAATAATGTTAAAGCAAATCTTCTCTTGACATCCATATCGTTAACATTGCTTCATATTTGTTTTTCTATTTTTACATTAAATGACAACCTGCAGGTTTAAAGAAAACACTGTATCAGGCAGACAGAGGGGCTGGAAATATTCAAGTTTATGGTGATATGATTTTCTCTAAGATGTGTTTTGTGGTTACATGTGCTCATTCAGCTTTTCTGGAAATACATTAAAGCTCTTGTAAAGTGCCTCGATGATTCTGCAAGAGGAGCCAAGTGTCGCCTTGCAGAATTGCAACCAAAATAAACAAAATGTGCTCTAAGTCATATAGATGTAGACTTTGTCATTGGTTTTCCCCAGAATCCCTACGGCCATAAATCTTGTGTTACTTCTATATTTGACAAGCGTCCATCCACTCCAAAGAAAGCACTGGCACTAAGCGATCGCCACTTGAAATACATACTGTACACAGTATTTGAAAACCACAATTGCAGGTTTATGTCCATGAGAAGCTCAAGCGATGATATTGCTGCAAAAAAATATTCCCAACAGTATCAGGTTTTGTTTGCTGAGACTCATTTAGAGCAGATTCTGATTAATTTTCATGTAGTTAACATCATGCATCCCACTTGTAGGAAAATGGAACAAATTTTGTTAGCAAGTAATTTCCTTTTTTTTTTTGATTATACCAAATGTGAGATTACCATTATTTTGTTGGGTAACATAACACATTGATCTGTTAATGTGGAGATATTCTTCAGGCTGTGTGTATTAGGAACAATTATGTTCAGTTTTCTTTGGCACTGCTGCCTCTGCTTCCGTTATCGCTCTTCACAGTTTGAGCAGGACCTAATGCGTTTTTCCAACAGCCTGTTGTACAAGTGCCTATTTAAACAGGCTTATTACGACCGAATGATCTCATCGTTGTCTGTCTGATTAAAAAGAAAAACAAAGATAACCTTGTGACCTTCAGTACACTACAGAGTACCAAATGTGTGCCATAAACCAGGGGTTCCCAAATATTTTCCTGTCAAGGACCCTCACAATAAATTTCTAGACCTCTTTAGACCATTTCTTTCCTTGTTGTTCCAACTTCCAAAAAATTTCATAAAAGTTAAACTGTTCTATTCCTCCCTTTGTTGGGGCCTCTAACAATGCACTCAAGGACCCCTGTTGGTCCCTGGACCCCAGTTTGAAAACCCCTGCCATAAACTGCTACTTGGAAGAACATTATACGACAGGTCTTCAGACTTCTTGTCCATCACAAGTCACCCATACTAAATCCCACTTAAAGACACTTGCCCCTTATTCTCTGTGCCTAAAAACACAGGGGATTATGGGAAATGACAGGCAGGATTCTGGAGCTTTTTACAACCAGGGGATGTGGTCACAGCATCTTGTTAGAGTCCCTTTTACTGTTTTTCTATTTTCAGAGCCTCACATGGATTAGTGCGACACATCTCACAGGTGCTCATTACAATGACCAGTGTCACCCATTTCCTGCTTCGACCACATGGCCGTGAGCCGCGCTGGGCTGGATTTGACACGGAGCCTGTAAAAACATCTGAGCTTCTTCTGGAGGATGTGAATCCAGGCCTGAAAGTACAGGAGATCCGCTCTCCAGCTCCCTTCAAACCAGGAACAGCAACAGTAGTCAGTGCACCTCCTCATCATCACTCTTGTTACTCACGCACACTGTGCCTGTGTATGTTTAATCTGAGTGTTAATGGACTGTTGTGGAGGCTGGACACTCTGTGAACGGATGCAATCATGATGTCCATGTGTAAAGAGGCCGGGGCCGCAGTACCTCTCTGTGTGTGTCATCAGCCTGTTTCCATGCAGCTCAATCAGTGGCTGAACTCAAGCATTGGAGGAATAGCATGGAGAGCAGTTGTGTTTATTATGCTGTATTAAGTTTTAGTCAAAGAACATCTAAGAGCGAGCAGGTGCTTCTGAGTTCCGAGAGTGTTTGTTTTACTTTGTAAAAGAGCCTGGTTTGGGAGAGCGTTTCATTTAATCCCTTTTAACGAACAGCAATTAGGCTCACTAATGAGACCCTGGGTTAGATGTATTAAGACCTCTCGTTTATCCTGCTTTTTTCTTCCCCTTTTTGCTTCTTTTAATCTTCCATTCTTCTCTGTTTTTTTTCTCCTTGCTGCTTCAAACTCACACAGATGCACACACACATACGTCAGCCCTGTCTGAGTTCACTCACCAGTGTGTCTGAGCTCCACTGCCTTCAGTCCCTCAGCCCCAGCACCCCGTTACAGGTTCTCAATGCTTCTTAATTTAGACAGCCTTCCCCTTGTTCCAAATAAAATACCTGGAGGGGGAAGGCAAACTCATAAATCCACTCCTCTAACAACAACAACATCCAGAATGATCTCTCTTGATACTAGAGATGAGCTACTACTTCTCCTCCCCGCTGGGGATCCAAGGTGATTGATTTACATGCAGGCTCAGTCCAACTCACCCGAACGGTTTAGGAGACAAAGTAGTTCCACCTGCTGTGCCGCCATGCACGCCAGGCTGAAAGGGATAGGTCTCTGCGCCTCCTGGCTGTCAGTGCGCCAAACAAGGCAAGCACCAGAGGAAATCAGTGGTTTCATTGGCCATGAGATACCCCTTTTTTCAGTGAGCCTCCGGACATCATGGGTGGGCAGCCGCCAAACAATAAGGACAGAAATTTGTTCTTTAAGAGGGAAGGAGTTTAATCACATTGAATGAAAACATGTCTGCACCACGTTTATGAATCATGTCTGGGAGCATGAACTCATACAAGTTGCCTACCATACTGTGAAGATATCTTTCTGTTTCTGTCTCATATGACTTTTGAGTGTGGTTTCTGTGTGTACAATGTAGTCCAAAGTAGGATTTTCCTGCCTTTGACATACTTACACATTATTCTCATTATATGCCACAGTGTAAAGTTGTTGTAGTCAACCACTTTAAACTGAGACCAGAGAAAATAATGTGCCTATATACATATTCAGATGTAGTATATTGATATCATTGGCTTTTCCACGTAAAGAAAAGTGTATTTACCTTTGCACCTCCATGTCATGAATATGGCTTAACATGTTGATTGACTTATTAACTTTGAACTGAGTGAACTTGCTGTGTCTAAACAGAGAGTATCCACCCAAATAGACCATTTTCACGAGCCAATGTTTGTCTGCAGGACAGCGCCAAACCAGTAGTGAGAGAGGAAATAGGCTCTCAAATATGCGGTCATGTGGACACTCTAAAAGGAAAGCATACAGGCATTTTATTATTATGACAACATTTGACTTGACATTTTAGAGTCTCTGACCATGCAAGTCACAGCACTTGCATACCCAGAGTTTGACCCACACAAGTAGATTGCAGTTAGATGCTGTTAGTGCACATATATTTAGCATTTTTTTTTATCTTTGCGTTTTCATCCTTTATATATTTTTCTAATCTAATTATGATCCTTTATTGCCCACAGGAAGGCTTTTTTAAATTGTAAATCGGTTTGTCAAGTTTCCATTCCTATTTTATACTTTTATTTTATCTCTTTGTATAACCCACTGTTTTTATTCAGGTCGTATGTCCTATATTGTTATTTATTTTGCTATTTTTATCTTGACTGTGTGTACTATTTTATTTTGTTCTATAAAGCACTTTCTGTGTTTTGAAAAGGACAAATACACTTTAGTATTGCCTTTTTAGCCTTAAAAGTATGCTACTCTGCATTTGACTGCACATATTGTATGAGAATGTGACAAACACAATAAATACAATATTAATTTCCAAATAAAGAAACACCATTAACAAGTCTATTAATGACAGAGCTTTGCGTTGTAATACATTGCACTGTAGTCATGTCAGGCTGTCTCCCACGGGTTGTTTCCCCCTGTGGCTCACTCATCCTTCCTCTTTGCTACTCTTTGTTACTTATTACGGGTTTCATTTGGTCTTTTCCAGCGTTTGGTGATTTTTGACCCGAGTCGAGTTCCGTTGTGTTTGGCTGTATCATAGCAACCAAAGGGGGCGGATACGTCTAGTAGAAGTAGCGTGTGGTTTCCATGGACACCGTTGATAGCAAACTGTCGGTGAAAGTTTTGAAATAGAAGAGAAACTGCAATACACGGTGAGTTTGCTCTTAATACGTGTTTATACCAAACAAATGATGGCAGGAACATGTAACGAGTGTTTTATTGATGAGGAACAGCTGGGAATGGTTGTAGTTCGGCTAACGTTACCTAAAAACTGTCAGTTTATTCAGCTCTGCTAACGGGCTAAAGCGTAACCTGTAACGTTAGCGTTAACTTAGCTAGCTTGTTAACGCTCGTCTGTTCTGTCTAAACGTCGAAATTGCAAATATTCAAACTATATATATATTATGTAATAAGTAATTTCAATAAAGTTACAGAAAATACTGTAAACCCCGAGACATTATTGAGTCCTTGTAGGTTTTTTATTTCATCTTCACGCTGTGAATGCAAGGTGAAATACATATTATATAATACATATAACGTTAGCTCTTCTCAGAGTTGCTTGAGAAAATGAGGTCTCCAGTACTGTGGATACAGTGCCTGTTGCCTGACAACTCAAAGCTTTAAAAGAAGGTGAGCTTATTATAGCAAGATTTCAGGGCAAAGGAGGATTTTTATTAATATATTTTTAATGGCATTACTTTTGTATTATATTTGTAATGGCTTGGAGTACGCTCTTTATGGATTAAGTGTAAATTCCTCACATTAAACATATCTGGTTTCATTTTGAGAGAAAATATATTAGGGTTGCAACTAGCAGTTATTTCCATTATCAATTCATCTGACGTTTATTTTCTCAATTAATCATTATAGCTATGAGATATTAGAAAATAGAGAAAATATGACATGCTGTGAGTGCTTGTGTTGTCTGACCAAAAGTCCAAAACCCAAAGATATTCAGTTTACTATCACATAAAACCAATTCAAATAGCATATCCTCACAGTTGAGAACCTGCAGCTAGGTAATGTTTGGCATTAAATATATCAAACAAAATCTCACATGGCCTCTTATTTATTTTTTCACATGGGGCCCCAAGCAAAAAGTTGATAAAATGTGATTTAGAGTAAAGCGAAGCATCATGCTGAGCTCTTAACAAGCCACACACTGTTTAAAATTGTGTTGTTTTTAACTTTTAGTTTCAGAATATCCCAGCCGGTGCAATGGGGGTATCGCTGACCAGGGCAGCCCAGTGGACCCCGGCCAGCTCTGGTACTGGCAAACTGGAGTCCACGCCAATGAATGAGTCCTTGTTGAAAGAAATCCTGCGCTTTGTGGAGCAGTTCGGCTCCCAACACCCACAGGAGGCAGAGCATGTGTTCGAGGAGCCGCTCCGGTGGAGTACCACTTTAGAGGCATCTGATTTCAAAACAGACTATGACATCAGGTTGGCCTAATCACGAGGCAGGCAGCTGGCTGGCTAGTCCTTTCAGTATTACGTGTCTGTGCAGGATATGCTGTCACCATGGTGTCCAAATGTATTTTACCTTGGCTATACTCAAAGCAGTAGGCTATAATTAATTTGTTTTTCAGCTTCACTTAGACTGAGTACATTCCATTTTATTTCATCAGAAGTTCTGCTCTACTTTCAGTGTGTGGTTAGCTTTCTATCTTATAGCTGGGAAGCGGAGAAGTACAAAAACAAAAATACAGATTCTGATCTTCTTCAGTGTATTGGCATTTATAATCTCCCAAAAAACAAGTCCTTATAGGGATAAAACTGAATTATTTCAGTTTTTTTGTTTTCTTTTTTCCTTAGTGACGCAGACGTACAGTCCCATGAGAAAGACAGTGAAGGGCGTCCATTGTTGCAGCTCTCCCCTCCTACTGTTTATGTACGCAGCTTCAGCCAGCTCTCTAAACTAGTTCATCTGGCAGATGATAAGAACCTGGAGGAGGTTCGAGCATGTCTAGAAGGTAAGCATGATGACCACAGGATGAGATTGAATCTAATTTGCATCCTAAGTAGTCCAGCCACCAGCATACCTCCATAAACCACAGACTTAATTTGTTTGTCCTCCTAGTTACTCTCTACAACCATCCAATTACGCTGCCATTGGTAATTCTTTACAGATATGTATTTACTTAAGAGCCACTGCCAAAAAGAGATAAGGTAGTTTGCATTTGTCTGACAGAAGAATACATAATGGAGTTTTTATACAGAGGGAATGTTGGTTTTGTGAGAAGAAAAAATGTAGTTCATATGAGGCCTGCTGTGTTGTTAGTTCATCGTTTATGGAAACACTGTGATCGGCCTCTCAATCTGAAGATAACTATCTTTTGCTGTTCAGAGAATAGAGACCCCGTGGTTAAGATTCTCGGTCCCAGCTTTGCCGTCATCCTGGAGAACGAAGGCGCCAATACTGATGTGCTAAGTCTGGTAGGCAAAGTGAAAGAGCAAGGCGAGGACATGGAGGTCAAGGTCAAGCTGTTCCTGTTGCTCCAAAATATGGATAACCAGCTCCTCAGCAAGTGCCTCAAAGAGATATCTGAGTAGGTGTTTCTTCTGTCTCCTGCTCCCTCAGCATTCAATCTGATTATCTATGCATCCTCCACGGCTATCCTCTTTCACTCAGGCCCAACCGATTTCACTGCGACATGTGGTTGTTTTTGATTGGAATAGGCAGTGGGTTTAGAAAAGGAACCATGAATGAATGAGATGAACTGGGATGTTTGTTTTGTTTTGTTTTTCTACATTTTCATCACAGACGAGTCAGGCTCGACCCCACCGCAGTGAAGACTGAAGTGGAGCTATTGAAGCGGTTCTGCAGTGAAGGGGAGAAGAGGCTGTTGAAGTTGGTTCGATACACATCAGGTTTGAATTATCTCCACATTTCACTGGGTTTGTGATGAAAACCAATTGCTATTAACACCAATGCTGGATATTCTAAAGTATAAAAAGTCTGTGTTCTGCCGCCACAAAGACATGGAAGTCATTATATCTGTCAGATTTTAGTTTATCAAGTCGTTAGTCAGTGCATGTTTTTTGCTTCATTGCAGTGTATATATCGTGTCCTAACAAAGCATATGCCCACCAAGTGGTATAAGCAGTCTATGGCTCCTTTTTTCAGGTTGAACTGACACCTTCTATGAAAATACTCTCCCAAACAGCCTTAAATTATGACAGTGTCACCATGTGGCTCAGTTTCTTAGTGGATGATTTATATTGCAAGTGAAACTATGGCTCTACCCCGGGCTCATGTCTTTAGCAGGCCAGGAATATTTGATGATTTCTCTTTTTTGCTCCCCTGTTTCTTCCTTTAGAGACAAAATTGTTGTGACTTGATATCAGGCTGCACTACATAGTATAAAGTTTGCTGAAGGGTATTTTGCAACTGCCAACTTTTTCTCTCTCTCTCTTCTTTTTAGATTACGAATTTTCAAATGGCTGTCACGCCCCTCCATGGAGACAGGCGCGTGGCGAGATTTGTTACCTTGTGATTGAGCCTTGTGACACTGAGACCCTCTACATCACCTGCAGCACTGCTGGAGTTTTCCTCAATGGGGTAAGACTAGGAAGATAAAGCACTGTGGACTACATCAGCTGCAACATTTAACGTATGTTTTCTTTTTCTGTGTGAGAAAATTCACGGAGGTTGCTTTCTGGCATGTCATTTCTGTTAGGCCAATCTGTAATTTCACAGTCAGTTAAGTGGCAGCAAATTCACCTCTGTATGTTTGGTATGTGGTGCTCCAGTGATTTTGAAAAGATTTATTCAGTGTCTTCAGTGCTTCTCTTCAATCATAAATCTTGAGTGTAAGAGGTAGACCTAACAAAAGGTAGTTACTGAGTGTATCCTCTTCCCCAACGACTGTCACAATACCAATCTTACACCAACATCACAGCACACAGTTCATTTAGATTATCTTATTGAGCCATCAACACTTTCCATCGTCTGTTCATCTGCCTGTAGTTTCCATTTTCTATACCTCATAAACGTATGACTTGTAAAAGCTGGGAAAGATTGGGGATGTGTCACCACTATAGCTGCCCCTCATTGATTCATATAGATATATTACTGAAGGAGCCACACAACTTCAAATATAGACAACCAGCATAATATTCCTCACCTATCAAACAGCACAACGCTCTCACAGTATATTAATCTCATGTTAATCTCTCTAATGAAGGGAAGTATCAAAATGCAAATTAAAGGTACAAACTGTGATCCAAATGTATCCAAAATCCAGACCACTAAAATCCAAAACACTGGATCTGAAGCAGCAGTCCTTCTCAATTTACTTTTTTTCCTTTGTTTGACCATGTAAACTTTTGTTGAGAATTAAATCTCTTTTTGGAGAGAGACCTGGCATGATTACAGCAATAAATCAAACAAAGAAATGAGACTATAAGAAACTATCACATGCTACAAAAAAATATAGACAATATGCAGTTAAGATGCATACACTAGCAACAGTTATGAGTTTCCCTAACTATCTATAAATAAAGTTGATTCATTTAGTAGGCATTGACCAAGAGTGTTATTTTACAGATCATTTAAAACTGACTTGAGTTGACCAAGAGTAATCACTTCTGACATTTTGAAATCCTGCTGTACAGTGTTCCAGCTGTACAGAAGTACAGTGGTCTACAAGAAAACCACACCCAGTAATACAGCGTAGAGCACAGTGGTATCCTGCATATATACATCTTCAGACACTGGCCATGTGCAGTCATTAAAATCAGATTATAATCTAACAAAGTTCAAAAAGTTGTAGATACCAGTTTACAATACAATTCAGACAACAGCTCATGTTTTCTGTTGCTGTTAAAAGTCTCTTAATGATAATGAATGTTTAGAGCATGAGTAAAACAGGCCTGTGGTTTAATTATGATCAGATGACAAACTGAAAGTCACGGTATGTTCATAAATATACCTAAAATCTGTGTGCTGGAAAACACCCACAAATCTGGCTTTTAAGTGTATCCCAAAGATGAAATGTACTATTGTATAGAGAGCTTCCAAATGCCAGGAATCTCTGTGAATGTGTTTGCAATCAATTGTAAGACAGGATTCTGCATGCTGCAGCACCTTTCACTCGTTCACTGACTTTGCTGACAAGCCATAGGTTTCCTGCTTCTGTTTCTTCACCTGGAAATGCTTCGACCAAGGTGAAACAACTACAACCTTAAACCGAACGGGTGACATTGATGCAAATGAAACCTCAAAGAGCAGCAGTGTCTTAAACATAATTTAGCGGTTAACATGGTTTTACACTTCCTCTTTGAGGCTGCCTGGAGATACTTTGAGCTCTCTAACCTCAGCTATTCCAGCTGACATGTGGGTCACATTATAATTGTGGTTTTTCGAATTAATGAAGCTGTTTTTCACTTTACTTTCACAGTGCATAAAACAGGAGGGGGAGGAGGAGGAGAGTGGCTATGAGCGAACAAGTGATACATACAAAGACCTGGTAACACTTCTGAAGAGCAGATCTCCACATTTTGCTGAGAACGCAAACAAGCAGGTACAGTGGAATACAGGCAGATGCAATCATCGTCAACACATTAAGACCTCCCTTTTTGTAGCCTTGAATTTTTGCTCTCCAAGCAAAGATGTGTGGGTGTTGAAATGCCTCTTTGTCCCATGAACAAGGTCCTTCTCTCTAAACCTCTGATTTGATCCCTGATGCTGTGTGACTCATATTCGTAAACAGAGTTAGGATTGTGTAATCAGTGTCTGTGCTGTTCCATGCTAGTGAGCTAGTGTCTGGTTGTCACTGTGTTGAAAAATTTCTGAAGCGACCTCCTCCGTGTTCCAACATCAAAACAGCAAAGCCCCATCCCACCCACCATCCACATCCTCAACACACACACACACACACACACACACACACACACACACTCATTTCCAGACACTGAAATATGCGTGATTTATTCAGTAGTGCTATTTCCTGCTTTAGTAATTTGACGACATAACAAATCGCCTCAATAATAGATTCCAGCTGCACCCAGAAAATCTGTTAATCATTTAAAAATATGATCTGTTTTTTTTTCTCACTCACACTGATGTTTGTTGGAAAATGTGGCATCATCACAGGCTCATCAAAGCCTTAAAAGACCACTCACTACTCACTGCCTGTTTTGTCTTTTCTTTGTTCTTAAAAGAGGGAAAGGCAATAAGTATATTGTTTTTAAAATAATGTTATTCTCAGCAAAATACAGTGTAAATATGATTCAGAAGAGATATTGTTTACCCACAGTGCAAATCTTGCTGTCAAAGAAGGAATCAAAAGTAAATTTTTCTTAGTAATGTCAACAAGGATTGACATGGAGAATAATTTTTCCCGATGATTTCACATAACTACAAAAGACAACAGACATATTTTTACAGAAAAATGTTTATTGAATTGTCCCAAGGGATTTCCATGCTAGGATTTATTTGTACATTGCTGTAAGTTGTCAACAATATCCATTAATGCTCAACCTTTGTTATTATCCATGCTGGATGGCAGTGTGGGTCGGCTGGTCCGCTACTTTGGTCCAGACCGAAATACCTCAAACATGGTAAACATTGTATCTACTGAACACCAGCATGTTAGCATGCTGAGATTAGCATTTAACTTAAAGCACTGCTCGCATGACGGTAGACTCTCCCTGTTTATATAGTGCACTATATTTACTCCATTTTTTGATGTCCAAATAGAGCAAAAACTCCCACAATGGAAAGAAAAAAGTAGTGTCCATGGCATGTACAACTAAGTAACATTTTGCTAACAATCCCACATTGCAATGTTCCTCATTTTATAGATGTGAAAATACACCTGACAGTAAAGACACAAAATGGTGATAATAAGTGTCCAAAATCTAACTTTAGGGCTCACAATAGAGTAAATGATTGTGTGTCTAGTACTGTATATTAGAGTAATGAATGAGTGGAGGAGGGAGTGATTGTGGACACAGCTGTGGTCTTGCTAAAATGAAATTATTAGAAGATTTTACTGCGTAGCGTACACAGTAGAATATCCCTTCCATTATATTTGTGAAGTTGGTCCATGTGACTTTTTTACAGTAGAAGATAGATCTGAAGGTGCTGTAGTAAGCAGGAATGGGGTTAGTGAAGACTTTAATAAACCAATGAGCAGTGCCAGGCTGAACCGTGTAAAAAAAAAAGACATTCAGGCTTTTATGTTTTATGACTCCTGTGTGAAGAGTGATGCCTTGAGTCTGAACCATCTAAAAATGATGGACAGCAGCAGTAAAAATTGCTGTGAACGAGTTAGTGGAGGCACAAATCATTGTCAAGGTCTTTTTCTTCTGGATTCTTTAACTCCTTTGATATGTGCCTCTCAGTGTCCTGTAACTTTAGTTTCACTCTCACTGCTGAATATTTTCTGTCTGCCTCTACGTGAGCTAATCACCTTCATATGATGGGGTCAATTTAAAAAACGCATTGCTTTGAAATTAATTTGATTGATTGCTGACGACAGCAATCAAATGCTTCAATGTGCATCCTATGTCTGAGATATTAAGTAATTGCAGTCATTCTTATGGACATGGTCCATTCCGGTTTTAATTTAACAAAGCAATAGCAGCGGTGTCTGTTAGAAACACAATCTCAAATAGCTTCGGCTCAGTTCCCTGATTGCAACGCAGAGAGCCTGAACTTGCAAGGCGATAGCCAAAGATAACAACGTCTAATCTCCAAACATATCTGCTCTTTTCCAATGTGAGGAAGCAGGTCTTTTTTAACAGTTCTATTAGATCAGACAGCCTCAATCAATTGAGCAGAGGCAGCCAAAGGAGACGACGAGGGCTGTAACACAGGGAGGAAGCAGGCTCGCCTTCTCCGTTCAGTGTTGTGGATTCGTTTTGACATCACAGCATGATTGGAAATTGGACATGCTGTGTATTTGCATGCACAAGACGCTCACTGAAAAGCAAAAAAACACCCCGATTGTAGATTTGTTTTCGTTATTCACATCCTGAAATTAATATAGACTGCCTCACTGTCATAATGAGTCAGTGGCGGCTGCGTGAATCTTGCCACTGACAGATGTTTTATGGCCACTGGCTTCGGATTTGCTGCCCTGCTGATTTTCCATCAGTATGGATCAAGTAATTAAATACAAGTCTACCCCAAACACATGTAAATAGTTGGGGTTTAGATTTTAGTAGTCAAATGCGTGGAAAAAAAGGACAAATGAAGAAATAAGAAAAGTGCTAATGATTAAATGTCACCTGCTATTAAAAGAACTGCAGGCGTCAGTCCTGCTCAACGCAGCATTTGTCTCCAGGCCTGCAGTGTTTTCTGATGCAGAAAGGCACCTGTAATAGGACTTTTTACTGTGGCATGTCAAGGAATTTGGAGTGTTCCCTTCTGTGTAAGCACATGGACTTTGTCCATTTCACATATAATAGAATTAAAGAAGGGTTGGTTAGCCTAATAAAGTCAGACTGTGGGTCTGTGGTTGGGTGAATTGACTTGTATGTTTCCAATAGCAGGTCACTTTGTGTTTTATGAAAAACAAGTCTTTGGAAAAGCGATTGGGCATGCTTGGCTCCAGCTTGTGCGTGAACACAAGCCATAGAAATACATCTTAATTCTTTTTCCCTGCCCTTAAAAATGTTGAGCCCCTAACAAACAATGACAGTCTGAGCTATTTCTGCAGAGCAGGTGTCTGTGATTAAAAACTCTCCTGCCTGCAAACCATTCATATGTGTCTTATTGGCATTCGTATATAGGTTGTAAAGTTTGGTATAAAGACCTTCAAAACTTCAACAAAAAAAAAAATATCATAACTGAATAACAGTGACACAAAGGCGTTACTTTGTCTCTGCCAAACTGCAAGGTTTTAGGTGGAGGAATGTACAGAAACAATAAACTTTTTGATATTGTTCAGCCAATTAACAGAGGGGGACCTCTTCTGTGTAAAGCTTTGGGAAAGTGTTATTTTATTCCAATGCCTCAATAATGACTGAATTGTTATGCAGGTCTGCATATTGTTGAGAAAGGGCTTTTATGTGAGTTTTATGTTTTTCATGTGTCACTGATACAGCTCTGTAGTTTTTATATGCCTCTTCTCAGAGTGAAATGGCGAACACTTTGTCAGACATTAAAACATAATGTGTCTCAAATAATGACGAGAGAGGCATCATGTCAGATGACTGGTGGAAAATGTGGCGCTCAGCTCCACAAGAAGCACAAGTGGACATCAGAATGACTATTTTGTTTTAATAAGCATCATTGAGAGAAATTTACAGCCCGAATACGTACGGTTTTACAAACGAAATTTATTGTGTATCTCACCACTAGAATTTTGGTGCGAATTGAAAGAGATCTTTTTCCTCGCTCCCCAGCCTTTGCCTTTTTCCACTTACCGACAGGATTTTGCAGCTCAAGAACTTCCATCAACACAAAAGATCCAGCATGTGGAATCGGTTGATGCGGAGGAACAAGGCCAACCCCAGAGGTCTTACGAGCAACAGGAAAAGAATGTGCATGAGAAGGCGAGACAACAGCATACGCCGAACAAGGCAGGCGGCGAGAAGAAATATGAACCATGTCCGAGATGGAAGAATCTCGGTCTCATGTCTCCAAGTGGGTATGTGATAATTCCTCTCGTAAGATGTGTCCTGAAATATCTTCAGGCTACCACGTAATGTGCATGGCGGGGATCCCTCTCGTTGAGATGAGCTTTAGATGACAGCGATGCCAAGCCCTTCGTCACACATGCTCAGTGTGTCTGCCAGCAGTCACACATTATAAAGAGATGGTTATATGGTTTATAAATTTTAGGGCAAGTTCAAATATCCCTGATTACACAATGATCTGAGTTAATAAATACGTTCACAGTGTGGAAACCCTTTCTGCCCAATTACAGACAGAAATGTTGGGAAAAAGTCTTTAAAAAAATCCCAAAAAGATCTATCACATATGGTCTTTGATTGATAAATAGATCTAGCAAGGGCTGAGCTGTTGCAGCTGTACCTTGTGATAACTATACCCATTTGAGGAGAATCTGGCTCATGATAAAAGTATCTGAATTGCTAAAAAAAAAAAATGCCTGCTGAACCCTTGTCTAGAATTGTTAAATAATGATTATGTTAGAAAAATAACCATTTTCAAAATAGAAGCAGGCATAATGACTCTTATTTCACATCATTATAGTAAAGCAGAGGAAAAGAAACCCGCTAAGAGCTCTGGAGAGGAGAAGTCTGGTGAAATACAGAAGAAAAAACTGGGACCAGGAGCCAAAAGCAAGATGAAAGCGGAATTCTCTGTGTCCTCTTTACCAGGACGTCCGTCCTCACAGAAAGTGTAAGTGTCCCGAATTAGTTCGCCTTTGTGTATGTATAATCTCTGCAGATGGAGTTACCAACTGTACACAAGATTTAGGGACTGATAAGAAGACCTAAAGGCCGTTTTACCAAACCACTGGTGACATTTGTAGTGGAAACCTGTGAATATATAATCCATAGTGCTGAACAAGAACCTATGTAAAAACCTTTTCTTCCTCCAGCTCTTGGCAGCTATAGCTCCTCAGCTGTCTCCTTAGTTGCATCTGCCAATGTACACAGACTGCTAGCGTCATAAATAATGCTAGCCACTGTTTACTGATAGCATTCTTCACTGCTCATCAGTTAGTGTAAAGGCAATAAAGACACCAGGGTGCTTTCACTCAATCACTCAGTCATGGCTGCACACCACCCAGGACAGCGTGTAGGCCTGGCAGCTTTGTGAAGGTCTTGTTCTGTGTCCATCATGTTGCTTCCTGGAAAACACTCCCTCATATCGGCTGTCTCCTTCTGATAATATGCTCCCCTGGCAATGCTATCTGTATGTACATGGGAACTGTCTCTCATCAGCCCCATTTGAATGCGTACCAAATTTCATTGCTCCACAGTGCCCAATTTTCATCGTACAGTTATCCAAGTGGCCTGAGCAACTTTAAAAAGCCATCTGCGTTTCTGTTTGCATCAATAGGCTAGCAAGGGTCTTTGCTCTGTATATGATGAAGACTCCAGTCCTCCCATGACATTATTCCAATCTTTATTTCCCTGCTGCTCGGATTCTGAGGAAGTTCAAACTTGACACTTGAATCTCAAAATCCTTAATGGGTCTCCTTGTGTGGGATGACCGGACTGTTTTTCCGTTTAATATGCAGGAAAAGAGATTTCATGATATTATATTCCATTCGTTTTGTCTGGCTGTGTATTGTGTATTTGTTACACTATCCCACACCTTTGTAGATTGTTATCTGAGGTCTAAATGCACTGTTATCTGCTTTTTGTCTGTGTAGTAAGACCCCGGCGGGAGCCGCGCCAGTGGACGCTTTCAGCGAGAGTTCATCTGAGAGTGAGGAGGAGGAAGAGCAGCCAGAGCGCCGTCCAGAGAGTAACACAGACCTGCCTTCTGAATATTGGCAGATCCAGAAACTGGTCAAGTACCTCAAGGTATGAGAATATTACCCTGCACACTGCTGTTTCCTTCCTCTGATGGATTTCAACCCAAAATAGTGATTTGTACAGAGAGCTATACTACTGCAGGCAAAGGCAGGCCACAACTGACAGGAAACAATAAAGCCCATGCTCTTTTCCATTTGTCATCTGTACAAGAATTTTGATGCCTCGTCAGAAAAACCTCTTCAGAATTGCAGTGCACGGAAAATAATATTTAGACATGGAGGTGTAGGAGAACTTGCTGCTTGGTATCACGAAAAGCTAATTTTCCAATCACATAATCCCACCTGTCTGTTTTGCCTCTATCATTATCAAGGTGCCACTCAGCAAAAAAGATGAAGTCAGATGAAATAAAGTGTAGGTTGCTGCCATTTCAAGTGGCGCTTTGTAGGAAGACACTTATTGAAGTGGTTGGCTCGGCTCGTGGATTCCTGGTTTCTGACACAGGCCTGTTTGGTTGCACATGTGAGCCAAGGCACAGGGGGAAAGAGCTGTCTGACGGCAGCAGCTGTACGCACTGTTTGCCCACACCGCAGAAGCATAAAAATGAAGCGCGCCCGTGATAGGTCTGACAGGGCATATGGTGAATATTAATGTGTCAAAACATGGAAGGAAAAGAAGAGAGGATAGAAATGCCAATGACCCAGACTGGCTGGGAATACCTCCGACCACTTGACTTCAGAGATTACCCTACCTCACTGAGTGGTCTCTATTATCTATTTATCTGGACAGTGTCATTCAGGTTATATTAAAACAGACTACGTTTACTTTATTGTGACAAGAATCTGTTTTGTTGCACGTTGCAAACCTGTCCTCTTCTATTTAACAGTAGAAACACCTTAAATGCTGCTTCAACTTAAAGAAATTGAAATGGGTTAATGTTATTTCAGTGTGTAATAATAGTCTACATTACATAGTTTGGGATTTCTTGATATTACCAACAGATTTGTGTTCTGTGGCTTGGGTACTAATCGTTCAGTAGCTCTTTTATAGAAAACACTGCTGTAAAGTTCGAATCTAGGTAGATATTTTTAGCTTAGCAAAATAGAATATAATAGAAGGAAATTCCCACTCTAAAAGTAGGCTGCTATTCATTCCCAGAAAGGAAAAAATAAGCTGTAAATGATATGAAAGAGGCAAATTCAGATAAAAAAAAAACCTCACTGGTTTGTATATTGTATACGTTTCAGCGGGACTGTGGCGTGAGCTCTTGGGTTGTGTGTGTTCCTGCTTCAACAAGATGCAGCACTGCAGTAACCAACATGTCCCAGCCTTCTATCTGTCTGGAAACCACACAGCACAGTTATTTATGGGGTTTGTCCAGTAGTCATTTTATAATATCATTACCATCAGACGCTGAAACCTACCACGAGCCAAGTTAAATATCTGTTTTATTTTAGGAGGAGATCTTTTTTTCCCCCCTTTCCCTTGCACTATAGACAGCCGTTTGTACTCTAGGAAGTTTAACACTTTCATAAAGCGACACATGGATGTTCTGTTTTGTGTTTTAATGATATTTATGTAGGAGTATTTACCTAAGGTTCCGATGTGTTTGTTTTTATACTTGTATGACTGGAGATCTGTGTCTGTAAAATGGTTACATGGTCTCTCACAAAATCCAGCATGGGGAGAAATCTGTGTCTAGCAAGCACAGATTTATACAGTATGTGTGTGTTTGTCCGGGTGTATGTATGTACAGTAACACACTGACATGGAAAACGAGTTTTAACATAGTTCTCCTTCCTTATTCCAGTCTGCAATACATCAGTGCCACAGTATAAGCAAACATTTTACCATACTTTATATTTAAGTATATATACTTACAGGCTGTATTTAGGCCATATATGGTTATATGTACAGCATATAGGCCCTCAGTGAATTATGGAAAACAGGAAACAAGACGAGGTAAGTAACAACTTTGCTTAAAAGAGCTGTTTTACTAGTCAGGACTGGATAACTTAACATACAGAGTTTAGCAACTAAGCCATAACATGTCATTTGAGTATTTTGTCTCTATTTGAATAAATACAAAATTCACCAGCTGCTATCAGTTAAGTTGGCCTGTGGCTTTCTAAACATAAACTAATTTTCATATTCTCACAGATATAAATATTGTGTCTGATATACAAGATGTTACTAGTTAACATATAAACATTCCAATATTGTGGGTTGTAAACCTTTTTATAATTAAATTTTTATAATATGTATAATATATTTTTTGCTGGGCAGATGGCCCTTTCTCATCTTTTCTGAGGAGTCACAATGAAAGGATAATTCACGAGACAGCTATTTAAAAACCGTCAGTGCAACCTTTCTTCATAGCTTTAAAATTGTGTTTATATTACTGAGTACAGGTTCTGTAGATTAACAAGCTGAGCTGGGTCCCTGACACACATGGTATTGTGTTCAGTCCTCATTAAGATTGCTCCCCCTCTGCTGGGCAGTCACAGTACTACTGCCCTGCTCCTCTCTCATGAGAACCACTCTACTAATTGCTACGCTAAAACTAACCCTGTCTCCAGCGTACGAGAGCCAGTATCAGCTCATTTTCTCAGCACAAGTGAATTTGTAGCCAATTATGTTCTAAGTAGTTAAGCATTTCTGATGCTTTTTTTAACTCAAGCGCTCAATTAAAAACAGTTAATTTTAGTGCCTGTAATAAATTTACAACATGTCTAATCCGGAAAATTTACTTACAAGAATAATTGCATCATTTCATTCTCATGAGTTAAGCAACTTCTCAATTCAAAGACCTGACTAGACGTTTGCTCAATGTGCACTGCACTCATTTTATGACAGCAAGGCCTATTAAGTGATCAAGTTTTATGTTATGGGAGATCCTATGTCAAATATGAAGCAAGGAACAACCAGTGATCATTCATTCTGTCCCTGCAGTACCTTTCCAATAATAGAGCAGGAGATTGGGTTTGTTCTTGTCATTAGTAGCCTTCCGTCTAAGTCTGCTGTAGACTGCAGAGAAGTATGAAACCTCATGCATCCTCTATAGCTCGACCTCTGCCAACTCTGCTTCTTCTCTCTTACACTGCGCTCTATGAAGCGCCGGCGGTGGCCCGAGTCCACCTGTCACCAGTCCAGCATTGCAGACATACACCCTTATGTATCTCAGCACTTATACTCAATATGCACATTTACCCCGGCTGGCATCCAAGCCAAACACAATGCTACAAAATAGTAATAAGAAAAGGACCTGAGGTCAACAGGGTATCATTGACAGCGCTGTTAACCCCGTCCCTGCTCCCACATGCTGAGTGCTGTGATTTATAGGCCTGGAGTGGCTCAGCTCAGGCAGGGCAGTCTGTGTCTGTAGGACCCAGTCTGCTGCTCCAGAGGAACCAGACTAGAATAAGACCTCCATTCAGTAGTACGAAGGCATCAGCTATTTAGTAGCTCAGGCTGAGACACCTGCAGTAAAGGAAGAGACAAAATGCGTAAAGCATCTTTAAGTGTCTGATATCGAGTTTACCTCATGAATGGAATTTGATCCCTCACACTGCTTAATCTCTCTAAAATCCATTTTTGATTATGTCATTTCATCAGACAAGGGGATAAAGTATTTATACAACTGCCTTTAATCATTATTAGATGAGCTGCCATACAAACTGCTGATTACCGAGTATTATCTATCTAAATAGCATGTTGCAAATTCCAGTGTGATCCTTCTATAAATTCTCTTAATGGGATGTGTTATTGTAGAGGTGACTGCAGTTGCATAGGTTTTGCAATTTAGAGATATGTTTGCCATATACCCTGTCATTAGATATTCACTAAGCCTTAAAAGGTTTATTTCTTTTCACCTTTTTTGCATTATGATTTATATGTATTTTCTATCCACGCTAGCTTTGTGGCTGTATGGATGTCAGTTTGTTGGTGTATCTGACTTTGGTCCAGACTTACACACAGTATCTCAATAACTGTTGGATGGATGAAATTTTGCACAGACGTTCATAGTCCCAAGAGCAGGAATCTGGCTGACTTTGGTGATCCTTTGACTTTTCCTCTAGCGCCACTATTAGGTTGGCATGTTTGGTTCAGAGTTATTAGCTATTAGATGGATTGCTGCAAAAGTTGCTACAGATATTCAAGACTGACTCTGGATTACTGACCATTCCTCTACCACCATTAACAGTTCAATGTTTTGATCCACCAGATGGACTAACTGGCACAAAACTTTGTTCAGTCATTCATGGTTTCCAGACGATAAATCCTAATCACTTTGATGATGCCCTGACTGCTAAACCAGTATGGTGAACCTAGTAAATATTACCAGCCTGTTAGCATGCTGGTGACAACATTTATCTCAAGTACAGCCTTACAGAGCGGCTAGCATGGCTGTAGACTTCTAAGGCCTTTAACGTGCAGCAGTTGTCCTGAAACCGCCTACTTGTAGGAGCATTCTCCTAAAAAAGCAAAGCAATTTTAAAAGCAGCTGCTGCCGCTATGGTCCAAAGCTGTGGTGATAGGCAGGTGCACGTACAAAAAGATTTTTACATATCTGGATAATTTACCTGTTATCTGAAGTCTGGTAGAAATGTTTTCCCAGGCCCAGTTTTTCTTTTGGTTGTCCTTATAGGTAGCTAGTGCCATTTTATACAACTTTGGGTATTCAGATACCAGCTTTATCAGCTCCTCCATCGCTCTTTTTTCTGACCCATGATGCCCATCCGCTTCTGGTGGATTGGTTGCGCCAGGCGGTTACCACCAGAAGTTCAGCACTGTGAACTTTGGCCAGCAAAACTAACTCACTTCATACCCCCACCACCGTGATTGAAACTGCTTGTTTCTGCTTGTGAAATTTACCAAGAGAGTCATCACTGCTGTTAGCAGTAGCAAATATCTTGACTGATAAACTTGGGTTTATGAAACAGACCATAAAGATTTAGAATATTCCCCATATTTAAAAGGAAAATTAAAAGAAAAATGTTGTATTGGTATTACATACTGACTATTGAAATGCCAAGCCAGTAGGTCATAGCACACAGTTAATATTTCCCCACCAAGATAGCGCACAGATATTAAACTACTTTTTGAATTTCTTGTTCCAAGGTCGAATAGTGGTTGAATTGGTTCCACTTTGAGCATCTGCCCCTATCATGCTCAGAGAGTCAAAGATCTTTCACCATAAAAGATTGTCAGATGTTGTCAATGTTTTAAAGAATGTCGACAATACTTCAAGACCAAAGCTAACAAAAATGAAAGCACATGATCTGTTTTCTGTTCTCCCAGCTATCACTCCTAAACATAGCTTTTTTCGTTGTTTTTACAAGGTATGAACCTCGCCTGCTGAATCCTTTGAAGAGTGAGAATGGAGGAGACAAAGGAAGCAGTAGATCCACTGCTGTTAATGGGCAAATGGTTCACATTTAGGCTAGCATCATGATATGGAGAACACATGTGGCAGTTATCCTGCTGTGTCAGAGCACTGCTTTGTGAGGGAGATATGATCAAACACCACTTGAGACTGTGGTATAGGCCTACACTGATGAGCCGGCCCCTCCAACAGCTGCATGAAACAGATTACTGCCCCAGCCTTCTATATAGTGATTTTATACTTATATGGGTAGCTGATAGCAGGACATGCTATATTCTTATGTTTAGTTGAAGTAATGTATTTAGGATGGGCCTGAAGTCTCAAATTGTTTGCGAAGTGTGCAACTAATAAAAGCTTATGAAGCTTGGAACGGCCTTGAATCCACTAGATGAGAAATCTATCTGTAGCACATTTAAACCACTGCAAAAAAAGGAATAATATTTGATTGTTCACTTGCCAGGAGATTTTGGACTGTGGACGCTTCAGTGTCACATATCAAAGCCATGTAGCAGGTCTAGTATTACAGCAGCTAACTGTTGCATTTTCGTGCCATGAGCTTCTGTTTTATCTGACTACTGATTTTTTTTTCTCTTTCTCGTGATCAAAACCATTGCATGTCAACAAAGTTTGTTATGCAATTGCATACGATACAGACTAAATATGGTAATATGAAAAAAAAACACCATTGTTGCCTGCCTGGATGGTATCTCAAAGCATCAACCCTAAGACTGGTATTTTAAGTGCCATAATGCTGTCAGCATCCATCCACAGCTAGGACATTATGTGGATTTATGCATGAGAACAATTGGAAAAATAGACAAGTCACATATGTCAGCATCTGACCACACACGCCCAATTTTAAATCTCTGTATTGTTTTTTTGTCAACACATTGTAGTTAAGTGGCTATAAAACCTAATCAGTTTTCTGCCCTGTGTGTGTAGAGGGGCTTGTATTTAAATCAAAGTACAGATTTTCTCCCCTCCAAGCACTTGTTGACTTAGTAGTGTTGTAGTTACTGCTAATCGCTGTGGGTGTAGGTCTAAAATAATATGTGTATATAGCAACTGTCAAAACATATTCTGCTTTTGAAACGCTAACTCATCATTAGCTTCAGGGTTACAGTGCTAATAGTCTTCTTTTTCATTTTAGGGGCAGTATCTAATGGTTCCTGGGCTTGGCACTGTTGTCAGAGCTCAGTGCTCTGTGAGCAAATAATTTCTTCCCATCAGTGTTTACCACCACAAAGCTAAACACTTAGCAGGCTGTGGTATAAACAAAACAACCCCAGCAGGAGTGATATTTAGGGGGGGAAACAACAGAGGGAGAGGGAGGTTTGTGTCTTCCCTTTTCCAAATGTCTGCGTAATGTTTCATTTTCTCCCCCTCTCTTTCCTTTTTGTCTCTCTTTTTCATTCATTCATGTTTGGCATTATTATTACAGGGAGGGGACCAGACGGCCACTGTGCTCACTCTGTGCGCCATGATGGACTTTAATTTGATGCAGGAGACGTGCCAACTGGCCATCCGGGATGTAGGTGGCCTTGAAGTCCTCATTAACTTGCTGGATACAGATGAAGTCAAATGCAAAGTGAGTAGCTGTGCCAAAGCTGGACCTGGATGGCCTGCAGGCATAAACAGAGCCGGCCGTGTGTGCCAGCCTGTGTTTTAGTTACAGAAACACTAGTGCTGAATAGAAAGCGTGCCTTTAAAGACACAGGGTAGCAATTATTCTCCAGTGGGCCTAATGACGTGTGGGTGCTTTCTAACCCGATTTTATTACGGCTTTTTGTCTTCTCTATTTTTAGTAGAAATGCGGGTGAATGTTTGGCTACTAGATATCGCTGTATGTACTCTTACTACAGATGGAGGCCTCATGTTGGCATACACACGACAGTTTCTTTTCCATAAAACAAATCTATCATTTTTAGAATATTTTACTGTGTGTGTGGTTTTAGATTGGATCTCTGAAAATCCTGCGAAAGATCAGTCACAATGTGCAAATCCGTCGAGCCATTGTCGACATGGGAGGCCTGCAGAGTATCGTGAAGATTCTGGACTCGCCAGTCAAGGACCTCAAGGCCTTAGCTGCTGAGACCGTTGCTAATGTGGCCAGGTTCCGCAGAGCAAGGAGAACCGTCAGGCAATATGGCGGTATCAAAAAACTGGTGAGTATGAAAAATGGATTTAAAAAGTCTCCTTAAAGTGCAGTAGAAGAGAAAACTGCAGACCAGAACCTGATCTTTCTGTATTTGTGTTAATGGTGGCAGATTTTCCATTAAAACACTTGACTCCGTCAGCTAGTTTGTGATTTAGTACAAACTTTTTGTACTAAACTACAGCCACGTTGGAACCCTTGGAAAAACAGGATGCTGTCTTCTTCCAATGTGATCCACATATTACCATTACTATTTAGTTTCAAGTGTAAAACACATATCCAGACTTTCCTGAACTACGTTTTGATGCACAGCAAATAAATCACCCATTCATGTCCTTTTCACACTGTATGCAATTGCCAGATCAAGGAATCAAGGGATAGAGGACATTTATTTATCATTTTACATACATGAAGGTTTGCAGTTTCTTCATTGTACACATATAGAAATGCTAATTAAATTCATAGAATAACACAGAAAATAAAACCAATATGATACAACCAATATATAATTATAATTAACCAATAGATACAGTTACTTATATACATACATGTATACACACAGGAATAAAAAAAGGATAGTGGCCCATCCATCCTTTTTCACCAAGTTTTTGAAAACAGCAGTGGGTGCTGGGGTAAAAACAGATAGAATGTCCCCGACATCCTCTGACCTGTATTCATGTTTGTTGACAGAGGGACCTGTGATTAAAGCCTCCGTGCCTTGTATATTTTCCTCAGCCCCAAATCGGATGTTCTCATGTGCAAGTCACTCACGGAGGCAGATTAATTTCACGCTATGCTATAAGACCACCTTTGAACTGTGCTGTGTGTAATAGCTTTGCCTGCTCTGTCTCACTGGCCAGGAACTATGGATTATAACACTGAATGATGGCCATAAACCGTCACACTGGGCTTTTCAGACCTAACATCAACATCTATTCTGACAGTTTTCCACTCCTAGCATCTCTGGCTTTTTCATCCTTGCAGACCCAGTGGTAATAGAATTTTAATTACACCCTTAATCACAGCCAGCAACTTGCTATTCCCATCTGGAACCGTCCATTATCACTCCAATCCTGCAAGCAAACTTTTCAGAGTCCTTGAATTTATGCGTGTGTGGAAGTTTCCTGCTTAGACACGTGTGGCCTTGTCTGCTTGTTTGCATACATTTTCATGTTCTGTTTATCCACACTTAAGTCTGGGTCCCTTGTCTCTCCTCTCAGGTGAAGCTGCTGCACTGTGTCCCTAATTTAGCCAGCCTGACTGCTAACCAGGCGAAGGATGTAGAGGTGGCTCGCTGTGGCGCTCTGGCACTGTGGAGCTGCAGCAAGAGTACCAAGAACAAGGGGGCCATCCGTAAGGCCGGGGGTGTCCCTTTGCTGGGACGCCTGCTCAAGTCTCCACATGAGAACATGCTTATTCCAGTGGTGGGCACCCTGCAGGAGTGTGCCTCAGAGGTGAATGGGGAACCACATACTGGATATTGTACTTAATGTGGCCGCACACACAAGCTATCTGTTTGATAAAACCTTCAAGTCTGATTCTATAAGACATGAAAATGACAAAACAAATATATCCTGTAAATAATGTTGATGATGATTTTATCTTTATAGGATGAGGCTGGTGATATTCCAATTTTTGAAAGTCCAAAACCAACAATGAATTAGTCTTATTTACAAGTAATGTTTATATCCAATGGTATATCTATGTCTTTATCATAAAAATTTACAAAAATGTAAAACATTTAAGGGTGGAAAATAAATAGAAAAGTATGAAACCATATGAAACTGATGAGAAATATAGTACCCAAACATTTGTGACATAACTTTAGATCAATTCATGTTGTTCATGTGGTCTGTTAAATTACTGCAGGAGAGCTACAGGATTGCCATTCAGAATGAGGGCATGATCAAGGATTTGGTCAAAAACCTAAGCAGCGACAACGATGAGCTACAAATGCATTGTGCCAGTGCAATCTTCAAGGTACCTGTTCTCCACACATCTGCCCCTTTCTTACGCATAATCTATAGAAAAAATGAGTGAAATAGTTTTTTTGAAGACTTCTTTGTCTCCTAATTCGACCCAGCCTGTAGAGGAATTAATGTAGATCACGACCCTCTCTTTTTTCCTTCCAGTGTGCGCAAGACAAACAAACTCGCGACCTGGTGCGTGAGTACAAAGGTCTGCAGCCCCTGGTTTCACTGCTGAGCAAGGCGAACAACAAGCAGCTCCTGGCCGCTGCCACCGGGGCCATCTGGAAGTGTTCCATCAGTATGGAGAATGTGGCTAAGTATGCCGGGACTCACCTTATTACCTCTCATCAGCACACATGACCTCACACACACATTTACAGGCACACAAACTTAACATAGCTGAAATACAGAAACGCATTGTAGCCATATTTTGGGGTGTGTGACTATGTGTGGGTAATGAGTGGTAACAGATTAATATGACTTTGACGAATCACTCAGTATGCAAAAGGGCTGCAATCTAATGAGCCTCATTGTAAAAGGGGCCAACTAGCAATTGGGAATTTCACCCACATGTGCCCATAACTTGGAAAATATGTTTGCTAAGATGACGTGGTTAACAGCAGTCTTACAGTATGTGAATGCAGAACACCAGTGAGGGGTTCAACTGACTTGCGTGCATTATGGTCGTCATGCCATCATCACATATGTTACTTTTATGGGTGGGGGGGCTCTTATTCATTCATTACCAGCTGTGTCACTTTTTCCACTCACATGCTGTTGTCATATCTCCCTTTCCTTTACCATTGTTTCTAGGTTGAAGTGATTATTTTGCGTAAAATGTAAAGTTTTTGCACGGATTCTATTAGCTCTGATCTTTTATGTGAGTGTTTGCCGCTAGATTTCAGCCTTTTCCACCGTTAACAAAGGCTGAAGTCAGCGTGCTGATTTTATAGACTCCAGTGATGTGTTAGTCAAAGCCTTTTCGTATTGAACCAAATGTAGGCATACTGAAAGAATCAGCCTTCAGACGGTGATTTTCTAATGTCAGAAGACGCAGGCTGACAGAGCCTTTAATCATTTGTCATGTAAGGCAGGAGGTTTATTTAAGTGTCATTTAGCCTGGTTCCTACAGCAGTGACATTTCTGGATTGGTTTTTGACTTGTACTTCAGTGTCAAATGATTTTTAAGTCAGTAATTTTCCCTCTAAAATAAATAATGCCCAGAGACCGTGCCCTGGCAGCCCCATACATTTCCACTAGTGCGCCCTTGAAAGAATGATTTAGCTGTATTTATTTTCTTATTCAGTGCAAGGCTGGGGACATAATATGTAACCCACATGCAGTAATTTAATACCTTGGTAACATATTAATCAATTCAAAGCCTATTCTCTCAAGTGTAGCCACGGAAACCGATAAGACATTGTCTTTTAATCATTTTCATGATAAAGAGTATTTTTGAAGTTTTTAGCTTTTTGCTGAGGTGAGATGACGTGAAAATGCCTTTCTTCTGACTCAGAAATCCCATATAGTTCAAATTGCAGTGGGGATTCTAAAAATAACATGAAAAAGGAGCAGTAGCACTCAGAAGGATCTTTCTTCACTTCATATATCATAACTGACAGAATGATATCCTGCATTTAAAGTCTAAGTTAAGTCCTCCCAACTGGAACTGAGTGTCTGCTGCCACATCGAGTTAAGTGAGGATTCCTTTACAGGAGCCGAGGAATGACAATAACATTCTTTTCAGGCAAGATGGACAGATCAATGTCTATTATACCCAAGTCATGAAAGAAAATTAAATTGATTTAAATCGATTTAAATGATATCATTTAATGATTAAAGATACTGGTATGGTTATTACTCTATAGACAGACAGTTCTGTTTTCATAGTAGAAAATCAAGCTGGCTTCTTGATAATTTTCTATCAAAAAAGTCTTGAAAAAACAACAAAATTGGCGCTGATTGAGAACCCTTTTGACTGCAGCTTGGCGCAATGATAAAACAAGTTAACTGCACTGGCCGTGAGTAATGTGGCAGCTTAATACACTTGCTGCCAGTACAGGCGCTCTGCCATATGTAATGACTTGTCACACACAATGTAAAACACTTATATTACTACTGATAATAACAATAATAGAAATAATTATAATGATGCCATTAATCACATGTAAACCACATTTAGTGACACTTCATTTACAAACACTAAATTTAACATGTCACAAAGGTATCTTTGATTACTAAAGGGCCATAATATGAATAGTGCTAGAGCTCTCATTTCATGGTTTCTTTCCTGTGTGTGTTATGTTTTATTTTGTTTTTTGGACGATGTGGGCAGCTGGGTGTGAACGAAGGTGAAAATTGGCCACCTCTTCAGGAGGAAACCAGCATGATGCACAGCAAATGTTTTTAATGCACACTTGAATGTGTAAGTGGATCTGTTTTTTCATACTCTCTCCGGCTTATTTGAATCACTTAAAATGTCTAGGTCAGGCAAAAGCTTGGAGTGAAGTGACCGAGCCATTACTGTCAAAAAGGAAAGGCTGCTAATGGTAACAGGGTTTTAGGGGCATGCGCTCATTTCAGAATCAATCACAGGCTGAGTGCTGTACCGAAATGAAAATCATTTTGGAATATGTTTTGCTACAGCAATAATGAGAGGCAGAGTGTGGACTTTTTTCACTTTTCTTTCATTAAGTACATGGTCAAATGAAACAGACCTTGTTGCCCATTGCAAACAACATGATTTTTTTCTTTTATGTGACTGATGGTTTGCATGGTCTGGACAGTATAGAGGTCGGGGGACCTCCACTCAAGACAAGTAGCCGCATATGTTAGCCATTTTCCTGATTAATGATGCATCAAAATGAGACATGATTGATGACGTGAAATATAATTACCTTCATAACTTAAGTGTGTTTGTTTAAAGACCACATAAGCTTATGTTTTTCGTAGGACTTCCAATATTACAGAGAGGGCTATACTTAGGTTAAGCGAATGTGTGCTAGAAAAATGCCTTTGTAAATGTCCTGCTTGGAAACATAATTTTTTTTCAGATTTATGGATGCATTGATATGTGGCCCCTTGAGCCTGTATGCTGAGGTGTTATGGACACACAAAAATGCTGTAAAAAAGCCTTAACAAAAGAGTGAGGGAATAACTTTGCAATGGAAAGTCATGACTGCCAAGTCTCGGACTGTATTTGCCAGCGCAGTAATGTTTGGGGTCAAGATTGTGGGGTTCGCTTCCAATTACTGACTACCCCTCCATCTTACCTCTGTTCCAGCCCTATGATGAGCACACCATAATTGCTCCTCCAAATGATACTTCTCCTTGCCTCACAAAAGTGCTGTGCTCACCCAAGTTATTCACTGCTCTGCTGCTTCCTTTCAAATGAAACAGATCAGTGTGTCTGTTAAATTTCAGGTTGAACAAGCAACTTTCTCTCTCTCTTCATGGTCATTGCTAAGCATCTCTGGGTCCCTGAAATGTCTTACTTTTATTCTAGCCTTCCTATAAACCCTATTTAGTGTAAAAGGCAGCATTTAGGCTTTCTGCACTTAGTTGAATGTGTGACTAGTGTAGAAGGATGAGAAAAGGGAAAAGGCAGGCAATCAATCATAAGAATCTACTGCACAGAAGCCCCACTGTGGTTCCTGTGTCTTCTGACAGGCTTTAATAAGCTTCCCATTGTGCGGAGCCTTGTGTTTGCAGTAGAAGCTGCTTCAGGCAGTAGCAGTGTAATGCTACTCTTGCCATCATGTAATTACTTCAGCTGGGATTGGCTTAACAAAAATAGGCACGACTTACCGTTCATTTATCAAAAGTTATGTCTGTGATTACAAGATAATTCTACTGTAGTCGACTGCAGATGACACTTCAGCGATGGGTATTGGAAAACCATTGCTTTTCTTTATGGTGAATTTCACTGAAGTTAACTTTGGCAGCTACTCTGTTCATTAGCAGTGTTTTCACTTGCAAGAATAGGCTGTGTGTCAGTGGACCCTGACCAAAACCAAATGACCTTGGCCATCTACAATAGCTTACGGACCATGATGCCAGCAACCGTAACTGTGAATAAAAACAGTCGTAGAACTTAACTGTACATCAGAGGTTTGTTGAGGTTTTTTGAAACCGCATTATATCCCTTTTAAATGTTTACTATAGTTTACCACTCTATAGCATTGGCAAACAAGGCAAAATCACAGCAAAAGAGGGAGGGAGAGATTCCAAGCCACAGCAAAGCTTTGGTTATGCAAAGTACGTACAAGGGACAACTGTGAGCAGCCGTGGGAAAACTGCCTGCTGGGTTACAGTAAGAGATCTATGCCCATGTGGCTGCGTGCACTGTAGCTGCTACCTGTCACTTAGACAACTAGTCACGCTAGTGGTGTGGCTCTAGGGATGGCAATGTTGTCGGCCTGTCGGGCTGACTGAAATATCTCAACAGCTATTGGATGGATTGCCATAAAGGGTTTTAGAGACATTTAGGCCTGGGACGATATGAAAATTTCATGTCACGGTAATTCTGGCCAAAATAATTGCAGTTCACAATATTATTGAGATAATCATCAACATTAAATGTGCTAATCCTCTGACTTTTCATCTATCACCACGGTCAAAGTTTACACTAAATTTGGTACGGACATTCATGGTTCTCAGGGGATGTATCCTAAAAATATTTGTGATTCCCCCAACTCTTCATATAGCGCCACAATGAGGTTGACATTTTGTAGATTTGAATGAAATGTCTCCACAACTATTGGTTGGATTGCCATGAAATTTTAATTAAATAATAAATAAATAAATCTTAACTTTTTCTCTTGCACCATCATCAGGTCAAGTTTATGACCAAACACCCGCCAAACTAATGACATTCTTAGTGCTATTTAGCAAATGTTAGCATGCTAACACGTTAAACTAAGATGCGTTTAGCACAAAGCACTACTATGTACTATGAACGTATCGTGACGTCACGATTGGTTTGTGGAGTACCGTTTTGAAGCCTTTGAGTTCGCCATTTTGGCCGTCAGCAGTTAAACAGCCAGCAGAGGTGCTGCTCAATTTTGACTCGTCCGTAGTGGCAAACAATTGTGGCTCACCTGGTAACATCTCGTATTATAGCTAAAGAGTACACAGTGTTTGTGAAACGTTGTTAAATGAGAAATAGGCAACGCAGTAACAGAATCTTGCTTCGTTTTTGATCAGCCCTGCCTAGTTTGACAGTTTGAGCTGTCAGCGACATAAGAAGCAGCCTGAATGGAAGACACTAGCAGGCATTCGCTCAGACGTTACCTGGTCAGGAGACATCTTCGGAGTCTATCTTTGCCTGTTCGATGTCCGACGCTTCCATCCTACTGAACATGTACCGGTATACAGGGGGGAGGGGATCAGGCTGTGAGTGCAGAGACGCAGAGCTGTATATAGAGACGGCTCTGGTGAGTGGTATTTACGACAGTTAACGTTAAATACAAGTTCTCTGCAGCGACTCTAGGGGTAGCTGTTTGACAAAACTGGAAAACTGCATAGTATGCTTTTAAGACACGTCCGCATTGGCTTCAAGCTCTGTCCATTATATATACTGTTAATGGTACAGCCTCTCTAACCCGCTAAACTAAGTGAATAAGTGAACTGTGTGAACATGGTAACCATTACACCTGCTTGCTGCATTTTAGCAGTGTCATTGTGAGCATGTTAGCATTTAGCTCAATGTAAAGCCAGTCATTAATATGATGCCGGTCCTCTTCCTCTTCTCCTCCCTTGAAAGGTTTCAGGAGTACAAAGCCCTGGAGACCCTGGTTCGCCTGCTGACAAATCAGCCTGAAGAAGTTCTGGTAAATGTAGTGGGAGCCCTTGGAGAATTTGCCCAGATACCTGCGAACAAGGCCACCATCCGCAAGTGTGGAGGCATCAAGTCACTAGTTGACCTGCTCACGGGAACAAATCAGGCATGTTGAATTTTATTCTGCTGCATAAAGGGGTCATCTCATCTTTAAAACATGCTCCTGTATTGATTCGTGTACTTTTTATTTATGTCATTTAACCAGGCGCTGCTTGTGAATGTGACCAAGGCAGTGGGCGCCTGTGCCACCGATAAGGATAACATGGCGTAAGTCTCCCTCTCTTCCAGGGCATCCAACCAGCTAACCTGGTCTTTGACATTTAGAGTACAGTTTACACAGGGCAAACAGCCCCATGTGAGGTGTCTTTTAAAATGTGATTTGTGGCTTACTCACTGTCATTACTGAATTAGCTCCAAACACATATTCTTGGCCGTGTACTGATGTCATATGTTATGAGAAGGGAATGACACCAGTCCCAGGATCCAAACACAGTATCATTAAACTGTCATGGGCTGATGCTTAAAGAAATCTATGTTCTTTTAATTTGTAATTATGCAGGTGCTTTTCCCTTTCATCCCCAGCTTAATGACAGATTTTAAAAGCTTTGTTTATTGTACCTGCTGTGATAAATATGGTTGTGGTTTAATTCCCAGTGCTTTACTCTAACTTTGTGGTCACTGTCAGGACTTGAGCCGGTCAGACGAACATACCTAAAGCCTTACCCTGTCCAAGACTACATGGCTGGGAAAACACAGTGAACCACAGTCCAGAGCAGACTTTTGTTCTGCGTTCATTTAACCTCACCCTCAATACTGCAGAATATTGTGGAGCTTCCATCTGTGCCTCGTTGCTTTTACAAGGCTGTTATAGACTACAAGACCATTCTTAATTAGCACTGGACACAAATACAACTTAATGACCGACTTTACATTGTTATTTAGCTGTTAATGCTATCATATGAGCCTATTACATTTGTTTGGAGGAAAAAAACCAAAGGGTTCAATAAAAAGTGAAGCATGTCTGTCTAACTGTGGTAAACTTCACACAAGCGGAGAAGTGTTTTGCATTGGTTCATCGTGTTCTCCATGTTTTCTCACGGTGTGTATATTTAGGCCAGACTTTGTAATTTTTCAGCCTTCACACATAGCTGTAAACAGAAAGTTCTTATTTCAGCAGCCGCTTTTTGTATGTTTTGTGGCGGTGGCTTATTTTGAGACATGTATGTGTACAGTAGTTTGCTGAGCAATTAACATAACTCACATTTGATTGTTTCCTGCTCCAAACCAACACTGCTGGAGCTGTTTTTCAGCTTCCCCATGATTAGATGGTGTTTGGCCAGCTAACAAATATGATGATGATGTATGCATGATACCACACAGTTAGCTACAACATTCTTGTCAGTTAACATGACTTAATTTAACCAACAGAATTTTTTTTTTTTCTCAAAAAAACCCCCAAACAACTTCTGTTGATCAGCGCAATCATTCTCTCATCATTCTGATCCAGGTCATCCATAACTACTGAAAGCCCAAAACAAACACTGATCACTTTCAAGTTTTCCATGAAATACTCATATGTTTGTTTTCATTCTCAACCAGTAGGCAGTGTGTGGTTAATGACATAGCACTTCCTCCAATGAATCCTGTGTAGCTACAAGAGTGAACACACGTTGTTTAATGCCTCCAGGGTTTGTGGTCTCCTCCTCTAATCCATCACTGTCAGCTGCAACTTCATTGCTAATCTGTTTCATACCTGCTTCATAGGAAGACGGAGCTGTTTTGGCGGATGATATGACGCTTCACTTTTGTTTTTGGTCCGGATTTAAGAGGCCCCGCAGACTGCGATCTGATGTTATGATCCCTCTAGACTGATTTATGTGCAAACGGAAGACAGATGGCGCAGGGGACGTCCCTGATGAGTGTTCGCTCGTTGCCAGTCACGGAGATACTGTGATTAGGGAGTGTTTAAGTAATTATGACAGCATTCAATGTCGGCCTTGTTGGTGGAAGCACACATGGGGAACACGTTACATGTTATTTATACCAGACAACGGGTGCACTGTGGCGTAATTCTTCGGGTTCCCAGACCCTGACTGCAGTTTTGACTACAGTCATGTATACGACATGAAATACAGCTCATGCCTAAGTAAACTTCACTCAGACTCTATGAAATATAGAGCGACCTGTCTCTGGCTCTGTTTGATTTGGAAAGAGGTCCTCCTTTTGGCTCTGCTTGAAAAACAAGCCACCAACATAAAGTGTAAGTTTGTCTCAGTTTCTATTTATAAATCCATGTATGAAGCACCATACACAGATGTATGCGAGTTAACCTCTGGCCCTAGCATCGCAGAGCTTTTCCGTTGAGAGCGATTTGAGTGAGCAGACAGTGGGTGGGTTTCAGGCTTGGAGAGGAACTGAGCAGGACTGAAGGCGAGTTGTGATGAAAAGCCAATGTTGAAATCGATAGATGCTTTGATCCTACTTGGCTATAGTTGTGTTTAGCCTGCGGCTGGCCAGGACACCACAGCCAGAGAAACAAACATGATCAGTTGCACTCTTAAATCTTTCAAGCAGAAAATTATGCTTAATGAAAGATCTGATTGAAATCACAACACTTTTTTCAGTCTAGCTTATTATTTCCTTGTTCATTCCTTTTTTTTTTTTTTCCTTACGCTACTTTTCTGTCTCTCTCTCCCAACAGAATCATTGACCAGCTTGATGGAGTCCGCCTGGTGTGGTCCTTACTGAAAAACCCCAGTGCAGATGTTCAGTCTAGTGCTGCATGGGCCCTTTGTCCATGCATTCAGAATGCAAAGGTAGAGTACAGTGAAGTACATTTGTCTTCTGCCTCAGCTCTCAAACTGTGCGAGTGAAGCACACCAAAGGCACATAGATAGCCTCTAAATCAAAGAGGTCTGCAGAGTTTTCAGAAAACTGTTCACTGTTCACAAAACAGAGGCCTGCTTATATCACCATGCTCGTCTCCTAACCTCTCCCACCAACCTACTGCTGGGAGGTTAGCAGGGGCAGAGTTGTGTCAGAGGAGGCTTACATGAACCTCAGGCTAATATGAAGCAGAGAAGCTTCCTTGGCACACTGGGATTTGTGAATTGGGACGCAGGCAGGGAGAAAGACTGAGTAATATCCTGTGGCATGGCCTCTGATTTCTCAGCTGAAAATCTTCCCTCAGCATGCTGCTAGTTACAGAAGCACACCATCCATGCATAGGGTACCAAAGATTTTCTGTGAACGCACTTCTCCAAGTAAAATGCTGCACAAATGCCTTGCAAAAGAACCCACAACATGGCCATGAATATTACTAATATAATTTTAGATATAAATATGCATAAAATTAAATTAAAAGTTTGGAGATAGATCTTCTTTAATGAACCAATTTTACACATCAAAGTCAGTTTAAAGGTATTGGGGAGTACTCCTGCATGTGAAAAATAATATATATGTATGTCTTTAGTGTCTGCATGGAGCTGTGTAAAGTCTGATGAAATAGCCTTGAGTCAGCATTAGCTTACCAGACATCTGTAGCACACTCTTCATCTCTGCTCGAGGTTAGCAGCTCAGGCAACATATGCCACTACTAGCATAATACACTTGAATCTCTGACCGAACGGTTGGTGGTTGAGTTGCATTGTGGGTAATGTAGGTGGCAGGTTTTGGCAAGGAAGGAGAAACTGGAATGGAATAAAATCTATTTTGATACAGTTTGAAGTATGAGTCAGACAATTTCATAGGAGTGCAATGCTAATGCTACTACTCTTATGAGCTCCTTGAGGCCATCGTCACAGGCCTTTAGCATACATGTTTCACAGCAGTGTTGTCAGTCAACTCTAATTTCAGTTACACATCAGCAGGGCTTTGATCCCAGAACTTGTATCATTTCTAGCTACAAACGTAATGTTGCTCTATTAGATTATCGCTGTGATTAAGGTTAACAGCTTGTCAGTGGGAGAATCTGGTTAAGCTTAAACAGATATATTGGGCCCAGGCAGGTGTCTTGGGGGGTGAGGCCCTTTTTTTTTTTTTGCTGGCTGGAATTTCTCCGGCCCACGAGTGTAGCGAAAATGATGCATGGCAACCATATGGAGGGAGAAAGGGGACTGCGGACCCACTATTGAGCGCTAACAAAGTTTGACAATGTTTGTCTGGACGTCAGCTTGCCAATTTTGAGGGAAATTCATGAACATGCTTTTTGGGTGATTTTTCTGGGACAGGGGCAATGACGAGAGCTAAATAGTGCTCTTTGCCCATTGAGTTGAGGAACCTGATACAGCTGCTTCGGTGCAGTCGTTATTTAGATAAAAACCCCATGTGGTTTGAGTTAGCAGTTCCATAGCGGATTTATGAGAGAGCTGTGGTATAAATGCATCTGCTGGATGCTCCATACAGTATTTCTGCCCCTCACAGACAGACACTGTGCTCTATGCCCACAGGTCCACAACTTAAACTCACTTAGTACCATACCAGTACTGTAAAGACTTAAGTAGTGAATCATTCAATTATTTCTGTTCTCCAATCAAGGAAGTAGAACCCTCCCAGTCACATGTAATGGGGTGTATCATTAATTTGCCTGGATGCAGAGGCACATTTAAATGCTTGATTTATTTTTCCTTTACATAGTAGCCATGTATGGTATAGAGGCCTGATTACTCCAGAGAAGGGGTCAGGGCACGCTTCTGCCATTCTGAGCTTGGCTTGCTCCCCTCAGCTTGAGATCACGCACAGCAGATAATGTGTTTTCTATTTCATTTCATCCTGGGTAAGAGGAGGGGAGAGAGTGAGAGAGAGGATAGCGAGAAAGGCCTTTCCGTGTGCAGCCTCATAATGTTGCGGTTTTCAGATCTGGGGGCCCGTCCAGGCCATGAAAGAGATTCTGGCTAGTCTACCGCAGCTGGTGGCTTGAGAGAGCTTCCTCTGTCGCAGGGACTCCCGGCCAGCCGTCATCAGTATTCCTGAGGAAGGGCTTCCTGTGTGTCGGGGGGTCAGCTCCTGGCCCCGGCAAACCCCCTCCCTACCCTGCACTGCACACATGGCTCATCCTCTGGCACGGCATCACAGGGTCCATACACAGCACCCTGGTCTGATCTCAGCTGTGAGCTCTCTGTTAGAGAGGGAAACACAACAGTACACCCAGCTCTCCCAGCTGTACACTAAAACTGCAAATCAGCTACTGCTGAATTTGATGAAATACCTTAATTTATTGAACTATACAGTTCACGTAATACATTCTGTGATTACAGAACCATGCCATACATCAGCTCTGGACATGTAGATTGATGTTGAAATGGACTCAAATTAAGCGTGCTTTGTGATTTGCAGTCATCCATAATTGTATGCTTTTGGGGGAATTTCTGTTCTATTTTCAAAGCACTGAACATTACAGACTCGGCCACCTTGATGTGTCCCTCCGTGGCTGGCGATACGGTGAGTTGTGATTTTAAACAGCGGCCTGAAGTGCCAAGCCATACTGAAGCCAGCGTCTCTGCCAGCTCTTCCGCTGTGGTTCTCGCAGTGCTCCCTACCAGCCTGTTGGTTTGGTAGGCATTGCCCCATAAGTGGCTGAGAGTCCTGTGGTACCAGCTGGTGCCATGAACTCAAACCATGAAGCCTTGAGTCTACACTGTGTGTTAGTCTGGGGCTAAAGTTTTGAATGCCACTTCTAAGCTCTAAATTCTATGTGTCATCTTCATTATGACAAGTTAGAGTGAGAGCACGAGAGGTTGACAAAGATGTCAAACTTATTGGTTGTTCCACAACACAGCTTGACTGTAGGGTGTTGTTATTTTTAATAGCATCCGTTATACACAGACAAAGATAGTTCTACTGGTTGCTTTGCACTGATGGGACTTTGATTGTTGCCTGGGTTGATGAAAATACTTTGTATGTACTTATTTAGTGTCCTTTGTTTTGTTTTTCTTGCTTAAAGGCCCCTGGCCCCCTCTTCTCTTTCCTCAGTCATTACACTACCTCCCTCTCCATCATCCCCCTTGTTCCTTTTGACAGAGCACCAGCTAATAACAGATTCTTTGACTATAGGATGCAGGGGAAATGGTGCGCTCCCTTGTCGGTGGATTGGAACTGATTGTTAATTTGCTGAAGTCAACAAACAACGAGGTGCTGGCAAGCATTTGCGCCGCCATCGCCAAAATAGCCAAAGACAAGGAGAATCTGGCGGTCCTTACTGATCACGGGGTTGTCCCATTGCTGGCCAAGTTGACTAACACAGTAAGTACACCTCACTGCTGGAGACAAACAACAAGGTTTTACTATTCAACAACACTGCCCTTACTGTCAACATACAACAAACTTGTCTTTACAACGTTTTTTAGTTGGCGTTTCCTACTCAATGCGGCATAAATCCAGCTAATGAGCAGAACTTTGTTAGATTTTGCCAAGAGTCTTTTGCAGAGCCTTTACATTGTAAGGACTTGTCTCTGGGGACTAATAGCATCCTGTTCTCCTCTCCACAGACTGATGACAGGCTCCGTCGCCACCTGGCTGAGGCCATCGGCCACTGCTGCATCTGGGGCAGCAACAGGGCATCCTTTGGTGATGCTGGGGCCGTGGCCCCCCTGGTGCGCTACCTCAAGTCAAAAGACAAGGCAGTCCACCAGAGCACAGCTATGGCCCTGTACCAGCTGTCCAAGGACCCCAACAATTGCATCACCATGCACGGGAAAGGAGTGGTCAAGGTCAGTTTTAGTGCTGCTGAAGCTGGATTTCTGACTCCTAACTTCTGCATTTTGTAGATAATTCACCAAGTAGTTATTTCTCTACTTTATTTGGTGCTTTTGAGACTAAATCCGGCATAATTACATTGAGGAAAATGTGCTTTGGCCTCCCACCACCCTTGTTTTAGCGATGTGTGAAAAACACTGAGTAATAAACTTTGAAAAGCTGCGACTATTTTCAGACCCTTTGACCGATGGAGCAGAAACAAAGTGGGTTTTATTCGGCGGCGGAAACATGACTCCACTTTCTAGCCGTCATGGGAATTCAGAAAAGCAAACAGCTCAGTGTGTGCGCAGTGCCATTTCTCCGGTAGACCCTAGATGCCATTACAGCACAAGTCAAAGGGCTGTAGCTGGGGGTAACTGTTGCTAAGGGCTGTTCCTGGACATCAGGGTAGAATGCAGCAGCGATATGGTTCAGGCCAAAGAGTGGGGTCAGAGCTGTTCAAGGCGAAAAGAGAACAATGTTTTTTTATGGTCCAGTTTTTGTTTTCTTGACTCTGTAAAGCTACATCCGCCAGCCTTCTTCATCATTGCAGTTGTGTAGCACTCTTCCAAAAAGAAACAAGCATTGTTTTGTCTAACATTTGAGCCTGTTGGGCTGTTTCCATGCTCAGCTCTCAGAGTCTGTTTATGTTTGTCCCTGACAGTGATGTAGAGATTTTATGTTGAGATTACGCTGTAATTGATGTCTTGTCAGAGATGATCATGTACCCATATTTCAGCATTTTGGGAAAACATTGCTATCTCATTCTCTAATTTAATCATGTTTCACATAGAGAGACTTTCACATGAGAAATCTTTTTGTGGCCGCAGTGAGTTTAAATCCCTTTTTCCCCCTAAATAACAACTGCGATATAAATTATGAAGTGGTTATGCCATTGCAGCCAGATATTTTTTTCCCATGTTCATTAAATGGTGTACTTTAGCTTGATCTGCTGCTACAGTGTATGTGGTTCAACACTAGCCATAATTGGTAGCTGGACAGAACATTGGGTGTTCCGAAAGAGTTATGTCCAATTTGCAAAAGTCGTTAAGCTGAATGCTTTTTGTAGTTTGAGCCACGACAAAAACTGGACAAGCCCTCTTTGGTCTCAGTGTGTGTGTGTCTATATTTGAAATTCTGCTGTGTGTGTATGGGTGTGAGTGTGTGTGCAAATACAAGACATACCACCCTTTTTAATCTGTCTCTGTGTTTGCCCTTATTAATGTACCAGTTAAGGGTTGCAACACTACTCCATAATGTATTTTTGGACTTTAAAGAGCTTAATTACCAAAGGCCACGGAACTGCACCAGCGTTGCGTTTGTTCTTAATCTCAGACATGGAAACGCAACACAGTCAGCCTCATTGTTCGGTCTGGCCTCAGTTCTCAGCCAGTCTGGGAGGGAGGCTGATACTTACCTGCCTGACCCCGAAGGAAACATTACAGCGTTGTCAATCTCCTGCATTCACTGTGCATTGTAACGCTCTGCTTTATGATATATAGGCAGCTGGTAGAGAGAACATGTTAAAACAATATCTCCAATACTCCTGAATGGATCAGACATGGTGTATCGAGGATTGATACGAGGCCCTGCGTCTAATTTACGGTGCGGTGTAAAATTCTGGACGGCAAGACGTATTATTGCAACCGTATTTCAAAAAGCTTTTCTGTGCCACTGAGAAGCTCTCAAAACACGCTAACCCACGTGTAGTATACGATTTCGAATGAGTTGAGGTCTCTCTCGCTCTAAAGTTGGTTTAGAAAGTAACTTTCCTCTCTTGCGCACTTAATGGTGTATGGCCTAGTCCCTTAAGATTCACAGGGGAAATTAAGTATTGAAAAGAAGTATTTCACACTGGAAAACACATTAGTGACCTGTCTTAGTGACCCTTCCATTGCTTTCAGATTTGGTCCAGAGTCAATTAAATTATTTAGTATAAATACTATGAGTATTAAACATATTTAAATAAAATACAAGTAATTTTGTTGCATACATTCTCTGTCAACATATTTTCCCTGGAATCTGCCAGCCTCTCAGATATTACCTTGTTCAGGAAAAAAAGGATTCAGGTGCTCACTCTCACAGGAAATACATACCAGGGAAAAGAGAATTTTAGCCTGAGAGATGAATCGTTCTCCCCGTTTGATTTAACACCCACTCTTAGTATCTCACAGTTTTATACGGATGTGCTTCGTTTTGTGTCATGTACAAAATCAACATACCTTCCCTCCTGCACTTTACATTGCTTCCAAAAGCACTGGGGATTGTTTGCTGAAACCGTAAATCCTTGTAGACAGCTTCAGCCAGCTATTTGTATTAAAGAGCCTCTTTCATAAGAAAAGCTTTGTGAAGTAAATTGATGAAAATTACAAAATGCGGATGGTAATTATTGGTAATTTTCAGCTGAAGGTATTCCAGAGCGGTGCTTTTGCCAAGTCCTGGTATGTATTTTAGGCTTTTACTAATCTAAATGAGAAAAACGTTTGCACTTTTGTTGCCATGAGCACACTTCTGCCCCGCCACGGTTTGTTTGTTTTCTTTTTTTTCCTCTCTCTCTTACATGGCTTCAGGAGTGAAAGTGAGGGCTGTAGGGGGCAAAAATTACACCAAATGTGAGGGAAGGAATAAAAAGGAAGCAGACCATGCACAGGTTTACTTCTACAGTTTCCTGTTGGTTTGTGGGTAACATGACTTCAGGTTGTGGGTGTGGTGAGCAGATGATACAGGCGCCGTGTGCTGCCTGCTCTGTTATGACTACCATGTTTTTGACCATGGAGTGTCATGTTTTAGAGCCTCTCTCCCTCACGCCTGGACCAGAAATGCCGAGCAGTGTTCTTCAGGTTGAACGGGCCCAGGGTTCAGACTGAAACTTTCCCCTTCAAGTCATTGATTTGAAAGCTGCCCTCCCTCCTTTTTCCTCTTCCTCTTCAGAGACACAGAAAAAGCAGCTTAACAGTCTCTGGCTCACTGGAAGCAGCAGGGAATGTTGTTTACCTTGACTTCCCTCACCAACTTCCCCTCAACCCCAGCTAAACACTGCTGTCTGTTTGTGCTGTTTGCCTCCACAGTGGAGTCTAAAACAGGCGAATGCAGGGATAGATGGGAGTGGGGGGGGTTTGATGGAGCCATAATGGCTGTCAGAGTTGGCACAGGGGAATTTAAACCTGAACTCCTTCGGGCAGACGCGGTCCAACCGAGCGCACTTAACACCATGACACCTCCATGTGCGATAGGATGTGTGTGTGCACATGCAACAATATGTGCAGCCCTCCCAGACTGCACACCCGCTCCTCCCCCCTCAGCTGGGGGGAGGTGGGGTGTTCCCCAGCTCCCTTCTTGGAGGTCAGGACTCGCTGGAGCTCTCTGAAGTGCAAAATGACCTCAAAAACTCATGATTTCAGGTTTCAAACGTGGTGCAAGTGTTCATGTTACCACAGTCAGGGAATATCTAACAAGTGGCGTATTATATTCCTCGAGATCCCAGCTGGGAGGGAAAGAGCAGGCTAGGAAAAAAGGCAGCAAAGAGAGACACGCTTATCTTAGCCTAGCTGTGCGCTTCGGGAGACCTTATTTGGCGACGTCTGAATAACATGCTATGAGGTTGGCAAAAACGCTGCCTCTGGCACTTCTCAGGCATCCTCTCTTTTCACAAAAGAGACTTGTTTAGTGAGCTGCATGTTTTCTGGAGGCTGTGGATGTAAGTTTGCTCTTGGAGGTGTTTTGGATGCTATTTAAAAATCATATAAAACCCGAGTGCAAATGTTTCACATATACTCCTCGACACTGGTGCATTTAGAGGAGCTGACATGTTGGACTGCTCTCTTTCCACAAAATGATGTGATTGTAATCAGGAGGAAGGATATTATTTTCTCAGTTTTGAACAGGACTTGCTTACACTGTAGGTTCACAGCCCTTTTCGTGCGCACACACACAAGCTGGCTCACCTCATCTTTCATCTGTTTCCCTTTCACTGTTTATCTTTGCGCTGAAAATCTCGGGAATGTCTTCTCTCTGCTGCTTTGGCTGTTTGCTAACCACACAAATGTGCAGAGTGGCGTTTTAAGTTTGCATGTAACACGGAGAGGGGTCCGGGGTCGACCTCAGCTCCGCTCTCACATGCATTATGAACACAATGATAACCTGAGGGGAAAACACTCTCCAATCCAAGCACTGATCAGCTGGAAAGAGATTAGGCAACGTCTACACACAAAACATAGCTGAAAATGATTATTCAATTTGAGAGTTTCATTTGTGTGAAACCGACAAAGGAATCCCATCACTTCCAGCCAGTGCTAAACAGGATGGGAGAGTTTTGAATAAGAGGGAGACAAGGGGAGAGAAACTGAGAGTTAGTCAGAAGCTTTTAGAATCCCCCCACTGCCGTAAACTGAATCTTGCTGGATGTAAGTTTTAAAGAGGCTTAGTTCTTGGATCATTTCCGTTGACAGTGACTGTCTTGATATTGTCTTCTGTGGCGCTCAGGATGAACGGGGATGTGACATTGCTGCGCTGAAACCAGGGAAACAATCCCGCATGGTGTTCAAACACCACTTGTAAGCCTGCTGCAGCATTATCTTTGTTAAAGAAATCTTTCTCTAAATCCCCTTTCATTCAGTGGAGAACAAGGTCTTGATATATGGGGCTTAAAAGTGCCTCAGACATCTCAGCAGTTACTGTATTTATCAAAGCGTCATTATGTTTAGGAGCAGGGAGTCCTTAAGTGCTTAGTTGAGGGATGTAATGTTGCCGTTGGTTCATTATGGATGTAAACAAGACGATCTGAAATAATTGCAAGTGTGGCTTAGGAAACCTCAGTGGCACACCATTGTGATTTTACCAAGGAGCACACATTGAACAAATTTAAATTTAAAATCCATTGCACCAGAGTATTTATGCTTACATTTACTTGTACTTTGATTCAGCCTCACAGCTGCCCACAAACATAATGTGGTGATTTTGCTGCAGATAAAACAGGAAAAATAGCTCCCCCTCCAACACACATGCCACTCAGTGGTATTCTTTCCTTTTTTTTGCTCATATCTGCATAATACGCAACTCTTTGAACGTACGAAAATCTTTTGAATGTTCAGTTTTATGTAACCAAAAAATAAACTTCCAAAGCTAGAGATTTCTGGAGAGCGCAAAACCTTGTTCTGCAATAAGATCTAACGAGATCCATTACACAAGCCACTAATAGTCGGATATAATCTGACCTTTGGAGCAGCGGAAAGGCTGTCAAGTGGTGTGGTTCATGCTCAGGTTTTTAATGTCGAGCCTGCCCTGCATGACTTTCATCCGAACAAACTTACAGAAGCATGTGTGCTCGCAGCTGTAACCCGTTTGCTGAGCCATGGTTTGGAAGGGTAAAGTGGGACACACACACACACACACACACACACACACACACAGGGACATGTGCCAGTTCAGCCTGAGAATGTCGCCGCACAGCCACCATATATCTTTGCAGTCGGCCATAGTGTGCAGTGATTGTTGCTCAACAGTGATTCTTCAGGGGTGTGTTCCTGCTGCCGGCTTTAACCTCTGTCCTTTGTGCTCCTGCAGCCCCTCATCCACATCATGGGCTCTGATGATGAGACGCTCCAGGAAGCTGCTGCTGGCTGTGTGCGCAACATCCGACTACTGGCTCTGGCTAATAGGAAGGCCCAGTTATTCTACTGACAGTCAATGATCGCAGCGCACCTGGAAATCCAATAGGGACTGTACAACAATTATTGGGCAAGGGAGGGGGGCTTTGGACCCTCCACTTGCAACACCTTTCCCTCTAACAGCTGACTCAACTCCAAACTCCAGTTTTAAGGTTAATATGTGAATGGAACAATAATTTTTACATAGCCCAAATCACACTTTAGGAGAGGAATTAGCATTTGCCAAAATAATGGTAACCACAACAATGGTGCTATTGATTGAACAGTTATTAATGGGGCACAGGCAGCAGCTCTTTGGCTGCTTACGGGGTTCAGCAACATAGTATTTTTACTTCATTATTAAAACAGGTTGTGCTAAAATATTATTATTGGTTCACTTTGCTTGAAAAGTAAATGTGTCAGTGCTAAAGTGAAGGCCGCTCTAGGCTAGTGAAAAAATGGTGTGCTGTTTAAAAAGAGAATGTGCACATAAAAGACTTGTTTTTTACTGTTTTGAAACTATTTTACAGTCAATTTAACCAGAAAATGGTAAAATAATATATGTATAGCAAGAAAAAAGATAAAAATAAATAGTAACTCCCTTCTCCCCGAAACCCACCCGACTACCCTCTATTCAACAAAAAGAAAACATGTTACTTTCAGATCCCACCCCTAATAATTGTTATACAGTCCCTTACCAGTGCGAATGGGCTGGTTGGTAAAAATGTACCTTTGCATCTGTCCTGTTTTACGCTAACCTCAGAGTTTATTTCAAATGTGTTTAAGAATTGTTTCAAATAAAATGAAAAAGTGTTACAAATATTAGTACCACAAGTGTTTCCAATATGTTCCAACTTCCTAAGATGGGTTTCAAATAAAAAATGTTATTTTGATTGATGAGCGTGTATTTATTTGTGCTCCTGCTTCCGCACTAGTGGCAAACATCTATCCCGAGCTCCGTGTTTACGTCATTTACCTCATCAGGAGATCATACAAACATTTTAGGAAGCCCTCTTCTCGCTCTCTGACTGCGATGATAAAAATAAATGCTTCTTTCTCGTGTTTGATCTCGCGCCAAATACCCTGTACGTTGTTCAGCGTGAAACACTTCGAAGCTGTGTTCTCTGCAGTAACATTCCTCAAGTAATCCACACGAGACCACAATATCTAAACAAGAGCCACATCTGCTTGGGTTGCTCAACCTCCTCTTATACAGTCTGTGTACTTCTGAACTTATATGAATATTTGCAACACATCCAAACTCACAGCCTGCAACGAGACATTTACACAAACAGAGTAACTTGCTGTTGGTTAAGTAGCACCAGTGTGGAATACAGGGAGTCTGCACAAATGTTCTGTATAAATACCACACAATAATATGAACACATAAATCCAGCACTGTTATCATAAGTGGATAAGAAATAACAATTAGGAATACAATAGTGTGTCCTGTCTGCACCGCAGATATTATGTACAAGAGTGGATTTAAATTAGGATTTTCCACATTACTCACAATTTATTTACAGTAATTTTAGATTTTGTAGGGGCATTTATTGTAAATAATAAAATACATTTTGCAAACAAGCTCATTATTTTTCTCAGTAAAAACAAAAATGTTGTAGATATTTTGCCAGTCGGGGTCATCTCTGTACCAAAGCACTTGCATGGCATTTAGTCAGCACCAACTATAAAACAATCTAATGAAGGATTTTTGGGAAAATGCAGCAAATTGCTCTGCTTTTTCCCAAAAGCGGTTATTATTTTTTGTTGTTTTTGTTATTGAATATGTTTTTTAAAGGCTATTTCCCTAATCATAACCCTGTATTTTTCTGTACTGTACATATTTAAACACTGCAACAGTAATGGTGTGCGAGTGCAGCTCGTTGCAGTTGATCTGGGCTCATCTGATCCTTTTGTCTTCTGTTCCTGTTTATTATAAACAGGCCATGTCAGGCTTGACAGCCTTTTGCACAGCAGATTTCAGTAAAAGATTGTTGGCCTCCACCACTGCTGCCCTTCTCACATGTCTGTCAGCCTCTCTGATCCCACTGTCCTGGTCCCAGTTAGCGCAGATGCTCAGCGCTCAACCGCAGAGGCTGCCACAAGATCTCATGGGACTTTCATCATTAATATCAGCCACGTGCTAAAATAGAAAATTAGCAAAAACATTGAAAATATGTGGTTGAAAATCTTCATCATGCTTTGATGTTTAAATGCTGCCAGCTGTTAGCAGGGGTCACTGGGAGAGCACGTAGATGAGTGAACTTATTGCTACTTCCTCCAAAAACACAACTTGAAGCTAAGAGAAGCCACTGACTCCAAAACAGCAAATAGATTCCCAATGATTAATGGCTCTTTAATTCCACGCAGCAAGCTCTGCAACATGCCCAGTGTCAAAACTGATTCTGAAGAAATGCTTACAGGAACAGCATTTAGTCACTTAAAGAAACAAAGGGGGAAACATATTGTTTGCTCTTTGTGCGGCTGCGAAGGCTGTCCTTTCTTTGTGCTGATTTCCTTCATGCTTTTATATTTAGCTCTGGGTAATAGCTTTTTTGCTTTATTTCCAAAAGTGAGATGAGAAGGTTGATATGAATCTCACTAGTGTGAGTCATGTACCAAAAGCGGGGGGGGGCAATGAACAACACCTCTAAAGCTAACAAATTAGCGCACTGTATCTCGTTTGTTTATCTGCGCACAAACAGAAATCTAAAAAAGTACAGTTTGTGCTTTCGGGGGAGTAACGTGTTGGAACTATTTCTTGACAAAAAGCAGTTTCTCCATCCACAGTCCCTCTGTGCACTGGGGTGTTTGGCAACAATTCAGTCAGAATGTAACTCACCCCAAAACTACTAAAACTGCTAATCAAACAGCTTCAGAGGCTGGTAGGCATATTTTATACACAGCTACGCTAGCTGTTTTCCCCTGCTTCTAGTCTTTATGCTAAGCTAGGCTAACCGCACCCTAGCTTTAGCTACATATTTAAAGTCCAGGTGAAATTAAGACTGCATCCTCAGTGATATTGTACCCATATTTAACAACGTATGCAAAGCAAATTTACAAAAAACAATTTCAACCAATAAAATCATGACATTCAACATCAGTCAATCTTCAGCTTTTAACAGAGGGTGTTCACTTGTCTTTGCGTTGGTGGCATAAACAATAATAGCAGTTGAAAGGTTGACTGTTTCCGCTTTAACCAACTATGTATGTTGAAAAATCTATGAGATTTACAATTCCACCACTGTTTCAGTCTTTAGATTTTCCAAATGTAATGGAAACAAGAAACCCTGTTTCTGTGCTCAGGGTAAGGGTTTAGAGAAAATGTAGTTAACACGATGAGCTCATTTCTTTGCCATGATGCTCTTTGTATACATGGAATTGGCTTTCTAATGGGGTTCACAGGACAGCTCAAGATAATAGGAGAACAATGGATTCTTTCCATGCACATTGGCTTCTTATCTTCAGAACTTGATGTGCATTGATTTGCAGTATTGTAAAGACACAGTGCTTTACTCTCCATTCTGAACCTGATGTTGAACCTTGCAGAGCACAAGGGAGAGGCTCAGAGGAAGTAGTAAGTTGGTTTCAGGAGCCTGGCCCTCTGGCCCATTGGTCATAAAGCCACAGTTGAGTGTATTAGTCGAGCCACAAACCCTCTGAGAAAAGAAACTGCCACTTTCTTTGGCTCGCCGTCCGGCACAGGGACATTATTCACGGGAAATTAGAGGTTATGCCTCCACGCCTCGGCAGAGGCAGCAATTACGTCCGGCCCTGGCTGTTTTGGTCACCATTCAAGATCTGATGCTTTTCATCGCTCCATGGAAGGGGATGGAAATAGTGGAGGGATATCCCTGATTTGTTGCTCCTGTTTTGAGGGAAGATGTGGGCTTCGGCATCTGACACACCCCTGTATCTCAACTGTCTCACCAGTGGCCCGACCTTCACCCCGTCCAGACTCCAGCAGGGGTTTCCCATAGGTCAGCGTGATGGATGCAACCACACTCGAGGACTTTATTACATATTACACAGGGCTTGTGTGTGGAAATATCCTTTCTACAGTCGTGAAATGTCTGTCCGCATTTTGGGTGGACGGAGTAATAAATATATATCACATAATTTTATAGCCAGGCAGTGGTTCAGAGAGCGCGCTCTGTGTTGTGATACTAGCTCAATTGTTTTAAAATGGAACCACTCTTTTGAAGTTTTTTAAAGATCCCACATCTCCCCAGGCGTTCTGCAGAAATATTTCATAAAAGAAACTAGTGAACAGTAAAAGTTCTTTCCAAATATTAGAAGTGGCTTTCCGTTCCCTTCAGTGTCTGAGGACTATTTTTTAATATAAAATCACAAACTGTTGCACAGCAGCAGCAGCAGCAGCAGCAGCAGCAGCGTGGTTTGCTTGAGATGCTGCCATTAAAAACACGCACGTACACAACGATCCTCTCAGAGCTCCAAACAGAGAGCAGCACTCTGTGGAACCCGAGGACCGGGGGGTGAACACGGCCTCTCTTCTCAATCTGTAAATTAGCTTTTAAATCATTACAGCATCTCACACCACCAGGTCTGTTGGAGCGAGCCTCGCGTGTCATGCTCACCCGCTGTTTGCTCAGCGGCCTACCTCTCTGCATCCGTTTCCTCCCTCCAGTCGCTCACAAGATCTCCCAATTCCGTGCTCCTCTCAAGGTGCTGTCGTCAGATCCCGTTGCATTTCTCAGCGGATTTTTAGGACTTTTTTAAAGAGGTTCTCACAGCACTAATTAATCCTGACATTCCCTTCCCTAAAGTGTAAATAACAAGCTGGTATGACAATAAATAAACAGAGAAATGAGTGGGCAAATACCACAGCAACTGGGTCCCATTTCAAGGCTGCAAGAGTAATGTCGCCATAAAGGTCTCAGAAATATTAGTAACACCGACATTGGTCATGACAGCTGTGGCTTTTGGTCATGTACGTTAATTACAAGTGAACACTTCTAACTCCGAGCATTACACACTGCGTGCACAAAAAAATTATTTTCTACACAAACTACTAAGAATAATTTGATTTGAGCAAACAAAAGTCCCTTCTGTGCTCAATACATGTATTTGCCTGTTTGCTGTTATCCACATAAGCATATAATAACCTCTCTCAGTCAGTGTTGGGAGAGCATGAGAGACGCCGAGTGAGTGTCCAAGGATCTGAGAGTGCTCAGTGTAGGGAATTAGAGAGCAATTGAGAGTGAGAGTTTATTATTGAGTGCTTATATGAGCAACAGCAAACACGCAAAGGCATTTATTGAGCACAGAATAGATTTCAGCCAGCTTAAATCAAATTATTCTTTGCATAATTAAATCATTTCTCCACTGAATATAAAGTATGTGCTGGCAAACGTTTTCTTTTCTTTTTTTTGTGCTTAAAATGTGCCTCGCAATGGAGACGAAAATATAATTCCATACTGTAGGTAAAGTCTGCCATTAGTGGCATAATGAAGTGAATTGTACAAATGGGGACTCCATTGTCCACACATGAAATGATGGACATAGTAATGTGAAGAATGTAAAAAGACAGCTTGTTCAAACCCTGACTACTTTCACACCTCAGCACTCCTGGCCAATTGCTGCAATTTCTGGATTGTCTCTTCTGGAAAGTTATGAAAACTGTTGGACTGAAAACTCAACTGGGGCTTTCAGACACGTTTCTGAAGCTCTCCGGAGCCACAACTTGTGACACTGACTGGACTGTGGCTTTAGGTAATAGACTAAAGGAAACACCAGCATTTAAAATGGTGAAATTTGGAAGTGAAATCTTCCTTCCAGTGGAAATGATCAGTTCATTTGCTCACAGGGATACAGTAAAACCACATGAAATTTCCCCGTTAAGTTAAACTTTAGTTAACTTTGACACATAAATCTGTGCCGTTTACCAATATAGCAAACCACTGTCTTAGTGTCCCTGCTGGACAGATTTTCATTTTGAGAAAAAATGACAAAACCAAAATCAATTATTTTGAAAATAAAAAACAGCCTGTTTTCCATTTTTTGTTTTGAAAATAACATCAACCAAATGTTTTGATAATAGAAACGACTGGATTCGGTTTTGCTATTTATAAATGGTAGTTTGGGAAACAGCTTGTTTCTTGATTTTGGTTTTCTCTTTTTAAAAACAAATATATATATATATATATATATATATATATTATAATATGATAAATAATATACAACAAGAAAAGTTTATTGTTATAACATGGGAAGTTTGTATTTTGTAATAATATGAAAATATCTTGTTAAACGTGAAAAACATTAAGTACAACAATAACAATAATCTTTAAACGTTTTAACGCAATATTGATCCGTTCTTTCTCTGGCGTGCAGCAATACACTTCCATATGGTTCCTCTCTTCACTAACTCTTTGTTGTTGAAAGAAACGGTGCACAATCCTACAGCTATTGTGATTGGCTAGCACTAGCCAGGTTGGCTAGCGTGTTAGCGGTTAGCTCACAAGCTACATTTTTTTTACCAACTAGTCCTAGGAGTTGTCACTCTGTCACCAAGTTTCTAGAACCACATATTTTGCAGAGACATGCACAGATTTCTTTTTCTGTGCCACCTTCTGTTTTGACAAGGCTTCAAGGACTGTGAGCCTTGAATTGCTGTTTATTTAAGAGTGCTTTTTTTCTTATCAAACTCTGGCATTTTTCTTCCATGAATACGAGAGGTGGGGCAGATTGGACGAGGCTCCATGCAGGACTTCTGTTAGATTAGTCATCCTGACTCTCCCTGAACTGTTACAACACTCAGCATCTAAGCATTTCTAATGAACCTCACCAGATCTGATGTCTGTCTGTTGTATTCCGTGTAAGGTGGAGGGATTGGGGGGGGGTTAGGATATGCCTGTCAACCACATTAACAGATCATAGCATTTTTTTCCCTACCTGACCTTGAAATTGAGGAAATTGTGAAATCTTAGACACCATCGCTCTGATTTGATGAAACTTGGAAGGTATGACTCCAGCTTTGTTAAAATCACACTGATTGGCCTCTTCTGTAAGAGACAACATGTTTGTGGTTATTTTTTTCTGCGCTGATTTACTGTCTTTCTCACTCTGCAACTTTCTTTGTAATGTGACGTGATGATGTTCAGCGTGCCTTCCAGCTTTGTGTTCACAGAAGTTTTTGCGTGCCCTTTAGCGGACCTTTCCTTCTTGCCGTTACATCAAACTGGAAAGGAGGGGATAGTGATAGCCAACAGGCAGTTATTCATTTGCAGACAAAGGATAATGTCAAGTAAAGATGCTAAAAAAATGCCAAGTTCCCCACACAGCAGACAGTGATGAGTTGGCACACGCTCCCAGCTGCACAGCTGTGAGTCATAAGCCCGGCCAGGTTTCCCTTGCTGGATCGTGAACCAACCTGAGAGCTCTGTATGGCACCCCACCAAAAATTATATTATCCCAGAGTTTTCATCACAATCTTTTCATCAAGCTATCACAACTCTGGACCTGAGGGGAAGACATGCAACTGAGGGGAATAGCACCAAATCAACAAATCATCAGCAAGGCATTATAGAACATCCTATTTAAAGCTGTAACTGATTGCACGCTTTGAGACATGAGCACAAAGTACAGAACTGTAGTACACGCCGCCGGTTTGAGTTTCTCCACAGAATTAATAGTAATATTTGTAAAAGTGGTCAATTAGGCAAATGGTCAAAATAAATTTTTCTCCTTTGGTGTGGTGTATCCTTTTTATGTGACTATTATTCTCATTCTATTTGACCCCTCAACTCCAAAGTTTTCTTTTTTTTGGTCCTGCTTTTAATTCTGACATTAATAAATGTCCTTTCCCTCCGCGCGACACATAAATAACCCCCTGTTCCAGTCTAGCTAACTGCTGTCAGTTTGCCCAAGCACTCCCAAATACTTCAGAGCTTTGCAACTGTCTGCTCAGAAAGAAAAATACCTGGAGTCTCAACAACCAAAGATAGTCCGACCAGAATTATAGAGGCGATGACACTCCAGTAACTGAAACATTTCACTGAAGTTTTCACACTGGCATTATAAATGACCCAGTCAAATATGCCTCTTTGTTATTCTAACATGAGTGAGTACTTCTGGCAAGGCTCAGTTGCACAAAAAGCACACTTTGTCTGACTTAATTCAACTTGGATCGACAATGCACGAAAATCCAAGGGTCCGGTTCACAATGAAAGCATGTTCTCTGACAGATGTATCCATCACCTCCGTGTACACTGGATACTGAACTGGCATCTCCTCCCTGTGAAGTGGTGTGTGCCTATTTAGTAGCCATTTGTGTATTCTTGGAAAGCCATATTTAGAGAGACAACAGAGGATGGGAGGGTTTGAAGAGCACTGGGTGTTCCAAGTTGCAATTATTCCCCACTGTAATTTCAAGGAGCAATCCCAGTGACTTCCAATGGCACTTGGTTTTGACTCTTGATTACTTTCAGTAGACATGGACAGACAGCACACGTCTCAACTTGCTGATTAGTGTCCCAAATGTTTAAAACCCTTCTGAAAACAGTAATTGGGTCATTTTAAACAACCTGCAAATTTTCTCCTCAGTCACATTTTCCACCAAAGCTGGCAAACTATTGAACAAATATGTCTGTGGCTTTACAAGTAGTCCGTGTGCTACAGTATGTAATTCCAACTTGGTTTACATGGTCGAAATTAAGTCCAAGTCTGGAGTGAAAACATCATCCTAAATGAGGGGCAGATTAAGGGGTGCCGAGACAGGGGTTTTAAAAAATAATTTGGATTGTAATGGCGTAAGGTGTTGACATTGAGCTAACACTGATTTCAAGTAATGGCCACCTTTCATAGCCAGATCCTTTAATACACATTGAATGATGAAGTACCCCAAGGCAAAAAAACAGGGTGTTCCCTGCTGGATCCATGATGTGTAATGAATGTCTGCTTTTCGATTTTACACTCAAAGCCTCAAAACAGACACAAGTCTTCCATTTGAGGCCGTGCAATGCTGATCTTCATCTTGGGCCTCCTGCTGCCTCTTGACTGCAATATTTTATTTATTAAAAAACAGAAAGATTTTATTGCCTCCGTAAGTGCTGTGTTTTGTTTTTGGTAAAGAGCTCAGAGTTAAATTGGAAGTTTAAGAAGAAAACAAATGTTATGAGTGCAGAGAAATAAAACATTTACTACAACCGCCCCTTTGGCAGGCCAGGCCAAACCCACATACAAATGAACTCCAGTAGATGTGATATAAAACAATGCAAGAGTGAGTAACATATGTATATAAAACATGTACAGAGGTTAGATGCAAGAGCAGAGCTACATGTTCCCAAAATTACACTGACGTATAACAAATTAAATTGTCTTGGATGGGAGAGGTAGGGTGGCTCTAAACTGAGGTTTCCTTCCCGGCATTGTATGAAAACGAAGCTCCAGATGTTGGGATGCAGAGTGCAAGATATCTGATATACTGATGTAAATCAGTATGTGGCTATATTGGAAATTGGGCCTTTATTAAAGGGGTACTCCTCAGTTTTATTATTACACTAACACAACGAATTGTAAATGGCAAATGACAGAATATAAAAAAAAGAAAGTGGAGCAACAGAGGCCAAGGCTCAGTCACAACAGTATTTAAAAGGTTGGAAGTTCACAGCAAAATCACTTCATTTTAACTGAATCACAGCAATCTGTGAATTCATTCACAAAGACTACGCACAAATCTCTTGTGTCCTGTTCAACTTGGATGTGAAAGTTTGCACCATTGACCAAAAGCAACCCATCTTGTCAGTGCTGACCTTTGAGGGGAGCGGGAAGCCAGAGAGTCCAAGCTATCATCGCTTATTAGCCGTGTTTCTCCATCCAATTTTATGTAACTGTCTTCTGCCAGAGTATATAAACTGCTCCACAGAAGAGGAATGTTTTTCTAGGCAATAAGACCGCAGTCTCAGGTACAAATACATCTCTTGAATAACTGTGTTAACTCATTGTCTAACTAAAAACCTTGCTGACTGACTAGCTAGCTGAGTGAGCTATAAATTAGTTAAAGATCCCCTCCAGACAAGTATTAAGATATTATTATTAGAATTTAGACAAATAAGCTGCTTGGAACAATGATGTGTGTCTGATATGTTTTTCTACAGAATAGTATAATTTCTACATTAAAATCCTTCTACCTCATTAAAACCTCCAGAATGTCTGAATATGCTAAAGTTTTTCATTTCTAAAGTTTCTCCTGCTGGACACTAGATGTCTCCTACTTCACTGTAAAGTCCATTCTCAGTGTTTGTGCACTGGTGGATTCAAGTTTCTACATCACACTGTACAAGTTGCATACTGGACCGGGACTGACTTCCTAACTATTTGTGATGTCACAAATCCCCGCCCCTTAAAATCAGATTTTCAGTGAGCACAGAGAAACTTTCAGCAGATGAATGTGAAAACATCCTTCTAGTGTCAAACTGAAGATCAAACATCACACTGTAGGAACAAGAAGAAAAACATATTTTTGAGTGGAGCTGACTTCAGTATGACATCATAAGGGTTACATTCTTCTTCTCTTCTTCTTTCTTCTTCTTCTCCCTAGCCATTGTTTTATTTGACTTTACTTTTAAGAGTGAAAAAAACGCTGAGATATAGACCTGTGTATATTTTTTAACTTTTCTAGCACCCCTTTAAATCAAGAAAGCCTTGCAACCCGTCATGAAGCTTTGGCGACCCCTAGTGGGGGTCCCAACCTCCAGGTTGGGAACCACTGCCCTAGAGGACATTACACAACTGTTTTCATGGGTTGAATTGATATAATGGAGTCTTCACCACTCATTAATTTCCATATTTATGGCTTCAACTTTTCATTTAAAGGGGTAACATATCCCAGAGCTCCCTTCACTCATGTAACAGGTATAAGAGAGTCAGGTGTCACACAGAAGTCTATTTTCTAACCATGGCAAGAGTGACTGTGTCATTTGAGCACAAAATGGTCAAACTCTGCACAATGTCTCAGCTGTCTGCAACTTCAGACTAAAAATATTGGTATATTGCTATTGGTGCCAGGCTTCAAAAACCATTATTGGTCAAACCCAAGTGACCAGTAGAGCTAGGGCAAAGAAAGCAGATGCCAGGGTAGTTCATGAACTGCAGCCTGAGATGAAACAGAGCTGTGTACAGGGATCGCCTGCAGAGTCCCTGCCACCAACCCCTATGAAGCAGGACATCATGATTTATGTTGTGCTCCTACCTGTTGAATCGTTTTGTACGCCCACACTGGACTACAGGCAGGAGTCTGAAACAGAGACACAGTGAGCCAAAGCAGAGGCTTTGGAGAAGGTGGATTAAGATTAAAGAGATGCTATACTGTAGTGACAAGCCTCCATATTTTCCCATAGAACTTCTGACCCACAGCTTTAGATAACGGTGACAAGGTCATGGGAGGTAACACAAGTTCACTTCAGGCGAGAAAGAAAACGTACATATTGTGTATAACCTGAGCAAATAAACTCTCACCAGCCTTAATTAAAGTGATTACATGACTGGGCCATTCATAGCATGTTTGCACAAGCTGTTAGTAAAAGCTAACTTCCCCCGTTAAATGAAAATAAGCACAAATAAACAATAATTACACGGATCCCTAACCCTTCATATGGCTCTTACTGCTTAGTCATGTCCTTCGAATCACTACCTTGGATAAACCCCAAAGGAACACACAGCTGAGGACCTCAGAACCTATGACTCATGGGCCCATAATGTGACAGGTTTTATAATGGAAGTCAATGAGAGGGTGCATCAGGAGTAATCAGCAGTGGCATGGCTATATACAGTAGGAATCTCTCTCTCTTTGTTAATTTTACCAAAACCAACTCAGATTGTGTTTGATTTAAATCTGATGGAATAATTATTGTTGCACCAAAACTGTTGATCTGTTTTTGATACAGACTTCAGCTACAGACAGTTTGAAGATGTTCAAAGAAAAGAAGGTGGGCAGCTTTATTCAGGTCAAAGTTACTGCTTGTGTTTTCTAAGTATAATGTGATAAGAAAAAGACCAAAAAAATGAAACAGGACATTAAAACCAAGGTGTGATCTTGCAGTGAAGGAACCTGATACATTCTTTACAGGCATCCAAAACAGGTTTACTACACTGTAAAGTATGTCTGGAGCAGACAGTTGGTGATAGGTTTAACTCAGTCTCCATGCACAGTGCGGGGGCTGTAAGAAAAATGACTTCCACCAAGCTTTATTTCAGTATTGACAGATTTTCTGTATGCACACATGTGGTGAGAAGATTCTACTTAGTTCCAATGTTGTTTCATTTTGTTTTGTAATTTGATTACCTGCAACAGGTAACCTATAAAATCAACTATGGCATTATTATATTTTATAAACTTATAAATGTTTTTATTTTATTTCCAGAGACCATTCCCATCGATCAACATCACCTTGAATTAATGTTTAAAAATGATTATCCCACCATAGGAGTGCAACATGCACTGGACTTAATTGAAACTTTGGGTGACAGACGATATACGCGGCTTAGCTTAGCATTAATACCTGGAAGCAGGGAGAAACAGCTAGCCTGCCTCTGACCTGTAAGACTAATTAACAGTATCTCGTTTGTTAAATCTGTGTGTAACAACAGTTTGCCATGTTATGGGGGTTGTGTGTCAGACTGTTTTTTTTTTTTACAAATACCTAGCTGCAGACCCGGCACCCCCGTTATCTCAGTTAGACGTGCAGCCAGTTCACTTGTGGCACAAAAGACGAGGAGGTGGTCCTTACTGTACAAAAACACAATTTTCTAACTTAGCTCACTGATTTTGGTGAAAATAGCCATATAAGGTACTGTATTTTATGAATTTACTGTTAATCAGATACAAACGAGACAAGAATTAGGTTGGAAAAACTGTAGGGTTACAATACAAAAACACTTTATTCACAGATTTTGGGTCATATTTTATGGCAATTTTATTTTTTTAAAGTGTCTTTATATTATTCTCAGCTCTGATTGGTTGTTTTTGTTCAGGCCTGCTGGATTCTTGCAAATGCCATTAGGAGCACTAGAACGAGCCAGAAGAACCAGATTTTTTTCACAGATTATTTGTCTCATACTACTGTGAGAACACTGTGGAAATTTCAGCAAATATGACAAAAAGTAATTTTTTATAAAAGTTGCCTACTGCAGCTTTAATAAAGCCATTAATGTCTAACTATAATACTTATGAAACCTTTATAAATGGTCCCTTATTGAAAAGCGGTACCAGACTTAAAACAAGAAAAAACATGACAATATTAAACGAAAATGTAAAGTTTCAGGAGAATCTCAGTGATTCAGACAGCCCACTTTTTGCAGTGTGATGCCTCCCTCCCTCTCTTTCCCTCTGCTGGCCTCGGCCCCAGAACAGGCGTAAACCATCAACAGTATGTTCGCAGGCTCGGGCCGTGTGCTAGGAAACATGAGCAGGGTGAGATATTCAGAGTCCCGGGCGGCTGTGCGCAGGCCGCTGGATAAAGCCGAGCAGCAGACGGCGGTCCGTGTGGTTTGAGCTCAGGATCTCAGGACGGGAACATGTGAGCAGGGCATGGGCGACTGGAAACAGGATTATTGTTCTAAACAGCAGAGAGACGCAGGAGGGGCCGGGGACAGGTAACTGACCGAGATACACCGACACACTGATGGTTAATGTTGGAACTGGGATGTAGGGAAGGATAAACACACCTAAAGTCAGTTTACACAACTTTGAATGAGCAGGTCTGAGTTCCCGCTGCTCTTTACTCTGACATCAGACTTTAATCATTATAAAATGTAATAATTAATATAAATATGAATTAAAAATCCACTGCCAGTATGATGTTTGTTTATTCCAGTGGACAACCCTACCCGGTACTGCACTTATCTGGCAGCAGGCTGCCGGTGCTGCCGGTGGCACCACATCACGGTGCGTCTTTTCCCCCGTGGCAGATTCAATATTCAACCTGTGCAGGGAAATTCTAAATTGAAGCTGAAGAGAAAAACAAAAATGTCACATTTCTGGAGCCTGCAGGGTTGTTTGTTTTGCATAAAAAAGTGGGGGTGAGCGCGAACCAAAATAAACCATTCGGGCTTTATAGACGCGACCGCAGTGCAGAGGAGGCTGGGTAGAAATATTAAAGATGCTTGTACTGGAATTCTAAAACGCATTTTATAAAACTCAAATCAGGTTTTTACAATCCAAAACACCCAGTCTGCAGACTGCACTGCAGGAGCTCTCTGTGCTCCATAGCTGTTTATAGAAAATACAGTGAAAGTGCATTTAATAGAGTTTTCTATGAAGACTGAATAAACAGTCCAACTTGTGGATAGGGTTTACTGAACACGAATAAAATTAAATGTATTTGTCCATATTGCTCATAATGAGGCTGTCTGCGTTACTTTTTGTTGCTTATTTCCAAACACATCTGTACAATGCAATGCGCACCAAACTAACAGCAACTATTTGGGTTTTTATGCTTAACCAGTTCACACAAATCCTTTGTTATGAATTGGAATTGCATATGCAAATGTTTACAAAGAACGACCTTATAATGACGCAGCACAACAGCGCAGTTACGCATGGTCCGCTTCAGCTCAAGATAGTCTACATGCTGTTTAATTCGGTGTATTTGTGTGAGCAGGCGTACAGTGCAGGGAAGGTGTCAAATTATAACTTATCCGAGAAGTGCGTGCTTTCTAGGACTGATATTAAATGTTAAAGAGATATTAAAGCTTTTTTTCTCCTGATATATTTTTAGTTCAAGAGCGCATTAGTGTCTATACAGTATATATATATATATATATATTCTCCTTTTGTAAAATATCCACACTTGTTCCACAGGAGAGACACGGGGACACTGTGACACATCCGAGGAGATTTTTCTTTTTCTTTTTTTCTTTTTTGTTATTTTTGCGCATCAGCGAAATCCGGGAGGAATATTCTAGCCAAAGATGAACACCATTGTGTTTAACAAGCTGAGCAGCCAGGTCCTGTTCGAGGAGAAGGCGAAAGAGGTGGAAATGAGCAGCAGAAATTATCTAGAAGTCATCGACGGGCAGCATCCAGACCTCCTCTCCAGCAACCAGACCATCAGAGACAACCAGGCCATCAGACACAGGCGGAGCGGGTATGTGGAGCACTCTGCTGTCTTTTTAACGCCGCCGGTCGGCATGTGTGGCTTGTATTAACATGTGGATTAACTGATGAGGAATACCTATATTTCGCGGTCGTTTCACTCCGCACAAGTTGACCCACGGAGAGTGGACAACAGCGATGGCTTTGTTGTCAGGGATCTGCGGTTATCTCTCCAGCTTGTGCGCAAAATTAAGAAATATCAAGCTCAGATTGGGCTTCTTGGGCCACATTCCTTTAAAATTACATTGGCGATGAATTAATATAATGATAAAATGGTTTGTGCAGCTGTGCGTAATTTACGCATTTACGCACAAAAAGTCGAAATTTACGCGCAGATAAAACACACATGGAAGGTATTTTATGAGTCTAAAAGTATAACTACTGATGTTTTACATCTCCAGACTGAAACACCAAGTTGATTATGCAGTCTGACTTTTTTCATGTGGCTTTAATGCAACAGGATGTGATGGATGAAGGAATTCATATTTACCGTTCCCCAATCTGGTCTCCATTTAGGTGTTGATGTTCACAGCTAATCTTAAAATTAATAAGTAGGTCAGCCTGTTCGGTAGCCTGTCTTATAGAGGTCTCCATCTGTTCCCAATAAATAAATGTGCCCTTCAACTCTCTGTGTGGTCTACTCAGTCACACAAGGACCAAGTGTATTTTTAAAAATATATTTTTTGTTTTCCTTTAATGTGACAGGGGGCAGAAAAGATCAGGTGAAGTTATTTGTTCTGTGTTATTTTCATGTTTGTGGTGCGAGAGAGAACAGAGGGAGAGCAGTGACCTTAAGCAGCCTCCTCCAGGAGTAACCTTCAATAATAAGGAAGATTATTATGAGTTATTGAACTTGTGTGACTGTGTCACCTCAAGGGAAGCATCAGTAATAATGAAGAACATTTAATTATTAAACAGAGGTGTGTGTGTGTGTGTGTGTTTGTGCGGTTGAGTGTTTAAACCTAAGTTGAGAACACGGAGCAAAACGTCCTCTCGGATGTTCATACTGATCGAGATTACAAGGAAAATATTTGTAGAACATGAACCTCAGGCAGACTTGAGGTTAGACTAAAATATGTTACATCTGCACACAGTGGAGCTTTTTGGTGAGATAAAGGGAGACGCAGAGCGCAGCACCATACTGACATCTACAGGTTCATAAAACCTGGAGCTAAGGTGTGACCGAGTGCTTCACAGAGCTGGAGTCCCAACAGGCTGCTTCAGACGGAGCTGAATGAAAAAGGTTTTGATGTTCTTTTACGCACTCACAGGGCCTGTGTTTGTAATAGTGAGTCTGCAGTGATTTCACAATATTTTGTGGTGTTCTATAACATCATTACTGGATTTTTAGAATAGCTGTTAGTAGCTGTGTTCACCACAGAGTTGCTGATTTGGGATTTCACAATATATATTTTTGATCTCCACCCCTGCTGTGATGTTTTTATAGCATCCTCTGGACATGTGTCATGCTCCTTTTCTGTAAAGGAAAACCAGAAGTATAATTTCAGTTTTTTGTCAGTCCCTTGTGTGATGGCTTGGCTGTGACTGCGACCCAGCTACATTGTTCTTCATCCACTTCTCCTGGGTGTGAAATGTTAATCTGGCAAAAAAAATAAAAAATAGTACGCCTGAGCAAGATGTTTTTGTTTGTTTCATTGCAACGTGTTGGCGGTTTGTGGGACACGCAATGAAAAATAAACTGCGAGCGGCCGCATCTCTCTCTCTCCCTGCCTCTGTCTGCCTCTCTCGCTGTGTCTCTCTCTCGTTTAATCCAACAGTCTCTTAAGCTTAATTGCAGTGCTCTGGGTGAGAAAATTGCACACTGTATAGAGTGTTCACTTTATGTGTCATGACTAACGAATTCAGACAACATGCCGGCCCGCTCAGGACTCCGCTTTGCAGCTGCACAACATTGTTTGGTTGACTTCAATAAACAACATAATCCTGGTTCTCTTTTATAGCCTTCCCAGATTTCATTTGAAAAAAGGGACATTTTACTATTCACCAACATGTTATCCTGATATAATGAGCATGATGTTACTGACAAATGCAGAATGGGTACGTGTCAAATCACCTTTCTTGCACCTATAAAGAAAGGCTAAATCCTGCATGTTTCATGGCACATTATAAGTAAAAAAAAACATAATTTAAAAAAAAGGATACATGTGCTAGATAAAAGAACAAACAATCAAGATTTAGATGTGGAAAAAAAGCTAAAACCCACCAAAATGTGCCCCATAATTCACTGACACATGAACTATCTGCATGTGCATTTCTATACTATCTTGTACAGTCAGTTCTCCCTACAGTCGGCTGACATTTAGTCTTCCTGCTCCTCCACAGGGGTCGTCCCAGCGGCGGTAAAGTGCGACACAAGCGCCAGGCCCTGCAGGACATGGCGCGGCCGCTCAAGCAGTGGCTCTACAAGCACCGAGACAATCCCTACCCCACCAAGACCGAGAAAATCCTGCTGGCCCTCGGCTCGCAAATGACCCTGGTCCAGGTGAGTCTAAACCTCCTGCTGATAGAGACAAGATGAGGCTAACAAAAGTGAGAAAAGTGAGGGGGTTCTTAGTGTTCGTGCAGGCATGAGTGCGTTGGGTGAGGGGTGGAAAAGTGAAATTTGATTTCTATGGTTGAGTTTCTGTCTAATCAGGTCTGAAAAGCTGGATTTTGAGGTGTATTTGCAATTAAGAGGCTGCGAGAAGAAAGTGGTTTTACATCTTGAGCTGTTTATTTTACAGCTCTGGTGCAGAGGTGGTTAATGTTATTCCTACCGTCTTACAAATGCTGCAGTTTGTTATTCTGTTCTTGACCTGTGACCTCTTAAAAAAGTGATTTTATGTCTTCAATTTTTGTATATTGTAAATTATAGTTGCGTGAACAGGTAAAATTATTCAGAAAATCGAGAAAAATCAACCCATTTATGAGTAGCAGAAATGTATTTTATTCTCATTTATCTTCAGGCCCCTGGATGGTCCTGAGCCACAGGTTGGGAACCACTAATCTAGGTGTAGTTAAATATATAAGATCTCTTGCACCCTCTACTGATAATACATGAGTACAGTGGACAACCTGACTGTAGCGCCTGACAAACTGACCACTGAGAGGGAAACCCAGCGGTGAATATGAGTGTGTTTTGTGTCTGGCACTTGCAGCTGTGTGTGTACAGTATCATCTGGCTGACAAGGTCACTGATACGGCCTCACAGAGTCTGCGGCGGCTTTCTTGGGCCGCCGGCCACGACGCTTAATCTGGTTCTCATTTTGGGAGCCTGATGGAGCTGTTTGTTTTGGTGAGGGCGAGCAGAGTGCAGAGGAATGCTTTGTGTTGGACACCGGCGAACACACACACACACACACACACACAACCTCACACACGCATACATTTAAGCTGACACCCAAATACCTGAAGCGGTGTCAAAGGTCGGCGGATGATTCCTTGAAATTAAACAAGGGAGATGACAGGCAGGTGAAATGTTTTCATCGCCTTTTTTTATGTTATGATATTTTTATTGTCACATAATCGAAACAAAAGTGTTCTAATTGATCGAGGTCAATTATCATTTAAGAAAAAAATGCTTAAAAAAATTTGCTGTGAGTTCCTCAAATATGAGAATGTGCAGCTTGTCTCTATTTTTAATCTCTGTAAATTACATAAAATGGATTTTGGTTTTGGACATACAGTTAAAAGAAAATATTTAAAGACATCATCTTGTGTTCTGGGAACATGTGATGGGTGTTTTTCACTATTTTCTGACATTTTATAGACTAAATAATTATAATAACCAACTGATTCAATATGAAAATCATTGTTAGTTGCGGCTCTAGGTGGCATTCTTTTGCTTATCCATTCACGGAGACTCAGAGCTACCCAGTTCTTCCACTGTTTGGTCCAAACGAACCACTGCTGCCACTGCCAGTAATGTACAACGCATCACTTCCTGTCCATTTTCCCCTGAAGACACCCACCTGGCACCAGGTGTTTAAAGCAACTAAATCTGTCATGTTTTAGCAAAAACAGCCCCCTTTTTTCCATGTAAATGTTGTAAATTATTTCTTTTAAGTTTGTTGCTAATACGCCACTGCCATCTCTCCATCACCGCCGAAATCCCTCGCCGTGCCTGCATGCCGTCTCCTCTACGGCACATACAGCGCAGACAGGCCATGGGTGAGAGAGCTGGTTTGGCTCCCCCCTTTTTCAAAAAAATCTCTCTGGGTGTCATCTGAGCAGGCGTGCCATCCTCTTTTTTCTCTTTTCTCTCTTTTCTCTCTTCTCTCACCCCATTGACAGCCATCTTTCCTCCAGTCCTCATTAGCCGAGCCGTCCCACGCCTCGCCTCGTCTCACCTCACCTCGCCTCCCCTCTGGGCCAAGCCACATGTACTAGATGCCGCCTTTCCCCCCGGTGTGCCACAGTGCTGGGCTGGAGACAAAGGGATGTGGGATGGTCTTAGTTAACGAGAAACGCGATACTGAAAGAGGGGATCAGAAAAATAAGTACTCTAGCATAAGGCCCCTGTCCTAGCCCCCTTCATAAGCCGCTGGAAGTCTATTGAGCATGAAAAGTTATTCTAGTATAACATCTAATGGTCTCCCTTCCCAGTGAAAGGAAGAGCGCCGGCTCAAGTGTCTTTTTTATTGCGTCTTGAAGACAGTGTTGGAAAAAATGTATTATTGGAGGGAGGCGTGCGGGTCCAGAATAAGCACGGGGGACGTACATCTCGTTCGGAACATTAGTTAATGAAACGTTGCGTTTGCTGGCCGTTGGCCGTTTGGAGGGCGTTAAACGCTTCTTCATGGCGTTGATACAGAAAAGATGCATGCTGGGGTGTCTCTCTGGAGCGTCTGGGATGTTTCTTAAAGCTCAGTGCTTTAAGAAACCTGACTCTGTTTCTGTCTTTTGCCTGGAGTCTCTCTTGGTTTTTCTGAATGAGACTGATTGCAGGCAGGGAGCAGACGTTTTCTTAAAGGATAGTCTTTGTTTTGCTATGGATGTGGAAGTGTTTGGAGTCCAAACAATAACATGTGTTTCTATTTGCTGTGTTCTTTCTATTCCTCCCTTTCTCTCAGGTCTCCAACTGGTTTGCCAATGCCAGGAGGCGACTGAAGAACACGGTGAGGCAGCCAGACCTGAGCTGGGCGCTCAGGATCAAGCTCTACAACAAATACGTGCAGGGCAACGCCGAGAGGCTGAGCGTCAGCAGCGAGGACAGCTGCTCAGAAGGTACGGCGCGAGCAGCGGCTCCTTCTCTCTTCCAAGTTGCATTCCAAGATAAAAGAGGTTTGTGTTGTAAAAAGGACGGTAGAGAATTCACAAACGGCCTGTATCACAGCTCCACTACTGAAATGGGCAACTGCTCTGTGGCCCCAGACCTTCTTCACAGGCTGTTTAGTCCAAACCTATAACAGAAAGTCTGCATTACACCCTGGAAATATGGGGTTTGAAAGAAGTGGGCATGTAGGAGCCAAGAAGAGTTTAATGAAAGACTCTCTTGTGTTGCATTATGGGAATTTTAGGATCCAGCGTTTTTAAAGCCACACCAGAGACCCTCCTGCACAGATAAATCTGTCTCCTGTCTATTTTGAGCCCCCCCAAATGTATCAAACTATAACACTGAATTTCTGCAGTGCCCCTTTAAAACAGCAGAGAGAAGTTTACTCAGCGCTCCCTGCCTCCCTGAAAGTAGTGTCCTTCTCACTGAGAAGCTTTTTATATTTCTTTTATTGGTTTCACAAATAACACTAGCTCTGTGTCAGACTATAGTTCTTCTTCATGGATCTTCATTATTTCAGTTGATTACTGCCATTACACGATACCTATTCCTACACACATTTGTCTTTAATCCATTTACTACCATATCATTTGATAAACCTGTGTCAAATTAAAAATATAATGAAGCTTCCATTTTATTATTATAAATAGTGCAGAGATCAGTAAGAACAGGCAGTTAGGAGTCAATATTGTTATTTATTTAGCACAACAGTAGTGCTAGTTGTCTGACCTTTGGCTGTGACCCTTGACCTCTGTAGTTCTGGTTGCTTGTAATGGGGATGTAGGTGGTTTGGAGTTATTCTACAGTTCTCTTCTATTGAAACTGACTCTAGATGAAAACAAAAGCTGCATTATAGTCTTGAATCTACTTCTGACTCTGAATCATTTGGTTTTGTTGATTGGCAGGATTTAACATGTATGTTTTGTAAGCATGGTGGAAAACTTTTCCATTTGCGTAACTGCTCTATCCATCAGTCTGATGGATGATCACTTCAAAGATATCGCAGCAAAATGGCTCAGCCCTCAGTTAGAAATTGGTCACACACTCTGGTGTGAACCTGTTGCTCTTTGTACAGAGTGACCAGGAAATCTCCTTACATCATGCTTCTTTCAAAATTCAAATCTAGCATAATAACATGAAATGAGGCCAAAGGCCTCTCCCTCTGTGCCCGTCCTAAAGCAGGCTTATACTATGCAGAGCCATGTTCTGGATGTATATAAATGGTGTGTGTGAGCCCAGCCGAGAGACACCGACGCCGGCGGCCTGCGACACGCTGTCATTAAGACACCCCGCTGAGCCAACCTCTGTCTCTCAGCCTGCAATTGAAAATGAGTAGCTCTCTGTCAGCCTGGTATTTACAGCAACTGCTTTTTTCTACTCACTGACAGCACTGAAAACATGGTCAGGAAACAAAAAAAATATAAAACATACATACTCATGCAGTGAGAGAATGAACAGAGAGGAAGAGCGCTGTGGTGTCAGTGATCTCTAATTAAATTTTTGAGGAGGAGAGGCTGAGCGTGTGGCTGGAAGAGGAATGTGCGCATGGTGTTTGCATTGTGTCCGCCACAGGCCACTGTACCACCGGAGGCTCTGTATATCTCCCTGACTCTTCTCCCTGTCACATTATGGTTATGAAGCTATCCGCAGCCTGCTCACACTTCTGACCCATGCGTTAAAAGGCCCTCCATTATGTTTTTAAGCCTATGCTTTTGTTCCAGAGGCTATTTATGGGGCCAGACCTGACCCCTCTAACTCGGCGTACATTCCTCTTACTGTCCTGAAATGGTCCAGCTTGTTTTGTAGCTACAGTAGCAAGTCCGACAGAGAAAATGCTGTTCTCTGCATGTGATCTGGAGAGGCCACGCTGTCATGTACTGTAGGTGTGAAAAAGGAAGTAGTATTTACAAAGGTGGCAGACCTAGATATTAAAGGGCACTGTCTTGGGATTATAATGACGGGTCAGATTTATTATCGCTTGTGTGGTTTCACAGGAGAGGCTGAAGCGCTCGCTGGAATCCAGCTCAGACGGCACAGTGGGAAGGAGAGCAAGTACGCTACCTCCATGTGTTTCTGATATGTGGGAGCTATAATTTTAATTTGGCCCAGACTGAATCAAATGTCCAACCTCCCAAATTACAAAATTACAGTCTTGGCAGGGACAGTAACTAGAGTGAACTTCTCCCTGATTTCCCTGCTGCCAGAGGATATCTGGTTTTTCAGTGTTTTATCTTTCCTCCCTGTTCCTTTCATCAGGTAGGGACCTGTGCTTTAATTCAATCTTTGGGCTGCAGAGCACCCTGGAAATTATTTATTTCTGTAGGGGAATAGCGGGGCAATGTGCTCTTGATGGAGAGGAAATAGACTACCATCCGTTATGGTTTGGTAATGCGTCTTAAGTCTCGGCTGGGCTTTCTGCTCTTGAGGCGATGCCAACAGGAGGGCAGGAGCGCCAGGTTGAAATCTCCCTGCCCTGGTATTTAGATTCAAGATTAGCTCAAAATAACCAGACTGTGAGTCAGTGGGGATGAACGTGCAATGCTGGAGAAGCATTTGCTGAAGAAAATGCATTTGATTGCTACCTCGTCTCAATGAACGTATTCACGGTTGATCAGTGTGCAATAATAAACTTTTTAAAATTCTAATGGAGTTTATACGGTATACAGGTGCTGAGATATAAATGGATGTCTGTAGTTATACAGTTATTAAAAAGCATTCGTCGTCTACAAATAATTACACATGGTTTGACATATAGATGCAAATCAAATGTGTATTAAAAAAAATTGCATTTCAAGAATAACTCATTATATCTGCAAATATATGCAAACTTTCTGAAAACACAACACATACACTTACACACATATCAACAAACAGTTTTAAGTTAGAGGTGAGAAAAAAGGCACAGAAGAAGTAGGAAGACTCTAAAAACAAATGTTTTGGCTAAAGAAAAAAAAAATTTGTTTGCATCAATCCTTTTGAGTTATGGCAACTTCTAATTAAATTATATTTAACAAATGTACTACATTGGGATAGGGGAATTAACGTTTCCTCTTCAATCAAAGGTGTTTTTAATGATCATTTACTTAATATCTGATAACACGTTACACGTTTTTAAGTTGATTAGGCTGCTCATAAAAATTGTTGTGGTTGTTGTTGTAGTTTCCCCACATTATTTATGTCATAAACTCATCAACTCATCAAAATAATGTTTGCAACTTAAAAGTTTTATCTGAATCAATAAATTAAAAGTTTTATCTTGCAACCATGCATTTATTTAAGTTGTGACAATAGGTTCACTTGAATTATGTTTATGCAAGTGTGAGTGTGAACAAACAGAAACACTATGAAAGATAGATAGCCCTTTATTTCTGCATTGCAACTAAATGATTTTTTTTTATCATTTTGCCCCTTGATGGTGTAGATGGGGACAACCCTCAGAGGACACAGAGCGGCCCAGAGGAGCTCAACAAGCCCATGTACCAGAGCGTGATCAAGAAGGAGGGCTCCTCCATGGTGGGCATGGCCATGGGTATGGGTATGGGTATGGGCATGGGCATGGGCATGGGCATGGGCGCGGGGCTGCGCTCGGCCGCCGAGGCCGCCTCACTGGCCGAGGACTACGTGTCTCCGCCCAAGTACAAGAGCAGCCTGTTGCATCGCTACCTGAACGACTCGCTGCGTCACGTCATGGTGGCCAACGCCGTAATGGACGCTCGCAAGAGGAACCACTCCGGCTCCTTCAGCTCCAACGAGTACGACGACGAGCTGCTCTCGCCGTCCTCCTCTGAGGCTGAGGCAAACTTTGTTTATCGGGCTGGTAAGGAGCCACATTTCTTGCATTCTTTCCCTTCAAGAGTCTCCCTCACACACACGACATCCTTCACTTTTGTTCTTTTTTTGTCCCCTCCATCTGCACATTTTGTTTTAATTCCTGCAGCTGGTCCATTATTTCCAACTGTCTGCCTCTCTGCCTCTCTCTATATTACACAGCTGCTGCCTTCTCACACTGTGTTCCTCCACATCCACACTTTCATTTAATATGGCGTTGCCGAATGTGATTCTTGCACTACTGAAGTGGAGATGCAGTAAAGGGATACAGTGAGCCTTTTAAATATATTTATAATATATCCACAACGGAGGAGCTCATGTACTGTCACACACTCACACTGGCTGTCTCTCACTCACTGCAGCCGAGCAGAGAAGGAATTCCCCCCAGCCAGTTCCTCTGACCAGGTTTTAGCGGGCCAGACACAACAAGGCCATGTGGAACATGCTCACTTTCAGACTACTGTTTGGCATGCCTTTGATCCTGCCATGAGGTCCTGCTGAGAGAGCAGGGGCAAGGCAAACGGGCAGTGTGTTTGTGCGTCGGCAGACCGTGTGTTACAGGGGCATGTGTTTCTTTTTTTAGACGATGTGGATATAACCTTTAAAGAAAAGTAACAATGAAAAACAAAGTTGAACATCTTGATATAGGTCACATTTTTGCTGCTGATGTTCTTGTGGCCAGTGGAATTATTCATATTGCTCTCTTCAGAGAAAGTCGTTTTCTATCATTAGTTTTTCTACAGAATGAAAAACACATTCCGGTGTCAGTGAGATGAAGTCAGATGAAGCTACTGTTTTACTGTCTCTTTTTACCCAGATGTGTGTTTTTGCACAATATGTTCTGTTTCTGGGTTTTGACACTTACTGGAAGGAAATAATCCTTTAAAAAATGTCGCCTCACGGACTTAATTACTAGCACATGTTTTTATTTAGGGCATCTTTGTTGTACAGCAGTTGATTTTAAGCTAGATTCAGCAGTGTAAACTTTTCAAAATAGACATCCAAATAAAGTTAAAAAACCCCAGCAAAATTGCAAAATTGTAGGAAATCTAGAGCAGATGTAGACAGAAATAAATGGGATGTAATGACTGCAAAAGATACAAGAATTTAGTGCAACCAACTAATTGTTCATTGGTTCAATGGAAATATGTTAATTTCACATTAATTCAACTTAAACATTTTATTTTCAGACAATTTCAAAACTTAGAATTATGAGTTGAAGTCCTGTGATTTAAAATTTGAGTGGAGTCAAAGTACTGCAGAGTGTTCACATAACTCATTAAAGAGAAATTCAAGAGAAGCATTAGTATATTAGTAGACTTCCCAGCATGCATTGTTTGAGGGTCAAAACTCTCTAGAGACACTTGTCATTTGAAGAATAGAATATATAATGGAAACTTGATGTGTGTCCTGCTTGTTAACAGGTTTCCTGGGAGTAGATTCATATGTTGTCTTTGTGTTACATTTAAATAATGTTTTGACTTTGAGCCAATTACTCCAGTTGATTCACATTCTCAAGGCAGCAGGGGAAAGTTTTAAGTTGAACCAGCTTCAAATGTCTCACAGTGATGTAATTGACACTGGTGTTCTCTTAACTGTGAATTTAGTGTCAGGCCCTCGCAAATCACAAAACTCTGCAAAGACTTTCACAACCCGTCGGAGCTGTGAACAATCAAGGTCAGATCTGTCCAAGCTCCTCTTCAGCTGAGAACACTGGGCCTTTGTTCAGGCTCACTTCATAACCAATAGTAATGTTTTCACTTTCTGCTGAGCACGGACAGGACCTGGAGGGGGCGGATTTGAAGGTGTAGGTGATGGAGTGACGGAGGACGAGGGCTTTGCTCAGGGAAGAGCAGGTTTTATTGTGTTTCATTCAAAGCTCCCATATGGGCAAATGTGTTTCATATTATGTGAGCGTGAAGGAGGGTGGGGGCGTGTGTGTGGGGACTGCATGAAATGCATCAACGGATCGAAAAACTTGAAACCCTGTGACCCGGGCGAACATCGGGCTTTTTCACATTGAAGCACCTGCTGGGACTCGCAGATGGAGAACGAAAGAAAGAGAAGGATAGACCAAGTGAGACTTATAACTCCCTCTCTAGCAGACTTTAATAAGAGAAACCCCCAAAAAAGGATTAATTCACCTGGCTGGCCTGCTGTTTTTAATAGAGAGTAACTATTTTATCTCTATGGTTAATATAATTTCTTGGCGCTGACCTCTCCCTCTTGGATTTCTCGGGCTCTGGCACCTTTACAGGAGTGTTACTCTGTTACATGCAAGAGAAGCTTTTGAATCCACACATGGAAAGTTCTCCGAGGCGGTGTTGACTCATGGGATCGAACACCTGCTGGGGCCCTCCGATGCGATCGCCCAGTTGAACAAACGAAACAAAGAAAAGTCGGGAAAATGAAATTTTAATTCCACATCTGATCTCGCCGACGCAGACAGCAAATGAAAGAGGGAGGCAGAGAGAAATAATTTTAAGCTCGGGTTTGCATCATTTCCTCTGCAAGTTTTTTCTCCTGTGGCTGCGCATTCCAGATATTTTTGTAGTGAACACATTCCTCTTTTACAAATAGTTTTATTGTGTTTTTATAAGAGAAAACTGTTTCCCTGAGTAGCATAAATCTGTACTGTATCTGAGAAAAAAGACAGAATAAATCAGGTTTAAGCTCTGTGGATGGCTCCCCCTACATTTGGTGAAAATGTCTGACATTTCCAGTAGGGAGGAAAAGAATGTGAACTTGAAAGAAAGAGGTGTCTTTTGGCACATTCTTTTGCCGAATTCCTGCCCTGTAAAACAATTTTGATTGGTCAAAGCAAAAGTGGCGTGCCTGGCAACCACTATCCCATTGGCTAAAAGTCCATTAATGGGCCATTTGGCTGTTGTTGAGCCCACAGTGTTATCTGTGACTACAGAGGGCAGTCAGACGTGGCAGGAGATGGAGAGTGTAGATTTACCCCAGTGGAAAACTACACTTCTGCTGGCTTGAAAGGACTCACTCACTTGCACACACACACACACACACACACACACACACAAACACTCATGTACCGTTCACAGGCCTCATACAAGCACATGCACACACACATCCAGTACAAACATCCACACGCACACACACCTACAGTCCAAAGCCCGTGGGGAATTTCATTGAACACAAGGAGCAGTAGAATTCCATCACACATGCCAGGGGTTTCATGCCAAATTACCCTTTAATGGGATATTAAATGGCAGGAATCTGGCCCAGTGTTTTTCTTCTTGCTCCGTACCAGATTTCGCCCCGTCCGATATCATATAGATCATTATACGCCAAATGACTCCCAACGTTTCTGCGGACGGAGACTGAGAGATCTCGGTCAGACATTTTACACGAGGCTGACAGTGGTACATTTTCTCAGGTTCTCTCCTTTATGGACTCTGGTTACAGCTGAGTGCAGTAGCCTGATGGGTAATGTAGAACGCTTGCCAATGCTTCTATTGATGTGGAAAAGTACCGATAGCTGAAAGCAAGTCATTGGCCACCAGCAAGTTTCCAATAATTAGATTTTCATGTGCCTTTTTTCGAAAGGGCATCTGTTAAATTAAGATAATGAAAATGAATTAAAGTCTACAGTCTGTGTGAGCTAAATGCTATCGTCCACATTCTTAATTGCTCAAAATGAAAATGCTAACATGTTGATGTTTACAAGGATACAGGGTATTTTAATTGTCATTTTAAAGCGCAGGGCTGTATAATGAAATTCAGGTTGTAGTTTCCTTCCCATGAAAACAAACAATTATATACAGTAAATGTGGTTAACAACTTATTTAAATAAAGCAGATAGTGTTTTTACGTCGGGGTGTTAGCATGCTAACGTTAGATACTTTGCACTTAGGAGGACACATTTTTCCACAAATGGCGGCGCGAGATGAAAAGTGGATCGCCAAAGTCTTTACGATTTATCCTCTGGGCACCGTGAATGTCCACACAAAATTTCATGGGAAGTCATCCAACAGTTGATATTTCAATCTGGACCACAGCGGTGGACCCGACCCTAGGACCAATGCCGCTAGTGGGGTGAGAAAAGGAGTTTGGAACGCATATTTATTTGATTTGCTTATACGTTTTCCTGTTTACTCTCCATTGTTTGCTAGCTACATGTCGTTCCCTCAATCATTTCACAAGACGAGAGAGTTAGCGGCTCTGTGAGGCTACGGCAGTGCTAGCTAAGCACTGATGCATGCTAATGTTAATGCCAAAATGCTGAGCATGTTTAGCACGTATTCTTTTCACTATGTTCATCTTAATTTAGCATGCTAGCATTTTGTTTTTGCTAATTAGCACGAAACACAAAGTACAGCTGAGGCTTATGGGAATGACATTATTTTTGCAGGTATTTGGTTATGAAGGAAATTATTGTATTGGACAAATTAAACTTAAACTTAACATGGCTAAAAATACTGCTTTCATATTTATTTTTGCCTGTTGCTACGATTCATTGCATTCTGCATCAACAAATATAAATATAAAGTGACTTATTTCTATGTCAGGTGGTGTTCGGCGACACATAGTTTTCTTAGAAATGCGTTCAGTGAAAACAGCGGCGTTTGACAGCAGCCGCTGAGGTCCTGAGGGCCTTTCAAATGAGGTCACAGCGAGTGCCAGACAGTTATTGAATCCTGGAGAGTTTAGTGGCACTTAAGGAGCTCTGGAGCCGTCCAGGTGAATGGAAGAAAAGTCATCTTAATGTGGAAAAAAAAGAATGTTTGGATTTCTTGTCTTGAGGTAGAATGGTAGAAAGATCCGATGGTTGTTTGTGATAAAAAAAAGATTTCTATCATGACTGCTTTTGTATGTTTTACTAACAAGATATACTTAACTGGATTTCCTTTACCATTAATGTCTCTCTGGTTTCCTCTCCAAAGAGAAACCCTGCTGTGATGATTTATGCAGCAGCGTTGTTGAGGGATGGTGGCTGTTGTCTCTGATTTAAGACGCCGATGTCACATTTGCTGACTGATGAGCGGCGGTGTAATTTACTGTTGGCCACAGAGCAACAGGAAAGACAATGCTCGACGCGGGGCCCGCTCGGTGACAATGAGCCACTCCCCGACAGTGATGGATGAGGACTCCTCATCTTAGGAATCCAGAGATGTGGATAGACTGGCTACGATCTTCTCTTTCCACAGTTTCATAGGAAAGGATAGAGGGAATACAGAGAGAGGAGGAGGGGTTAGGGATGTTGTTCCAAGGCAGCGGCTTTCGCCAAGACTCGCTGGGTTCAGGTTGGGCTTTGGGAATCAGTGTGGAAGGGATGAGAAGAGGAGCGGGAGGCACTTGTTCCATCCAGATCTAGAGTTTGAGTTTCTCCAGCAATGGCCTGTTGGGAGAAGAAAGACAGCACGGTGGCTGTGACTAAGAGACACAGAGACTGTGGACGGAAGAAATGAGATGTGTGTGTTCTTGTATTTCTTCTCACAAAGATAGGGAGAAGAGGGACATTCAACAGAGTGAGGACAGTTGACTGGGCCTCATTTTGTTAAGGTGCTGTTTTAGGAATACAACTTGGATTTAGGGCTTGGGTCCAAATAACAATTGAAGTGAAAGTTAATATTCTCCTTTTCCCCCCATATTTTTGCACTTACTCTCAGTGGTATCTGGCCATGTGGAGAGTTTTCCTCCTCTGAAACTTCTGATCAGAATTATATTTGTTCTCCTCAGAGGGGTTTAACATTTTCATTAGAAACTTTCCAAAAACTCCCTGCTATGCTGGATTATTCAGAGAGCTCACTACCAACTGTTTCCTCTGGTAGATGACTGCAGCTGAACCAGAGAACCAGTGGTTCAACAGACTTTTACAAGAATTTATTTGAATGAACTGACAAAACAAAGATTTATTTGAACATCATCATTAAGTTTTATGCTATGTTGCTTTGCCAATTTGCAGATAAATATTAAACTTTAAGGTCTAGTGTGTACCATTCAGGAGGATCTATTAGCAGAAATAGAATATAATATTCAAAGGTTACGTTTTCATAAGTGTATAATCACCTGAAAAATCTTTATGTTTTTGTGACTTTAGAAAGAGACCCAGAACCAATAATGCACACACATCATGTTGTGTATTATTTAGCAATTTCATTTTCCGAAAATGTCATATAAAAATGTAGTTACTGTTAATGTTGCCTCATTTTTAATGCAGAAAAATGCTCTTCAAAATGTGCTATAAAAATGGAAATGAAAGAAACTCTTGTGGCATCCTTGGTCTGTCCTTAAGGTACCCCAGGGTGCTGTTGCACCCACTTTAGGAACCACTACTAGAGGCAGTGTGGTTTGTGGATTATCCAGAGTAACAGGGACTTTGTTTCTAAAGACAGCTAGCTGTTACAAACATGACTTCCACATATAACTTTAGCTTAAAATAGGATTTTTTTATGTACATATGTGTACAGATGCTACCACCACCATGGTTAGCGTGCTTGTGTTTCAAAATAAGAGCCTCCGTTTTGCACTTGCAGTGTGGAGTCTCCTGTGATGTAGGCTGTGAAGTGTCCTTCAGGGTGTGGCTGGTCCAACGGTGGGAACGACTGGGAGTTGGCAGAGGGGGAGGTATAATCCTGGCAGTAAGCTGTGGTGCAGCTTCATGCGAATGGAAAGGTGGATAAAAAGAAGAGCGAGAGAGAGGAAGAAAAAAAACCCTGATGGTGAACCTCTGTCACTGGGAAGCTGGGATATTGGCTTCCGGCCACTAAACAGAGGCTCGGTGCGAGGCAAACAGAGAAGACAGCAGCAGACTGAGACAGTGTTCATCCAAGCCGTCAGCCTGCGGGGAAGTGTTAACAGACAAACATCAGCGCAGACACTGTTTATACGCGACTCCCTAACATAGAACGGGAAGAGTGCGGAATAATGAGCCCTCTCAACCTGGTCGTTTTTAAATCATCAGCACGCCAAGGCTTCTCGGGAACACACACACACACACACACACACACACACACACACACACACACACACACACACACACACACACACACAATCGGGTCATCAGATTCAGAAAACACAGCTGCCTGCCTAGTCAGGGAAACCGAGCCGCACTGCCCTGGTCTGCATAAAACACAAATTGTTTCCATTTTAAAAGCCGAGCTGTGTCTAGAACAATAGACTACCACTGCGTGTTCCCACGGGATGGAGGAGAGCAGAGAGAGGTTTAATGAGAGAGCAGAGGTGTGACCTAGCGAGGACACACACGCACACACACACACAGAAATCCCCCATGAGTGTGAGAGGGCAGTTGAACCTACCACTGTGAAGAATTGCAACATAATGACACACAGTGAGTGCAGCACAAACATATCATTTGGCGTCCAGCTCCCGAAAAAAAGGATATTTTTGGGGCACATGAAAACACTTTGAATAATGTTTACTCGTGGTTTTTGCCCCCCCCCTAATGTGCGTGTCTCCGCACCGCAAACAACCCTGAGGATGTTACTGAGGAACCTGTGATGGATGGCCCGACGGGGAGAGAGTCAGCCCTGTTTTGTCTCTTTTGTACCTGTTGTGTCAAAGCGCTGATAAGAGGCTCATCTGTTCGCCATCAGGCACGTCCCCACTCCAGCGTCCAGCGTCCCCGCTGTCATGAAGTCGGTATTTGAAGTGTCTGATCCTCTGATGCTATCACTGTCTCCTCTTCAATCCTTTGTGATGATCACTTTCATGCAATCATCTGTTGTCCCAATCCCCAATTCCTGTGCTCGTGACGGGCCCTTTTTTTTTGTTTGTCCATGACACCCAGTCACACCCCCCCACACACACACACACACACACACACACACACACACACACACACACACGGAGAAGACACTCACACGCTCGCCATGGCAGTGTATTTACTTCTTCGTCGAGACGCTCTTCCCATTTTGGCTGATTTACGGGGGCCCTGATTACACTCTGTTTACTGGCACTCGTAAACACAATGACAACCTGGCAGCGCTTAAACATCTGAAACACTGTTATTATTTCTCCATCTAGCAAGGACACAAAGCGTAATCCTCATTGCAGGATCTTGGTTATCTGCCCCGACCACAGCCACACCAGTGTGTCATCTCCCGGGCAGACATGGAAAAAAGGCAACACAGAAAAAGAAATGCAGCCGATGGGAGAGTGGTTTTTGGGCAGTGGCTCAGTATCTGTCGGGCTGTGTCAGTGTGTGTATGCTCTATTTAATAGCGAAAGAGCTAATTATTCAATATTTTTTTAAGTGATGAAAGTGTTGTCAGGGCAAACGGAGAAGGCATTTAATTCACGCCGTGTATGATGTCTTTGGCTAACTGAGTGGAATTGACAGTTTGGTTCTTTGGAGCCTCAGACTCAGACTTATTCACCACCCGTAGAGACAGAAAGAGAGAGACGGGGAGAGGAATGGCTGGGAGAGGTAATATAAAAGTAGTGTTGGCAGAGTGCAAGGCGGTGGAATGCCAAGGCATCTCTAACTTCATTTACAGACTCTTCTCAACATTATGAGAAGCACAGATCATTAAAGAAATATATAAATGATAGACCTGGAAGGCCAATAGCATGAGTGATCGCTGTGTGTCGCAGCTCGTGCTCAAGACTGAGGCCTGGGTTGGTGTCAGATCAAAGATAGCATCAGTAGACGTAAGCAGAAGTCGCCTGAAGCGTTGGTCATCTCCTCTTTGGTTGGAACCAAAGAGAGTAAAAGTAACCGGCCCACGCACTGCCACATCTGCTGTAATTTGACTTTACATGCGGTAAGCTTCATGACACAGGCTTTGCTGGAGGTACAGTGTGGCTGCAGGATGATCCACTTTCTGTCCAGCACAGAGCTGTGACTCACCTGTGGTGACAGTAAGTCCTGACTCATCCTCAGACCTCGACCGACTGCCTGAGGATTCAAAGGAGCTGCCTGATGACAGGATGATCTGTTCTCATCCTGATCCGCACTGCGGTTGCACAGGTCAGCGGCGAGCAGATTGTCGAGTCTGCTGCGCCACTCTGGTTCTCATCAGGTGCTTCAGAGGAAATCAGCTGAGCTCATTTCCTTTCTTCAACAAATGAGTTTGGATTTGTGTGTGTGTGTGTGTGTGTGTGTGTGTGTGTGTGTTTCCAACTGTTTCTCCTGTAGTGGAATAATCTGCTCATTCTGGTCGATTTAAACACATTTCAGCGTCTGCCCAGTGACGTACAACGTTTTGATACCACTTTCTAATAGGTCTTCCTTTATAAATGATTTATTCGTCAAACCTAAAAGAAAGAACTTTGCAGTTGGCAGGTGGTTAAAAAAGACCTTCTGACCGGTGTTTACAACATTTGCTTGATCTTTTCTGATTACTTGAATGACTTGATGAAATTGAGAAACTCTTTCTTAATGACTTTATTAACATGAGTAACCGCAGACTTGATGGTTTATTACCCTTTATAAATGACCTACTAACATTTATAGCTGTACACTTAATAGTTTATCATCAGCAGATGCAGTCAGCTCATGGTCTAAGTATGGAACTTAGTAACTCGCAGAGTCCCTGAGGAACTTGAGTTAAGATAATCTTGTCTTGGGAACTACTACACCCGGGATCAAGAACAAACTTTTACATTCACTATATGCTGGAACTGTTTCTTGGCGACTAGCAACCAGGGGCACTGACTTCCATGGAGATACAATGTGTAGGCAGATTTTTTAACTTTGGTGAGAGTGAGGCTAGCTATTTCCACCTGCTTCCAGTCTCTATGCTAAGCTAAGCTAATCGCCACCCGGCTCTTACTACATAGTTGATGCACAGACATGAGAGTGGTATCAACCTTTAACCCTCATAAAGAAAGAAAATATGCAAATTAAAAAAATAAATAAATAAATACCGTCCTTTCTCTCATCTGTAATGTTGTTTTAAACATAATTCTGTTGTTTTCTATTTGTTGTTTACGGGAACACTGTAAAGCCACTGAACACTTATTTTTGGCAACATGTGATTTTTGGTGACATGAGAATTGACGCTTACTCTAAGGCACTGTGGATGAGACCACCAACTAAAAGCCTGAAACGTAAATGTCATATAAAATGTGTGTATGTGTGTGTGTGTGTGTGTGTGTGTTTGTGTTTATTTGTCTGCCTAATTCAGCCCAGCCCTTGGTTTGTCTTGCCTTGTTTATTGTTGTATGTTGCTAACAACAGCAGCAGATGGTAATGATGATAGTCAACCACTCTCCTCCGCAGTCGTCTTAACAGGTGTAACCTCATTCCCTCTCTAATTTGTCAGCCCACGCTTGTTTTCCCTCATTTTCACCAAGTTTTGTTAAAGCTACTCATAGTTGTTGTTTTTTTTTTCTGCCCTCTTTTTGCTCTGCCTCCATTACCCCGCGGTGATGTTAAGTGAGTTAGTATTTTTGGACTTCCAGCATGCCGCCAGAAACCATCAGACATCTTAGCTTTCCCCTCTGGCGGTCCGTGAAACCCCACTGTCAGTGAAGCCCAAAGGCAACAACAAAGTGGACTGAGTGTTCAGTAGCAAAGTAGTAAAGCAAAAAAAATCTAAATAGAAAAAACACGGAAAAAAGAATAAGAAAATAATAAAAGGTCCTCTGTGATTTATTGGCGATTTATTGAGTCTTTGGCAATGCTCTTGTTTTAAAAAATCTTAGTTTTAGATGTTTTAGGCACAGAGCTTTGGAAATAGAGTTTTTGTACTGTGGTGCATTTCCAGATCCTGGGGTCCAGGGTTCCTAAGGGAAAGGACTGGTGCCTAGTCCAAGGGGAGGGTCCTGGGGGTCATAGTGGCCCGCTTAAGCTTAATATACACACCTTCTCCACCTGCCAGAGAACACTGTTTTGTATGTTCTGAATGGAGCATCTGGACAGTGGCTGCCACACACACACTGGAAACACTTAAAGCTGTGGATGGAAAGACTCACACACTGCGCTCCACAGCCCACAGTGACTTCACACACACACACACACACACACACACACACACACACACACACACACACACACACACACACACACACACACTTTCTTCTGCATGTTGTTTGTCTTTGATGTTGCAGCTATTGACCTCCTTGCTGCTGTCACCAACCAATCTTCACACCGGGCACCGCAGCAGTAAACACTGAGCTAATATATTTGGGGGGAACATAAACAACACATGAAAACAGTGTAATTGGCCTGTAATTACAGAGCTGTGATTATGGAGAATGGTGCATATTTTTTAATCAGGGCCAATCTGCTTTCGAGCACTGGCAACAATCAGGAGAGTGGATTGAGATAGAGTTCAGAGGATTCCTTCACACATTTGAAAAATGGCAAAAACAATATAGAATAAGAAAAATATGGGATGAAGAAGAGATGGATAATATCAAGGGCTTTCAAAAACAGCTTTTGAAAATGTGGAAGAAGACATAGCACAGAGTCACCCGTTGTTAAAACATAGACGGGAAACATTGCATTTGTTTTGGCTGCGCTGTATGAGAATGGTCAGTCTCGAGTACCTGGATCAGGGGGTATAACAGCAGATCCCTGCAACATGGGGGGGCAAGTGGAGGACAGAGGATGGGGGACCCGAGGAATATAACTAAAGCAAAAGGGACTCACTGATGAAGCAAGATAAAGACCAAGGGAAAGACAGGACAGCAGGGAGCTTGTGGCCAGACGAGAATGTGAGGATTTTGTTGGAACGCTTTGACACACTAAAACCTAAAATCTCATTCTGTGGTTTGTACTTCTGGGTTATCATGTCCTCATCTCCCTCTCCCACGTGCGCACACATTCCTCTGTTCTGTCTAAGAACCATCAACAGAGAAAAATTGTGGAGAGTGAAGTCTATCTCTCTCTGTGGAATACACCTATTACAGAGCGAATGGGAAAATGAAAGGAAATTTCATAATCAGGTCCACATTAGCCCGGGGCCCGTGAACCCGAGACTGTCAGCATGGGTCACGCTACATGGGAACATTTTTGGAAAACAAGGGAGGAACAGAGCGAGGCGTTGGGAATAATTAGGCACTTATGGCAGCTTGCTAAAGCCTGAACACTGGATCCAGATCTTTGGAAAGTCTATGGAGGGCTTTGGCGAGGTTAGAGGTGACAAAGCAGAACGGTAAAATCTCCTGTGTGCTTTCTCCGACGCCGGAGGAGTTTGGCTCTCCGTCTCTGCGGCTGTCTGCGACGATGCTAAACCCCAAACACAGTGTCCTCGCACAACCTTTTCCAGTCCCTTCTAACAATCATGGGAATGAAATTCCAGCGAAAATGAAGGGTGCAGATTTTCATTAGCAGGAGGGAGCGCTCAGGAACGCCCGTCGACTGCTATGTTGCGGTGACGGTGGCGCAAGGAAGGGCTCGTTAAAACGGCAGCTCAGGTTTAGACATTTGCTTTACTGGGAAATGTGGCATGGGGGGGGTTCCAGGAGACTGGTTGTCCCTGGGTGATGTGTTTGTGGTGGGACATCTGCGAGTTGAAGAAAAAAGCAGGAAGAGAGCAGGAACTCACTGTTGAGCAATGAGCCTAGGTAAGATAAAGTCTTTGGTACCTTTGGACTAACTGGGTCTTTCAAGAGACTTTGCCCTCTTTTGAAGGTTCTCAAGTGGGCCGGTCATCTATACCTGGTCAAGATTGCACTTCTTAAAAGCTCACAGGGCCTTAGCTGTTTGTTTGGTTAACTTAAAGAAAGTGCCTGGAGGCTGCACAGCTAGGAAATCCAGATGCTCTGCTCTCTTTTAATGCCCCATGAAACGCCAAGCCTGTGTCATCATATTCACTGCTGGGCAATACTCACCTAAAGCTGGACCCGAGACAGAAGACAGGTTCAGCGCAAACACACACACACGCAAATTAACCCACACACACACGACACATGGTCTTTCTCCCCGAGTGAACAGCACGCTGAAGTAAACACACTGGTTGCCCTGAAGAGAAGTTTGGTTTCATTGTTTAATGACTTTGCTATTCCCCACTAATGTTTTACATATGAGACAGAGATTGCTCCCATTTGAAGAGGGAAAAAAAGAGAGCAGACATCCATCTTTCTCTCACTGACTCACTTGCTGCCTTTTCATTCCCACTCAAATCTTTTACGCTCAGTCATTTTCAATCTGATTTCCTCAGACAACTCAATTACGTTGGCCGGGGCCCATTTGTTTTCGAACAAAATATTAGAGAATGGAGTTTATGAGTCATAACAAACATCTTTCAACTCGATCCTATTAGTCACCTTGTTGCTTGACGGCTTCTTGCAAAACGTCCTTTTTGTCCAGCATCTGAGCAAAGAGAGAAAACAGAGCAACACATGTTTGCACTGGACAGGGTGTACACATAGAGACCTCACACAAAACCATGCACACACACACACACACACACACACAAACACACACACACACACACACACACACACACACACACCTCCTGAGCCTGTACGTTGAGCTAGATTTCAATAAATCCTCATTGACCCCAGAGAAGTCTGCAAAATTAACCTTTTTTTTTCCTCTTGTACTTTCAGAAACCACAGACCATGGATCAAGTAAATGTGACAAGTGAGTGGACTTTCTTTTACCTTGCAGCCCATATCAGACCCTCTGTTTTCATTCATTACAAGCCGAGCCTGACCTCTAACTCTCCGCTCTCTGTTTTGTTCTTTCGTGCGCATGTTTTGCGATGATCAGTGGCAGCGGTGGCGTCGGAGCTGTGCAGAAGGAGAAGGTGAAGGGCAAAGACGAGACGTACTGGAGGGAGATCAACGCTGCCATGGCCTTGACCAACTTGGCGCAGGGGAAGGACAGCGCCTCCGGGACCACCAGCTGCATCATCCAGAAGTCCTCCCATATAGCAGAGATCAAGACTGTTAAAGTGCCGCTGATGCAGAAATATTAGCGCTGACGTCATCCTCCCATCTCTCTATGCAAACCAGCAAACATTCCTGTTTCAGCAAACTCGCCGGAGTCCACATAAACTCCCCCTGGAGAGAATGAAAAGAGAACTGTTGTTAAAGGAGGGGGGGGGATGTTTGAGGCGAGGAAGCGTGGAACAAAAAGAGAACTCTCATTCTTTTTGGTTGTTATTGGTGTCTAAAAAAGTGCAAAAGAGGCCTTGACCATCATTTTCTTTGCTGGGTTGACGTGCGGCAGACAAGTGTTGATAATAGTTTCACTGCAGTATTTCCTAAAACAAGACACTTTTGTAATGTTAACTTATTTTTGATGAGTCTGATTTTTTTTTTAATTTCTTCTTTTTTTACGCTACGAAAATTTGTATTTTGCCAAAGTGCCTTTGTTATTTAGACGAGTAACTCACCGACTGTCGTCAATGCAAAGTACACATACTGAGGTGCCTGTTGGGAATTTGTGGAGGAATATTTGACAAAGTTTCGAGTCACAGTCACAATTCAGGATTTGTTTTTTTCTGAATGAAAACTCCCCAGCCTGTGCCTTAAGGACTGAATGAGCTCACCATCTGAGGCATTGATGAACTCAAATAGCACACACACACACACACACACACACACACACACACACACACACACACACACACACACAAACACACACAGATACACACTTTATTAGAACATACCCAGCAGCGTGACATTGTTCTTGTTTTGACTGGAGTCTTCATTTTGACTGTAAACTGACGCTGTTTTGTCTCAGCTTCTCCTTGCTGGCGGGCCAACAATAACTGTCGCGTACGTAGATAAGATGCCCGAACGTGAGCAGCAGATCGTTAAGCGGCCTTGGATTTCATTAACCAGCGAAGGATTCCTGTCTTATCTGGGCTTTTAGTTGCTGAAATGTGCTCAGCTGGACCCAGATGAAGTCACATTCCCCCACGCAGAGACACAGATAGATCATATAGACCTTCAGGCGTGCGTTAAGGTTCAGTACAGTGTCTGTTCTGACAGAAGAATGCCATGACCTAAAAGGGATGTTTTCACTTTGCATTATCAGTGTTTTCTGTGGACAGTGTTGCCTTTTCACGTGTTTGTGCTCAGAACAAGAACAAGATAGTCCGGAGTGAACGAAAAAGAAAAGCCACCACCAGCTGCCCCCCACCCAGCCGTTTGATCCTCAGCCCTCTCAGCTGTTTAGCATTACATTCAAATTGCTGTTTACAAGAAGCCAGAGGATAGACTTAAAAGTTTGACTCTCTACCCCTAGCTTTTTTTTTTTGTTTGTCTTCAAAAATACATTCCAGTATTATCTATTTGTCGGCCAAGGAAGTGTTCAAAGTATCTGTTATTGTCAGTCTGTATATGTGGTTGTTTTGTTTTTGATCAAAACTTTGTACTTGGTTTCACTTAACCGTACCGCATTAAGAGCTTCTTTTGTCATCCAATGGAAAGAATCTCCTTTATAGAAAGTACTTATGTACGGTGCATATGTTATAAACGTTTGCGGTGAACGATGCCAAGTTCACAAAGTGGGGGAAATCAAGTTGGGCTTATGGGAGAAACTGAAGTTGGCTCTCTATGCTGACTTTTTAATTTTATGTATATCTTCAAGGTACTGTTTATGTGTGTCAAAATGTACACTCCTTCATAATTTGTGCAGTTTTAATTTTTTGGACAACCCAGACTGTGTTAAAGTCAAGGACCTTGAGAGGGAGTGAAGCTGCACAAAGTGACTTTTTGACCTTTTTTATGTCTTGAATGTGCAAACTGTAAGCTGCAGTACTTTGTTTCAATCAGAAAACACACAGCCTCCATTGAGAACTTATGGATGAATGTGTTTTTACATAAAGGTGAGGAGAAGGAAAAGAAATGAAGGACAACCCTATATTATTCCTTTTAGCGTGCCGATGGAAGTATAATGAAATCAATCGCACTAGCCAATCCCCAGGCAGTATTTGCTTTTCAGTGGGGGTTGTGGGCTCCCACATGTGTTTTTTATACACCTGATCCAGGCAGGGTAGCTGCGGGGTAGTGCCGGGCCGGCTCCTTGTGTTTCTAATCGCACCTCTGAACCTCTGGACCACTCGCGACCCTCACACCTCACACGATACCCGCTCTCTGGGAAGAGACAGAGCGAGGGAAGGAGGCTTCAGAGACAACAGAGCAGCCTTTGTTGGTCCTACCTACAGTCCCTCCCCAACAACGACACTACGAGTAAAACAAAGGGGTTTCTACGGCCAAGACTTTGGTACTGTACATGCCTTTCTCCAGCACAAGCCCTGCTATCACAACCATGCTGACTAATGGAAAGCAACGGTATGTATTAAAGCCTATAAATTATTATTACAGACTTTGTAAAAACAAAGAAAGTGGTGACCATAGTTTGTTTTTTTATTGTTAAGTTATATAAATTGAGATTTCTTTTTGTTTGTTTTGAAAGAGACTGGATTTTCAATCCAATGACCAAATGCATATCTCCTCCTTGTTGCTCTCATGTAAAATTTCTTTTATAAAAACAGTTGTTTCTTGGTCAAAGCAATGAATAAACCTCTGAAGGAAATGAAAAGCAGTGTGTGTTTTATTCATCTGTTAATGTTTGTTTTCATAAACAGTTTATGTTGGCCACATGGAGGCGCTGAAAGAAACGGTAAACACAGCAGTGACTTTATTAAGGCTCACGTGATACAGAGCAACATTAGCACGTATTTGTGTTAACCTGACGATTGTAACTGCAACATTCACTCCTAACTTTAGCTTTGTTTTTGTCTCCACCAGCTCCTCAGAAAAATATCTAATGCTCTTTAGCAGATGCTTTATGTTCATTGGCTGGTTACTAACTTTGTCTGCATTTGGGTGCTGAGCAGGTAGATTAGGCTAGGTACAGTTCACAGTTTTTTAGGTACATATTTATCAGAGCTTTTTCACTGAAAACAGCTGTTTATTGCAGCTGGAAAGAAGGTTGATCAAAATGTTTAGAAACAAACAGAAAAACAGTAAATATGTCTATTATACATCAAAACAATTAGCTTAAAGACGCTAAAAACATTTTAGCAGAGAGAATTCTTTGAGTGTCGCTATCTGCAACTCCTTAAACATTATATTTATGGCTGCTCGGTTAGCTCAGTCGGTAGAGCTGGCAGCCCGGGTTTGAATCCGACCTGCAGCCCTCTGCTGCGTGTCATCCCCTCTCTCTCCACCCACCTTTCCTGTCTCTATAAAAATAAAGCCAACAAAATAAAAAACACTATATTTACTTTTTTTTTGTTAATATACAAAATATTAATTAGTGCAGCTCTAAAGAAGATTAGACATTTTAGCCCAGAACAGACAAACCAAACTCTGAAAGTGGTAATGTAGGATTGCAACCATAGTTTCCCCCTAATGCATGGAAGGGCAGAGTGAAGCAAGGGAGCTGCGATCTGCACCTTCATCGTTAGATGCCACTAAATCCTACACACTGGTCCTTTAGTGTGTAGCAGTAACCATTTGATACAATATACTCAGCCTTCCAAGTGTGTAGGAGAACTACAGGGGCTACGAGACTCACAAAAAACACAAAAGACACAGCCATACCTATGAATATTATATTCCATTTCTGTCAATAGATCCTTCTAAATGTTACACAATGGAAAGAATATTAGACATTACCCTCAATCGTTTCTCTTTCTGAACAGCCTCAGATTATATGCAGTGTGTTTATCATTTGAAAGGAGAGGGAAAGAACTAAACAAAAATACAAATTCTGTTATTTTTAGGCTATTTTAGTTTCCTTTGTTGGTGTCACTGGGCTAAAGTCTTAATTCTAACCACAGGCCAACGCTTGACACTGATCACAATATAGGAGATGTTTGTTTATGACACACAGGGCGGGGTGGGTTTTAAGAGCTAAACAAACTAATTATGACAAACCATTGGAAGAGCTGAATGTATACAGCAGTGATCTGCGTCAACCACACACCGCACATTAGTGGTTTGGGCCCCAGTGTTTGCTATCTCCTGTGTATTTTTGATACCTTTAGAAGGATGTCGAGCGTTTCACTGTATTTGTCTGACCCGGGATCAGATCGAAATCTCTCTCTCAGGAGTTCAAGAGGGCAGCAGCAGCGAGAGATAAATGGCTTTAAATAAAGATTTCATAAAGTTTGGGTTTTCTATATCCGCTATCATGATGTGGATACCTAGGGAAGTCTGTACATATAATTTGAGCACTTGTGGTATTGTGGATCCTGTACGATAGCGTCAATAGACAACCGAGCCTTTGTGCAGTGTGAAAGCATCTCAGGGAGGCCGGGGGGGAAAGCTGAATTTATGTCTCATGCCTCCTAGGTGTGTCCTTTTCCTCAGGGCTCAGTCTCCCTTCTCTTTCCTGTATATTAATGGCTCTACCATGCCACCACTCATCCTGAACCTGAGCTCTGCCACAGACCTGAGGCCAAGACCCCTCTTTCATCAGGGAAGACAGAATGAGGAAGATACTGAAGGAGAAAACAGGACTGCATGAAGTGATTTGAGAGACAGGAATAAGATGTTGACAGCAGCTGTCCCCACGCTGGTGGCAGCAAACGCCACAAGTTGTAAATGCTGCCCAGTGTTGGAAGGTCCTGCGTCCTGCGGTTCCAATGTCAGTCAGAACCAATCGGGACACGGCCTGTGGAGTGGCCAAACAAGATTCCCTGCTGGTTTTCGTGGATCTGTTGCCTCGGGACCTCAGTGTCACCCTGACACTTCCTGAAATAATCCTATCAGGTTAGTTGACCTCTCATCCCTCACTGCACTCAGCCAGCCAAACCCCGCCTTCGCTGAGCAACATTTTCCATTGAAAAACTAAGTGATATTCCAGGCTGCATGCTATAGCTTCTCCCTTCATTTTTTTCATCCATGCCTCCTCTCTTGTGTTGCTGACAGATCTGAAAGGAGTCGTGGAACTGCACGGTTATCTCGGCGCAGGAGACGGACAAGTGGAGATTCTCGCTTGGCGCGACTCGCAACTTGACAGACTCCAGACTTCACCTTGGCCATTTAGTCCGCCAGAAACTCAACTTCACCGACAGCGGGCAAAACCGCACGGAATGAAATCCAAGAACGCAGACGTTCTGAAAATCATTTCCCATTTGATGAGGAAATATGACTCCCATGGCATGCTGAAGTAATTAGTTACCTTGCTGTGAAGGATGCTCCTTGGAGCCCCCCGTTCATTAGAGCCAGGACTTTGTCTTTTGCTTACTCCTGCCCTTGGACACAAATATGAGAAAAATCGCTGGGCCTAATTGTTAGATTCCTGAAAGAATTGACTGATTAAAAACTTGGTCCGGCCTTGCAATCATTTTGGGGCCGGGGCTGTTTTGGATCAGCAGTAACTTCATGGATGTTGGAGGAGGCGATGCATGCGGGCCACTGCTCAGATCACGGACACTGTGTGAACCAGAGCTAATCACACGGGAGACAAAGGGTCAGAGAAGCGTTATTACTTTGCAGACAAATTACAGCCCTCTAATTAGCATATTTTCCCGGAGGGCACGTCTGTAGATGAGTGCAGTTTGAGTTTGCATGATACTGGGAACTTCCACTGGATGATACTAGGAAACATTAGCTAACGCTGAAGAGGAATTAGTGCTTACACAGATTACTGACTAAACGAATTACTTTAATGAAGGAGGAACAATGTGTTATTTCAGTATTAGCTCTGGTTTCTGGATTTCCTGCAAACATTTAATATGCGTAGAAATACTTGCTCATACATATGTTCAGAATAAAGAAAACTTTTTGATCCATGCTGTTCTCGCCCAAGTAAGAATTAGATCCCAACTCCTCTCGTCTAGATTACAATTTCTGTGTCAGGCAAGACGTTTTTTGTCATCTTATATTCTCTTCCTTGATGCATAATTTCCTGAAATCAGTCATTTTAAAGTGAGCAATACAATCTGTGTTTTCTTCTTGATTCCATCATTGTATTAAAGCCACATTTTCCAGCTATTCTTCTGCATGCAGCTCTGTTGCGAGGCGGTTTCTGGGTCTCCTCCGTGTTGGGCTAACCTAAGGCAGTTGAAAAATATTTCCTGTCCTCATTTCTCATAATAAACTTCTTCAGAAACCACCAGAAACAAGAGGGAGAGAGCTATGCTTACACGGAACCGCAAGTAAACGCTGTGTTTGGCCAAATGAGGACGTGCCGGGTGTTATTCCAGGTGGACATCATCTCTATTTTGTTTTGCGAGAGGGTCTGAAACAGGGGGAAAAATGTGACACATGCCAGTTTTAAACAAAAAGGGTCAATTGCGCTTGTAAGAACAGACTGTGAAGGCATGCACATTGTTCTGACCTGAGAGCATTGGGAAATGGATAAACGTAGATGGTTTAGAAACACTCTGCTCAGTTGCCAGAGTAAACTGCTCTCACAAAAAGGGAGACACACTTTTCATGACATGGAACAGGAATGGGTGTTTTGGGGGCGAGGGAATGCAGGAAATCTCTGCTTTGATACCTGGTGTCAAGTTTTCATTCACATGATTTCATCGACCGCGGTTTCTTGCACATGTGCCATGCCGTGTTGTCGGCGAGACAGCGCTTACACAAACTCCAGCCACGCAAAACATGTCTTCCTCTTTGCTGTAAACTGACATAATCCCAGTCACAGTCTCGCCACAAAGCCCTGCAACACAACAGGTCTCATGTTCACTGCTGTTGTTCAGAGGTTAGACTGATCCTTTCCCATTTGCCTCCAACATCCAAACAGGCCCACCATGCACAGCCACATGCAGTGGATCTCCCTGCTTGTTTATTGGAGGATAATGCCTGTTAATTTCCTCCCTGGATCCCATGTCTCAGTCCATCCAAGAGTCACTTGCACACATGGTAACAGCAACGCAGGCCATTTAGCTGCCTGCACCTCAGCTGTTTCCTAAAAGCCTAAATCCTGATAATTGGCCATTCTCTGAGCTCCTGAGACGGGCCGACTAAACAGCTGCTACAAACAATGAGACCCCTTCCAGAGGTGCTGCGGGTCCAAGCCGGTGCACGGCTGCCAACATGGGATCAAGATGAAGCAGAAGAACCTGCGGAGAGCAGAATCATATGCAAGATGAGGGGTGAGAACTGGTACTTCCACTTCTGTTGGTGCAAACAAAAGCTAAGATGACATATCTATTTTCATATACACACGAAATCCCCGCTGATAGCTTGCAGCTCGGTATTTCAGTGCTCGAAATTACCCTGAGAGAGTTTTGAACTGCTTTTATTTCAGTCAGACATAATCTCATTCACAGTCATTGTTTGGAACTCGCAAAACACATTTCTGGCTTCAAGGGATGCAACCCCACCAAAGAGAAAGGCGGGCCAAGGAAAGTCAGTGCCTCAGATTTGAAATGCTACCTCATATCTGGGCGTACGTGGCTCCATTTCAACCCAATTTTTTTTTATTCACATTCGCCAATTACTAGCAAACAATGTTTTTTTGACTCTATCCCGCCATGGTTCTAAAGTAACCCTACCCTGACATATTGCCATCGTTTAAGCCAGGTGTAAGGTCTAGGGCAGTGGAAGTGAAAGCACATTCTTGACTGGAATGAAGAATTACAACTGAAGACAAACTTTCTTTGAGGGTTTTGACCACATTTCATGGTCTTCATCAGTTTGCTCAGTTGTCATTGTTTTTCTTAACTACAGAACTTCGGTTAAGTGGCAACAGGTGAGATGGTTAAAAGACAAAACAAAATAAAAACAGGTTGAATGCTTTGGAAAATGAAAAATAAGTGAACCTTGATTTAAGAAAATCCTTGTCAAAATGATGTTGATTTGTCCTGGTGGCCATGTGGTTTTAAGACACATACTTAACTTTTGTTGCATGTTATCCTGCCCTTTCTCTCCCTCCCTATATTTCCTGGCCACATCTACTGTCACCATCAATAAAGGCTAAAAATACCGGGAAAAAAAATCTTTGTAAAAAAGCAACAAACAGCTTGGGAGCCACTGGTCAAAGCCTAGCAGAAGTCATATTGGGATACTGAGCATCTACTGTTCTAGAGGACTTGGTGTGCAGACAAAGGTCGTGATGTTTCAAATATTTCCGCACAGAAAGGTATTATTTTTGCATTGGATGAAACCTCTCATTGCAGTCTTATTTCAGCTCCTGTGAATGAACTTTGGGTGTTGCCAGTCGCTGAGGCAGCACAATTCAAAAATAACACTCATGGCAGCACCATATGCCATGATTGCTGTTTTCGCATTCTGTGGTGTCACCAGCAGAGCCACTTTGCCCTCCAAAGTTCATCCTCCAAAAGCTGATAGGACTACCCGTTCCGTCTGAGTTTTGCCTCAACCAGCCACTCAAATGTTGGTTTTAGTCTGATGGATTAGGCTGTTAAGGAAAGTGGAATCTTGCTGGGTTTGCAATTTGCCTCCAAAGAGAGACAGTTTCTCGTTGAGGTGGCTGTATCATCATCATTCACAGGCCGGTTATAAAGAAACGCTTGGATTTTTTCCACAGTAAAGAATAGCACCTCAATGGCCCTATGAGGCTTTTATAAGTGTTGTATACTAACAGCTTTAAAACATTTATTTAAACACATGAGCATGGACATTAACACACTGCATCTCATGTATTATGATTACATACAGACAGGCATTGGGAGTAATGAATGACATGTAACTGAATTATGTAATCAGGATACAAAAAGGTAACTATAATCCATCACAGCGTTGTATATGTAAAATGAAGGCTTTTTTAACTCCTGATTTTATGCATATAGATTTTAACGAAATGAGATAGAAGACAATTTATGAGTGAAAACCTTTCCCTTATTAGACAAAAATCTAAATATATTTTCTTTATAAAATTAGAAAATCCTTTTTTATTTCTGAGGTACGGTATAAACTATGCAAAACAATGCATATTTCCTTTTATTTAGGAAGTCTTTGATACTACAGTTAATATCATGATTCATTTTTCATCTCACCACTTTAGATATTTGTCTTGCAATATAACTGAACCAAATCTAGGCTCTGGTTAGAGACCCAGCCTTCTCCCTCTTCTTTAAAATTAGACTGAAAAAAACCCAGCAATATAAAGCAATATATTGAATTGTAAGCTCTGTATTGGGATATGTATCGTATCGTCAGATTCTTGCCAGTACACAGCTCTAATGGTGTGAACTAGGTATACATGCTTCATAACACACTATTAAATGGTAATAATAATAATTATTATGATCTAATTAAATCTTGCTTTTTTCTTCATTTTTATGTTGTTGTTTTTGGGGACAATGCAGCAAACTGAACACACAACAGTGACAATTTATTATCATCATATCAGTTGATAATGTGCTGATGTGTTAGCAAATGGCTGACTAATCACCTAGCAGACACAGAGCAACATTAGAATTCATTTGGAGTCACCTGAAGAATGTAAGTCTAATATTCACTCAACTTTTAGCTCCGATTTGTTCTCCAAAAACTCCCTCACAAAATAATGTTGCTCTTTATCTTCTAAAAGCTCTGTATTGTTTTGCTCCTTTTGCCCCGTTTTTCACTGAAAACAGCTGAAAACAGCTGAAAACAGCAGAAAACAGCTGAAACAGCGCTGACGAGAGCAGTGAGACTGAACAAAAAAAAAGCTGTGGGCTGGAAAACTAAAACAATGAGCTGGAAGAAGCTAAACCGCTCTGCAGACCTGAGGGGATCTGCAGAGTTGAGCAATAAATCTCCTTTCACATGAATAATTTTTAAGTGCAGCTTTAACTTATGTTTTTAATCTTTTTGGTGTATGTTCTTTCGATTTTGTTACTATTCCTGTTACTATCCTGCCTGTTTGATATTATTTTGTGCTTAATTATCTTAATTTTGAAGCAATATGTAATTTTTGTTTAAAACTTCCGTTCAAATAAACCTTACTTATTGACTGGCAAACTTAACCACCTACAAATATTTATGTTGGTGGTTAAAGTAGGCAGTATTACTGATCAATCTGCTTTTGCACAGTGTTTTGGAGCCAGTGTCCACATCAGGATGCTGTTGGAAGTCTCACGAGGGCAGAGAGTGTTTCCACCAGCCGACAGCCGGCGCGAGCTGTATCAGCAGCAGCAGCAGCAGCAGCAGCAGCAGCACCGGGCAGGCTGCAGAGTAAAACAGAAGCCACAACCACTCATAACATAATGACAGCCGGGGGATCACAAATAAGACATAGAGGAGAGCAGAGCCTGGTGTCTCTGTGTAATATTTCATCACAGAAAAGCTAAATAAATTCCTTACTACAGTCAAGCGAAACCACGTCAATGCAGCAGATGTAAGAAATGGCAGCTGCCGGAGGAATGTGGTTTGGCAGCGAGCAAGGCCTGGAGAGAGACTGGAAGGTCCTCTCACGTTAACACTTTGTGTTTGGGAACACAAAGATACATTGTTGACGGGATTCAATCGCATGTCTGCCTGTGCTCTGTGTGTGTCTATGTGTGTGTACACATTTATGTGTGTGTGAAAGGCACAGGATGGTGGGTCCGATCCCCTTCATCGTCATATGGAAAAATCCCACACAAAGCGGGCCTCCGTGCGTCCAGACCTAGTGAAACTCCCAAGACATATTTTAAAAGGATGGCATTACAGAGCAGAGTGGTATTAAACAACACACACGTTTTACTATTTTATAAGAGCATATTGTGATATTTAAACATACAGGGAGGTGGAGGGAGAGAGACATAGAGAGCGGAATGAGAGGCTGCAGACCTGGCAGGCAGCATGGCATCAGTGTGGCCGCCAGTTTTGAAGGCCAGCAAATAAATAGGCCTCACATTGCCGGAGCCAAAGCTGTAATGTTACCATAAATCTGGAATCGAATGGGCACACTCGGCCAACGCAGGAGCCCATTCTTCCAGATGTTAGTTATGGAACTCTTATTTTTATTTTTTTACCCTCCCTCCCCCTTCAGTCAGAAAAATATATACACATGTTAGGCGTAAAATTGTGGAGTGGAGCTGTCTGGATTCACGATCTCGTCATGGGTGATTCGCAGTTTGATGAAGTCGGGTTACGACTTTACTCACTGCAACCATTCTGCTTTAGTGGCCTGACATTTATCAGACATATAATCCTGTCCAGAAAGAGTGGGTATAGGGGCTGCTGGGTAAAGATAAGTCAGGAGGGTTGGGTTGACTACCTGCTGCATCAGACACTGTCTTCACATTAACACTGGGAGGAATGATTAACTGTCTCAAATTATGCCTCTACTGGAATACCACACTTTAGAAATATTATCTGACCGTCTCATCTCTTTATGCTGCCTCCATAGAACCAATTTATCTTCATTCACTGGCTGTAATTTAAAAAATTACCAAACTTCATGCACTTTACGAGTGAACTATTATTCACATTTTTAAGCCACCTGCAATCAGAATAGTGTTGTGTTTTCACGCTGTGTAAACCATAATGAAAAGCAACTTTTACTGATCATCAACTGAGTCTGATGTTAGAGCTTAATAATGGTGGTTTACTGTCAAACCCGTTTTAGGGACATTTATGATTTGGTGATAAATGTACAAGGTTATAGAAAGTAAACTTTTTTTTTAGATGCGTGTTTGCATATGTATATAACAAACCCCCTTCACTCTCTCGGACTTAAAAGCTGCAGCAAGTAACTTATAAAAAAAACTTTTTGTCATATTTTCTGAAACTTTCACTATATTCTGACAGTAGTACATGAGACAGATAATTTGTGAAAAACTCAGGTTCCTCTGGCTCCTCCTAGAGCTCTTAATGGTATTTGCAAGAATCCATCGGACCTGAGAGAAAACAACCAATCAGAGCCGAGCAAGTTAAAAAGACGATTTCAGTTGGTTGCTTGAAGATAGCTGATTGTTGAATCTTATTCCCAAAGCACCTGTATTTGACAGTTGAAACAGTTCACAGTTCAAATTGCTTCTCGCAAAGCAAATAACTGCATTAAATCAATATTCAAAAACACAAGATCAATGAGATAAAATGAAAAACAATAGACAAATAGACAACATAATAATAGACCAGAAATACACTTGCAACTAATTTGCCCCACAAGTTGCCCCAAATTCAGTATATAAAAAAGTTTGTAACTATTTACAGCAATTCAATGTATAACACACAAACAATAACAGGCGTCCTATCAACATTACAGTAACCTGTCACCAGGAAAAGTACTCTGAGGTTTGTATTTCCATGTTATGTTATGATAGTTTATACTTCTACTCGACTACATTTGAGACGGAACATTTCCCACTTTTTAAACATCTCCAGTACAACTAGTTACTGCACTACAACTATTCATCTTTTTTTAAATCAGATTTCTTTGTGTGGGTGCTTTATATTGTTTATTTTGGCCGTTTTTACTCTGTGCTGTTTTGTTTTTTGTTGCCTGTCTAATTTGATTGTTTTTATCATTTGTTTCTTGTTTGGTTTGTGCTTTTGCTCGTGAACTCTGTAAAGCACTTTGCCTTGGGTATGAAATGTACTATATAAATAAATTTCAGTCAGGACCACTTTTGTCAGAAGAAAACTTTATTCCTAAATGCAGTATGTTATATTTGGCTTTATGGCTCTGTTCTGAGACCTCCCTGCCCTTCCACGTGCATTCATTAAAAGCTTAAGGCAAGGAGAGCACCAGCAAAGCCCCCCCTAGGGTACAAAACAGAGCAAGTATCAGTGGCTACAGAAATGACATTGATTAATCAGATACAGCATATTAAACCAGCTGCAGCTCATACTGTATGTTAATGTATAAGTAACAGTAATACTAATATAATATAACACAAAATTCTGAAAGTGGCCAATTTCCATATGGATCACTTTTACTTTTGATACTTTTTGGCACATTTTGCTGATAACACTAATAAATAAAAATGTACTTTTACTTGTATTTTTACTTTTACTGACATAAATAGAGGAGTTTTAATGGAGTTTTCATTTACACTGTTATTGTATTGTTACTTGAGCAGGTAGTCCATATATTCTGTATTAGTATTAGACTCTGCAGGTTTCAAAAAGACTGTTTAAAATATTGTCCTACCTTTTAATGACAAATTGGTAGGACTTCTACTGTATGTCTGTGAGGCACAGTGGTAACATTTTTTCACAAAAAGTTGTTTGGTGTCACCAACACTTTGTGTTTTTAAAGCAGTACCACAATCATTCAACAGCACTGACATCTCTAACTGCAAGATCCACCCCAAGTCCAGACAGTTCTTGGTCTCCATAATGCCCCCCTTTAATGCTACCTGGAACTAAATGTAAGACCAATATAAACTCCAAAATAATGTTAAGGTACATTATTGTATTGTGAAAAAATAAGACGTGAGGGCCTGATTTTGAATAATTTTATGTTTTCCTATTAATCAGAAGGAGAGGCTGACAGGAGGAACTAGTGACACTCTCATTACACAGACTTCAGCCTGTGGAGATTTCTGGAGTTGCTTCTTCAGTGGATATTTGGAAGGAAATTTCCATCAAAAATATTATCAGTTCCTCCCAAATCCTGGCCGTATTTGATACTAATAGACAAATGCGAGCACTGGCCAAACCAGACACTTCAATTCCAAAACCAAGTCCAGTTCCTAGAGTGGACCTCTGCACGGTCTCCTCCTCTCGGAGACACAGAAGCCTCATCTTCAGCCGTGCTTCATCTGCCTCGGAGGAGACCTCAACGATGTGTACAGTAGCGCTTTATAGCCCACTGCGTGACTTTAGCACCATTTGGCAAGGACCGCACAAGACCTCCTGAGGCCTTTGGAAAATATGGCCCTTTCACTGCCTACAGAGCACACACTGTGCAACACTCTGAATTCTTCCTCTAAGTTTAATCATCACACTTTATACCCATTTTTGGGTGCAAATGGCTGTGGGACCACCTCATGAGGACATATATGGTCACATACAGTATCCTTTTCATTCAGAGTCGCCTGGCTGTGACCATTGTGGGCTTCATTTCAGGGCTGTTGGAAGGACGGAGAGGAGGCCATTCTGTGAATCAGCACTACTGACAAGGGGGCATGCAGAGATGGCAAGTTGTATTCACACCACAGCAGAAAGTGTCCAAAGTCTGATTTCTGTCTCACATGTGTCACAGACAAAAAACTGCATGGAGCTGCATTTTGTTCCAGTGGCAGCAGATCATATCTTGAAGCATCCAACCAACACCACTGTATATGCAACTTAGAACCTGTCAGTGTTGCCATGACAGAAAGTAAATATTACACCATTCACCTGAGACAAGTGTCATAATTTTTGCACTCACGGCAGCTTGGCTGAGCCAGAGTTAGTATGGAGACCAGTGAGATACAGCAACTGAAAGAAAGCCTAATGGACCATTTGGTTTGTATTTAGTGAGACAAATCAGTTCAGTCAGAATTTATGTACTGAAACATTGAGCACAGGAACAATAATACATGTGTTGTCTTCTTTTATTACCACTCTGTAAGTAACTCAGTATCAGATACTGCATACTCTGATAGAAACAGCTTATTTAAAGGAGAACCGACATTTTGCGAAATAAACGTATTTTGCTTTCTCAAGACTCTCAAACTTGGCATAAAGATTGAAACTATAACCGCCTGTTAAACCACATGTTAATTAGTGCGGTTTAGAGGTGCAGGTAGACAAATTTTGTTACCTTTAGATCAGGGGTCAGCAACCTTTACTATCAACAGAGGCAAATTTTGGCCAAAAAAAAGAAAAACCTGCCTGGAGCTGCAAAATATTGGTCAATATAATTGATCTTGATATAATTGATATAATATTTGAAGAAGAAGTAAACGAAGATTTAGAATCCATAGTTAGACTAGCTAGGGAGACTCAAGACTAGTAGTCCCCGCTATTGAGATTTGTCAACCTACAGAGGAAAAGTTCCCAGTTCAGGACGTAAAATATGACGCACATTTTAGTTGATGATATGTTTTGTTTTTATGTATTCGGTGTGTAATAGCTACAGATTTTGGAGAATGTAAGAATAACTTTAGGCCTACAATAATGACAAATTAATTTCTTTTAACCCTTACTTATTTCCATATCATTTTTTGTCAATGCCACAGGGAGCCACTGGAGAGGGGCTGAAGAGCTGCAGGTTGCCTTCCCTTCTTCCCTTTCTTTTCCCCTTTTTCCATTCTTTATGCTAAGCTCAGATAACTGGCTGCTGGTTGTAGCTTCACAAGTATTCTACAAACATTATCTAACTCTTGACAAGAATGTGAGCGCATTATCATAAGATAAGATTTGCCTTTATTGATCCACAGAGGGGAGGGACTCCAGCTCTGTTTATTTGAAACCAGAGAGGGAAAGAAACAGAAACAGAAAGATGAAGCAGAAGAATATCTGCAACAGTTATAACTTTTAAATCTGGCCCATTCTGGAGACAGGAGCTAGTCCTTGATCTCCACACTGTGGAGGTGGTAATGGATGGCAGCTCATGACCTCACTGAAATATATATGTGCTACTGTCTGCTGCTTGATTGGATGAATGTAAATATTTGAGAGCAGCACCGCTGCCTGCTGGGAAGCTGGGCCCAGGCATCCAGCACCATAAGTGAATTTGGGAGCTGCTCCGGGCCCTGCGAGTGAGCCAAGGTTAGAACTGTGGGGAAGCCGAGTCATGCTACACCCACACACCACTGTTACACTATCTGTCCACACCCCCAGGAGGGCACAAAGCAGCGGTGGGAGGGTTGGTCTTTTATTACAAGCCCACTCTGGGCACGATGTTTGAAAAAGTTGATGTAAAGCAAGACAGGGGAGAAGAGAGCTCTGCAGTCGGCGTTAAGACAAGCTTGAGCTCAGCAGGGTAATAACATGAGCCATATTGCAACTGGAGGTGGTGAGGTGTAGACAAAATAGCCGCCCCAGTGCTGTAGCTACCAGTTTACTCCACTACTTTCACACACAGACAGTCACAAAGACATTGCATGCAGGCAGGCATAAAGGAATGCCCACATGCATGCACATCTGGCTAGCAAGTGTGAGACATCTGAAGGTGTCAGTGTCCTCTCACATCTGAAACAAACAATCAGAAACAGTTCTCCCTAAATTCCAACAGCAGCATCGCAGTCTGACTTTATGGCATTTCTTTTGTCACATAAAAATAATTATGCCAAAAAAAAAAAAAAGCTAAAATAAATAAATCACTTTCTAAAATGTGCAAATCCACAGTTACTACACTACAAGGTTCAGCCCCAAGACCTGAGGGACCTGAACCCATGTCAAAGAACTGTACCTTAGCTAGCCTAAAAGCTACATGTACTTACTTTTTTCCACCTGTTTCCTCTAATTACATTTTTTTTAATGAACTTATTTATTTGCCATTATTTAATAACTTTTGAATTCATATTATTAGATTATAAGCCATTAGGCAAAACTTCCTACAGCAGATGTCTATCTGACAGTGCTGTAGCTAAATTTAAGGAGGAGATTCCATCAGTGTTTAATTCAATGCCATGTCTGAATATAACCTTGATATTAATAATAACGTTAGTCCCTCCCAAATTGATAATCTTGTTAATAATGCTGCAGGCTCACTACAATCAACATTAAATTCTATCGCTCCTTTAAAAAGGAAAATATTAAAACATAGAAGACTAGCACCATGGTACAACCACCAAACCTGCCAATTGAAGCAAAAAGCGCGGAAATCTGAAAGGAAATGGTGCTCTTCCAAATGATCAGAATATCGCTCAATTTGGCATGATAATCTTAAAACTTATAGAAAGGCCCTCCGTAATGCCAGAGGAGCCTATTATTCAGCACTAATAGAAGAAAATAAGAACAACCCTAGGTTCCTCTTCAGCACTGTAGCCAGGCTGACAGAGAGTCACAGCTCTATTGAGCCACATATCCCCATAAACTTAAGTAGCAATGACTTCATGAGCTTCTTTTATAATAAAATTATTACTATTAGAGAGAAAATTAATCACCAACTGCCCTCAACAGGTATCACTGGCTCTCCAAGTTCAGGAACTTTAACTAATGTAAACTTAGATATATATTTAGAATGTTTTTTTCTTGACCCAGGGGTTTTAGGCAACTATAGACCGATTTCTAACCTCCCCTTCCTCTCTAAGATTCTGGAGAAAGTAGTCGCCAAAGAGTTGTGTGACTTTCTACATAACAATAGTTTATTTGAGGATTTTCAGTTAGGATTTAGAGTTCATCACAGCACAGAGACAGCTCTGGTTAAAGTTAATAATGACCTTCTGATTGCTTCTGACAATGGACTTGTCTCTGTACTTGTATTATTAGATCTTAGTGCTGCATTTGACACCATTGACCATAATATTCTTTTACAGAGACTTGAGCATCAAATTGGCATTAAAGGAACCGCACTAAGCTGGTTTAAGTCATATTTATCAGATCGTTCTCAGTTTGTACATGTTAAAGATGAATCTTCCATAAATACCACATTTAGTCATGGAGTTCCACAAGGTTCTGTACTTGGACCAATACTATTCACTTTATATATGCTCCTTTTAGGCAACATTATTAGGAATCACTCCATTAACTTTCATTGCTATGCAGATAATACACAGTTATATCTATTGATCAAGCCCGATGAAATTAATCAATTATCTAAATTAAAAACATAAAAATCCTGAATGAGCAGCAATTTTCTGATGTTAAACTTGGCCCCAAAAACCTTAGACACTCACTGTTTAAAGATATAGTTACTAGATGACATTACCTTGGCCTCTAGCACCACTGTCAGGAATCTTGGAGTTATCTTTGATCAGGATTTGTCATTTAATTCCCATATAAAGCAAACCTCTAGGACTGCCTTTTTTCATTTAAGTAATATTACAAAAATTAGACACATCCTGTCACAGACGGATGCAGAAAAACTAATCATGCATTTGTTACTTCTAGGCTTACTTCTAGGCATAGTAGCCTCTAGAACACTACGTTCTCTGAATGCAGGGCTACTTGTGATTCCTATAGTCTCTAAAAGTAGAACAGGAGCCAGAGCCTTCAGTTACCAAGCTCCTCTCCTGTGGAACCAGCTTCCAGTTGTGGTTCGGGAGGCAGACACCCTCTCCCCATTTAAGAGTAGGCTTAAGACATTCCTCTTTGATAAAGCTTATAGTTAGGGCTGGCTCAGGTAAGTCCTGATTTATGCTGCTATAGGCCTAGACTATCGGGGGATTTCCCATGGTGCACTGAGCTCCTCTCTCTCTCTTAACTTCACTTCTTCCCCGGAGTTCTCATGGATCCTGGTGGAGCCTCCTGCCATGGTCCTGCTTGACTGCCATTGCTAATATTACTGATATTATTGTTATTATTGTTATTATTATTATTATTACTATTATTATTACTGCTGTTGGGTCTTTGTCAATAATGTTATAAGGAGTTTGGTCTAGACCTGCTGTATTTGAAAAGTGTCCTGAGATAACTTCTGTTATGAATTGGCGCTATACAAATAAAACTGAATTGAATTGAATGTCAGTAAATCCGTTTAAATCAGTTGATATAAATGAGGCAGTAGCAATGTAGTAAAATAATGGATTCTTGGGAATAAGTAAAATGTGATGGAGCAATAGCAGTGTCAGGAATACTGACTTGGCTTCTGGCTGATGGAATTCATGTAATTAAGTGCAGTTATATCTTAAATGGATTAATTCATTAAACTTGTTAATTGGTTCAAATGGACAAGAGACATGCAAATAAATACATATAAATGAGGCTAACCGCATTGTGATAGAGACAACCGCTAAACTAGTTCTGCTATAAGGTTAACTAGATTAGCTTAGTTAGCAGCGTTGCAGGAACTATCAACATAGGTTCTGGTGGGTTTAATGTGGTTAAGTGCAGTTAAAGCTGCAGTAACTTTTATAAAAATAATTTATTATTTATTCTGACAGTAGTACATGAGACAGATAATCTGTGAAAAAATCAGGTTCCTCTGCCTTGTTGTAGTGCTCCTAATGGTATTTTCAAGAATCTGCCAGGCCTGAAGGAAAGCAACCAATCAGAGCCAAGAAAGATAGTTGACTTGACATTCCCAGGGGCGTCCACTACAGATTCTTTGGGACCCTCGAAACTCGCAATGAACTATTTTCAGGCCTGCAAAATCAAAAGCGTCTTCATAGCTGCCTTGGCTCTGATTGGTTGTTTTTGTCCAGGTAAGGTGGATTCTTGCAAAAAAAAGGAGCACTAGGAGGAGCCAGAAGAACCTGATTTTTTTCACAGATAATCTGTCTCATGTACTACTGTCAGGATATAGTGAAAGTTTCAGCAAATTTGACAAAAGTTTGTTTTACCTACTGCAGCTTTAAGCTGTGTTTAAATTACACAGTTAAATATATTAAATTGTTGATTCATTTAATAAACTCATTGATTTGTTCATATGGATAAGATAACTAAAAGAATAATTCTGTTTGTAGCTAGTTGACTGCTTAGAATTATATAAAGCAGACAAAACATCAACAATCTCTTTGTTTCTACTCAATAATTCCACTTTCATCTGAACAATCTGTTAATCTCTTAGGCCAGATTTGCAGTTCCTTTGTAATATGGCCATTTTTCACCTATTCAGCACATGACAACAAAGATTAAACTGCTGTGTACTTCTGGCCATGCTGACTAGGACAATCCTGAGAAAAAGATCTGCTTCCTCATTTCCTGATCTCTACATAGCTTTCAGTAACCAGAGATCAAACAATGTCATCTTTCAGGATACTAGACAGACAGAAGTACCTGTGCTTGAACCCCACAAAATGTCTCTTGCAAGCTATGTGATTACAAAACACTTGTCACGCCTTTGTTATTCTACATTATCTGATTGAAAGGAAATCCTGCGACAAAGTGGATAGTGGATACACACAGTCTGAATTAAATGAAACCTGCGTACATGTGAAGTATCTTGTGTTTGTGTGACCTGGGTATGATTTCCTCGGAGAGAGCTTTATTTGACTTTAGCTTGCTGGTAGGAGGGTGGGAGAGGTAGAGGTTGGCTTTGTGTTTTCAAATTCAATTGTCCACTACGCAGTGAAAGAGCCTGAGCTTCCTGTGGTTTGCAGTAATAAACCTAAACTCGGGTTTCATCCAAGGCACAAACGACTGCAAATGGTCAGGAAAAAAAACACGGTGACGTGGACCTGTAATAAGGTTAAGGCCTTGAGCTACAAGACCCTGCAAGACCTGAAGAAAGTGTCAAAAAGTTCAGCCTCTGAACTCTGTCCCTGAACTCTGCCTGGCTGTGGTCTGGACCGGTGGAATAAAAACAGCTCTGATGAAGAAACAGCGGATCTTCCAGGGCCTTCCAGACCTCCTTGTCTCTTCAAAGTGAGTGAAATTGGGGTCTTTAGTCTTGGTGGTTTACAACAAATTCTCTGGTCCAACCCCAAAATCGAGATCAGCTTGGCAAAGAATAATAAGCAGTACAATTACAACACAGGGGCCAGATTATTTATACAAAATAATGAATTTGTTTCTATACATGCCAATCATCTCACCCAAAAGGGGAGTTTATTAATGTAGATTTTTTTTTCGCTGGGAGCCAAGCACTGCAGTGGAAGCATGCATCCAGTCCATGAAAATGTTTGAGGCATGTGGAAAGCTTACACCCAGCCCGTGTTGATACAAAGTGATTAGTTTATTATAGAAGCCTGAGTACATGGTTATTTGCTTCCATGTTGTAGCGGTAGCGCGAGTGAGATCCGGCCAGGCGTCCTGACACTTAATGACGACACGACCACAGAATCTGAGAAGGGGAGGCGGTGTATGGCCACAGATATGCCACACGGGACAGGAGCACCGTGAACAAGGGGAATTATGGGTCGTAGGATGATGAATGATGTTACTCATCCTTCCATTTTTTGTTTTGTTTCTACAGTTTGCAGTCCCCCCCCCGCTGCCGGTCTGTCTTTGGCCCTCGTGCTTATTGCCACAGTAACCCGAGGCCGGGATGAAAGCAACCCCCGCGGCGCGAGGAGTTTTCTTTCTGAGGGTGAGTCTTTCTCTCCTGCTTTCTTTAGGGCATGTACACAGGGCGCCATGTTTTTGAAAATAACAAGAACAGGTTACAATACTATCATTTAGGTTTAAATTAGATTGACAGAGTATCAAATATGAGGAAACTCAATTACAGCTCTATTACTAGCTGAATTGACTTACATGGATCCGAGGCCAGAGGTTCACACCAAACAAGGATAGAGGTTTCCTGCTTACCCGAGGCCTGTTCTTATTAAGTTAAAGGGGCCTGGTGTGATTGATGGGTACACATACAGGCCTGCTGCTTCTGAGGATGTAGGTGAGCCTCCGTGTTGACAGAATCCATAGTATTTCCTGATAGGACTCCCGAAGATGTTTTTACTCTGCACATTTAACACTACGACCATTCAGGTAGCCTCCTCAGCTTCAATATTATTTAATATAAAAATACTCTGCCAGGCCCACACAAGAAGGTTCAAGGACTGTCAAAGTGAGTCAAGAGAAGGAGGGGTGGGCTGACTCCTCTGTAACCCAGTGGACGCTGAGGCCTGCAGCAGGTCACACAGCTCAAAACAGATCAGGGTCCTGAAACAGGACGCTCCAGTTGCCTGATGAAATGTCAAAAGGGTCTAAATGCAAACGGGTGCAACAGTGTAAACACAAGGCTCCACATAATCAAAGTGTTTCCACCTGCAGTGACACAGCCATCAGTTCTGGGCACGCCGGTCATTACCTCACAGTCTCCTTGTGGTAACCCAAGAGAGGCCAGAGCTCGGCTTCGGCTGACTTTAGAGGAGGGAGAGCGGGAGCAAAGGGACATTTTCCGCTACCTCACCTCAGAACGTAAACAGTGAAACAGTCCGCAGACCTACAGGTGCCTCCGAGTCTTTTTGTCCAGAACAAGGAAGGTTGTCTGGAGTAAAAAGAAAGATACGTTTGATTGTGTTTGTTCACCCCAAGACCTGAGGGCCCTGTCCAAGAACTCTGTTAAAGTGAACTCCGAGAGAGCCTGCTGCATCTCTCAGCATCACCCAGCCCTATCACTTTCTCATTATCACAGGGCTGACAGAGGCTTATGGCGAACATATTAGTTCCTCACTACAATATACAAGTCAGGTGCTTGTGGCGGAGGATGATCTTTCCAATCATCCTCTCACTCTCTTCTTCGCTCTCATAAGTCAGCATGGCAAAACAATTACCTGATAGTGAACCAGCAATGAGCATGACAAAGTGAGTGACGTCTGGGAACCCAACACCTTATGAAACGATGCCCGACGTCTCGTAACATTTTTACACATGACAGCATGACTGCTCTCCTGAGGGGCTCGTCTGAGCGCTAATCCATACGGCCCGCCGCTGCGGCAGGCGGAGGAGGAGCAGGGAGACAAGACTAGCGTTAATGAGAGCCAGATCTGCTCTGTTAGCTTAGCGCCTGGCTGAACGCTCAGACACAGACAGCAAGACAGAAAGCAGCCCATCGAGCTGCCCCTGCAGAGCTGCTCACAGGCTTCGGAGGCAACAAGGTGGGGCGGGACACCAGAGTTGGGGAGTTTGGCATGTTACTACGTCTGGATGTGCCAAAGGGTGTTTAGTCCTCCCTTCCGTCTCCACAACAGTCTAACTCCATTGCAGTTTGTTGTTCTGGCTGTGCAGCAAGGGGTACTAGGAACCAGAATACTCTCAGTATTTCACTATCAGTGAAACATTCCGTCCTAAAATGAAGCAATATCTACTGCCACTAGTTGCATATATTTGTGGGCAGGGATGAGTGAGTAAAACATTATCTGTACAATGAACGTAATTACCTATATATTACCAATTTGTTGAGTGTGTGGTTTAAATGTGTTGGGGGTGTGGCTTAAACCAAAAGTGGGTAGGGCTAACCTGAATTTGATGCAGCTTGATCAGAAGTTGCTATACTATACAGAGCAGCTTCAGAGTGAGAGAACTATTTACAGCAAGGATTCTGAACATTTGTTATTCCCAGAGAACGAAGCCCCCTGACTGTTGTCTACCTAGTGAGATGTCTTGACAACTACTGGATGGACTGCTGTTGAGTTTGGTGTAGACATTAATGTCCCCCACGGGATGAACTGTAATAACTTTATTTTCATGTAGCGCCATCATCAGGTCAGATTTTTTATTTGTCCAATACTTTACCCATCAGCCTCATCTGTACTTTGTGTTTAGTGCTACTTAGCAAATGCTAGCATCCTAATATGCTAAACTTAGATGGTGAACACAGTAAACATACCTACTCAACATCACATTGTCATTGTGAACACGTTTGTATGCTGATGTTAAGAAAAATGAATAGTAAATTACAGGGATTTAAAAAATCTAACATTAGAGGAACATCTGAAGAAATAAATACACTTCTTTTGTGGAACATATAGTTTTTGAATGCTCCCCCACAGGATGAATTTTTATAACTTAGTTGGGTTAACTTCTTGCAACTGCCCACAGGAATGGGACCCCAAGGTTGGGAACCATTCTTCTGTTATTCTTCTGAAACCATGTCTAATTCAACTTTGCTGATGAGACGAGTGCAATATTTTGAAGGGAGGCACACCATTAATGTCAAGAACTTTTTTTGTCATAAAGTGAACTAAAATAACTAAACTAACAATGCATTGCAACAATGTTGTAAACTGATCTGAAACGGAAACATTTAAATCATTAACAAGCAAAAATGCCAACCATTTGCAGGTGCCATATTCTCAAATTTGATTATTTCCTTCTATTGTAGGGTGTTGGTGGACAAATCAAGCTATTTGAAGACGTCATCTTGGGTGGAGGGAACTTTTTCCCCTTTTTTGGATGCAATTCTGCATGAAATGACATTTCCAGTGTACCAAATAAGAATCATTGTTCAGTTTTATAAAGGTCAGTGAAGGGGGGATTTATGAATGCTACCACACAATATCCAAATTCTCATGATGTGGCAGTAAGAGGAATGTGAATCGACCAGCTTTGTAAATTATTCTCAGAAAATATAGGATCAGTCAGCTCAACCCTCTGAGTAGCTGATGTTTTTCCAGTGTAGGCACGAGGAAACAGCAGCGCGGCAGCTCAGCACAGGGTTGGACCACATGAAGGCATTATTACACTGTATGCCTCCGTTGTTGTTTGACTGAGACATATTTCCAGACGGCTGCCTGGACCGCGGCAGGAGATGAGGGATATGCTACAAGGGAAGAGTCCTCGCTCTCGCTGCCAGCCCCGACCCCTTTCATAATCGCCCAGGAATTATGCACATCCCAGTTAAAGCACTGGTAGAGTGAGTTATGGCCGCGGTGGCGTTTCCTGAGAAGTCTGCCAAAATAGATGATTTAGATAGATCACACGTCTGGGGTCTGAGGGTTCCTCGGACACTGTTTAAACACAAGTCGTATTCTGAGGACAGAGGAATGTGCAGGGTGCTGAGTGAAAGACCCATCACCTAACAGTGACATTTCCAACATGGCAACAACGACAGCTGAAGAGCGATGACTAAGAAAGACTTATTCTTCGTTTGGCTCTTTAAGTTACAGATGTCAACAACTCAGACACAAAGCTCGGGGCCAAAATATTCATTTAAAAAAGAATTTTATTTAGTTTATTACATAGGGCAGCTTGTAGTGAAATATGTATACATTCAGCTTTACAATTCATACAGGAATTATCCCACCAAATTCCTAAAATGCACACAATTTACAAAGGTATACATGTTCCAACATATTTCTGAACACAAAAAGACAGCTATACCAGTTTAATAAGTAAAAGCCTACTTCCTTTTTGTTTAAGTATACCATTAAATTCCAATGGTAAACCTGTATGCAATGCTTTATTTTCAGCTAAATATAAGTTAAAGTGTTTATAGTAAAAGAGCCTTCGAAGGCCGTTCACTGGACAAACAAACATAAAAGAATGGCACGCAGAGTTTCCCATGCAATTAAAAAGAGATAAAAAAAATTCAATTCGTGATAAGACATGCTTGAATCCATGTCCTTTTCACCATTCCTGTTTCAAGATCTCAGAACTACATTTCCCAGAACACACATCAGCACTCGAATACTACAAACATGGTCAGAGGTCAGGGGTACAGTACATTTATAACTGCTTCTGGGATACAAACACAGAGATAGGAGTACTGCGAAATCCATTAGCAATGTGGAGCACACAGCTTTTTCTTTTGATTTTCCAAATTCAGTGGAAACACCCTTATGACTCACTGCCCCGTCTAATATTGAACACTTTTCCTTTGTCTCTGTCCAGTCAGAGGGATGTATATGAAAGACCGTAGCAGAGCTAGTGATATTACTGATATTATCTGTCTGAGCGAGGGAGTGCCAGTAAGTCGCACTCCATTAAAGCAACTCGTTACAACAAAGGCGTGCAATTTTAAGAGGTTCCCTCTTCTTCGGGCACCCAGTGGAAAGCTTGCTGGTGCCAATCTCTTTGATTTATGCACTCTTCAAAAACACACCAAAGGTTTGAAGTCCAAGTCAATAAAAGTAGTAAACGTCATTCCAGACGCTTGGTAACTCTATTATATTCTGGAGAAAAAATGAGGCAGTTGTGTGGACAACAGAGACACATGATCCAAACCTTCGACCGAGAGTGCTGTGATGGAATACAAGATGGCTTGACTTGATAAGCTTCTCCATAAGCAGCATAATGTTCATAGAGTCTGAGGGGCAAGATCGGGATCAAGCGCGGGACGGAGCGGAGGAAAAACAAACACTGGAGGAAAGTCGGCCCTGCATTGATACACATGTGCTCGCTAAGGCAAGGTGCTCCGAGGGCAATAAGCATGCTGGAGACGAGAGAGAGACCCTTGGTCAAACTGCTTTCTTCCATTCTCATTATCATACTTCAGAGCTTTAGCCATATGCCTGACTAACTTTGGTTTATACTTCTGGACTCATTTCCCCGCACCGCTAAAATCCCACGTATGAACTGAGAATGGTTAATATTTTGACCAAGGGCCCAAAATAAAACAGAGGAGAGAAAAAAAAACTCACTCAAATTCCATTAAGAGGAAGGCTGAACTGCATTTTGCATTTTAGCGCAGCGTTATTACTAGAAAGTGTGCAAAAAGTAGTGTGTGTGAACACAGGTAGAGCGCGTGGACGGTCAACCCTTACAGCTGAGCGGAGAGGAGGCAGTCAGACCTCCACTGCCTTCATGTCTGAGGAGGGAGCTCAGCTCAGGACAGCACACAGTGGGAGGGTGGAGGGGGGGTTGTTTGTGTCTATGCTTGTCTTTGAGTGTGTGATACTGTGTGGTATTAATGGTTGCACCTGTGTGTGTGTGTGTGTGTGTGTGTGTGTGTGTGTGTGTGTGTGTGAGAGAGAATGTGTTTGCGTATGTGTGCGTTGTCTAGACCAGGGAGCAGTAGCCGCTGCAGGATCCGCCTCCCGCGTCTTCGTCGGTGAGCTGGACCCCTCGGCCGTGGCTCTCACTCTGCCATAAACCGGGAGTCTGGATGATCTTCTCCACCAGCTCCTCAAATGCACACTGGACGCCGTCCCTGGTCTTAGCACTCGCCTCTGGGAGAAACGAGCGTGGAGGGAAAAATAAAAAGAAGAAGAAGAAAAAAAAAAGAGAAGGGAAGGGGCAGATACAGAAAGAAAAAGGAAGATGGGAGGTGGATTAAAAGGGAAAGAGGGTGGAAATAAAAGAAGATGAGATACAGATACGACTGTTAAAGTCTGCATCTTGATGTCATCTGCTGTGCTCCTAGACTGGACTGGCGAGTGGTGGAAAATGTCTCCACAATAACTGTCAGCCCAGGACACTAATAGTCAACTTTAGGAGGTTATTAAGGGATATAGTCAACACCCGCTCCACAACATGATGATATCCAGAAACATTAGAATAGTAATATCCATAGGATAAAGAGATTAATCTTATTTAGAAAAAACTAATCTGAATTAATATGTTATGAATGATTACGCCTTGAAAAGATCAGAAAGATATCTTTCCGTTTCAACAAACATTTTTAAAATTTCAGTACTTGATGAAGATAAAGCCTAGGTGTTTAACTTGAAGTGCAAGTCAGTTTTAAGCAGTCCTTTGATGACAAATCTGAAAAATAGGCGCAGGGAAAAAACGAGAACGCTTGGAATATGATATATGAAGCCAGTTTTATATATAGAACTATGCAAGCATTCCTCAGCAAGTATGATAGTTATTTCAAAAGCCGTTTCCTCCTGTGTAATAGTCTGCCCAGCGGGTCTTTGTAGAGTAGGGAATCCTCCTGACTTACCTATAAAAAGCATGGAATGTTTTCTTGCAAACTTCAGCCCTTCTGCCCTGTCTAGCTCGTGGTTTTCCTAAAACAAAAGAGAGGTAATGGCTTATTTGAGGTCTGCCGGGCGGAGCTGTCAGCTACTGTGGTCGTCACGGGGCAGAGAGGAAAAGTGATTTTCACAGACAAAGAACAGGACACAATAAATTCATAATGCTCTACTTAGTGGGCATTTTTATCCCCACTGACTGACTCTGGTATCCTGGTAAATGATCAGCTGCCAAAAATATGAAAGTGGGTCTGTCACCGTCATTTAGTTCAGTAATTTGTCAGCTGGCTGAAAGCTGACTTTTTTTTTAGATATTTATTTTTGGTAAATTATTTTCCTGTTCTGTGGAATACATTTTTATACAAAGCAACGGTTTGTTTTCCATCTCTTCAAACAGAAAAACAATTTCAAAATTTGTCAGAAAAAAGGCAAATATTAAGTCCCTTCAAAATCAGGAATTTCTCCGGTCATAACAACTCAGACCAAGACAAAAAGTACTGCGTGTGGCGAGCTGGACTGCAAACTCATAATGTGCCTGCTCCTCTCTTATCAGACAACCTTGTTAACCTGAGTAGGAACACAAACATCTTATACATGACCGCAGAGCACACTCACCCTATCGATTTTATTTCCCACGAGCATTTTCACGAGGTCGTTCCTTGTACAGTACGTCTCCAGCTCGTTGAGCCAGTTGTCGAGCTTGGCGAAGGTTTCCCTCCGTGTGACATCATACACTGTGCCGAACCAAATGAACAAGAGACCCTCAGATTAAAGGCAAATACAGACACACAAGCTGACCATACTTTGGGTCTGAAGTAAGACTGGGGAACTGGTGTTTTTCCACCAGGACAATTTTGTAATTTATTTAATTATAATACTTATATCAGGGTTATATCATGGTACCACACAGGACCTAATAGAAAGACTATGCCATTCACTTAAAAGCAGCGTTTTCAAGACTTTTTCATGAAAAGCACAGGCCTCATAAACATTTACTCCCAATAATCCTGAGTTTTGAAAAAAAAGGGAAAATAATACAACAAACTGAGATAAAATAAGTAAATAAAGTACTATGCTATTAACTAAAAACACATGGTTGATAAGGCCAAAGGGATTCTGATCTGTATCAAATGGGGAGCTCCAATAATCCCAGTGCTATAGCAAGGCGCCGTGTGTTTCTATTCATCATTAGAGTGGTCAAAAACCATAAGCTGCAGAGGAAGTCTGTTTAAGAGGTTTAACTTAGTTCCTGTGTGTGTGTGTGTGTGTGTGTGTGTGTTCATATACATACTGTACATGCATGTCCATATGAGGAGTCTGATTTAAGAGTATAAACTAACTTCCAGAGAGAGAGCAAAGAGTGTGTGCGTGTGTGTGGGTCACAGGATGAAAAGCCATCACTTTCTTTACAACCAGGGGCCTGACTCTGAAGTGAAGAGGGCACACACACACACACACAGACACACACACACACACACACACACACACACACACACACACACACACGAGCAATGATTGCGTCAACAGCTTGGCTTACCCAGGATGACTCCCTGGGCACCGCGGTAGTAACTGGGCGTCAGGGTTCGGAAGCGCTCCTGTCCTGCAGTGTCCTGCAAAACACGACCAGCTCAGCACTGCTGAATACACTCGCAGGGAAAAACTGGTGGCTCAAACAGAAGGAAAACCAGGGCAGATGGACGTAAACAACAAGACTGACTCCTCTGTGTCCCATATGGGACATTAGGCAGAAATGGTGTGGCAAAAGCGCCATCTTCTGGCCACTTGAGAGAACTGACAGATTGGAGTCGTGGAGGAGTTTGATCCCTCTGCTCTGACTGACGGAGCCACCTTTAATGAGTTTTACTGAATACAGTGCACAGTCACTTACCCATATTGCCAGCTTTGCCTTGTTACCGTCCACAGTAATGGTCTTCACCTTGAAGTCAACACCTAGACAATGAAAAGCCAGTCCATCATGATTACCTCATAATGTTTCAGTCTCAATATGGCGACTCTTACAGGTTTGACCAATTACTGCCAAGAATATCATATCATGGTGACAGACTATAATTATCAATGATGAATTGTAAAAACACACACACTACACAATGTCTCTGAACTTCTGCTAACCCCAGTGTTTCAGACTGGCACTTGGCCCATCCCATGTCCTGTATTTAAATTATGGTGTGACAGTGCACTCTTATCCACCACAAAGGGACGGTGTGGTTTAATGTCCTGAACTGAAACCAATACAAGTCTGTGTTAAAAAAATGAATAATAAAAATCCACCACCTGCAAAATGGCTCAGAGAGCCATGATTCACCCCTAAAAGCCCTGCCAGGTCCCAAAGGAACAGACATTTACATGAAAATAACAATGTTGTCCCCCTTCCCCTCAACAAGTAAATCTCCTCTATTGCCTTTGTGCAGTGTCTCGGTGTGCAAGGCGTGCAGGGTCTGGATGACATATCTGCCTCAGTTTTAGCATCCACTGACAGATTTACCAGGGAAATGTACACTTGCGATGGGGCTTGTTTTTACATCTGGGACTGAGGGAGGTTTCAGAGCCAAAACAGAGGAGGAGAAAAGGGACATGAAGACAGGCTGAGGATATATGACATATAGTATGTGTACCACACACACTTACACACAAATATACTGTCTGTTCACACAGTCAATCACAACAACTAGCCTTTCCTCTAGTCCAGCAGGGTTGCTCAGATACTGCTGCCAGAGGCATGTGGAGAGGAGTTTACACTTAACATTTCCCTGAACCTGGACCAGTCTCTCCTGCTTCTATTCAGTACAAAATCAGACAGGCCTTTTCCCAGAGAACAGAAAGCATCTGTTTGTTATATCACAACACCACAAGATGCCACTACTGCTAGAAGTCAAGGTTGGGTTGATCTCTGCAAGCCAGCCCGTTCATGGTGGACCCTTCGTCCTATAATGTAAATACACAAAGAGCATCACAATGCACCTTACATTTACTCAGCTAGAGTGGCTTTCAGGAGGAGACACGGTGAATCGCTACTCTGTTTTGTCTCTTTTTCACCCTTTTGTAATAACTGTACCCAGAAGTCACTAGGTGATATGTTTATCAATGACAGCAGGCCTGCTCACCTGTTGATCATCTGTAACATCATTAAGACCAAAAGATGACTGTAATGGGCCGTCCACACCAGGAATGATAACTGTAACCATCACTATAAATGTATAGTTTGAAGCTGAGTGGATGGCCACACCACAGCTATAATGAGAACAACAGTTGGGATCACTTTCAGAGCAATTTGAAGGATGATATTGTGGTATACAACTTATTAAACACTTAAACAATATAATATTTGGCTTTTTGTTTCACTGCGCGAGGTACAGCATTAACAGGTCACAATATACAGTTGAAACCAGAAGTTTACATACACTGTATAAAAAGACACAATGTCTTTTCTCTCTGTCTGACATTAAATCAGATTAAACTTTTCCTGTTTTAGGTCAATTAGGATTACCAAAATTATTTCTATTTGCTAAATGCCAGAATAATGAGAGAGAGAATTTTTTAGACAATGTTTTTATTACTTTCTTGAAAGTCAGAAGTTTACATACATTTCATTAGTATTTGGTACCATTGCCTTTAAACTGTATGACTTGGGTCAAACGTTTTGGATATCCTTCCACAAGCTTCTCACAATAGTTGGCAGGAATTTTGGCCCATTCCTCCTGACAGAACTGGTGTAACTGAGCCAAGTTTGTAGGCCGCCTTGCTTGCACATGCCATTTCAGCTCTGCCCATAAATGTTCAATAGGATTGAGATCAGGGCTTTGTGATGGCCACTCCAAAACATTGACTTTGTTGTCCTTAATCCACTTTGTAACCAGTTTGGCAGTATGCTTCGGGTCATTGTCCATTGGAAGACCCATCTGCGCCCAAGCTTTAACTTCCTGGCTGATGTCTTGAGATGTTGCTTCAGTATTTCCACATAATGTTCTTTCCTCATGATGCCATCTATTTTGTGAAGTGCACCAGTCCATCCTGCAGCAAAACAACCCCACAACATGATGCTGCCACTCCTGTATTTCACAGTGGGGATGGTGTTCTCAGGCTTGCAAGCTTCCCCCTTTTTCCTCCAAACGTAACCATGGTCATTATGGCCAAACAGTTCGATTTTAGTTTCGTCAGACCACAGGACATGTCTCCAAAAATTAAGGTCTTTGTCCCTGTGTGCATTTGCAAACTGTAATCTGGCTTTTTTATGTTTCTTTTGGAGTAATGGCTTCTTCCTGGCAGAGTGGCCTTTCAGCCCATGTCGGCACAGTACTCGTTTCACTGTGGATAATGACACACTCTTACCAGCTTCAGCCAGCATCTTCACAAGGTCTTTTGCTTTTGTTCTTTGGTTGATATGCACATTTCGGACCAAAGCACATTCAACTCTGGGACACAGAACCCGTGGTTGTGAGTGGTATGATGGCTGGACATTCCCAAGGTGTTTATACTTGCGTATAATTGTTTGAACAGATGAACGTGGCACCTTCAGGCATCTGGAAATTGCACCCAAGGATGAACCAGACTTGTGCAAGTCCACAATTCTCTTCCTGATATCTTGGCTGATTTCTTTTGACTTTCCCATGATGTTACACAAAGAAGCAGTGTGTTTCAGGTGTGCCTTAAAATACATCCACAGGTGTGTCTCTAATTAACTCAAATGTTGTCAATAACCCTATCAGAAGCTTCCAAAGACATGACATCATCATCTGAGCTCTCCCAAATTGTTTAAAGGCATAGTAATCTTAGTGTATGTAAACTTCTGACGTTGAAGAAAGTAATAATTTTTCTGGCATTTAGCAAATAGAAATAATTTTGGTAATCCTAACGGACCTAAAACAGGAAAAGTGATTGTCTGATTTCATGTCAGACAGTGAGAAAAAAAAGCGTATGTGTCTTTTTATACAGTGTATGTAAACTTCTGGTTTCAACTGTACATTTTCCAACGAAGCTGATGGAGAACGCAGCACGTGCTTGGGCCCACATCGTTATTGTTACAGCTATTGTTCTTGGTGTGGAGAGCCCTGTACAAAGATTAATTATTACCTATGTAACACTGTTGGGCCAATACACTGGGTACTAATGTGACAACGTACTGAGAAAGCTAGTGTCACAGGCGGAACTGCTTTAGGTGGTAAGGATGAACATAAATTCATATCAAGTGATACCGATTAAAAAGTCTGTCTGAATGTGAGGGAACTAGAGTCAATGAGGGAGCTTAACTCCAATAAAGACATCTGTTTGGCAAAGTTTCCCAGCTGGCCAAGTAAAGCAGCAGTGATCCAAGCCTTGACCTTGAAAAACACTCCTGGAATCTGGGCTCCGGGTTGTTTTAACAAAGACAGCATTGTGAGCTACAAGCGCTTCACAAATTAACATTAGTTAGAATAATAACTAAAATAAAATAACCTACATTCAAACTCATCAATAAAGTTACAAATCTTGAGTTGTTGAAAGTTTTAATGAACATAAACCCTATAAGGTGGGTACAGCCTCAAGCTCACCTGAATATATAGCAGGTGTGTCCCTGGTGCATCAAATGATTTATACTGTACAAGGTTGATATCATTTGCAGATCCACCAGAATTTGGAAAAACCAGCTTGTACAAATAATGTACCACTAAGTTCACCATCTCACCAGATAAGATGGATAGTCTGGTCTGCTGCAGGATTTTCTTTCAAATTCCTCATTAAGTTTGAAATAAATCAAATAGCTTTGTGGTTGTGAGGGTGTGGGTACCGTGGTGACTTTTACTTCCAGCTCGCCAAGTGCTCATACCTTCTTTGTATAGCAGAGCTCCTTACAGGCCAAACGTTTGTATGGCGACCTCAGCTTGACTCTGATTGTAGTATAGAAACATCTTTGACTTTTAATTTCTGTTCTAAATTATTTGCAATAAACACTGGGTGTGCAATTGATACAGGATGCGAGTGTGGTGATGGAGCCAGATCTGGCAGATAGCAAGGGTTCTGTGGTTTTGAGGATTATTGCTCAGTACAATGTATCTGCCAGCGGCCTCAGCAGGGTCTACAGACTAGGAAGCAGAATGAAGAACAGTTTATGTCAACTTTACTGAATGTGGTAGCCATTGTTGTTTACAGTTCTTAAAGACTCAAACTCCAGACAATGTACTGGACAGCACAAATATTCTGACAGTCTTGATGAGCTTTCTCTGCCAATTAATGGCACAAAATGAATCATTTTCACTCCACTGATGATCCTGAAGTTGATGCACAGAACCTTTATTTTATTCGACTCGTTCATTAACTGAACTCAGATGTGTTGCTCACCTATTGTCGCTGCTTGTTCTGGGTCAAATGTGTCATCTGTGAATCTCAAGAGGAGGCTGTTGACAGGAAGAAGGAAATAATTAGATTAAGACTCATTATGAATCACTAACAAATACAGCAGAATGGCTTTTTTTAATCAGTAATTCTATTACACACAGGTTGAGTAGGCTTTTGGTCTGGGATCAGGTTTCCATTTGCTCTGTTCACAAAACTTGTCCTGCGGCCCCAGACTTATCGAGTTCTGTATCTCTGTCTCTTTCTATTGATCACTTTGTCCTTCACTTGCATTACACGTAGAAGCTCCAGATGATATCACCACTAGATTGCAGTCAGGAGGACAGGGTTCATTTCTTAACTATGACTAATCAAGTGCATAGGCTTTAATCACAGCGATGATGATGGGGAATAAGCTCACTCCTTTCCCTTGACCCATGTATAATTCTCTTATTTTTCCTCATGGGCCATCAGGAGGGATGCTGGAGCAGTGAGTGTTTATTGTTTGAGGTCCATACAGCTGATGAGCTATGCTTGGAGACCGCCAAGTTAGAAATGTGTTGTGCGTAGGTCATTTGTTCAGGTAAAATGAAACGTGTGTATTCCTAGCCAAGCAGACATCTCCCTGATGATTTAAGGGCTTCTACAGATTGCAGGGAAACAAATTATATATCTGTACACTACTCAAAAATGAGTCCAGTCAGTGTAACTACTTGACAATAGCACAACTAATTTAAATTATGACATTTGAAACTAATCATAGTCTGACTTTGTTTATAGTATTAAGCAAAAGACTATTTAATAACAATACAAAATTGCTTTCTGGAAACAACGCAGTGATGCACTAGCAGGCAGCGTGCAGCTGGCCACAAAACTCTGCTGTTTTCTGGAAATATGAGCAAACCTAGGTCTATATTATGCTGGCATTAACCCCCTCCACTGTGATGAGTCAATACAGAGCTGCCATCACAGCAAGCAAACTATGCACTATGGGTGAAAGGTGAAAAAGAAAATTTCGAAACATTTCTACCGTAAAACTAAAATGGGCAGGGACCCAAGATTAAAATTACAGTTGTGTGTTATAAATAAACTTAATGCCAAAAAAGTGAATATAGGAAGAAAGAACTGACAATAGAGTCACAATTTCTTGTGGAAATGATGTAAAGAGCATGAATTAATACAAACACTTCAGATTATTTACAACCTTCTGGGGTAACACTTAGCTGATCCAAAATTAAGGCTGTTCCCAAATCCCTTTTACATTGGATCCCTTGTTGATCATGCTAAAGATCTTGAGATTACTACACACAAAGCCCTATACCCTTCGGTGGTTCACCTTACACTGAGATCTTTTGAGAACCCGGGGCTTCAGTCTACGCTGAAAGATGATTTTCTTTTTGGCCAGACACTTCACTTGTCAGAGGGCTTACAACAAAGCTTTGAGCAGCTCATTATATTGTGCTATGACTATGGAAGCTGCGCTATACACGATACCATAGTTTGCAATGTGATGGTTGATGGCTCAGGCTGGCTATCAGGATTCTTCCATGCAGTCTGGACCTCAGATCAAGCTCTCTGTTGGCATACTACATAATAAAAACTGCCAGACTAATGTTGGTAAAAACATTATACTCTGTTTGAATATTAGGCTGATTTGTGGATTGCTAACAAGGACCTCTGATTACCACATAATGGATAAATCAACTGTGTGGTTAAAAGCTGTAACAGCCCTTCAAGAGAGGCCGAGCTTACTCAAGCATGACATGTTCACTTCAGATACCCCATATAGATATTTCCTGTTGTGTTCATAATGATGTGTGATGTTGGAGAAGCTAGCGCTACAAACACAGTAAACACACCGATAAACAGGGACTACTTCTTGCACAGCCATCCCAGTGATGTACGACGAACAGAGGGAAAGTTACTACTCATCTTCTCTAAAAGTCTGCTGCCATCCAGTTACAGCTCAGATATCTGTCCCAGCAGTAAAGCCTCGCAGTCAGCGCAGAAAAGTGCTCCCGACTGCAACATCTCCAAACAGCTAACTAACGTGAACATCAGCTAATGTTAGCTGACAGCTAGCACAGCACACAGCTTATATGTGCCTATAATAGCCTCACGTTGTAAGCTGTTTTATGAAGAGGAATGACGGCCACAGCTCAGCAGTCTGTCATGTTAAAACGCTGCATCATCTTTGAACCTCACATTATTGGGCTGGCTGCTAAGCTAACGCCAGCTAGCTAACGTTAGCAGGGAGCCACGACATCAATTTCTTAGGAGATAATTTCATCTTACCTGGACTTCCCAACGCCACTTTCTCCTATTATCAATATTTTCAGCGTCGTTAGTATGTCTTCTTCCATTTTCCCTTCACAGTGAGGCGTGTTACTGTCGACTAATAGCTACAGGCTGTGTACAAACGACGTTCCTGAGTAACTTACGGTCCTGTGTACAGCGACAGAGATAGTTTGACAGCAAGAAGCCTCACTCCAACCATATCCGGTGTGACTTTGTGGCACTTCCGCCTGATCACACAGCTGATACAGTGCTACATAACATCAGTACATAATATATGTGTATTGATTCTAATTGGTTCTTTTAAAACGCATTATATTATTGTTTTCACACATTCCAATATTTGTTTTGCTGTTTCTGTTACATTATTACTCGGCATAAAATGAATGTATTTAAATGATTGCTACAACAGACATATGACAACTATGTAATCAGTATTATCTTGATTATGATATCAGAAACATAATACATGTCATACTTTGAAGAAGACCAGTGCTTGACAAGCAGGTAAGACATTTTATCTTTTTTTCTTTCTTTATAAAGACAACTTTAATATAATGGCTTGTACTGTGTTCAAATTGTCTCCACATCTGGCACTGGGCTGACTAAACATTTATTTGAACAGGATTTGTCTTCGATTCAATACAACTCAATATCCTGTCTTCATCTGAATGAGCCCTACAGGATCAATTAACTTTGTAGCAGAGACACTTGTGACCACTCAAAAGCTAAAACCATGGCAGGATATCTAATGGATGTTATGCTCTATATGTCTAAGTACAACTAAGCAGTGTACTGAGAACAGCTTTATACTGTACCTAACTTGAATTATGTTTGTACTCACTGTTAGTTTGATCTAACTGCTCCTCAGTTTCAGCAGACATGACCCACTATTTAAAACAATGGAGACAATCATTTTTAAAAATGCTCAAAGTGATTTTCAGAAGACGAGGAATTATCTTATAGTCATAATTCTCCACACAGAAAGACACAGGCAGTTTTTGTACTTTATTTAATAAATAACTCATAAACAGCATTGGGAGAGAACATGGTGTTGAAATAAAAGGCACTTTGAAATCAATACTGTAAAGGCTTGTGTGTGGTGCTTCAGAGGCATTTGGGTGTGAAAGCATTTCAGAGTCGTCGGAACAAACGCTCTTGTTTCAGTCTTCCAATCTAAAAAAAAATCCTACTAACAAAACTGACTTGCACAAATGTGTTCACTGAACAACCGAAAACATATTTTTTGGCGTACTTGACAAACACAGGAAAGGACCTGAGAACGAGAAATAAAGTTACTGCAGTTAGCAAATACAACAATATAATATTAGTTAATTGCAACTTGTATCATAACTATACAAATCCTTTGATTGTTCAACACTGCCACAACTTCATCATTTTAACAAGTGGTATACAGTCCCTTTGTGATAGTACATCAACAATTCAAATAATGATAGTTGATATTAATCTTCATCTTGTGTATTTGCTCCTTTAGTACTCAATAAGAGTGCAATAAAATCTCAAACACTGGATGTTTTTTAAACTGCAGTTCAAAACTACATTTACAACCACTGCATTCACTACTGTCATTCAACATATCTGTCCAATCCAAGTTGAATGCTAAATTTTCTTCAATACGGCCAATTGCAGTTGTTTTCTATATATATATATATATACACACACACACACATTGACATAATGTGCTGCTATGGCTGACAATTTACATATTAAACTCAGGTCCTGTCTGGAACACACAGAGACACACAGGAAGTCAGTGCACAGAGAGACGAGAAGAGGGCGTGAAAGACAGAGAAGTGTCTGAGAAAGACACAGAAGCTGAGGAACTCTTGTACATATATTGTGTATCCATAGTGTCCATATTGTGTTGTTTAAAAAAAGATAGATCCTCCTCCCATACCAGTCCTGTGGCAGGAAAAAAAAGCACCTTCATGTCATAATTTCTGCAAATATGCAACTTAAAAGTATATACACACACTGTATACTGTACATCTAAAATACAACAAATGCATATAAATCGTAAGTGTTAGTAAAAATACAGATGCAGTGGCCGTACGGTACATTATAATGGTAAAGCGACGAGAAGAAATGATAAATTCCACCACAAGTTCCCCTCAGACCCCAAAACCTCACGGCAAATACTGCAGTTGTCAGATACTTGATAGCAGAGTTCACTAAAAACTACAACGCCATCATTTTCCTTCATATTTGGGGTTGACCACTGTCGTGACAGCACTTTTGTAGATGGGATTTTCACCCTGGAAAGCAATAAAAAAATAAAGTCACAATCATGTTATTATTATTCAGTCAAGCAAGGTGCTAAGTGTTTGTTAGCTTTTCTGACACATTCATCAAATCACACAGACAAAAACTGGGTTACCGTCATCATTTACTGTCATTTATTTAGATCACACTTACACAGGCATGCTTTTGTAAAAACATACCAAATATCAGGAGGTACAAATTAGGCATCATATTTAATGGGACAGTTCACCCCAAACTCAAAAATCCATATTTTACATAGACTACAGATAAAAGGGAAAATATGTAGTTTTGCGGGTGAACTGTCCCTAACACGTAACATACTTACCAAGGTTTTGGTATTTGTTCCCTTAAGACACTTTATATCTTCAAACACTGAACAGGTTTTGTGGTTTTTCAGCTGTATTGATCGTCACAGCACACTCATGCACTCTGAAGGCAATATTACTCTTCCTAATGATCCACCTGTCTCGAAGTCTACTTGATAGTTTTAAAGGAAAGGTGAAATAAAGAAAAAGTAGCAGCTGAGTGAACTCAAGACACACATGAACAGCCCATGCAGGGAAATGAAGTGGAAAGGAAAAGAAATACAAACTTAAAGGACAGCAGCTTTACGTCCATAGTTTGGGTTCTGGAACTGATTGATAGGACTCTTGTATATGGGGTTCTCTTGCTACAGGTAGAGAATGAGGACAGAGTAGAGTTCAGCAGGAAAAAACAGAACAATAAAGAAAAAAGCTGTATAAAAGGGAGAAAAGTATGAATAAAGTGATTACAGGAAGACAATGTGAGAAATAGAAGGTAAGAAATAATGCAGATCTTCTGCGCTTTAGACATTTACTGATTGGAAACCGTCATTAAGACAGTGGGCTGGATAAGGTAAAGGGCCCAACAAGAGGCTACCTACTAGAGCACCAACTCTCTGCGTAACTTTGGGTCATTTTGTGTCTTTTTCTGGGGTATTTTACTGATAAACCTGGGACATTAGTTGCATGTTATTCCCCACATTCCCCACATATAAAAATAATAATAATAATGATGATGCCCTGACAATACCAAAAATGTTCAGATCTTGAACACAGGCTGTATGAATCTTTCCTAAGCTTCCTGCTGCAACTGAGCCACACTGACCCCCCTCTCAGATACAAACATATAATAAAGCATAAAAAAAATAGAAAACCATGTGTGGGGTTGTATTAACATTTATAAGTAACTATATTTAATTTAATGCAGCTTTACTATTGCCTAGGCACTCTACAGCTGTATTATGCAGGAAATCAGGATCAGGAGCAAAAAACAGTGATCTGGATATCTCTACATTTGACTGAGCCTGTGAGAATGTTAGAACAAGAAATGCTAAACAGTCACTTCAAAACGAGGCTCTGGCTTTGGGGTCCAATGAGCCCTCCCTTGGGACCTTGGTCCCACTTAGTATTCCATTCACGGATCTACTACGGTGTTGCAGACATTTTAAACTATTTATTATTCATTCCCTGTCCTGCATTTGTGAAGAACTGTGGATATGCAGATAAGAAAACATTGAGTGTAAATTAAACAAGGACCAACTGTCCCGTATTGATTAAACTGACTAAAGGATGGTGTGGTTGCAGCCATAAGAGAGCACAAGAAATTCCTCATGGTTGCTTTGCCTTGTTATCTTGTCATGAAACCCAGGTTAGTTACTGTTTTACTAACTTTAACCTCTAATTTCTCAAAATTACAGGGATCTGGAGCCATAGGTTGCCCTGCCCATGGTAGTAAGAAAGACCCTAAGAAAGAACACACAGTATGGGTGCAGCACTCATCAGGAACATCTGCAGCATCGAGCCCACAGGCGAACACTGTGGGAAGGACACAGTTCCACCACTAGGTGGAGGCATATCACTGCACATGAAGTTGTGCTTAAATCCAGTCTCCTGTCACATTGATGTTGGCTGATGAGACTACAGAGGGGAGGAAGCAGGGAGGGGAGGAGCTGTGGCCACTCCCCAGAAAAAGTCCAGCTATGCTCAGAGTGCATAACATTCCCAAAAAAGTCCACACAGTCGCTGACATTTTTCCTCTTTATTTTGAGCGCCACTCAAAAGCAACACATTGAATCTATTTCTGCAGCTGTGAGACTGAAGAGGCTGTGAGAGAGACCTATTAATGATATCATATCAAGTCTGCAAATCTCATCTGCTGCTAAGAACAACAAACGATCTTCACAAGTTAATTCCCTGACAGCGACTGGCTTTGAGTGGCCAAACAACACCTGCTTTCCACATTTGAATTACTCAACCCACCTTCTGCCAAAAATGTGAAAATATTTATCCTGCTCATCTTTCAGAGAGCTGGTCAAAGTGCCAAACACTCACCGTATCCCATTTGGCGTTCATCTTCTCTTTCTCAAACTTGGCGAACTCTCTTCTGTCGTGGATGATCATCAGGAGCTTCCAGATGAGCAGAAGGGCTAAACCAATCAGGACGATGCCTGCGACCACGCCTGCCACGATGGGGATGATGTCAGGACCGGAGGGGCAGTCTGAAACGAAGCAGGGTGCAGCGTGTGTTTAGGCAGCTTGAAATAACAGCGCAAAAATAACAAGACCATGGGAAAAACATACCATCACACGGCTGTGTGTGAATAAACAAAAGTCCTATTTTTGCTGCTCAACCGCCACAGCCCCTGTAATTAGCTTTCAGTGTAACAGAAACCTTCCACACCCTGGCTCATGGTAGCCCAGCTTTCTGCTCACCCAGCGTGTCCACCACATGGACCTCCTTCTCCGTGTTGTTGTTGACGGCATAGGTGTAGTAGAACCAGCAGTCGTTGGCGTCCCTCTCCTTGCAGTGCATCACAGGGTAGGATGCGTCGTTGGGCTGGGGCAGCTTTTCCCTGTCCTTCACTTTAATCAGGTTGAAGTAGCTGCAATCTCTCTCACATGTGTCCTTCTTCTCGCCGGTGCCAAACGCCCGGCACTGGACGCACTCCCTGGAAGCAACAGGGTGTTGTTGTTAGTAATGAGCAGTGAGATTTGTTCTGTGTCCCACATTTTCACTGGATGTTTTTGGGGTGCTATAATGCAGCAAGTTTTAGCTTCATTTAAACAGGTTCTGAGGTATCTTGAGTCAAAAATGTTTCTCTCCACTCCATGATAACAGAGGATTTACGTGGGCCTCCCTTCAAATAAATTCGAGACTACTGCAGTTAGAGTTTAAAAACCTCTGCTCTAGACAATCCACAGAACACGCTGAGAGTATTCTGTTTCTGAGGTAGTTTCACAGGGAGGCTTATAGCTGTAGATTATCCAGAGTTACTGTTAGAGTTAAAGAAATACTGTAGCGCCATAGACAACCCTTGTATTGGGGTGAAGGCAGAAATCTCAAGACCGATATAACTAAACATGGATTAAAACTATCAATTTGGCTACGTACTGGTATCATTAGAGTCAAGAGAGAGAAAAAAGCATTGTTTTTTAATTATTTGGTGTGAACTGACCCTTTAAAATACATTTGTGAAATACTGGTTTTGTCTATTTGCCTTTTTGAATTGGACTTACTGTTCTTTACCAGTATTGAACATTTTGACTTTTCCTACTGTCTAAAACGGTCTCTCCTATTAGCCTTCCCCCAGCCATACTACATCGAATCATGCATAGCATCCTAAAATTGCATAATGTTCCTTAAGGTGTAAAAGGATTGTTGGGGATTTATCTCAATGCAACACAAAAATGCCACATGCATTTAAAGAGTTGTGGCTTGCTGTAATGATTCCTCCTCTACACAATGACTGTAAAGCTATACCTGCAGAATGACAACGCTGTACTATAAGAGATGAGAGATATAATCCACAACCAAAGCTAATATGAGGCAACACCGTCCAGGGAAACAAAAAGAGGGAATTTTGTGCTTAAAAGGCAATAACTACTGAAGATACCCACTTTATTGGGCTAATTCAGACTGTTAAAGCCTCATTTTAGTTAGAGTTTTAGTTTAGTTAGACCTTTGGATTTCCACCAGCATTTCTTATAGTGTAGCTGCTCAACAAAGGTATCACTCCATGGTATGAGGATGAGAAATTATTACAGCAACTCATAACTTGCTCTAATGTACATATAGCATATTTATTACAATATACTTACTAAAATCCTCTTTTAAATGAGAAAATAAACCATTCATTAAAATATGTAATATATGACAAATTACAAACATTTGTACATTGTTCATTTTAGACTTACTTGTGTTCTGTACAGACTCCTGGACAGGTTGGGCAAGTCTCACAGGTGGGACCCTGGAATTTGGGGTCAGTGCACTTGCAGGTGCCACATTCACACGTTCCTCTGCCGTTACAGATCTGCTTGTTGCTGGCCATACACGTGCTGTTGTCCAGAGAACAATCACAGGCGCTTCCGGTCCACATGGGGTCACAGATACACACTCTGCACTCACACCGTCCATGCCCTAAGCAAAAAAAGTAGGGAAGCTTTAATGAGACATTTTCTCTTTTGAAACATCATCCAAGGTTCATTAAACAGTTTCTGCGGCACTGAGTAAAGTCTAAGTGCTGAGATCTGGAATGCACTTTCACTCTCACCTCCACACAGTTTGTTTCCAGAGCGGTCACAGTTGAAGTTGTCACACTCGCAGTACTGGCCGCTGTACCTCTCCTCAGGGTTATCTCTCTTCTTGCACTCACATGTGCCGCACACACAGTCCCCGTTGTTGCTGCAGATGTCTGTGCCGTTGTCTTTACGGCAGGTCCTGTCCATGTCCTCCGTGGCCACATCATTGCTACTGCATTCACACTGTCTGCCCACACGTCCTTCATTACACCTGGAACAGAGGAGAAGTTGTGATTCTGAAGCTTTTATTAATACAATAACAGAAATCTAAGTAAGACTGAATATGAGCCTTGAAGGTATTGGTATTTGCGGTCTAAGATGTGTGGTGTAATACAGATTGTGGAAACGTTGACAAACTTACTTGCAGGCTCCACACTCGTAGGTCCCGTTGTGGCAGAGTGGACTATTCTTGATACCGTCCTTGTGGCATTCACACTCACAGATGAAGTTGAGGGTAATCTCCACCTCCTCTGTAAAGCCCAGGGGCTTTATCTTAATGGTGTCAGTCTTACCCTGTTTCGGACAACCCTTCGATGTCACACTGATGCTAAACGTGACCTAGAAGTGAAGGAATAGAGGAGATGGAGATCAACTGAGACCTTAAAGGTAGAGCATCACAAGCAGTAGTTTTTGTGCAATACAGTGTGCCAAATTTAAAAGTGCTTGGTGGAAAATATTGAATATCCCAAACAGGAAACCTTTCTTTCACCTCAGAGTGTACATTAGCTATTAGGTTGTAGTTTTGCCCAGAGAGAACAAGCAATAAAGAAACATCTGGTTTAAGGTGCTGGTTTAATTAGTAATGCAATATTTTGTCAGGGTCTACGATCAACCATTTGCTGATCAGTTTGATGGTCCGTGGATAGATTTTCAGTATCTGCTAATGTAGGCCTGATAGTGGTGGGAGACTGCGGAGGCTTTGGGTGGACTTTTTAAAACTTGTAATGTTACATAGAATTGAGTTTAAGTAAAACTAACAAAAAAAGAAATAACACAGGGAAAACAGGCTACCTGCGGTATAACTTAAAGTTCAGATACTTTATACAGCCAGTACAAGGTTTATCTGTATTGATTTATACATTTTAAATGACAAGATACGATGATCTATGGCTGCAACTGATGATTATATTCATTATAGAATAATCTGTTGATCATTTTCTGGATTAACAGATTAGTTGTTTGGTTCATAAAATGTCAGCAAAAGCAAGCCCAAGGTGACGTCCTCAAATGTGTTTTGTCCACAACCCAAAGATATTTTGTTTACTGTCATGAAGAAACCAGAAAATGACTCAAAACAATTAATCAATTATCAAAATAGTTGTTGATTATGGAGCTGATTAATTGATTAACTGACTAATTGTTGCAGCTCTGCTATGATCTCTGTTGAGTATTAGTATGCCATTCACATACAGTAAATACATGTAATCCTTTTTAATCACATCAATTCAATTTGACATTTTTTAGTCTTTTAATGACCTGAATGGTGGTGTGTGTTGACAGGCTTAATCATCTACTGGTGGAATAGAACAAAGAGAAAGCAATTTCCATCCTCACCTCATCCCCGATGGATATGTTGGAGCACTTGCGTCCATTTTCGCCCTCGCTAACAACTCCATTCTTACAGTGGGAGGTGTAGGCTATGGTCACCCCTTCTGGAAGCTTGCTGTTCTCCAGAATAACCTCAGACGAGAGAGACTGCCAAAAACCAAGAGATAACAACATGACTGTTTCCATTTTCTGCACTGGAATGTTGTCTGGTAGCTTTGTTTGGACAGTGAACCATACACAAAGGCTTAGCTGAGTATTAAATGAGAATATGTGTTTGGAAAAAGCTTTGACTGTCCTAACTCAGTCAGAATGGTGAAGGCTTTAATGTGGTGTATGTGAGTAAATGATTGACGGTGTACTTACATTGTAAGCGTCTATAATAAGGTTGATTACGTTGCTGGAGTTGGCTGACAGAGTGCCCACTGCAGACTTCGGTATCAGATTTTTCAGCTCCTGAGGAGAGAGATAAAAGTTTAGAATAAAGCTTTATCAAAGTTCTGTTAGTCTTGTGATCCCTGGAATCTCTGCTCTCAACAGACTCTCAAGAATACTTTTCTATGAGCTTTTATAGACTGTAACCATTTGCTTACAGATTAAGATAGATATGATATTGATTTTAACCTTGAAATTATGAAATCATCATTGCTTTGAAGCACTTAAGCTACTGTGAGGCTACGTAATGAGCTTTTATTAAACTCAGATGGGTTGAACTGGCCTGAAAAGCAACAGCAGGGCAGAAGGAAATAATCAGATGCTACCATAACTCGAAGCACATGTATGAACCGAGATGGATATTTTTTATACATCACATCATCTTCCAAACAAAAACATGCACAAAAAAGGAATGAGGAAGAGTACGCTCCAAAAGAAAGGGACAAAAGTGAAGTCGACACATGTCAGATAGAGAAAAGAAGGAGAACTCACTTGGTAAACAGGCTGGAACTCCTCTGTGACTGCAAAGATGGTCTGAATGTTGTTGTCGCTCAATTTCTGAACCAGGTGAGCAATGGAGGGATAGTCCTTTAAAACAGAAATGAGATTTACAATGACACAGTCCACACAAGTAGCACGCCCAAATGTCCGCTAAACATCGCAGGGTCTTTCCCCCGTGTAGAAAGCTTTCAAAACAGGCCAAACAACACCGCGCTACTTACATAGTAGTGGCTCATTGTATACATATTGTTCTCCAAGTGACATTTTCCATCATTGGGCAGAACGATGCCACCCAGTTTGCCATCACCAGCAAAGTGGAAGCCAGCGTCAGTGGAGAACACCAGCAGACGAGTCACATTCCTCCAGCCAATCTGATCCTGAGAAAAAGAAACACAAAAAGTCATAAAAATTGTCTGCTAACAGCGATTTATCTTCTCTATAAAAGTTAAGGGAGAATTTGAGCAGAATGAGACACAAAAAATACTCCTTGTAAACACCAAGGACTCATAAAATACCCTTTCACACATAAACACATTTATTGGCGCTGAATCCCTCTGAGCAGGTGCCGTAATTGTGGGAAAATTACCTCGAATTGAGAACCTGAGCATGATTATTTCCCACTGGATCACTGAAGGGGAACAGGAATTTTCCTTTTTTGCTTACCCCACACACAGCAACTTGCATAATGGCATCAAAGCCCCCCTCAGGAGAGTCCAGGTTTCCAGAGATGTGCTGCTGGCCCACCAGGGTGTTGAACTTCTTGCCATCGCTGGTCAGGTTCAGGACGTTCTTGTAGCTGAACGGGCTGGTGCAGTTCTGGTCGCCTGTGCATGGGTTCAGCAGCTTGGCCGGGGTGGTGCTGATGTATGGCATGACTGTCTTTTCCACGAAGGACCCAAAACCTTCGGATGACAGTTGGGATCAGAGTTATTTTTTACACAACTTAAGCAAAACATCAACAAGTGGGAAAAGCTTTAAAGACTTAAAATGTATTTAAAGTTTGAGACTGGGTGCTGTAGTCTAAGGGTAAGATGACACCAAATGAATTCAGAAGAGGTCAATGACCTCTCAACTGTGTCGATTTGTTTTTGCAGATCAGACAAAAGTCATTCAAACTTGGGTGGCATTTAATACCCTCAACAGGACACCTGAAAAAACAAGTTAGTCTAATACTGTGCCCCCCCACACAAAATTGTGCACACCCACACCGCCCCCATATTGGATGTTACATGTACATATATATATATATATATATATATATATATAAATATATATATAAAATATAATATCTTTATATAGATATTATTGTTATTCTTGTGGATTACTTCGGTACTGAAGAAAACGTGTGATCCTTCGCAAATTCTGGACTTCTGAGCTATTGTTTATGATTTCCAAACAGATTTATAGACAGAGATAATCTGTAAAGTGATATCCCCAGAAAGTGTACAGTGTACACTGATGTGTGTGTCATGTCTGTCCGAGAAGGAGTACACAGTACAAAGCAATGCTGCTGTTGCAACAACTATTGGCCGTGTTAGTGGGGGGCACAAACTACAACAGCTAACTTCCTGTTCTCTTTAGAACACTAGCAAGCACCTGTCCCTTTTAGCTCACACAGTATCTGTGTCTCTGATATACTTCAAAAACACCAGGTGAGTGGAAATGACCACAAAACGGTTTGTTGTTGTTGTTTTTATTTAGTTATATTAATTACCCCTCAGATTGGACATGTGTTTCAGATTCTAAGTGCAGCTGGCAGGAAAGCCATGAACCAATAACAAAAATGCAACATGGAAAAATCTTCAATTCTTTGCCCCGAAAAGAAACTTTGAACACACTCCATTATGAAAATCCTCACCTATCTTGAAGTCAGAGGTGATCTTCTCCATCTCCAGCATCAGACTGGTTCCCAGGTTCTTGACATTCTCCAGATCGTCCTTCATGGAGTAGGACAGGTCCATCAAGTAGTACAGGTCGATGGGATAATCCTCCGCTCGTTTGAACGTCAAGTCAAAGGACTGGGGCTCCCCTACATTAAGTTACCATAATTTAAAACTCTGTCATAGTGGTAATGTCAAATCCAATCCAAAAGAATGTAAGAACAGCTTCAGAAAAAGCTTCATTAAAATGTATTCTCACCAGATCGGAGGGTGAGGCTGAGTTTCTGGGGCTTGATCTGAGTGATGTCCTCTGGATCCAGCTTCTCTGCTCCCTTCTTGCGATGTGTCACCGGTTTGTTCTTGAGGGTCTTCTGTTCCCCGTGTGGGTTTTCAATCATCGCTTTATCACAGCCCCTTTTTATCAGAGAATCCAGCTCGTCACAACGGGTCGACACGGTCTCACCCTGTTTCAGAAAGTTCTAAGAGCAGCAGCACAGGAAGAATTAAAGGGACAATCAAATTTTAAAAGTGAAAATCAGTGTATTAGAGCTTTCATCTGGGGGACTTTCTCTTGGCTTCTCTTGGAGCCTAAAAATACATTACAAACCAGGGGCATTGTGGGCGAAACGTGGGCATTTAGCAGGCATAGAGGGTCTTACAAAAGACACTATTGAGTTGCATTATGGAAAATCAAGGATCCAGTGTTTGTGGAGTTTTTAACTATGTTAGGGACAAAAAGTCAAGAATTTCTATTTATTTTTTTTATTAATAATGTCTCTTGAAATCCTGCAACTTAATGAAAGTAAAATACAAAATTTCTGCAGTACCACTTTAAGTCCAGACAGGCCAGGCTGGACCTGAACTGGACAAACTCTGCCTGCAACATCAATGATATGATTATGTTTTCTGATATTTAATAGGTTAAACAATGAATCAATTACTTTCAAAAATTATCAGAAACAATCATTAGCTGCAGCCCTACATTTGGGAACAAACCCAAACTACGTGCTTACTTTTGATATATGACTAATGGCATCATAACGGCATCAAACTGCATTTCTCAGCAATGATTATAGCTGACAGCTTCGATTCACTTACTGGGTCTGTACACCAGCCACATTTGGCTCCAGCCTGGATGCACTCCCCGCAGTATTTGGCGTTGGCATTGATGCACTCGTTACCCTCTGGATGGAAAACAAAGAGAGAAGAGAGGAGGAGTGAGAGGGAGCAGGGGTGCAGCACAGTCCCTGCAAAGTAAGCAGCCTGTTAAGCCCCCCCGTGTTTACACATCAGTTCATCTGGAACGCTGCGTGGCTCTGTGGTAATTGGAGACAGAATATTCTGTCTTTTCCATTATCCTCTACGCCCCACGATGCTAAGGTGGATCTCTGGTCAGTGACATCATTAGGTTAAAGTAGCTGGCCTCTCTCTCTAGGAAGGTAGTCATCAATAGGAATTGTACGTTTGCTATGCAAGCTGACATCAACAAAGTGACATCATGGGACAGGATAATGATGCTACAGCAATTCAGTATGTAAGCCAATCTTGTTTAACAAAATGAGATGTGACAGAGAAATCTTACCTTTCTGAGCATTACTGCAACAAAAGAGTCCTAGCAATGTGGATATCAAGAGCAGCTTCAGGTCCATCTGGAAAAAAGAAAACATCTTTTCAATGTGTGGTCTCATCAAAGAGCTACTGCTGTTTTGAAAAGGAATATGCTTTGTGATCTCTTTGGTAACAATAATAGCTGGCAGCCTGAATGCTCAAATTCATAATTTCCTGGACTAAAGGGTTGAAAGAGCGAGAGTCTCAGAGAAATGACAGATTGAATCTGTAAATGGCTTGGTTATAATTGGAGATAATAAATTATCCCGTGGCAGGGGCTTGGCTATTCTCGGCCGGTCAAAGGGTAACAGGCAGCTAATTCAATTCAGACTGCTTTCACACACAAACATGAATACACAAATTCACATACAGACAGACACACACAACCACACTGATTTGCCCCTGGCTTGGATTGCAGCCTCCCTTTTCCCCACAATCCCTTTTACTGTAAATAGCATCAGTTCCCTGGAGTCAACCCCTCTCTTGTCGTATATATTGATCTCTTGTCTGCGTGCAGGCTCTTTGGCCATATTGATGCATCTTGTCCTAGTAATTGCAAAGCTCATGACTTACTAAGTATAAGGGAACTGAAGGACCTTTCTCTGCACATAACGGCTGATTTGTGAACAGTCTCCAGCCACGTTAGCCGCTGTGTGAAATTGTACTTAAGCCCAGCAGTGCTGTGAACAAAAGCTGGTCAACATGCTCACAATGATAATGCTAATGTTTACCATCTTAGAGTGTTAACATGCTAACATTTTCTAATTAGCAATAAAAATTACAGCTGAGCCTGACGGTATTGTCATAATTTAACCTTTAGACCTTTTAGCCTTTCATGTTGGGACGATGATTGTAACAAATGTCAAGGCAATCCATCCAATGGTTGCAAAGATATTTGAGTCTGGACCAAGGGGGGGGCAACCAACCAATCTAATTGGCTGAGCATTTCACTAAAACCTCAAATTCTAACTAGTAAAATTAGGAGATCACAAAAGTTATTAAGTTCCACCCTCTGGGTACCAAGAATGTCGGTACATCATTTCAGTGAAATCCATCCAATAGTTGCAGAGACCAACCAACAGACATCCCTAGATCAACACTGATAGGCTTGACTAAGAAATGCCAGAGAAGACTGACCTTGAGTCTGAGGTTATACCTTTATTGATTATAAATAATCATAAGAACAGAGTTAAAGACAAGGGATTTCCAGTGAGCCCTGACTATGATTATATATCCCACATCACTGCTGCTGCCTCAAAAGATCCAGTTAGTACCGACACTTTTGGGATTCTAATCACCACTTATTGCCAGTTCTAATAAGCAACAGTTGGGTAGACTCCTACAGAGAGACAATGAATCAATGGGCTGATGTTGTATTAAGGTGCAGTGGCCAGCGAGGGATCAGCATGTGCCGAATCTAATTAACATGTGGAATGTACTGCAAAACCGATATCTGGTTCGGCCATAAATCACAAACTCATGCGAGTCATTTCTATGGGAATCTCCACAGTAGCTAAAGCATGAGGTTCAAATTAGAGCCAGACAGACAGTGATAGAGTGACAAAACCCTTTTTTCTTTTTAGTTTTTTAAACCAGTGACTGTTGCTGGCTATTCATAGAGGGAACATTAAAAGACTGCATTCCCTTACACTGTGGTAAAGGAGGCTCTGACGTTCAGTGTGTGCGGTGTTGAATGATGCATTCCTGTGTGCCTCTGTGTGTGTGTGTGTGGGTCCGTTTATATAGACACAGAGGGGCAGACGGCCTGTCTACAGCCCCCCAGATTAGATCAGCTGGCTTGAATCTCCACTGCTGTACATAGGTGGTGTGTGTGGGTTTCCACGTGAGATAAATTCCACATTTAACCTGGTTCTGCCACTGTTACACTATCACCACCACACTGAAGCTAACAGACTCTGAAGAGAATAACTGCATCACAAAATGTTTGTGACAACCTAAAATAACAGAGCCATACAACTGATTTCAGTGAAGATCAGACTTAAAATGAAGGAATTTAGGTTCACATTCCTCTTATAACAAAACCACACAGAAAGATATTTTCTTTTCATTCTTGCTGCGGTCTCTACTTCAGCTCCAAGGAATCATTCAAATGCAAACTACGTCTATAAAACGCCAGCGAGGTGTCAAGTTAGAAAAATAACCGTGTTGTCTTCAATCCCATGAAGCTTAGCAGCTGCGCAGAGGAATGCTCAGTAAAAAACTACAGTAAAATATAGCAGAGAAGGGTCCAAGGAAAGGCTAGGAGCAGGATGTTGTGCTGCCTGTGTTTTAGATAGTGTTATCAGATATGGAATTACTGCGTGGTTCCTGTGTGATTAAAGTCAAAGTTAGCATATTTGGTTCAGACTGCAATGAAATTCATCAGTAAGAAAGATCATCGTAATACTGCAGCTTCAAAGCCACAGGGTTCAGAAGTCATAAATATAACCTGTCAACATCTCAAGGTGGTTTTGAGGCATTGAGCACTATAACAACAGTTTGGAAGTAAGAAGGCAGAATGCAGATGTAAAAACAAAAACCATTAGCCAAGAATCACATAGCTTCACAAAAAAGTATTTGGCCATTATATACCTTACACACATTATCTAAACCAGTGTTCGTCTGACCTGACTGATTCACATCAATGGTTAGGTTAACAACCAACACCTTATTACCTTATTATAGACAGCTGCATAAGCCTTTAAGTGGGAAGCTCACAGTAAAGCTAGATGTGTCTTGATATGCTGTAATGTGTCTATGCACTCATAAGTCTAAATGTGGCTCACAAACCATGCTTCCTATCACGTTCAATTGCCATGTTAGCATGCGGACATTAACATTTAGCTCAAAGCAATGGGCTGTGCCTTAAGTATAGCCTCACAAAGCTGCTACTGTGGCTATAGGTATATTAGTCTTGTTCGAAAATAAAGCTGGGACACTTATAGAATTTCTGACTTACAGTATGGTCATATTGATCATGTTCTGAGTTTTTCATACGTGCTTTGTATGAAAAAACAATATTTGCAGCACTCCCTAACAACACCATTTTGAATAGGCAAGATGATTTCAAAAAACATGATCTTGATTCACTGAGTAACATCACTATAAATAAGGTTTGAAAAGTACACTTTCATAAACAGCTTGACCACTTTGGTCATGACACAGATACGAATCAAAATTGTACTGAAGGGAAGGATGAGGACTATTAAGGGATGTCTGAAAAACAACCACAATGCTCAAGTGTGTATGTTCATGGGAAAGCCTAGAATAAAGATAAATTCCAGACAGTTTCCTGACAAGAGAGCTCAGCACTGGTTATTCTTATAGTAAAGTAGGTTATGTAGCTCCCACGCTCTTGCACCCTCGCTCAGTCAGAAACCAGCATGCATTTGTGCACATTTTCCCCTTCAACGCCTGTCCACTTGTCACACACACCTGAGCTGTGACTAATAGCATGGGCAGTGTTTTATGGGCTTTCCAAAGCTCTATCAGTTGGCAGGAGAAGGTGATGCATGGCAGACACTGTGGTGCGTGACTAAAACAGGCCGAGCTTCTCAGGCATTCCTGAGGGACTGACCAGGATAGTAACCTGCAGCACTGTTACTGCACTTTGGGGACATGTGAGCTATGAGACCCATGTTGAAGGGATGATGTAACACCCTGATTCCCACAACCCCCTTTCCCCAGTTTGTTGCTATTAATTCAGAATTTAACTAGTGCTAAAACAATTATTTGATTAAAAGATTGGTCACTTCAATCAAAAATGTGGATATTTCATTACTGTTTAAGTCACCTGGTTAAGCAAAAATACCAAACGTCACCTAGTTACAGATTAAAGCAGAAAACTGAATTAATTGCATTAATTGGATATATCAACCAGCCCTACATTGTAATACATTTGTATAACTGCTTATTGTGCTTGGGCTCCCTTGGTGTCCACTCAAGGAACCTCCTTGTGGTTCCTGAGCCACCATGTGAAAACCTCTGGAGTAGAAAACACAGCTAAATTGAGCCACACAAACATTAACCATGAATGAGTGGATTCACTTTCCTTTAAATTAAGCTGCATTTGCAAGTGCTTAGAAGTACTTACTTCAGCGAGCACTGCCATGAATAATGACCAGTAGGGTTGGAGAGGCGGCGACTACACTACACTGCGGCAGTAAGAACTGCTGGCGGCTCGGAGTCACAGAGCTCATTGTGGGAGAAAGCCTGGGCTTCCCTCACTTAGAATGGCTGTTCTTCTCCGGCCATGGAAAGAAGGAATGGAAAAGAAGGAAAAACAGGAAAGGGCGGTGCACAACTCAGAGGGGAAAGGAGTTGCCTCAAGTTCATAGTAAAGGAAGTTATAGTCTTTCCTCACCTCTGCTGAGTTCACTCTTTAGCCTCTTCTAATCTTCCCTCCCTCCATTTGTACAGTAATTATCTAGTTGTTCAGGGCTTTTTAAGGTCAACACAATATTTATGACTCAATTTGGTAAAGGCAACTAAGTGAAAATATACAGGACTGCATGGCTAAAGCATCATTATCTTGACTTTCCGGATATTGAGCTTAGTTAATACTTCATTAAAACATTCCAAGATGCATCCAGTTCCATGCAGTCAGTATCGTACCCTTGGCATCCAATACTCCCATCCTCCTCCTTTCTAACCCTTGTTTCCTTTCCTCTCTCCCTCTCTCTGTCTCGCTCCTCCATCATACCACCCACACAAATGCTTAGTTCACTCCCTCCACTGTGAGCCAAGCCAAACCAGTGGCCCACTGACTTTACATACCCTTCAAACAGCGCAGAGTGAGGGAACATATCTGAGCTGAGACGTACAAGCCGCCGGAGAGAACTGAAGGAGAATACCAAACAGTGTCCGTCTGTGTCTCTGTCCACCCCCACCGACAACTCCCACCACCATCCGGAGGACCCTCTCGTAGCAGACAAAAGCAATGAATCAGGCTGCCCTCTCAGACCATGACAGAAGGTCTGATCCTTAAAGTGTTCCCACTCACCGTCCCCTCTTTGCCAAGATAAATAATACTAATGAGGCAGGTGTTAATGTCTTTAATCTCTTTGTGCTTCTTTGCTTCTAGGACACTGATATAGGCAGACAATCCAATGGGATCTTTCCACGGGAAAAAAAGAGAAACATACCAAATGTAGGAATGAAGGCACAAAAAAACCTAAAAATGTCATCATAGTTTCCACATTACATGAGCATTCCGGCTTTCAAACTTTTCCTCAATAGAAGAAGTTTTGTCAAATAGAAAGAAAAGAGAAAATAACTGTATTGAACAGCTAGACCTGGAGTGGAACTTGTGATTCCATCACGTCTGATTCAGTCTGCCATCCTTTATTTTTAGCCTCAAAGAAGTATACACAGATACTGTATGTGTCAATGATATCAGCTTCCATTTCTGTTTTCACCTTCTGAGAAAGAAAACAGCTAGTAAGTGAATGTCAGGACGAATAGGACCGTAAGCATATTCTACAAAGTCTCTACCACAGGTAAGATGTGTAAATTAATAACATCAAGGCTTCAAAAGTCACATACTGAATGAGGCACTGCATTGAGTGACATACTGAACAGCAGCCTATAAGTCCAGAAGCGACACTTACAAGATAATAGCCAAGTGTCTTAAACCTGTATTCTTTCTAATGGCCATCAGGGGGCAGCTCCATTGGCTGTAAAAAGAAGTTTGATTGTTTTGAGTCTTATGGGGTAAATAACCCTTGATTTACTAGCTCAGTTAACAGTTTCCTGAGTTTATGGTCTCAGTCGCTATTTTCAAGTCTTTTTCCATACAGCATTATGTTGACTTTGTAAATTATGGTCCAATTTATAGTAAAACAGAGATAAATAATAGATAAACCAGGGTATGCTTTAGGGAATGGCTACTTTGACAAGTCATGCTCAACTGCACCCAGTAGATACAATTCATATAACACAAATGTTTCATAAACATATCTTAATGTACCGTTTATCTGTAATATGTGTATGCGTGTGACCAGGAATGTCGCCATTGTCTCCTGCAACAAACGAGTCAAACTAAGCGCAGCTAATGAGTGCAGCTCAACGCGCAGTGCTACGTCACCGCTGATGGCTGCAAAAAACAGCACGACAGCGGCCTAATGCTGACCCCGAGGCTTCAACACGGTACTCCGCAAACCAATGGGTCACGATAGGTTCAAACTTAATAATAGCACACTGAATCTTCATTCATTTATTCAGTTTGTCAGTGACATGACAAACATAACAGAAGCTCAAGCTGAGGATTCATAAAGGCAGCAAACTGATGTGAGGAGATTCCCATGATAATCGTGTGTTTATCCTATGTGTACGGTTTCACTCACATGATTTTGTTTTTTTGACTACATGAATAGATGTCTTGTCTTGTCTCTTATCTTATGTGTCCACATGATCGACATTGACAGTAATGTTCATGCAGGAATGTCCATTACCCAGCACTTTGCAAACATTAGTCAACATGAGACTTTTGTGTGTTTACTATGCCTTTCAACAGGCTTTCGCAGCTTTCCCCATATGTGTTGTTTTGCACGTCCTTGTTTTCCCTGAATCTGTTTCCCTGAGGTGGCAAGTCAGCACAAGCCATAGACTTAAAATAGTCACATTTATGGGAAACAGGTTAAAATGGCTGCATTTTCCTTTAAGGCTGCAGCAGCAGACCCCCTGAGTTTACTGAATTCAGCAGGATTGTGTTTTATCGCTTATGTGATCTCCTTTCAAAGGTTCCAGTCTCACTTTAATGCTTAAAATGGTGAAACATCATTGTGTGCAAAAGGTCACTGAAATTTTTATTGATTAAAGTGGTAGCTAAGTGAAATGGTAGTACAAGTTTTTTAGTCAGGGCATACAGTATGAAAAATGTGAATCAGTTATTTTAAAGCAGTTTCCTAAATAGTTCAGCTAGAGACCCGTAATTACCCACTCTGTAATAGTTAAACAGAATAATAGGGGTAGTCGCAACACCCTGAATGCTAGCTTTGTGTGTAGCTCAACAGAAGGTCTTGAAAATTCTGCTCTGCCTTTCACACAAAACACTTAGCCACATATGTTGGCTTGAAGCCTGCCAACATTCCCCGTGTGTATGAGGGAGGCTAAAGATACTCGTCTAGGGGGATACTGCCTTGGAAGGACTTTACAACTTTTCCAGTCAGAAAATCAATAACATTTAAGCAGTTCTGGTTTCTTTTCTGCAAATAAAACATTCATATTGAACAGGGTTCACATCTCATCACAACATGTCCTCCCACAGCAGTTCAGTGGAAACAATTGAGGCAAAACCACAACCTCTGGAGGAGTGCCAAGACCATATCACTATTCATGGCTCTATCTCTGTGTTGAAAATAGCTGTGCAGTGCTAACAAGTTATTTCTGACTTGTCCTCCCCACCTGGCCTCTGCAATCACTCCAAAAAGGTGGACTAAATTCCACGAGACACAAACAAATCTGCCTCAACCCCACAAAGATATGGAAAAACCTCCAGCTAACCTTGTATTGATATAAGTGCTGAAATGTCAGTGCAATGTGTCATTGTTGGACAGGAAAATGTGTTCCACATAATTAAATAGCTCCAATGCTGTTATACTGTTGCATATTTTAAATAACAGACAGAAACTTGACGGTAGACAAGCTTTGCTCAAGCATCTGTAAAATTTGACATTTTTAGGGAGCCATCTGTTTAACCGTTTGTGGTGATCCTCTGAAAGCAGATCTAGAGACGGGCAGCATCCAGTTCTCACCACCACCCGCGAGGCTACAATGTAGGTTAGTTTTACGGGATCTTGAGGGGTTGCCTGGCTGTGACAGTGTGAGCCCAGGGATCAGCCTATGGAGCTGGGATCTGCTGTACAGTAAGCCTCCCCAAACTCCCTGTCTTTGCTGAGTCAGCTATTCCTTTGCTGAAACACAGGAAGCTCAACTGGATCACACAGGAAGCCTGCATCGTGGGGCCTGGAGACCAGCCACAGCTCTCTCTTGAAGCCATGAAGATGACATATTTGGCATCCAGTTGAGAAGGGAAGAGAAAGGAAGACAAAGAGGAAAGAGAGAGAGAGAGAGAGAGACAGGGGACCAGACTGCAATGTTACAGAGAGTTGAAAATGCTGTGAGCTGCCAAAACGGCAGCATATTGTCTTTGTGAATCAAGCGTGTCTGATTCTTAAACCTAAACCAGGCCATCACTGCAATCTCTCTGGGAAAGGCTAAACAAGTCTGGAAAGGGCTTCAGACAATGTTAGCAGCACAGCCAAAGGACCTCACTGGACATTAAAATCCGGCTGTCATGGACATTAATTCTCCAGGACGATCTGCAAAAATCCACGCAGCACCTGCATTGCTGAGGAATAATTCAGATACATGACAGCAGTCTGCAGTCTCAGGCAAATATTTACAGCAGCGAGGTTATAACTCAACAGTGTGTGGGGATAAAGACAAGAATAAAGGCCCTCTTTCCAGAGCTAATGGTCCCAACAGTCTGCTAGAGAGGAACTACTGCTACTGGGAGACACACGGTGTTAACTGTATTACAAACTAAATTCAATTCCAAGTTGAATACAAAGAGTTTAGGTGAGGTTTGGAGGCAATTGCATACAAAGTCAAAGGAAAGACGTGATTAGACACAAATATACCCCCAAATTGATGCAAAGATGTGTCTGTGTGAGTTCAACAATGTGTTCGTTGCTAGCTATCTTACGTCATAACGTCTATAAACTTGGCCAAATGTCTTTTTTCCCAGGGTGGCAAAGTCATGACTCGCCCTATTCTGCCTCTGACTGGCCAGTAATCACTGCCTTTCTTGGGTTGGTTGGTTAGGTTTAGGCATAAGGACTGAGATTGGTTAGGGTTAGGGTAAGAATGTCAGGCTAATCCAAACAGAGGCAGAGTAGCACTTTGTTGGTACAGTACATTGGCTGCAGTCCAGCAAGGTGGAAATTTGCTTAGCAGCAAGCAGCTCGGTCTTGTTGTACTTGGTTGGTGATTTGAGCTGAATGTTGACGTCAGCACAATATCGTGCTCAAGAGGACATTGCTAACAGAGTGATGTTTAGCAGATAAATTATTTACGTTGTTTACAATTTTAATCCAGCACGTTAGCATGTTGATATTAACTAATACACAATACAAGTACAGCCAAGGGAATACTAGCTTTGCAGGTATTTGCAAAAGCCAAAGTATTTCACCTGATGATGGATGGTTAATGGATGGAAAGTTAAGGGATCACCAAGTGATTACAATTAATCCTGAGAGGGAAATAAATGTCTGTACCAAATTTAATGGCAATGCATCCTGCAGTTATCAAGACATTTCGCTTAAAGCATGATGGCACAGCTGAAGGAACAGTCTACAGCTACAGGATTTTGTGTGAGAACAGCAGCACAGAGAGCAAACTGCAGTATACAAGCTGTCCAACAGAAGCTAACAAGTCACAAAGACTATGAGGAAACTGCTGCATGCAAGTCCTAGGCTGGTCTGTTTTTTCTACACAGTCAAAGTTTGGTCTTAATACAATTTTAAGCCAGCAGTAGGCCAGCTATGGACACCTCCGCCGTCTTTCTGCTGAGGCCCTAATGCTCGAAAACTGGCACATTAATGACACTCAGATGTCTTTCATTAGGCCACAGACTTGACACTTAAACTAGAGGGCCTCCACTTCCTTTACCATGAGAGAGTGAAAACAGCAGTGCTAAAACAGTGAGCTCTGCACAGCTACGTGCCCTTCCTCTTGGGAACAGTAGAGGAATATCTGTCATGTTAAATTCTCAGGGCGTTCTTAGGGGCCACTGACTGAACATCATGTTCTGAAACAGTGCTCAAGCTCTGCTGTATCGCTCATTCAGAACAATAGACTGAGTAAAAGGCTTGTACTTTAGAGAACCTTACTGCTTTACAACTTTCAAGCTGAGCTACACAGCTGGTGTTGAATATAAATGAGTGAATTAGATATCTTGATCTTACATTTTGTCTGAGTGTGGTATCATTTTCCTGACATGCTGCTAGCGATCTGCCTCATTAGTCTGCCTCGAGGTAAGATACTTACACCTGCTTCTGCAGAGTTCCTCAATCACTGCTGTATACCACATTGTTTAGATTTTAAAGCAGAAGGTCATTAGGGGAAGGAAGTAACTTGAACTACTTCTCTTGTACAGCAATAAGCAGTGTTTTTTTTTTACTTTGAGGGGAAACAGTCCTTATAAGTGTTATGTCTATTATCCTAAAGATGTTTATATTGATGGTTGATCTATCTATAGGGTTAGGGTTACCTAACCATAACCCTAAATTGAGTGTCTATGCTTTTAGATTTACTTTATTATTATGATTATACTTTACTGTTTTGTGCTCAACAATTTGTGGTGGGCATTATGTCACCTACATTTAATTAAATATTGAGTTAGTGAGAACAATTGACTCCTATTATCAAGCTATATCAGATATGAACATCTGCAACTATACTGTAGGAATTTCCGTAGTCTAATGAGAGGCTTTAAAGAAGAGCCCATCTGTGAAGCCACAGTGCTATACTGTGTTCCTGTCTCTGAACTGGCAGACTGCTGGTGACTCACTTAACACCCCTGAGACGTCAGCATCTGACAGACCACATTCACAAAGACAGAGAACAGTGTTTGCATTGTACTGGTTGTATGTGCTCATGGATATAGGGCAATGAGGGGAGGCACATGGGAACTGATCAGTGCTCAGCAAAGGAACAAAGGTATGACGACGAGCTCTGATGTCAAAATATTGAACAAACCAATTTTATAAACTTTGTTATGAACTTTCATTGCTTACAAAGACTTCGAAAGAAAGATATGATTTAGTCCAATTAGATCAAATCAAGAACTTCAGTAAGTAAGTAAAATCAGTAAAATAAAAAAATGATGGCAATGGTTTCTATCATACTTCAGGGCATGGTTAGAGAAAACTGAGCTGAAGTTGAGTTTCAGTATCAATACCAAAATTATATTTCTTTCCACACCTTTTTTTGAGGATAGTAAACATTAGAATATAAACATATATATACACACATATTCCTTAGCTTCTCAGTTGTGGACATTTGCTGGTTTTCTTTGTCTTATGTGACAGTAAACCAAATATCTTTGTGTTTTGGACTGTTGGTCGGACAGACATTTGTCCTCAAGTCCTCACCTGTTTCTTTCCATTTAAGAAAGCCAATATTTGAGGCACTTCTCACATGTTTTAAACACAAGCAGTACAAGAACTTGGCCTAAATAACAAGTCTAAGAATGGCAAAATTCTGATTCATAACAGATACTGATTGAAGAAAATATAAACAACACTAAGAATCTCAGGGCATCCTTGTGGCCCAGGGGTTTAAGACAACGACAATGTAATTGCAACATCCCAAGTTGGAGTCCAGTTGCAGACCTTTGTTGCATGCTGTCCCCCATCCATCTCCACTCACTGTCACCTCTCTACTGTCGGCTATCTAATTAGGTTTTACTCCATTGATTTAGAAATTAGGTACAGAATGACAAGACATTTCTCGATACTCTGTAGTATCGATGCAATTTGTTCTGTGTTATAAACGTATCTCAGTTCGGTATATCTAATAAAGGCAAAAATGCTCCAAAATACATTAAAAAAGGTGTTCAATACTCAGTGTCTACCAACATAGTATTGAAGTTTGATACTTAGCCCGAACTTTCCATTCGAGTACAATGACCATTTCTGTGATTACAGGCAGCGATGTTATTGTACGTGTTGGTGTGTAAGGCAAGCCAGTGTCCATGTTAGTGAATAAAGCCACATTTCTAAACACAAACTAGAACTGGGCGATAAATCGATTTTATCGATTAATTTGAATTTGTAGTTAAACACGATTTATTTTTAGTTAAAATCGGTTTTCTCTTTAACTTCCACTACACCGGCGCTCCCTTTGGGCTCCCGTAGGTCAGAGTGCGCTGACCCCTCCCCCCGCCTCTCTACAGATACACACAACATGGCAGCAAGCCAGGATGAGCTCCTCCCCAAAAAAGGCACAGTGTCGTCAGTTGTTTGGTTTTGTGGCGTCCGACAGCGAACAAACCACGACCCACTGCAAAGTTTGTTTGAAAGCTGTTGCAACCAAAGGTAGCAGTACGACCAATTTATTCCTGCACCTCAAGCAGAGGCATGCAGCCGAGTGGGAGAAATGTTGCTCTCTGCATGATATACAGGACCGCAGCCCACAAACACCCGCTAAAAAAACAGTCTACATTAGTGGATTCATTTTCACATTGTGTCCCTTATGATAAGAAAGGGACCCGGTGGGACATTGTTTGAAGTAAGTAGAAAGCTTGCTGAAAAGTTACATTTTCACTGTTGTTTACAATGGCATGGCCTGCCATCTTGTTTACAAGCTTGTTTCAAGACTTGCGTTTTGTTGCACTTTAGCCCTAAAGGGAAATTTTATTCAAATCCCAGAAGGGAAAATCAAAACAAAATAAAAGCAAAACCTGTTTTGTAGTGCGTTTTTAAGAAGGAAAAAAAATCGATTAAAATCGTAAATCGGGTTTGGTGTGAAAAAATCTGAGATTTTATTTTTAAGCCATATCGCCCAGCCCTAACACAAACTCTTTCATATCCTTGAGCTGAGTCGTTCTGTGAATGAAAGGCACATAAACATTTCTTTTTCGACTGGCGGGCCCACGCAGTTAAACCTTCACAGTGTCACAATCATAAACACAGCATGACAGAACTCTCAGCCCGCAAAAAGTCTGCTACTATTTACTACCAACATAGCATGTTTAGCCTCATTTTCACAGGAGACCTTGGCAGGCAGAGGTCAGCTTTAACCACGCCATTCCTCACCGGTGTTTCGGAAGCTGTTTTTAGAAGCAAGCGCCCCCCCCAAAAAAGCCAAAGAAGTGTAGAGACGAGCAAAAAGCAGCTCTGGAGGTCACAACCCAAAACCAAAAGTAGAACCCACCCCGCAATCTAGCTGCAAAAATAACACAAATCTGTGCCAAAAATGATTCAGAAGAGGGGAACAGAACAAAAGCGGCAAGGGACACTATTGTGCTGCACAGAAAATAGTTCTTAAAATTGCTGTTTTAATCTAACTTGACTTAAAATTACCATATGGTTTGAGAAAACTTCAGAATGTAGGAAAGACTGCAGAGGTTAGTACTTGTTGGTCAGGCATGTGATTCACGGCCAAACAAATCACAGATAACTGCTCTTCTGGGATCATCTGTTGTAGACCCGCTTTCAAACTTGCAGGGTAAGCAGTGTGTGTGTGTGTGTGTGTGTGTGGTGGAGGTAAATGGCTGTAACAGGCGATTATTCGTACCACTTTACGCCTCTGAGCTTGAGATTCCCCCTCCGGCACAAAGCATGTGTCGTAGAGGGCAATCGCACACATTCATCACCTCTGTCCCATAGGAACACAGCAACACACACACACACACACACACACACACACACACAAAATCACAAAGTGCATATTCATCACTTCCGTCTCCAGGGGACAAGTAGGCACATAAGGTGTACATCACTCACCAACAAAGAAACAAACACACACACATGAGAAACGTCACAGGTCCAGAAGAAAGGCCTGGGTGTGGCAGTAAGTGGTCTCGTAAATCAGGTGGGAGCCTGGCCCCTGCTGCAACAGCTGTTCCCTGGGGGGGGGCCCTGAGGTCACATCCATTCAGCTGGTGGCTCCTGGCTCGGCTACCGTCTTTCAACTCCCCCCACTGTCCTACATTTACCCTCCTCCTCAATTAGCCTTCCTCCCCCTCCTTCCCTCCTACTGTCCTTTCTCCACCCCCTGTGCCTTCCATATCTCCTTCCGACGCCCCCTCTTTATCCTCCGTCCTTGCCTCCCTGTCTGCCTCCATTTCCCTGATTAAACTACACAGTGAAGTCAGCACAGTCAGCTGTATTTATAAGGCCTTCATCCTCCTGCTGCTCTCCTTCATATGAAATCGGGGGAACTCTGCTTAATACAATCAATGCATGCTCTGCAGCCTGTCAATCACACACTGCAACAAGCTGCACGGTCTGTCAGAAAGCTAATGTATGTATTCTGATTTCTTTGTTGTGCATCCAGCCCTCACCTTTAAGCTCTGTACTGTTTCCTGTTTGCTACAGAAGGCTTCTGGATTTAGGACCTCACTGACTCATGCTTTCAGCAGTTTAAACTCCTGCAGTCTCCCTCTCCCTCTGGGCTGTCAGCATCTCATGTGAAGTGATCCCTGAGTAATTTAAATAGATCATGTGAGATTACTTGTTGAAGCCCTTTCATATGACCATCCACATTAAATGAGGAGAGGTGTAACGACAGCCTGTTGCATGTGACCCAAAGAAAGATGGATGGATGAATAGCATATTGTATTATTAAGAGTAGTAGTAGTAGTAATAAGATATTGTAGCAGATGTAACATGTAAACCATTATCTCAAGTCATTCTTTAGTGCCACAGGTAAATATTAGTCCATACAGGAACATTCAAATGTCACTACAAGTGATAGAAAATGCCTTAAAGGACCATATCAACTCAGTATTGAGACTGCAAATGTAACACAAGACTGTACATAAAAAATCTTAACAATAATACAGAGAATATTTTTATGTAGGGATTAAACAATATAACATGAGTGTGAGCTCCCTTACCGTGGCGCTGTGGTGTTATATCGGGGCCAACATACAGAGGAAGTAAGCTAGCTTTTCTCTCCCAGCTCCCAGTGATGACCCGCTAGCAGCGGCAGCAACTATCTGCTCTGTTGGCACCGGGAGCCACTTTCTCCTCCGAAAAAGTCACGGTAGATTTCCCCCGCTACTCATTCCCCTCAACTTCCCTCCACTCAGAAAATGTACACAGTGTTTATTAAAAACCAAGAGCGGGAACGGGTCGAGAGCTGGAAAAGGAAACAAAATCCCAGCGGCGTCTGTGCGGACCTCTTCTCCTCGGTCTCAATCAGTGGAGAGCGGAGAGGCTGACCCGCGGAGCTCCAAGCACACTGTGGACAACCAGCGCGTGGCACGGAGCGTTTCCGGTTGTCACCTTCAAAATAAAACAGGGGCCGTACGTTACTTACAATTTGAAATTCGCTTTTGGATTGTTTTTTTTTTAAAATCTCGCTGGAATTAATATCTGTCCAAGCCTGTTCCCAGCGACGAACATTATGCTCATTTTCTAATATAAATATGTGAGGTTTACGTGCAGCACCATAGGTCACTGTCGATTTAAATAGAGTGGTGTTGCCACTGGACACTGATAGCAAATGTAGATATAGCAAACACGATGTTTGATGATACATGATCTACTGTAACACAAATGCACTTTTGCAAATATATATAATATATAGACTAATATAGCCGGCTTTGGTATACAATCACAGAAACGAGAATCACACAAACGCACACACACACAAACACAAACACACACACACACACACACACACACACACACACACACACACACACACACACACACACACACACACACACGAAAGGCTTAATCCTATAATATATATTAATAACAGAGGTGGTAAAATTATTTCCTCAGGCAGAAACACACGCTGTGTATTCAAGGTATAGCTACTGTGAAATATATCACGTTTCAATTACATTTATTTTGAAGGCAGCTACTTCTCTCTTCCCATTACATTTTTGCTCAATTTACCTCCTGCTTACACCCCCCCCCCCCCCCACTCACATAATTGACTATTTATACAGATGCTGCCAACATGTCTATTCAATGTTGCATCAATCTGTAACACCATTAAAATGGATATCCCTCACCATCATCATCATGATCATCATCACCACCGCCACCACCATCATCATCACCAACATCATCAACATCATCATCATCATCATCATCATCATCAGTGTACTGAACTTTTCTATAGACAGAAACAAGGTTAATGCAAGAACATGACTGTCCTGTTGTAATACAACATAATGTACACGTTTCTGTGCTGAAATCCAACTTAATGAATAAAACAAGTTAAAGTTCAATTATTTTAGCACCTCTGACTGTGTTTTCTTCTTCCCTTTTGATGGTTTGACGTGTTAATTAACATTAATTACCACAAAAAACATTAGCATAAATTCCAGTCCAACCCTCAGAATAGCAGTCTATGCAAAACATTTCAGAGCCAGCTTTATTCAGACACATGTTTAACTGCCCACTCAATGTTTAATTATAGAGGTAAAGTTGTTACTATTCCTGAAATGAATTTGATAATAGATTACGGCTGCCATTCAAGTGACATTTTCAGGTGATTTTAGGGTTAATAACTATAGTTTCTACTAAAGTCTTACAATCACTTGTTAATGTATGTGTCTCTTAAAAGTGATTTAATCTCCTCATCATTCACACATTTCCTCCTGATGTGTATTAAAAAAGTTTGGTTGTCTAATCAGGTAAAAGAAAGAAAGAAAGAAGGTACCTGATGAGTCTGTTTTGAATGAAGAAATTCAAGTATAACATTTAAAGCCACATGAATCTGTTTTTACAGGGGGGGTTAAACCCTAATTATCACAACACATAATAGAAAATGTATATAATAATATGAGAGTTATTCCTTTTTTCAATTTTCCACAGCATTAGATGCCACATAAAAGACATGGTGCTTACTGCACAGTTTTTGGATGAGATTCAGTGAAAATAATCAACTCAGCCAGTTATATATTTGCTTTAAACTTAGTGGAAAGTTATTCCTGCCTCAACACTGGGGACCTAGTGGAAAAATGTGAGAAAAAACAAACTATCACATCCGGAAGATCCTTGAATCCTGTTTAGTCTCCAGGGAGTGTGTTTACCAGGGAATGCAGCCCTTTATCTCCCTCCTTCCCCCACTCCCTGTCCCTCAAGATGGGTTGAAAGTTTAATGTGCTGTAACTGGAAGGAAACTCTACATTTATCTCCCTTATAGTTCATGTCTCTTGCACTAGTTGTATAACCTGAAATATATTGTTTTTTAATAAAAAGTACATGAGTTAGGGAGCAATTAAAATAAATGATGACTGATGATGATTAGTCTGAGTAGATCCGGATGAAGCAGCAATTACACTGATATGAATTATACTTAAGAATTAAGGCCAGAGACATTCTTCTAAATGCACGAATCACATCGCAGAGTAACTTCCTGTTACTTTCCGTTCCATCAGTAATAGGAAGTGGAGGTGATGGAGATAAAGGCTGTGTAGGAGCATGTCCAACCGGCAGCCATACAGTATGTTTGACACACTCAGATAAGGAGCATACCAGAGGCTCAGACAGATGGCATGTGATCCACTTCACAGAAATTAACTTCATCTAATTAACAGTTTCTCTTCTGGCTTCACCATCTGCACTCCTCTGACTGAAAATGCTCTGGGTGGTCAGATGTAAAAAGATGGAAACAGGTCACTTGCAAAAATCAAGAAAAAAGAAAGATAAAAACATGTGTATACATCACATAGTAACAAAAAGTAAATCCCGAGTTGAAGACCACCTTAAAATGTGACAGATGTAAGGCTGTTGAAGGTCAAAAGTTGTATGATCAAAAGTGTATTTGTGAGACGACAACAGTTATAATGTTTATTCTTTATTTGTGTAATGAGGATTTAGGTTTGTGTGTAATAGTTCATAAAAATGAGTGTGATCTGCAGTGCTGATGTACACAGAGTGTACTGTTACATGTTAGGACTTCCATGACGTCTGGAGCCCCCCTGTGGTCTGTTTTGATCACTGCACGGAAACAATGAAAAACACCTGAAAATGCAACAATATCTTGTTTAAATGTTCTTGTTTTTTCCTCTCTTAGCATCCACCATGACATTAAAAACATACAACTGTCCCTGTCATTACAAAGTAATTTTTTTCACAGCAGTCAATTTGACTTGATGGTAGGAAAAGTACACCTGTGTGACTAAGAATGTAACATTGGCTCTGTCCTATTGAAGTGTCCCAGTCAGTCATGATGTGAGCCAACCCGAAATGGAATTCAACCATTATTAACTTTATTATTTACACCTCTGCTTACCTACTACTTGTGTAAAAAATGCCTATGCAGCTGTTTACCATGTTGGTATGGGTAACACACTATGACTAACACTTCTACTTACTTATTGTTACTCCACTGAGCCATCCAGTGGTAAAATGGAAAACTGCAGATAGAGTTTATGCCTCTGTTGGGCTGTTACTGCTGTTTGATGATTGTGTTCAGTGGCTGAAGAACTGTCCACATCTTTTAAAAAAAGTAGCAAAACAATAATCTCATATATATATATGTTGTCATTGAGCATTTATAAATACTCAATGACAACCTGCATTTAAAAAGCATAAAAATGTACTTAAAATATCAAACGTAAAAGTATGTATTCTGCATTAAAATGTCCCCTGTGACCGATATATTACACATATATTATATATATAACATTATTGGATTGTTGACACTGATGCATCAATGTGTAATTAGCATTACTCTGTTGTAGCTGCTCGAGGAGCTGGTTTGAACTACTTTAATTACTTTAATTAGTTTCGTCCTGAGGTTCAATGATAAATCTGAAGGGTTGTGAGATGATTAATGGGAGAGAAACATAGTTCTGACACTCAAATTTGGGTAAAACTTTACTTTAAGTCTCCATATTTAGCATTTCAAAGCAGTATATGAGAGGACACTATAATGTAATTGTATGCAGCTGTAAATGTTGTAAGTATTCATTATTTAGTTTTCAGTAATTATAACTTCTCCAATGGAGGCATAATTTATGTTATTACAACTGTGTTTAACTACATTGTCATTCATTATCTGTTTATACAGCAGCATCCACTTATGGGTGTCCACAGGAAGAGTTACAGTTCCTGACGAATACATTAATAAAGTCCTACATCTACTTACAACTACAGTGCATTAGAGTGTGTTATAAACCATTTATTACATTTCCATACTGCTTATATAAACATGAAAATGATAAATAGGGGAGGTTAAAGTAAAGTGTTTAAGTTTAGAGGGGAAATGTATCTTTGGTTGAACCACTGACATATTATGGACTGAAACGTAACAAAGGTTAAAGATGTACCTTGTTTTTTTGTGAATCACAAGAGAAAAAGGTTTGAAACCACTGGTTTATTCTAAAACAATGTGTTGTATTTTATAACCTCATATGTTATCTATCTATACATGTTTTTATGTTTATGTAAATCTTAATATGAAGAGTAACTACAGAGCTTTCAGATTAATGTAATAGAGTAAGAGTATAAAGTTAGTAAGCTTAGTAGCGAGGTATGTGTACCTCAAAGTACTGTACTTAAGTACAGTACTTTTACAGTACAGCACTTTCTAATAAGCAACACTATAAATGGCTTATGATGGCTTTATCGATTGTTAATAACTTAGTTATTAAGTATATTAATGCCCTATTCACTCATAAGCCACTGATTTATTAATATCTTATTAGAGTAAAAGCTGTTTCATCAAGAGTATTTTTTAACTTCCCAAAGTGAGTTTGTGTTACTTATCACATTACTGCTAATTGAAGATACTTTATATGACTATAAACATACACCACTGACAATAACTGAGCAGTTGATTATTAAATTCTTTATGTAAATGCATCATTTTCTGTTTTTAAAGTCTTCATTGTTCTGTAGATCACTTTAAGCACCAATTCTCCATCAAGTGTGCAACACAAATAAATGATTGATGGAGCTTTGTCTCTTGCCGGCTCGACTGATTAATTAATTAATGCTAAGTATTGCTATGCAAAATGATTGGTTCAAGTAGTTTACGAAGAGATAAAAAGGATCTAGTGGGGTTGCCGGGTTACAAATCTCTTGCAGTTAATTGTGTGTGAAGGATATGCAGCCAAATGATGTTACGAGTCTAATTAGCTTGTTTATGATAATGGAGACTGAGCATTGCTGCTATTTATCTAAGATTTGCTAATGTTTAAAGACATTAATCATCAGAAATAATTGCTAATATTTTTACTTTTGACTCACAGTTTGAACTGGAATATAAATTAAACTATGAAACTAAAACCCATTCACATTTTCCTGTATTCAAACTCATTTCCTGTCAGTGTCCTGCCAAAATAACAACAGCAGTCCTTTAGGATGTGGCCTTCCCTCCTAAGATGAAAAACAAATCAGTGAAAATGAAGACTAAGCCTAATTTCAGCTAATGATAGACCAACAAGAAAACCAGCTGAGCGAATGTGTAGCTCACATCAGCTTCTCATTAGTGGTCAGTACCCGCCCTTCGCTCCATGCCATGATTTTCACCACTGCTCACTACTCCAGTACGAGGAATCCTCACATTAGAGACTTCACTGGAGTTGTTCCATCTGCTCTGAGGTCTGGCCATAAATATTCACCATTTATTACTTGGTGTCAGAGAAAATCGGTTTATCAGTTGCCTTTTCTCTGCTATTAACTCCACCAAAACAACTTAATTGCTCTGTAATTGATAAATAAACAAATAAATGATCAACATCCTTCACACGAAGATGCCTTTTATTTGTGTCATTGGAAAGCGATGGCCGTGAGGCAAAAACTAGACAAAATGTTCCTGTTTACATCACTGTCTTGCTGTAATAGTGCTTTCACATTACTTTGATGCAAAAAACAGATGTTGCTTCAAAGAGCTGCTTGTGAGGCTGCTGGTTTACCCTTTTAAAGCACGGCTGTGATGTAGATCTGACTGGAGCCGGGAAAAAAGAAAAAAAGTTGGGAGCCTCCGATTCTGGATCACAACACAAATATTCCCCTTTTCTTTTTAAGGCCTTGCTGTTTATTCATTTTTTTTCCTACAACAGCAAATTACAGAAGCAGTATTGAAAATAAAAGTCTTATTTTCTTGTTCTTGTAAAAAACAAAACAAAATCTGCACAAAATTTTAATGACAGTACAAAACGAAGCGTTAATATGCCATGTAAATGGTTGGGGAGGGACAGTACTGTTGGAAAATCTATTTTGCCTTTTTCAATAATGAAAACATCTCAATATTTTTACATTTCAGAATTATATCACATAATCTGAAACTATATATATATAAAAAAGATGAAAGAAATGAACACCTGTTTTTTGTGTTTTTGACTTTCTTCTGTTTTTTCTGCAAATGAACGCTATAAACACATAAACCTCTTAAATATATTTATCAGTGCAACATTGTTTCTTTTGAGTCCACGCTACAGTATCCTTTTTCTCTAGTTTAGCAGACGTCGCCGGAGCTACAGTCCTCTAGCTGAAAGCGCAGACGGTACGGCTTAGAGGTTGAGAGGAGCGGTGAGGTCGAAACTGAAATGAACAAGCTGTGTGTTCACCACGGCACGACATACAAAGCACACGGATGTAAGAGACGTCACCCTTCTCAGGATCAAGTTTTTGATTGTTTGATTGTGGTGCGGAAAAAACGCTGACTTCTTGCCCCTGTGGGCCCTTGCATCCTGATACTGTCAATATAACTTGGAGTTCATACAGAGTTCCCTTCCCCTCGTGGTGTCTAGCGGTGGGATTGTCCCATCCATCCATCCATCTGCAAACAAGAGTCTCAATAGAGATTTGAAGAGTTCACATTGAGGTGAGATTTGCACTTCTTTTAAGCTTAAAAAGAGATAGAAAAACAGGCTGTCACACATTGCTCTTCTCTACAAGTGTCCTATCATTCCCCCTCTTGATTTCCTCTCCGGGGGCTCTGACAGGGCGAAGCAAGTAGTCTTTTGTGAGTGATGACCGTTGGTGAACTGTGGTCTTATAGTATTTTGTGTTGGTGGGAACCCCCCCAGTGAACAGGAAGGGGGTAACCATCCTTTGGTAAAGCCACAGAGGGGAGGCCAGGTGACCTGATTCAGGTGACGCCACTCGATCCCCCCGCTGTACCAGTGTCCAGTCCTAATGACATCAGCTCTGACATCACAACGTTATGGCTGCTACACGTGAAACACGTAAAACTCTTTGCGGCCCGAGGAGGCCTTAAGCTACAATACAGCATGTGAACAATACAAACTGGGTTTATCAAGAGATAAATGTGTCTGGCTAAAGTAATGATAGCACCATTCTTCAGTTAGAGTGTTTACCCCTCGTTTAATAGGCTCCTATCATGAGGGAATCAGTCACAAAGTGCATTCAAGCTGCATTGTCCAGATAGCACTTCTTCAGTGAACAATCCACAGTGACGTTTGGAGGTGACAAGCTAGTCTAGGTCTTAGCTAAAGCAAAGCAATGATGATTACTGATTTTTTGGTATGCTGGCAGACATTTTGTATTTTTTACCACCTCCTCTGCCATCGATATGAGCGTGTTTGAAGCTACGTGAAAGTATTTTGGTGACCAGTCGAACTCACAGCGGAGCTACGATGGAGAAATGAGAGATTAATTGAGAATGAGTGCCAGGAGTTCATCATGTCAGCTGTTTTTTTGTTACCTTTTGACTCATTTCGTCCTTTCGGTGGTTTTCGTGAAGTGGGTGTTTCGATGACAGATGGCTTGAATGCACATTAAAAATCGCTGTAACATCAGCATCACACAAGTCTTACTCGTCTGAGCAAATAATCTAAAAATTAAAAACAATAACACTGCACCTTCCACAAAACAGTCAGAAGATTGTATTTACACACACACAAACCCATGAAAAAAGGGATACTGCAGCTTTTTTCCTTTTTACTTTCTTTAAAAAGGGCAATAAAATATATTAAAACTTATTTACAGTGTGTGGTTTTTGGACAGAAAACAACAAAAAACGAAACAAAGCGCTGTGATAGATTGTTTTCCTCTTTTGCAGGTATTTATAAGATAATGTGCCCCTGTTTCCTGTCATCATAACTTAAGCCATGTACAGTAAAAAACACCCAGGTCAATAGAGGAGGCCAACCAAAATGTACTAAAGGCACTGTCAGAACCATACATTGCCATGAATGGGACCCTCACTTTAGAGTGATACAGGTCAGAGGGGAAAGGGTACATGTTTCAGGGTCAAGGGTTATGGGCACACCCTGTATGCCACACCATAGGGCAAATCTACAGTTTTGCCGGATATGGTTCATTTACGATTTTTGATACGTCTCTTTCAAAACTTGAAAATAAACAACAGCCTTCATGAACTGATAATAAAAAAAACATTTCTTTCCCAGAAAACGATAAATACTTTAAACATTATTAATAAATTGGTCTCAACACCAGCATCCGATTGTAAAAATGAATGAAAATCAAAATAGAAAATTAAAATATCATTTAAATCATCTGTACATATTTTTTTCTGTATTTTATTTGTACACAGTGTCCCCTACTGGTAGGTTCTTTTTACTGCAGCTCCTGAGAAAAGCGTGGATCAGTCCAAACCTCCCATTGGTTCCTGAACCTGTCCCTCATCCAGCGAGTTGAGGGCGTCGGCAGTCCTTTGAGCCTGCCTACTCGCAGATATACGAGAGGATATGCCTACAGCCAGTCTTGTGCATGTTCTGCGAGCTCTGCACGCCATAAAGTCACACAAATGCACTCAGTCCCATCTCACGCCTCTGAGTATGAGCTCTGTACATTGAGTTTGTCCTTCTTTAGCTTGACCCCGTCCACTAGTTCAAAGTTATAGTTCTCCAGGGCTGATAAGTTCCTGTCCGACATGCCTCCGTGAGAGCAGGCGCAGTACAAGACCACACCGCAGATGGCACCCAGGAAGACCCCCAGGGCGGACATAGCGATGATGGTGATGAGGATGGGGTCGAGCGTCTTCAGCATGTTGCCTGCTCCGCTGATCTGGTTGGTCTCCACAAAGTCTGGGTATTCAGTGATCTCTTCAACTGGAGGGGAGAGAGAGAAGCAGAAGAGAAGATGTTAGGTATAACCATGAAGGGTCTGGAGGCAAAGAAATTTTTGCCAAAAAGGGATAAAGTTGAATAAACCCTCCATGTGAAATGACTTACGGATTTCATTAATGCGATCCTCAGGTAGCACTGGCTCAGTGGGTACATCGGGATCTGTTCAAACAGAAATTCTAATTATATTCAGTGCCAAAAGAAAACAAGCTACAGTCAAATCTGTGTAGTTTCAGATCAAGAACTAAATGCAGGCATTGAAACTGTGAACACCAAAAGCCTCACCTTTGCAATCGATCATGCTGAGTCCATTGAGAACCTTAATGTCATCCACAGCAATGTCTCCCCAGCTCTTTCCATCCACCAGACCTTCGATCACCACCTTGAAAAAAGCACAGAGGGGTTTAATGGCAACCTTTTCTTGAGGAAAGAGCACAGGTACAGTGGTATGCATGCCCAAACAAGTCAAAGACTGAAAGGTGGGTCAATTTTCATTTACCTGATAGGGTTTGTTGGTGCGCGGCACAGGGACACGACCTTCCCTCCAGCGGTTGCCTTGGTGACCGCTGACCGTCCACAGCAGGATGTCAGCTGGTCCGTCAACTGTCTGTTTGCGCTGTTTGATATGCAGTGTTCCAATATGTGACCCGAACATGTGGTACCAAAAGGACACACACAGGTCTGAGTCCGGGGAGCTGACCACGGGGCTGATGAGCCGAGCCACCTCGGTCTCTTGGGGACCTGTTGCTAAGGTGTAGATGAAATTCCCTGATCCACCTGTTGGACAAAATACTTGTATCACTGAGAGCTGAGGCTGAAATGTGACTTGTTTGTACTGCGTCAGGAGGGCGCAGATTTCTTGTATGGCCCAATTGAGCATAACCCTACAGGGTCCTCACCTGTGTGGTCCATGTTAGGTCCGGTGTTGAGGGTGGGAGTACCGCTGGACTGGATCTGCCACCTAGAGCCAGTGTCCTCTGATGTCCAGCTGCAGAAGGAGGGGTCATTGGCCCAGCCGAAGTCGCAGGCAAACCACAGAAAAGCTGCAAATGAGTTGTAGAAAGGTCAATATCATTATGTCAGAGGAGATTACATTTCATCATTCTCCTTATTACAAAAGGAGAAATTGCCAAGAGCTCTGGGCTTTACCCGAACAATGACCTGGGGGCCTGTCATGATATGACTGCAGGCTACATCCACTCATCCTGATCAGCTACAAGCACTAGAGGGCAGCAAAGAACTGTGGGACAGAAGCTTAGAGCCCCAAAGCTGGGGAAGATAAAAACAGCTAACTCAGGAGGGAGAAGCAGACTGGGATAGAAGGCGAGTTATGGCTCTGACAAGAGAAAAGGAGCAAACCGACAGCCTAGACCTCATGCAGGCCTTATTTCTTGGCTGCAGTTAATGATCTCTTTTAATGAATCTAACAGGGTATATGAAGAGAGGTAGAGAGGGACACTAAGAACAGGAACAGCACAAAGACGGGGACAGGGGAAATGGAAGATGGGGTCTGGACATGGTGTCCAGTTGAGAAAGCAACATTCATAGCAGCCCGCAGAGAGCTCAGGATTTTAATGAGAGCAGAGACTTGAGGTTTGAAGACAGCTATGGTAACAGTGCCGGGGCCCCATTCCAACAATGCATTCCCCCGTGGACACATGCCGCGCTGAAGAAGCCTCAGTGGAGGCAAGAAAATGTGTGGGAGCTCAGGCTTTAGTGTTTTTCAAATTGGATAAAGAAAGACTTCCAAGGAACACAAGGGAGCGAGATGTTTGGGACGTCAGCCATGGCCTTAAACTCCGGCATGAGATGCCTTTAGAGATACAATGAGGGAGCTCTCCAAATGACAGAATACATGAGCCAATATTTCCTTTAATAATGGGAAGATTTTAACTAGCTTCTACAGGCAACGACTCTATTTACCCATTAAACACAAAGGATGGAATTCCCATGTGGGACCGCATTTCAGACGCCAACCCACTTTTTTCGTCGAGACATCCCATTCCCAATTAAAAAAGCTTTGGCTTTTTTTCCCATTCTTGGGAGACATTGACTGAGGCTACCAACAAGCTCTGGATAAGATGAGCAGCCACATGACTCACTTGGCCATTTGATGAAAAGAAAACGAGACTTTTTCTTGCTGAATGCCAACGGAAACTACATCCTCTGAGATTAGAGTACACGGCACGCACGCAGACACCCAAACAGACACACACAAATACACAGAAGTGATTAGAATGCGTGGTGTGAGACTCTAGAAATGAAAAGTTAGACAGATATGTGTTTACCCACAGACATTTCCTTATGTTCATTCACACACAAATATGCATACACCTGCACCTCAGCTCTCATCTATTATCATGGCTGGTGCCCCAGCAGACTGCAGACAGACCACAGAGCCAGCTGACAGAGTGAAGGGGGCTGGGTGGAGCCTATGGCCCATTAGCCAAGGTCAGACTGGGGCACAGCCTCTCAGCTGGCTGCTGCCTCATCAACCTGCTATAGGAGACAGCACTATGTGTGTGTCTGCTCATGTGACCCCCAAAGCACACCTCATTTCCTGTGGTCATTTGCATTGTGCTTCCCTGTTTTTGTGTTGTGGTGTGTGTGTATGTGTGTGTGGTGTGTGTCAGTGTCGGCCCAGTGATTAGTGATTATGCTGAGAAGGCAGCAACAGAGCACCAGGGCTAATCATCAGCTAGCCCTGCATCACACAACCTCCCTCACCCTGTCAGCGGGTGCCTCTCAGGGCCATATCATCAGCTTTAATAACAGACACACATCAGAGGAGAGAGGCCGCCTTGAGCTGGCAATCATTAGCTAAGGTAGGCTTCTTGATAAATCTATGGTAATGAATTCCAAAAAAAAAAAAACCTTGAGCAATTAAATATTTACTCTATATTTCAAAATTCTGCATTGCGGTCAGACTTTAGTAAGATGTGGAATCGTTGATGGGAAAGAAACAGACTGATCTTCTGCTCACCTGGTATGGTATCCACTTCAGTAGTGGTAGTCTCTGGCATCATGGTACCACCTGCCAAACCACAACACAATAGCATGGTTAGCCTAGCCTGGCAAGAGTTAAGTTTCTTTCTAAATAACTGCACTCATGCACCAAATGTATTCATGATAGCTAAATTTAGCTAATCAACACATGCAACGTCTGTCTCTTCATTCCCCTAAGCTCCCTGTCTCGGATCATCTACCATGAAGCACTTGTGTAATACTTTAAAAACACGTGACTGAGGTGGTGCCATGCTCATCATTGGAGACTGCTGGTTAATGAGGAGTGCAGGCAGCAGTGCAGGCTCGGAGAGTTACTGGGTTAGTGGGAAATGAGGCCGAGAGGAGTGAGTGGAGAAAGAAGGTGCAGGAGGACAGGGCAGGTGAGAGATGAGAGGATAGAGCGAGGCAGAGCTGGCTGTTGGTAGGTTCAGAGGCAGGTGTGTGTGGATGTGCACACTTTTGGCGATATCTGGTGCAAGTGCGACAATCCTCTCCTTTGAGTGTGGGGGGGTGGTGAGTGCTACAGGTGCAGCTAATTAGAGCTGTGTACATGCCAGCGTGGCCGTGGGTGCATGCATGCGTGCAAGTGTCCGCAGTAGATGGCAGATTAGCCACGGTATCAAGTCTAACTGTGACAGTGAGCGGTGAAGCTGAGACAGTGGAGCGGATCGAGTGTGAGCCATAGCAGAAGGAAGGGCAAGGGGGGGGGGGTTTGCTTGCAGTCTCATGAGGGCGATGTTAGCACCTGTCACATCGTAGTCATCACCTGTGCCGCTGTGGCAGCTCGCCTGGTCGTCGTCACATTCGTCCGACGGAGTAGTGCTCGGGACTAGTGTAGTAGGCGGGAGTGTAGGAGCTGTAAAGGTTAACAAGAAGAGAGGCAGGGTTAGAGGGACAGTGCTGCAGGGTTTGAAATCATATTATATTCATTTGGACACCTTTAAACTACCCCATACTCCATTAAAACATGATGGGGACAAGAGCTAGATGTCATCAAAAACTGGCAGTGAATACTTCTCGAACAAACTGTGTTCAGAGTGCTAGCATGGGGTGTAGATGTAGTCTGAAAAAGATTTCAGCCTGCTTTATAGTTTAAATAGAAAATAGAAAAAAAATACTTAAATATGTATAAGTACGCTCAGCATGTTCTGCCCACAGTTACACACTTCAATCTAGGCCTGAGCTATTAGCATCCCTCCTTTTATCATGCTGTGGAGGTGTGGGTGTATAAATAGAGTTTATGCCAAAGAATGGTGCTTAGGGCTTGGGCTGCTGAAACTCAAAGATGCAGAAACAGGGCTTGGGATTGGCAATAGGCAGGGCCCCTGGCTGCCAGAGTGCCCTATCATTATGGCCCCGCTGCACTTGGATGTGGGCATGGCCCTAGATCCACTCCACGTTTCGCTGCCGCACAGCCGTCATGCGGTGTGCGCGCATTTGTGTGTGTTTACACTGACTGAGTAATGAACGGGCTTCCCCAGTGTAGAGGGAGGAGAAAGGAAAAGGAGAAAGGTGGAGAGGGAGACAGACAGAGACAGATAGGGGCACACTGCCTGAAAAATGTATGTGTACAGTATGTGTGCGCGAGATTGTGTGTGTGTGTGTGTGTGTGTGTGTGTGTGTGTGTGTGAGCCAATACTCTCGCTCTCTCCCTCTGCTAGATGAAATATGAGGCAGATCAGCCCCTGTCAGATTCAGGGTGGGGAAGGTCAGGGTTGGGGTCAGTGCAGCGTCAGGAGAGCCTCTCACAGAAATGAGGATTTAGCCCTCCTGCTATGGCTTGCCACACACACACACACATGCTTGTACACCCTAGTACAAGCACCTGTGTATGTGCGTGGTTGTGTATACATGGCTGTAACCACATGTTTGGCAGGGTGATTGTGGTTGCTCTGTGTGTGCACGTCTGTGTGTGTTTGGCATTAACACTGAAAACAAGCATTATCATCTGACTAAAGCTCCCGGTGGGAGTCCATGAGGCTTACAGCAGAATGGGCCTCCCTGAAATCCAATATGTAAATCCACTTAGGGCTAGTGCTACACACTCTTATACAGCTGAGCTGTTTCTGTGCTACATCAGCTTTGAGAGAGACAGATAAAGAGCTAGAAAAAAAATAGGGGTAATTTTAAAGATAGCAAAGTGTGTGCGGCCCTTTGAAAGACGAAAGAAATGCAAGGGTTGGAAAGAGTGAGATGGGGGCCAGGCTGCAATAATCCTACTGGGCCAGGTGGGCTTTCATTTGATCCCCTCTAGAAGTGGCTATCTATGGGGGCAGCTTTGATGTAACGGGGAGACAAGACAACTGTCCCTTGTAGGGATAAAGTGCAGGAGCTGGACAGCTGTGTGCTCAACACAGAGAACCTTCACACACATCTTAAAATAACCCTCGACTGTGGCAAAGACAGTTCAAGCAACTTGCAGCCGAGTCCTTAGCTGGGATGATAGATGGCTCACCTGTGTATGCGTTAAGAGACGTCAGATGTGAACACACTTAAATGCAGTCTGTGAATGACTGTACGGAGTCAAGGTGTGCCTAGTAAGGTTGTCATCGTGGGCAGAAAATTCATACTGCGACTAAAAATGTTAAGACATAATGGCCGGGAATAGTGATGTCAATGCCAGTTGAGTTTCATTACTGTGGTTTAAAGCATTACCACAGCTGGAAATGTCATCAACATTGGAAAAGAGATTTTACTTTTGGTAGTAACCTTGCCGCCCCTGGTATATACGCCATTACTGCTAATAGGGAACCACCAGGTAGAAATGCCTGTGCATATTTTGCACCAAAAAGTGATAATTTAGATGGAACACAGACATAGCAAGAGATTTTAATAGAAGTTCGAACTCAGGTTACCTTCAATCTCGCAGCCAAGGAGCTCAAGTCGAAGGCCCATGCCAGCGGGAGTGGCCCTGTCTGGATAAATTCTGATGAAACGGGTCAGCAGGGGCTCCACTGTCCTCAGCTCAGGAGTGTCGTAGTTGCTATTCCCTTCAAATATCTGGCAGGGAAAAGGAGAGAGGGTGGAAAGAAGGGGACAGAAACAGAGAGTGAGTCAAAAAGCTCAATATTGCTGATAATGTCACTGCTGGGCGTTTGACTGATGCAGCTCTCCAAGCGCAGATACCCTGAGGCAGACTTATTCCTGCCTTCTAAAAACCAGATGTGAGGTGGAGGGGTGGCATGTGCTGGGTAGAAGGAAAGATGATGGTAAAGAACAGAAGATGACCAGCTCCCTCTCATCTTGGTGACTTCTAAAGCACAGCTTAGGCAAGTGACGCAGGAGGCCAATGGCAAAGACAGCATGACGCACACCTCTGTCAAAGGCAGCGCTCGGCTCCTTCAACTTTGCCTCAGATCCTCCTCAAGCAAAAGAATAAATGAGGGAAAAGAGGAGAATGTGGGCGCAAGAGAAACAAGCAAAGGAGGAGATAGAGGATTGATGGAAGTGGATTAATAGGTGTGATCACGTGAAGGAGCCTGGTGCAACTTGGATGCTGGGAACCTCTCAGGCGAGGGGAGAGAGGCAGCTAACTAGGACAGGGGGGATATGGATCCTCCTTACTCCCTTCATAAATCAACCATCAGCCCATCTGGATCAGATTTATGCCCTGTCAGGGACGCTTGTAATTGGGGATGGGGCTGTTGCAGCTCTTCTTGGAGGTGTGTGTGGTTGTGTATGTGCTCGTATACATACATTCTTTGTGTGTAAGCGTGTGCATGCATTGAGCGAAGTGTCTTATGTGCGTGCGATGACACTGGCAGATAAATCTTGGGTCACTGCTCTATGTTGCGTGTTCTTTCCTCTCTCATCTTCGTCTTTCCCCTTCCCTGTTTTCCCCTGACTCCCTTCACCCCTCCTTCCTCTCTGGAGAGGTTTCACTATCCATTGAAAGGGTTGAACGGTGTGTCTTGTGCAGAATACAAAGCAGGAAGCGAGAACGGGGAAAGGACTCTGAGAGACTTGAGATGCTTATCCTAATGTGATTCAAAACACTACTGAAATTGACTCGCAACAAATGCTTAATGACTCACAACTGCAAGGCGCAACGCTCTGGTGAGAAGTGACTCAACACGTCATAATCGGAATCGATGTTTTAACGTATCTGAGTGACATTTTTAGAAGCATGTATTCAAATCCTTTTCCACATAGTGAAGGTCAAACCTTCCTTTTGATTTGTCAAAGTCATCTAACCAATTTCCTTGAAAGAACTTTAGCTAAAAATAAAGAAAGCATTAAGGGTTCTTTGGTTAGGGTTACTGAACCAATATCTTAGTGATTTTGGACATCCCAACGCATTGTTCAAGGGTACAGTTGCACATGATCAACATCTCACCTTTGGCTTGTTCCCATTGGTGTCCAACACCATCCTATAGTCGGAGCCATTGTTGCTGTAGCCGAGGCGGAACTTCTTCATAAAGACTTTGTTCTCACGGTGCTTCCCTCCCTGGATGATCAACCCCTTCACCAGCTTCTCCTCACCAAGATCCACCTGTAGCCATTCGCTGGTAAAGGGCTGGGGCTGGGGCAGCAGGGTCCACCCCGTCCTGCTGGTCAGCAGGCGGGCGTTCTCTGGTACCCAGCTCCGGTCCGTGTGGGAGGATGCAGTGATCTGGTTGTCAGTGATCAAACCTGATACCATGCCCAGCATGCCCGAGCATGGGTACTCTGAAAGACAAAAGGGAAACCGAAAAGTGCTTAGCTTTTTGATATGATGGAAACCTGCAAAGAAGACGGGTACATGGGTAACAAACGACTTAATCTATATCCAAAGGCTTGATGTTCAACATCATTTACCACGCCAAAGTCTAGTTTGGTGAGTTTCAGGTTCATACAGGGGCAACAGGGACAGTGAAAGTCAAAGAGAGAAGGACAATTCCCCAAACTCTTTGTGATGTTACTGTGATCTCTCTCTCTATTCTCTGTTCTCTTTCTCGTTCTCTCTCTGTCTGCAGATCTCATGCATACTAATTCCTCTGCCTGAAGCGGTTGTCTCCAGGCAGCCAATTAAAACCCTCCTCTCAGTTGGTGCTTCCACGTCCTGCATTCGAGGAGCGCCTTTTCTTTTCATCTCTGTTATCCACCCCCTCCTCGCTCTATAGACTCACATATACTCACACACACAAAAACACATTCTCTTTGAGTTTTATCTTCTGCTGCACTCATCTACCTTCTGCTCCACAGCTGTCAACATCTGTGGGACTGTGTCTTTTAATACCTCGTCGTTTCCTGTCCACATTTTCAAACTTTCTTCTCCTCCTTTTATTCCATGTCTCTGATCTGATTCTACCCCAATTCTCCGTAGGTTTTAGCATATTTGGATGCGTTTCCCATTCCTTTTCAAGAGCAGACAACCATTTTCTTACTTTTTCACATCCTTTTTTCTTGATGCCATCCCTCCATATCAAGAACTGAACAGGAAAACAACCTGTTGCTACAGCTCCGAAGCACTTGCATAAAAGATTTCTTTTTACTTTCCAGTTCCCCACAACCTGATTTCTACTTAGCAAAGTACCAATTTTTGAACACAAGTACCAGTTTTTGCACTTAACTAGTCCACCTGTGGTCCACATAAAAAAGAACCCGAATGGTCTATTTTTAATGTTCGACTCATACATTGAATTTGGACATCAGGTTTTCAAGGCTGCTTTGAGGAGACAGTAGTATACCCTGCTGTGAATTGTACCTGGATTATTTTTTGTTTTTTGAAAATGACCACAATGAACAAACAGATGAGTTTAGGTAGATGCAAATACATTATTTGCTCATATTCATGTTCAATTATATTCATGGTATTCAGGATTTAATGGTGCTAGCAGTCACAACTTTAGCTTTAGCTCAAAGAGCATATGTCAATAAATATTATACACTTCTGAAAAACATCAAGGAGTAAATGCTATATAATGATATATGCAGACACTGGTGCCTTATCATTCTGCCTAACTTCACACACATCTGCACTTAGAATACAGTATAAGTAGAACAGACTGGAGCTCATTACCCACTAGAAGTGTGATTAGTGATAAATCTTCTTGTCTGTCTATTCCTCGAACACTTAATCTCACGACACTGAGTCAGGGACCTGTGGTAAGCAATAACATATTTACTGTCTGGCTCCCGTAGAGGGTTACATCCGGGCATTATTACATCTTCTGAGTCTGTTTGAAACAAAGTGTGCACTGTGCATTGTACCGCTGCAGGACTCAATAGCGAAGCTGCATCTGGGAAAAGAGGGCGAAGACATGGAGAACAAGGCCTCATTCAGACTTTTCTTTCTCTGGTTATCTAAAGCAACTCTTATGCAGACCCGTGAGACACATCTCTGGTCCTACATTCTAGAAAACCGGAGCTCAAGGAACAAATGCTGGCGGTGCAGAAGACTTTCAACTGTTTTCAAAGTTTTTCTACCTTCTTCCTCTTTCGTCTTCGGCCAAGATCTGTTTGAGAGTGATCACAGGAGCTAGCCTTTGGTAGTGCAAAGCTAAGGCACTACACATTGGCCGCCTTTGAAGTGGGAGGATATGAGAAAAAGGTATATGTGTGTGATTGAAAGTGTATGTGTGTGTGTCTGATCTGAGTTGAGACACTTGGGTGAACTCCCTGTGTAATCTGGAGCTCTTAATCGACTTCAGCTGCGATCACAGAAGCTTCAGAGATGGCACGCACGCGATGACACACCCAGAGGAACAAACATGTGCGTGTGTTTGTGGACTGTAAGCCTGTAGATGGTGATACATGGCTATGCTGACCACATTATGGCTTTGGGTGGAGCATCAGTGGTTCATCACAGATATTTATATACGGTGGCATATTTACAAACAACTGGGCGGTGGATCTTGTTATTAATGAGTAGCTGTTTGTATCAGCAGGGGCACACGACCATGATGATTTAGTGAAAAAACATCTTGCAACATTCTGGGGTGCAACTCCTCCTCTAATCTGATGCCTTAGGCACTTAGAAAAAATGCACTTTAGAATAGTTTTAAATAGCTCCACACATTCTGGGGCCCTTTTTAGGATGCTACTATGGCAACACTTTTCAAGAAATGTGGAGCTGCACTAAAAAGCCCTCCATATTTCTTTCAGCAAAAGTTTTCCAGTAAAGTTTTGGTATCAGGGATTCATAACTCAAGGTAAAGCGGAGTGAGTCATTGAGTTTATGCAGCCCTCAAGAGCCTCACAAGTTCTCTCTCAGACTGTATTGCTAGCATGCAGTGGAGCTGGCAGTGTCTTCAGAGCACCCAGGGGTGCTGACGTCCTTACGGAGGCCCTGTGGTGACTTCGATCCTATGATGTGTTTACGCTCTGCGCAGCGGTCTGGTACTGCGCCTGAAACACACGCCCCAGCTGTAACCCTGCTGTACCCACAGTGCCTTGTCTCTGCCATTACATGAACGGCCACACATATTTACTCCAAACACACACATAACATTCAGACGCTTCGGATATGAGCGCATTTAGCTGACTACAACTAATCCTGACCCTAACTTTAATCCAAGGCTTAATCCTGCACTAGCATTAGTGACACAACATTGCTGTTTTTTTCCTGTCCTTTAAGATATATCCCTATCCAAGTACAGAAGAACAAAACACACATGCAAGCACTAATTAACATTCAATAAACATGCTCATAAACCCATAGAGAAGCAGACAGATGTGCTAAAACCATATGAAAGTGAGCCTCACACACACACACACACACACACACACACACACACACACACACACACACACACACACACACACACACACACCACTCATTAAAACAACATCGACGAAAAGGCGAAGATGAGAAGAGCTTTGCCAAAATCAAAGCTCTGTAAGCAAAAGACAGACTGTGGCTAAAGAGAAGGCTGAGACCGGATCAGCAGGAGGGATGGGACCATATAGATCCCACCCAGCTCCAGCTCTCTCTGCCTGCCAGCTGTTGGCTCCATTTATATTGAATGAGGTACATCTAAACGTGGGGTAACATAAATAGGTAATCCTCCTTCATGTGCCACTCCTCTATTATGCAGCAGCTTGCTTTAGCCTTAGAGCAGGACTCTCACAGAAATAGAGCATCATCTCACACCTGGCAGGAGTGTTTGTGCAACTGGGACCGGGATTGCAAATACCAAGTATGTTGTAACAAGAACAGAGCTAAACCAACACGAGGACATGTGCAGAAATCATGAACAGGGTCAGTGGCATCATTTGATTATTGCATTTAAAGCGGTTTAGCATTTTGCTAGAATATATCCAGTATAATGGAGAGCTGTGTGTGAGCAAAGATAGAGCTGAGATGTGTGTGTGTGTGTGTGTGTGTGTGTGTGTGTGTGTGTGTGTGTGTGTGTGTGTGTATATATATGTATGTGGATCAGCAGGGATCCCAGCAGTACCAACCTGATATCTTACATCCATACACCTCGAAGCGCAGTGCAATGCCTGTTTCCCAGGTAACGGGACGGATCCGGACGAAGCGCGTCAGCGTGGGTTTGGGCAGCATCGTCTTGGTAACGTCTGTTGGGTTGGTGTTGCCTTGGAAAACCTGTGATCAAGGCAGAGAAAAAGTAAATTATTGACAGAACACGTTGAATTGAGATGCAGGGTGGAAGTTTTTCTGTGAGACCATGGCCACATTGAATGCAGACACAGAGAGCCGAGGCAGGCGAAGACTCAATGGGGTTATGATGCTGTAAGTATTGTCAAATCTGAAAATCGTGATCGGCCTTGCTGACTTTGAGTCAAGGTACTCACACAGAGTTGGAAATATTAATACTTAACACTCTTTACACTATGCTGTGTAACTTTTATTCATGAGACAAATGTCACATTTAAGATTGATTAAACTGATTTCCCTGTCACCCCTGAAATTGCCCTAGCACTTCCTCCTGTGCCACATGTTGCAGCACTAACAGGCCACGGCCTGTGACTGTGAAACCTGAGGCAGTATGTATAACACTGACAAGACCAGACTGGCTCAAGATGCCCTTTTCCTGTCCTCTGGTTCCAGATTTGGTCGAGGTTTTACTGCAGTGTCTTGTTTAAAGGTCAGAGATGTCACTGTTCTCCCCTGGGGTGGGTTGACAGTTTACTAGCACCATACGACGAGGCTGGCCACCCAGCAAAACAACTCCTCACAGTCCATCGCAGTTCATTCTGTGTAATTGAATCACACCGATGACCATACGACCTCCTGACCTCCCTGACAGAGCTAGCTATGGGGCAGAGAGGAATCCAGCTGAGAGGAGCAGGATGGACAGACAGACAGATAGAAAGATAACAGTTGCCTATGCCTCTGGAATCCAGTCCCTGAGCAACACCTGTCAACCACGTCACTAAGGGACCCTGCAACAAAGTCATCCACTCTCTTAAATGTCACACAGAGGCTCCTCTCCACTTGCCAGTAGAGTGGCTTTTTCCAGAGCTGCGCTAAGACGCCAAACTGCAGGCTCAGCATGTAGCAAATGGTGCCCCTCCGCACAAAAGCACTTTAGCGTGCGGAAAAACAGAGTCCGGGCTTACCACGGCACCTTTAAGCCCCCACTTTACAGAAGGGACTGTGTACTTCAGAGAGACCATAAAAGAATCAGGCCCGGGGGCATGTGTACACTGCAGCACAAACATGCTCGTTTGGATGCTCTGTTGTTGTTGAGACATTTTTTTGTTCCACTTGCGGCTTCGTCTTGTGGTATTTGCATGTCACACACACAGAACTGTCAGGCGCACACATGCCTCTCTGAGCCTCCGGACACCCAAAGTGGGGGGTGTGTTTGCTTCCAGATGGACAAAACCTGGTCTATTTGACGGGCTGATCAGCAATCAATGGTTACAGCCTGTTGCGCTCCGGTCAAGCATGCCAACCCGCCCTTCCTTTCTCTTCTCCTGGACCCACCTCGACCAGCTGCTCAAACATGACAGCCTCTCTGGTTTCTTTCCATCCCTATCGCCTTTAACTCTTGTTTGTCAAGTCCTTTGTCATCCGTGTTTCTTTTACGACGCGTTGACGGGTGCCTGACATAAAACAGTGGCTACATTCCTTACATAATCCTCCCTATACTACTGCAGTGCTGTATTAGCACTGCAGTCTGTGCTCGAAGTACCATCCACTTACACAGACTGTGGGTATATTACCATACTGAGGAAAGTGTATAATTGCAACTTGAGAGACAGAGACTCAAGTACATATAGCTTGGTATTCCCCCTTTTGTTGAGCTCAAAGGCAACTTGGAGGAGACCACAATTCAAGTCAGCTGGCTGCTTTACCAACATGGGTTATTCCAAGTGCAGCACATGTGCAGGGTTGGCTTTAAGGCAAAATACATAAAAATAAAGTATTTTTATCATCTAGTCCGCTCTGTCGCAGAGCTAGGGGGTGCAAAACTACGCAAGAAAGTTAGCAGAGCTTCATGTTTCCAGATCATTTCTCTGTAAAGTAAGTCATAACTTCTAGCGAGATGATGTCACTGCTTAACTCACAAAAGTTGAGAATAGAGTCTCCTACCTTTTGTTTGGAGCCTTCCTTCAAAGTGATCCAGTCCTCTCCATTAGAGCTGACATCCACTTTGTAGGACTTGACAAAGTAAATCCTCCGGGTCTCCTGGGAAATGGCGCCCTGGGTGCCTATGGCTGAGACAAATCGCAAGAACCCGAGGTCCACCTGCGGAGGATAAACAAAGAGATGAGACAACTGAGACAAAAAGGGCTTAAAATGATTTATCATATGAAAATTCCACAGGAGCTGGAAGAATGACAACGTTTTCCCTTTCAGTGTTTAGGAGAATGCTGATTAACCAGAGCAGATACATGTGAAATACAGCGCTCTTTGCCTGTTCAAATGCATGAATAATTTTTGCAGAAAAGGCTTTCAATGTACGGCCTATATTAATAATGCACTGACAAGCTGGAGAGTTAAAAATATAACCCCACTATTAGAATCACCTCTGGCTATAGTCTCATCAGCTGCTACCTGGAATTTAATAAACAGCAATGAAATGATATTCACATTAATGAAAGAGACACAGCATGACAACTTAATTTCCTGAGATGGGAGACAAGAGCTTATTGGATAAAAGTGAATGTTGAATAAAGCGGGGTCTGCAATCACATTATCAGAACTGGCCAGGAGGAAAGAGAGATACAGATTGAATATCAAATATTGTGCCTTTAAAATATGCAGGGCTTTATAAAGTAATCATGAACTGCGGCACATCACTGGAGGGCTATTTTATTTTCACGAGGAGACAACCAGAGGCGGTGGGGTCAGAGAGGCACGTGAGTCTGTGTCTGTGTGTACTGTAGTCGCGTGAATGTATTTTTCATGTGTGTGTGCGCTGCATTTAGAGCTGATGCTGGGCAGAGAAAGTCACTGGTTTGCATCAGACCTGGTAAAGGAGCCCTGTCTCCGTCTGCCAACCATCATGCTCATTGACAACCATGACCATTACTGCCAGGAAAGGGAAAACACACACAGAGTCTCTCTATATGTCACCCTGCCTTCTGTGTCTGTGGTAAGAATAGCCTCCAAATTGGCTTTTGATTATGTTAATGCTGCTGTCTGTTGCTGTTGCCCAACTTTACTGGGACTATAGGGCCCTGACTAGGAGCCTGGATGTGAGATCAGCTATCGCTACCTTTGAGATACACACCAGTGATAACAAATTGCCTCCCTTCGACCTCTGTTGTTGCTACTTAACCCAACCGTACCATCCCTTCATCCATAACGGAGGAAAAGAGAGGGTGTAGTGTTAAACTGAAAGGCTTTAAAAAGGAATGCCAACTCCTCAGTGTATGAAGCAGCTTGCTTAATTTTAACAAGCGATAACACTGTCTCTGACAGGCTGAGTTGACGTTAATGAGGAGTAATGGTGTTGCGTGCAGACGGCACTAAAACGCGGGAGCGATGCAGGAAGCCGGGGCGTTGGCTGGAACAGGTTTCCAGATCACGATGTGAGATGAGGCCTTTGATGTTGACGTGCGACGGGTTCGGGCTCTGATGAATGGCGACCAGAGTCTTGAGTGGATTACTGAGATTGACACAGAGGAGATCATCGGTATGTGCATGTGCAAGGGTGTGCAAGAAAGAAGGACAAGTGAAATCTTTTATGTGAGAGTGAGCCGACAGACGCAGAAGCGTGCACATATTTTAGAAAATCAAAGCCAGGGTGATCTGCCTTCAAAAATCTCCCCAGAGCTCCAGCATGTTAAAACCATACAGTCAGAGCCAGCCAGCTTTGTCTGCCAACCTTATATCCAGTACTGTGCCACACTTAATGACTCAGAGCAAAAGAGCAGGAAAGGAACATCTGCATGCCACAGAATGCTGGTCATTCCCGCTCCTCAAATTCACTTCCAGAAGTAAAAAGACATAAACAGATGGGAGCAATAAATGAGGTTCCACCGTGCTATTCTCTCACTCTCTCTTGGCTACTCAAAGGATTTGGATGGATGGAGACTAACAAAAAAGACAGTCACGTATAGAGACAGAATACTTTTGTTCCTGTCTACAGGCTCAAGGGGCTTATACAGTAAGTCCCAGATTTCTTTTGGGTCCACAAATAGAGACAAAATCAAATCCCTTCAGCCTCAGATGGTACCCATTTAATAACGCGGGAGCTGAATTCCTCTCCTACCTCTCCTCTCTGCTGGGTAAACGGCCATATATGCCAGTGCTGGACGACGCAAGCACAGAGGATGGCAGCGAGGCCTGTGCCGGCGTATATTAGCCCAGGCAGGTCTTTAACGTCTGTGTTTAAATGGCCAGCCTGACTCATTTCCAACCTGGAACAATGGCGATGCGGCTTACTGAAAAAGCTCACATAAAAAAGGTCTATTAGGAATTCTTGGCCTTGGGATGTTTTCTCTGAACGGATCTCATTAGGTGTAATGGAGAAGAAGAGCCTCTGGGAATGAAATGAGTGGCGGGGCTAATTGGGAACACTCATGGGCGCTCAGACTCAAACAATCTCAGAACCTGAGCATGCTGAAATATGGGTGGTTTGAAGAGGGTTGGATTGATATGACTTTAATCAACGTTCTGGGCCAACTGGAAAGTTTTTTTTTGCAAATTAATGTTTTTATTGAAAGGGTTCTGTGCCTTTGGGTGTGGTGAACTGAAGAGCTGAAACTTTCATAACTTTGTTCAACAGTTTTAGGGTCACACAAACCACAGAGGTGCTGGGGCAAACAGAATTAATGTAATTTTTGAAAGTTTTTGGCACAAAAGCTCAAATTTAATGATAGAGAATATACGTGACTGCATCAGGGTAAGCTGTGACGGGATGTGACAAGGGGAAAAATGATGAAAGACCGCAGAAGGAATGGAAAGAGGAAAGACGTAGAGGAGAGCGGAGCGGAGAAGGTCGAGAGGGGAAACCAGCCGCTGACAGTGATGCCTCAGAAGATGTGAAGGACAGAAGCATGGGGTCTCTGGTGAAGAAGTGCACAAGCTAGATCAATTTCACAGACAAGGGCTGATAACAGAGCCTGGGTAATGAGCAGAGCATGATTTATTAATGGCTGCTTGTTGGAGGCAGAGGAACGAGGCAGAGGCTGTGCTAACAGGCCGGGGTTGCGTGGGTCAGGGAGAGAAGAAGGGCTGCCAGGACGCTTGGATGTAAAGCACAGTCCGTCCCACACCACAGAGACCACAGTGAAAACAAACAGGCTAAGATAATGATTACTAGTGGGACTCCTTTTAGCCCAGAGCCACAGACAGCACTAGCTGACCTATATACATAAACCAATAACCAACATCTAGAAATCGCAAGCAGTGCAGAGTGGATCTTGGGTAAATAAATCACTCTCAGATGATAAACCATTTGTCATTGAGCCCTGAAAGGCTGAATCATGCTTAATGGGTGATGTAATCACTGTGCAGAAAGGTGTGAATTATGACTCCTAATCTAACGTCTATAGGGATGTGCTGCATTTTGAGACTTTGCTGATCCAGCAGAATGAAGCTGGTGTCTGTTTCACATTCACCATATTGTTATTTCTACTATGAGAGTGCGTGTTTGGACTGAAGCCCACCTATAGACAAATGACACTATGCATTCTGGGCATGGTGGTACACAGTAACTCATATCTGGAGGGACACACATACTCTGAGCCGTAAACATGCCAGGCAGGGTAAGAAATCACCGCACTTCTCAGAATCTTTCCATAGAGCGACAGCAGGCTGATATGTGGGCAGGACTTCAATGTGTCCTTGTCTCCCAGGAGTTTTTCCTGCCGAAGCACAGTCCAAAAAATGTTTGACTCTGTACAGTATGTGTGTGTGTGTGTGTGTGTGTGTGTGTGTGTGTGTGTGTGTGTGTGTGTGTTTTCTGGGTGTGCTCTATCTTCCTGTTGTGAGGCAAACTGATGATTCAAAGCCCCTTGCCTCACAACAGCCAGTGTACATGGCTCCAGTCGTTTTACTGACTAATGAAACCAGAAAGGCAGAAAAAGAATTAGTCGTGCTCGGGCTTGTAACATCAGCCAGTTAAAGCCTGGTGTGCATGCAATTAGATCAACATCCTGAAATCCACATCAGGCATTCGGATGAGGCGTATATATGTGTGGGAATACATGATGGGGAATGACAGACCAACAGTGTATTTATGTATTTATGTGTGTTTGTACAAGTTTGAGGAGATAATTTTCCAATTATCCCTTAACAGCAGTGGCAGCTGTGGGCGTGATCATTAGGTCTATTCGATACTCAGTGTATTGTCTCTGGGCTGCATGACTCAGATGTGCAGCAAGGCCACATGATATGTATTTGAGGCTAAGTCCTAGTCATTGTTGTGTGGGTGCAGTCAGGAGACATGTGGTTTATAAGGCTGGGGAGGCGGAGCGGGCGGTTGGGGGGGCATCCAAGAAAACAGCAAAGGCTCGAAAGCTTTATCTCTCGCTGCTTGATTGGCTTATAATTGAGTTGCCAAGAAGTTGTATGCAGCAATCCGTACTCTGGGAGAACTTTACTGAATACTTTCTTTTAAATCCATTTCTCTGCTCCCCCAGCAGAGTGGGGAAAAATAGCTTCCCGTCTGTGTGTGTTGTGTGTGTGGGCTGCTGACTGAATAACCGAGGCCTCTGGGGAATGAGTTTATTCGTTTTCCCTCACCAAAAACAACAACAAGAGAAATGCCGAGGGTGAGAAAGGAGGGAGCGCTTCTTTGTGCTCCAAAGTCAAAGAGCAGCTGTTAGACATAGACAGAGACCCCCCCGTCATGGAAACAACCTCTGGAAATGCTTTATGGATCTCAAAGCATGGTATAGTCAGAAGAAAGATAGCCTAGAATCATTCTGGGGCCATCACATAGATGCAGGTCCCTTAGTCACCTGTTTTTTTGCACTCAAATTCTGATTATATGTCTTTTGTATGCTAATGAGAGAAAGTTGACATATTTGAGAACTGAGATGCACACAGCTACTTTGCTATGCAGATGTGTTTCTAGCCCCAAATGGAGTATTTCTAAACCAGCTTTCAGCTGTCTGTTCGCTAATTTCACCTACAGTACTTTGGTGGCGGAAGCTTTTTGGAATAGCTCCATTACCTGAAAGTGTAATTAATTCTCCTTTCATGAAAATTGTATTACTCAAATGCTGCAGGACCTATGAGCTCCTCTCACGACCTTCCATTTATCACAATATTCACCTGACGGAATTACAGTTTATTTTTAGCCCCCGACACCTCTTTGGTGGCATTAAATTATGCATGTCTTCCCATGCGCCGATCATCTGTTTTCCTGACAAAGGGGGATGTATAGGTCTAACGACAGCTGTAATAAAATAAAAGGTTGTCTGGGGTTGTTGTGTGTGAAGAGCACTCGGGCTCAGATATGTACTGTTGCATGATTAAAGGTTTCAGTCCCAGCTGTTAGAGGAAGCATTTTAACAGTCTTGTTTTTAAGGTTTCCTTCCCTCTGAATCATCTTTAGGACTCCAGGGTCATTCCCATCCTTGCAACACACACATGACTAACAGTCTGAGTAATGGTGAAACTAAGAAACCGTGATCAGGAAGGATAAGAGGGCGACCTGAAGGTGTGTCATGTCTGGAAGCTGCCTGATGATCCTATCCCCAGCATACACATCCGTACACGAACGTTTAGTGATGACGAACTGGCTGGAGGTATTTTCCATGTCTATAGCGCAGACAGTGAAAATGACACTGATTACGGCTGAGCTGAGTTTTTGTCTCTGGGTACTTATGCAGCACTGTTTCATTTCATTACATCATGCCATCCTTCATGTTTCGATTTCTAGTCCCACTTTTGGGCTACTCCACTCGAATATGGGTCTCTATCCTCCCATTGATTTTCCAATTGAGAGCGAGGCCTGGGAGCAGCGAGGCACAGACAGCATCCATTGTTTCCATTTGTACGACACGATGATGATCTCACCGGCAGCCACATTGCCAGCATCCGCTCCTGCGCTCTCACTAGACTTCATCAGCTCAGAAGCTGCTGTTAATTACCAGTCCATATTCTAATTACTCATCACTCGGCACGGCGGTAAGCCCTGGAACGGGGACAGAAGTGAGGAGAGAGAGACAATGGCAATGAAGGGGGCATTTCTGCAACTCATTGACCTGGGGTAATTGAAAGCACATTTGGATGAGAAGGAAAACAGGATATGGCAGAGTGAGCTGGTTCAGCGTCTGACGCTGGCCTCTGCACTCTGGGCTGCGGAAAAGATAAACGCTACGGTGTGCAATTAGTGGTTGTTTGGTTGGTCAGGCGGCGGGACTCAATCTGTTATCTTTGCTAAGTGCCCCGAGTTTCACAGTGCTGTTTGCTCTGCTGGATCGCATGAGGAAATACAAGGCTTTAAAGTCCCATGTAAACCCGTGACAAGTTTGCCTGTAAATGGTTGACTTTACCTTGAGATTAGTATGACATCCTGGAGATAAACGAGCATATTGTGTAAACAAACACTGATATGCCTCTCATGTTTAGTGCTTTCATCTATCAGACAAACAAGATTAAAGCATTTCTCATAAGACAAGAGTAAAAGGACTCGCTATCTCCTCTTATGATTAAACAATTTAGGCTATCAGAGACATATAGAGGCTGATAAATACATAAATACAGATGAAGTAATAGGGATAATGCATCCTGGCAAGAAGATTGAAGATAATGGCAGGAGCCATTGCAGCTAAATTATAGATATGGAGAGCAAATTCAACTTGTCATAAGGACAAAAAAAGCGAGTGGATGGGATAAGATGTACTGTACATTGCCATTATGAGATGCTCAATAAAGAGGCTTTCAGGTATTGACAGTTGGGTTCTCTCCAAGACGGTGTCAATTATTCATGTTGTATGTATGTGCGATCAATGGCAGCTGCCTGACAGAGATCCAGTCTTGCTTTTATTGCATCACTCAGATAACGTGGTGACTCTCGGTGGCCATCATATCCTTTCTCTGACATATTTTGACAAAGCCATTCCACGCTATGTCAGCTTCTTAGCAATTTCCCCTGACATGGTCCCAGAGGAAGCACTAGTTTTAAGACCATGATGCGCCAATCTGAAAAAACATATGCCACCCCCTCAAATGTGTTGTGCAGATGCAGGTTTTTTCTTCGCCAATGTTGTGTGCCATTCAGGTTTTCCTTGTGGAACCAGTTTGGATTGATAAAGCAAGGATCAGGCTATAAGCTGGGTAGTCTGCGGGTGTACCCTCATTTACAGGCCCCCACTGTTCATCCTCTTAAGCTTCAAAGAAAGCCATAGCTCACACGGGCAGATAATATGCAGACATCTCCCTTTACCTTGATGTAGACCTGAATTTTCAAGACGAATGAGGAAGAAGAAGGGAAAAAGAGAGAGGAGTGAAAAGGAACAGATTTGAAAGGAACAAGGGGAAAAAAAATGAAACGAAGGCCTGTTTAGAGGGATTATTACCTCTTTCTTTACTCCCTCCTCAAGCCACAAACCCCCTCAAAGGACATCTGTCCATCTCTGTGTACACCAAAGGGCTGATTAATGGCCTGGCTAACCCAGCACTCAATGCTGAACCACACCACACCAATCTAATTACCCAGAAAAGAGCACACAGACTCCAGCATCTCGCCCTTCTTCCCTCCATGCATCAGAATGAGGCAGCATTAAAATGGACGACAAATCTAGATTATGTTCAGCAAAAAAAAAAAAGGAAAGGAAAATGCCCAGGAATCAAATGGCCGCCTGACATGAATAATAAAACTGTCTGCATCAAACTGCAGTCATGGAATGATAATGAAATAAATAACGAATTGATTACTATGCATCTGATGGCGCACTGAGATGATCTGAACGTGCCGCGAGGGGGCCTGAGCTTGTTGCAGCACCACGGACAGGCTTAATGAAAGAGGAGTGAAGAATTCTACTCTTTTAATACCACTTGTGATAATTGGGCTTCTGCTCAGAGTGCTCAGCACAAGTGCATCGCACTTCTTAGAAAACATAAATTATATGGCAACCACAGACTTGGCCCTTTCGCTGCGTTTGAAATAAGAAATTAGAAGAGCCCTATTCAGTGTTTTGATCTGATTAGTATTGGGAAATCAGCATGCCCATTAGAGCACATTGCAAAATCAAATCCTCAATATGATCAATACTATAGCAGGGATAGTCTTGAGTGGCAACAAATCATTGTGATCACTTGTAATTTCCGCTGACAAAAAGGCTTACTGTGGTAGAGTAGCCTTCAATTCTAACACACACTTCTGACTATGAACTGTGAACAATGGACTTTCCTTTCAGAGAGACAAATGCTTTCATGCAACAGACTGTCCAACTGCTAGAGGAAGTGGTAAGGGAGGCCATGTTTCTTCCTGATCCACTCAGATGCATGCAGGGTTCCTCCGCAGGACAATATGGACCCTGCCAGACCCTCCTACTCACCCACAAAGCCAAGGACACACATATGCCTGGGAGAATGCACGCAAACCTGCACACACACATACTCAAACACTGATTAAATTAGTCTTAAGGAGCAACAGGGGCCCTCAGGACAATATTTTCATTGCAATAATAAAGGAAAAGCTTGCTTATTGGCCCTCCCCAAGAAAATATTTGGCTTTGGGTCAGCTCTATTATTCATCCCCTGAGGAATATGCAGGGGCCAAACGTTTCAGCAAAGAAGCAAAGACTGTAGAAAAACGGTAGAAAAAGAAAAACAGTCTGGACATTTACAAGGCCTGGAGGCTTTTGGTTAATAAATCAAACATGCTCCAAATGCATCTAGGTAGTGGCGCTGTAGTTGTGTCACTGGGGGGTTTGTGCTGTGAGTGGACTTGGGATATGTGACTTATCCCCATCTGGGGGTGGAAGAACTAAATCCTTAATCTTTTCTCATAAAGTTCCCCCGGTGGGTGATGATCGCTTTGTGCAGATAAGCCGTTAGACAGAAAAATATGACAGAGCCTGTTTGTGTGTTTGAGAGTGTGTGTATGTGTGAGGCTGGGCAGGATGCCTGGACTAAATCCCAGCATCCCCCGGAGGCAGCCACTGTTATCAAGGAAAGGGAAAGTTATCAGGTAGGACAGGAAAACAGAGGGGGAGAAAAGACACAGACAGATAGGTAGACAGTGACAGAGAGAGTGGACACAGGCAATTTTAGTGAGGTGTGGACTCAACCACCTGGAGGTCCATGAGGACGGCTGACATTCATCATCGAAATTGTTGGGTCTCATCAAAGTGTTATGGAGAGACTGCACCTCCAGAGACTGAAGGACAAACACAGAACACTCCCACTGTGTTCAAGCAGACAGTAGTCACTTTTAATACTGCATACAGCCTCAGACTGTGACTCACCTCCAAAAACATACTGCAGGCACTTGGCGAATTGTTCTGTACTGCCATGGTTTATTTTTCAGATATTCTCTACCTTTCCAACGTAACTGAAACAACCTTTAAAGCAATTATCTGTGATATTTGAATCTAATAACCCTCCAATCAATAATTTCCTCTCTATGACATTAGAATCAATGTGGTACCTGTATCCACTCCTTGTTGGAGTCCTCTGCAGGCGTCCATGCATTTTCATAGTAGTTGAGTCTGGAGCGCTCTTGGGACCAGCTGGGGTTGTACTGGGATGAGGCCATGATTTGGTCCGACGTTATCTCTCCCGATTCCATTCCCAGTGGGTCGCTGCAGTCAAAGTCTGAGCGCAGGAGGAGAAGAAAGGAATGAAAAGGGAGGGTAAAAGATGTTAAGTTGAAATTTTGAGCAGTGAAAGCACTAGAATGTACCCAACATGTGCTTTCAGTGTCCCCCACAATCAGAGCTCGTCTCTGGGGAGGAGGACAACACACGACAGGCACTCAGCGCTGCTGGCCGGAAAAGAACAGCACATCAGCGACGCCTCACTAAATCCTTTCTGTTTCTCTCTCTTTCGTTTTTAATGGAAGCAGGATGGAAGTGTTCCGCATTAAGACGTAAAAATGTCATCATAAAACATTCAGTGTGGGCTAAGTTTACGCCAGTATTAGGCATTAAAGTGACTTTCGCTCTAGTTATTTCTTCCACTGACTGAACCTGTCTCCCTCACCTCCCTGTGGGCAGTTTATCTTTTTTGCACATGCTGACTATTTTCCTTCCTTGGTCTCTTGGGGGAGTTTAGGTGTGTTTAGTATCTGTAGTTTGGGGCCATATATCACACTCAATGGTCCAGCCACCCATGGTAGGAGGTAACTTCCCTTGTTTGTGTTGACATGGGGCAGCCGTTTTGAGGCATCCCGGGCTCCGTGGTTAAAAGACTCAGCTGGGTGAGCTTGGGGTCAGCTTCTCTAACCCCCGGAGGTCAGACATGCCGACACCGCTGTGCACGGAGCAACGGTTGGAACGAATGATATGACCTTTTGATCTGGCCAGGACTCGTATAATGTCACCACAACAACACCGAGGTATGCAAGGGCACACTTTCACACATTCATGTGGACCATTATTCTTCTTCTTGTTTATTTACTTTTTTTTGTCCGATGGTTAAGTTGGATCATAAAGCCCTTTCTCTAAACACAAAGCTACTGCTGCCATAAACATATGGTCCTTTCCCCAAATATGCAGTCATGTGCTTGTGTGTACATGGACACACACACAGAGGGCACAGGATGAGGAGCAGTGTGGAACTGCTATATGGCTGCTGCCTATGAGCTAACACAGATGGTCTTCCCATCTGCCACTCTGCTAACACACCTCAGTCACTGGGTCAGCGTTGTGTGTTTGTGCATTACAGTGTCAATGCGTGGGTGCATATGTATGTGCTCACACGCCCGAGCGTGTCGGCGTCTCAGCGTGAGGCTGAGAAAACCGTCTCGCACCTCTCCGCTCTCATCGTCGGCTCTCTTTGAGAAGGCTGCCCGTTCTTGTCAAACGTTTGTCCTCCCCGACCCACATCACCTAGATTACTGGATCATGATCAACAAAAACATAAAGAGGCGTTTGTTTGCCGCTGTAAGTATGGTGGTAAGTATCACGTGGGTTACCGACCAAAGCGGGGCTGATAGCCGTGAAGATAGCAAGGGTGGAGAGTGATTGGAGAGAATGAGAGCAAGAGAAACGGGGTAAGAACAAAAGACAAGGCCTCCTTTCATCACCTTATCACCTCTCATCAGTAACTTTCAGCGAAGAGTGTACCCTTCCCTATGCAGAAGAAAGAAAATCCACCGTGTATTATACATAAGGGGATTATGAATGATTCAAGTGGTACGAGTTTAGAGGAGTGCAGAAAAAGTTTGGAGAGTCTTTTTCTGTCTTGGATACGTCTCGGTTGGTGATGTAAGACCAAGAAACTCATGTAAATTAAGGTATTTACTGATCACGGGTCAGATATTTCACCATGCCTCTTAATGGTGAATGTGAAAAGTTGATTTGTGCAATCTGATCTTAGATGTGTGATTAAAGTGACAAAAGTACCTCGGAGGAAACTACGGAGAAATTACATCACCAGTCATCGCTGTGCTCATTACTGTGAAGGAGGCGGGGGTTCTGTTGTGTGTGTGTGTGTACTCAGAGTTGGTCTCCCCTTTGGGCAAGACAAAATCCTTTTTGGAGATGATGAGTAGATTTGTTGAATGTCATCCATCTCTATTGCTGTTCAAAGACTGACTGTGTGTGTTTGGGGTGGTCTAGCCTCTGGACAGATTTATGACTCCTACCAGCGCTCGTCTTCCTTAATGAAATGTTTAGTCAGAGCGTTTTGCAAAATGGGGTGGGGGGGGGGGGGGTCAACCCCAGTGACGACGGTACTGCATGTAAAAGCCCCTAGATTTGTGTGTGAGTGTGTGTCCAGGGTGGTTACTGGTGGGGAAGCTGCCTTTTGGAGCCTGTCTGGGCCTGCAGTGTGTAAAAGTCTTGTAAACCACGGGAGGGAGGCTTGTACCCTGTAACGCATTCACCAAATGAAGAAGCAGGAGGTGTTTATTTAATAACTCTTAAGCTCTGTTAAACGTGTGGGAATTTGTCATAATAGGAGCATGTGTGACTTCAGTTGCAGACAACATCTGCTTCTTACTTTTACTAATACTCCTCTGGGGGTTACTTTATTGCCCTCTAATTCTTATGTGACTAAACGGTTTCAATTCAGGCTCATCCAATCCAAATGTTCTTCCACTGAATAAATCTGTTTCATTTTGATTTCTACCTCAATATGCAGATTGTTTATGCCTATGTTCTTTGGCTACCACTGCTCCTGCCTCCCGTACATCCCCGTCTGTCTGATTTTAAGTGTTTTTATGCTGGCTCACCCTCTGGAACGGTCCTTTCGATGACACTGAAGTTGGCAGAAAAGCCTTCCTTAGCGATGGCGCTGTCGGTGTTGATTGTCAGTGCCAGGATGCCCGTGTAGGAGATGATCCTGCCCGGGGTGTTCTGCCCACAGTACCTCCCGATGTATGGACCGACTGGATGGGGAAAGCAAAAGGAGAGAAAAGCACAAACATTGTTACTTGGGTTAGACTTGGGTTAACTCAATATTTGTTTGTTTGCCACAGCCATGTCACACATGGGTTTAACTACCAGCCCCCGCCCTCCCAGGAGGTGTGAAAGCTAGTATGTCAGTGAGGTATGGCACCGGCTGCTTTTTTTTTTAACCTGACCTCATAAAGACGCTTGAGAAAAAGACTCCCGACATTCCATGCCTGCTTGCCTGTCCGACACAAAAAGAGCAAAGTGGAAGAGGGAGCTGTGGTGTGGGCAGGTCACGGTCTCTGTCTATTTGCTGGCTGTAAATTCCCCAGACTTCCCTTTTTTTTTCTTTCTTCAGACTTGAGGCGGACACAGCCGTGGTCGAGTGAGTTTTGTGAAGGAGACCAAACAAGTAAAAACCGAGCAGAGACATTGGGGAGCATTAAAAGGTAGAAAGCAATAAAAGCACGAGAGGGACATGTTCCACGGAGCAGACTGGAATAGGGAAGCAGGAGAAAATGGGAGGTGGAGGGTGAAGGAACGTCAGGGGGAGACAGAGAATCATGGGAATAAGAGTGATGGGGTAACGAGGGAGCTGGAGAGTAAGAGAGCACAATGACCTTTCCCTGTGTCTCTGATGTGTTCTATGATCCATGCACATTTGTGCGTGTGTGTTCAAGTTGGTGTGTAGGGACCTGCAGCTTATCTGTGATTAGTAATGCTGTGATCAGTGGCGAGTGACAGTCCTGCCTCCCTGTGGCCTCCTGCTATCCAAAACATACCCCCTTCCAGTCCAGCTCCTACATGAAAGGCAAAGGCCAGACCACAGGGACTTACAGGGCCAGGGGTGTGATGGCTCAAATTAATCTTCATAACCCAGGTGCCTGGTGCATGTGCGTGAGTATCTATGTGTGCTTTTAAAACCCGCAAAGGCTTGGGCTGAACAAAAAAATGCCATCTCCCGGATTATCTGCATGACTCCCCAGCGCTATGAAATTTTAAAGAACCATGATGTAAAGTCTGCGGCCTGCCTGCCTCTGCATTCCTCAGGGAAGAGGGACGAGGGAGTGGAGGTTCTTCTTCCACATCGACTGTCCAGCGAGGTGTGCTTTGAGAGGTGGAAAGACGGGGAGGTGCGATTCCCCCGGTGCTTCATGGGGGCCTGCGTTTGCCTGGACATTGCCCACCTCTGCACACCCTCCGACGGAGAGCATGCCTCCAGCCTTCCGTGCTAATGCACTATCGATCCGGCAGGCACAATGGGAACCGCCTGGCAAGAGCCGACACACTATTTTCCCCCCATGGCTTATTTTTATACAAGTCTGTCTGTCACATACAACAACACTTGAAGGGTGTGATGTCAGTATGCAGCGGTAGTGTCCAGCGTCTGCCATGAATAGACTCACTGTTGGACAAAAGACATTCTAGTCTTTTGTGCCATACTTTCAGCTGTAAGAACTGAGAAATCTCTACATTTTAACAAGTCAGAAGTAGCACAGGAAATGTTTCTTTTCCAGACCCCTGAGGTACTTTGCAAAAATCTGTATTAAAAGGTGATAATAATGTGACATATTCTCAGCTCACCAAGCCTTTGCGGGTCTCCTTAATCAACACAAATCCTGAAAATTAAACATCTCCCACCTCTGGGGGAGAACATACAAATGAGATATGGAAATACTTTGTGGAATCAAAGGTCAACTCTGCACAATCTATCAGAGACATGAGCTCAGGGAATACTGAACTTTAAGTAAACTCACTTGAAAAGGCGCCTTGATTTACACTTCAACCTTATCATTCGGAACGCCAGCGCAGAGAATACTGATGTGCACCAGGTTGAATGCTACTAGATAAAATGATTTCAATTTTCAGCCACTGATGGCTGAGAAAAGCTTTCATCTATTCTGCACCCCGCGTTGGAATAGCCAGGAGAAAAACTGAAAACTTCAAGAGGTGATTTCCCTCGCTGAGTTCAAAGCCTCATGTCGGGCCATGGAAGCATTGCTTTGAACACTGCTCGCCCTCTCTTGCTCTGTCTCACACCTGCTGATTTTTCAGATGGATTTAAGAATGCCATTTTATGGCAATATTTTGTTGTGTGTCTGAATTGACGTGAGTGTTGCAGCCTTTGCTCAACCCTGCGACCAGGAGATGTTGGCTCTTATCACAACCAAGCCGGTTCAGTTTAAATACAATACGCCCTTTTTTTCCTCACCTCCAAAGGAAATTCCTTTTAGAGTAATTTCCTGCAAGTTCCAATTGTTTTTTATTATGCATCAGGACCGGGAAACAGCGACTTAAATATCCCAACCTAGATTAGACCTTGAATTCCCAAATGTACAGACACTAACAAATCCTCCGGAAACAATTCAGCCTGTGACAGAAACAGGAAGTGTGGGCAAGAGCCCCTGTAATCAGGAAGTGTTTGACACTAAGCGATGACAAAACATTACGCTCATGACGGCGCTTGGACCCCTGCCAAGTCTGGTTAAGGTAGTTAGCCCACTGGCCCGGATAATGCCATCATATTCATAAAAAGCAGACAGATCTACACTGATTTTCACGAACCTGACAGAGAGAGTGAAAAGAACAGCAGGTAACAACAATATGCCTCCGGCTGAGAGGAGGCGTGTAAAACCTCCTTTTATACTTCTACAATCAACGTTCTCTATTCTCTATGATTTGCTAAAATGTAGCGCAAGTAGAAAAAAAATCTACCAATAAACCCAGCACTGTCAGTTACACAGTATGCAAACCATGTAAAGTTTGCTAACATTTGCTAACATTAGCCACCATAATAAGGCTGTAAGAGCAAAACCCATTAGTGTATTGATTTATGAGAGGGTGCATTTTGTTGCACTTGCTCACCTCCGGGGAAGCCATCCCAGATCTCCAGCCTGTCATAGCGGCAGAAAACACCAGCAGGAGGCGTCGGGTCCGGCTCCAGCTCGAAGCTTTCAAACTCCAGGATGATTTCGGACATCTTGGGGGCGAAGATCATGAATGTGCAGTCCAGGTTGTTGGGGTATTTCTCTGGGAAACCCGGTGATTTTATGACACCGCTGTTGGAGGTGAAGTTCCTGGAGCATTCGGGACCTGCAGGAAGGAATGAAACGAGATGGGAGGTGAGAAGATGAAAGAAGGACTGGGGATGATTCTTTTGAGTGTGTTGGTTAAGTGATCTGTTGCGAGTGGCTTTGTGTGGTGGGTATTGAGAAGCTCTGCCTCCCATCTGGTCTTTTGAATGGAGGACAGTTTATGGCCCATTGACGGGAGACCACCTTGATAGTTCTTCTATTCACTAGAGGCTATATCTAGGTCTTTCGACTCTCCTCTATGTGGTTTTGTGCCTTTTTTCATTCCCTTCTGGTCACAATCATCACACTCCGTCATCACTGTACATCTGCAACTCTTGCAACATCTGGATTGTGAGTGTAAACATTAGTGAAAGGCCTCAATCACCAGAATCGCAGGGCGATGAATAAATATCTTGATTCACTCTGCAAGAACCTGTCTCTCTCGCTCTCTGTCACACACACACACACACACACCCTCTCATCAGGACACGTCTGTGAAACATATGAGAGGTGCTCAGGCAAAATTACAGCGTCGGTGATGGAAGGCGAGGGCAATGACTGCGCATACATCAACGCACACTCGCACACTTAAACACACAATTTTACAGAAGAGAGAGTCAAAATATTTATTCACAGCTCCCTGGAGAGCTGCCTTTCAGCTGATGAGGAGCATTAACACATTTCCCATGTTAGCCACTTCTCAGAGCATCATGAGCACAAGATTATGATTTAAGAATGAGTGACGTGGGATAAAAAACTGATGCGAACAGCTGCAGGAATATGTTTAAGAGAGCGACAGAAAGAGACATGTTCAGTATGCTTGCTCTAGTGCTGGGCCAGATTGTTACCAAGCCGGCTTCACACAAACACACACACATACAACATCAGGGAAAAAAAAGAGGACTACTGTCATTCAGGGCAATTATTTGGAGCCATTAGTGGCAGAAATGTGCCCAGGATAATGTCATTTTCATGCTAGTCTGACAGCCAGCATGATGGGCGCAGATGGGGCCAATCGAAACCAAAATTGCAGTGAGTTATCACTAGATAGAGCCTCCGTGCTGCAGTCATTGTCGCTTAAATGAATGTGGCAAACTGCTTTTTCCCACTGTTCATCTTGCTGGGCCCCTAATTCAAGACCATCAAGCCCACTTCAGCCTGTCCACCGCGCCGGCGGAGTGAGTGAAGGGAGGGCTAGCCATGTTGATTTTTAAAGTTGAAAGCCACGGCGAGCTGCGTTCTGACTCTAAAGAGAGCTGACATTTAGTGTAGCAGCTAAAGTGCGGCTTTGGAGAACAGTGGGCACCATTAATTTCACAGCTTCCCCTCGTATTTACCTCCAGAAAATTGAGAGATTTTGTCGAGAGAGGGAGCGTCGCCCGGGATGAGAGGGTTGTGGGATGCTGCAATTCTGCGCTTTACCTCGCCATATTTGGGAGAAATCTCAGACAGTTTTGAGGTAAAAAAGTAAAAATGCAAGCCACTTCTTTGAAAAAGGCGCAAGTGAGTCCCTGAGTGCTCTAGACAGCTGCAACACCCAAAGTGCAATTCAGGTCAGTGTGTGGAATTTCCTGTGGATATTGGCTCAGAACTCCACTCTCCATCCATTTCATCAGCCTCCACCACGACCCTTATCTCAGCTCAGCAGTTGACCAGAACAGATTTGGTCATTGGAAATGGTTCACTCTGAAAACCAGGCAAAATCCAGGCACAAGACTGGCACTGAAAAGAGTACAGTGCTTGGACTGATGCAAGTTTGCATAATATTTTATCAGAATTAAGTCCAGCGTTTCAACTTGATGATATTTATTTAATAATTGCATTTGTAAAATGTTGGGTGCTTAAAAATATATAATAGTACGTTTTCCCTGTCTACTTTTAATATCTCACCATCACCATTAGGTATTCCTGTTTCTGTGTTCTGTCTGAGTGATCATGACTGGGGCCGAGCCAAGGACAAAGTCCCCTATTGTCAGCTTTTGTGTGACTGGCTACGTTTATAGCCCCTCAAGAAAAGGACAGACTGAAGACATCACAACAAAATAGAGTGGCTGCAGAAGACAGAGTGCTCTGGTTGGTCCCACCGGCGAGATAATCATCCAACAGATCTCTTTTATCTAGTGCCTGCACATGGGAGGGCTTCTGTCCCCGGCTCCCCTCGCTACACCCAGGATGCTTTGTGCTGATGTCTGCATGAGAGCCATTCAGTGATAGCAGTCACACATTTCTTCAGCAGTGCTCGTATGTACAGCGTGCGTGAACGCATGTGTTGACAAGGAGCTTCAGGAGACAAATATATCCCGGCCAAACGCTAACTCCCTGCTTCTTACTCTCAGTCTCCCCCTTGTTGTGTTGCTGCAGTTGTTGCTGTCTTTCCTGGCGGCTTTATTGATGGGGAAGAGGTTAAAATATGAAACAGAAAGGGTTTTGTAAATCTGAAAGGCTTGACTTGAGGTACGGCTGACAAGAATTACTTAGACTGCTTGATTTAATCTGAGACAGAACAGGAAGCTGGACCACAGTGCACCCAGTAGTCCGACCTTTGTTTAAAGTCTCCTTTTAAACAAACAGCTGAATTTACAACAGGAAGTTAGAAGAGAGAAAAAGAGGTAACCTTGAACACGCAAAATTTACCGGCAACCTCCAACCAGGCGTGCAAACATTTACTGCCGGCAGTAATGGATTCCTTTAACTCTCGTTTATACTGAGCCCTTCTCCTCCGGACTGGGGAGTAAACAAATGTCACTCTGACTCGCTCACTGAGTGATTGGAGTTTGTTTAACAGGACCAGCAAAATGATATTTAATGGAGATCTGATTTCAACTTTGCAAGTGTTAGACATCTATAATAAATATTAAACAAATATGGTTTCAACATTAAGGGAGCAGGGCGCTTTTCAACTGTTAGTCTCCCTGATGACTTGTCCTCTATGTCACTATTAAGTTGCTGCTTAAAGTGCTGAGAGCAGACCAGAGACTGGGTGTTAATCAGTAGAACAACATTGTGCCAAGGAACAGGCGTTAAATGTGTCAGCCTCTTGCTATTTTCATTTTTCAATCTGTCTCTCTCTCCCTTTTCACATATTCATTCTCTCTTTTCTTTCCATCTCTAACTCTCTCTCCTCGCTAAGGGTTATTAGTGACCGGAGCCATAGGAGCTGAAGGTGTTGTTTTTGGACTGCGAGGTAAATCACCACTGTTTATGTTCCATGCTGCTCTCTGGCTAATCATTAGCCCAGTTCACAACCCTGCACCCCCGCCATACCTCCCATCCCCTACCCTCCCCTCCCCCCCAGTCTGTCGTTATGCCACACTAACAGAGGGGTTAATCGTCGGTGGAGAATCAACTCTTTCAACACTAAATCAAACATTAACCTGGAGCCTGTGGAGTGTCAGTCATCTAAACAGATGGAAAGGCAGGTTTACATTTAACCTTACACACACACACCCTGAGGCACACACATACACTGCACTACTGACATGGTATTTAGTGCATTGACTGCGCCTGTGACGTCACTTCTCCCCCCACCCAGCGAGGGATGACACAGTGCTGATTGGATGGGGGGGGCAGGAGGGGAGTCACAGTCTCCCTCTGGCTCCTCTTAAAGAGATTTGTTGTCTTAGGTTTCCATGAGGGCCGTGTGTGTGTGTCTGTGTGTGTGTGTGTGTCTGATGACAGTACGTCTCCATGCCAGATGTGACCTATGCCATCAGGGCGTGCCGTCCATGAAAGCGGAACGTGCCCCCTATTAGGCCCCACCCAACACACGCACACACACCTTGAAAGTGTTTTCACAGGTGTGTGCTCAGAGTACAAGGCACCCGCATCACATGACAAACAGGGCTTTTCAGTGAAAAGGTGGTGTTTCTTAGTGGAAAGACGACCATAAAAGGCCTCCATGCAATAGACTTAATCATTCTGCTGAGTAATTGTGAGGAGACGCAGATGAGCTTGTGTTGTGTGTGTGTGTGTGTGTGTGTGTGGGAGGGAGGGTTGCTGCCAGTGGCACTATCTCTGCCTCCTCACCCACATCAATGGGCCCTCGGCTAGCGTTGATGTGGCTCTAAGCAAGCTGCAGAGCTGTTAAAAGAAAACATATGTTGGGCATGTGCGCATGTACGTATACTTAAGAGGACAGATCTTCCCAGAAACACTTGAGGATTTTAAGTGAGATACTATCAGAAGACACCTCATCTAAGTTTGCTCAACTTTTTGAGGCTGACATGGCTGATTTCTGTTCATACTGGCCTCTGTGGAGACATACACAAACACAACCATCTTGCTAATCTGCCCCCTTTAGCTCAAATATTCCTCCCTCCCCGACTTATCCCTCTTCTCCATCTCCTTCTCCCCCACCATCTCGCTCATCCCGTCTCTTGCCAGACTTCAGCCAGTGGAGCGCGCCTGCCAATTTGCAGGCTATAAAATAAATAGCCCATGCTAATTAAGATGGTTGGATGGGATTGAGGAGTGGAGAGGGGTAGAGGCTGAGCCGCAAAACAACCTGTTCTCTTCCAATTAGACACTTCGCGGGCTAGCGTTGATGAAAGCCAGGTCTACAAATGCCAGCATGTTGATGTTTGTGTGTGTGTGTGTGTATGTGTGTGTGTGTGTGTGTGTGTGTGTGTGTGTGTATTTAGATAGTTTATAGCTTAAGTGGGAAAACCTGCACATGTAAACATACTTGTATAAGTTGGCGTATGATCCCTAAAGGGAGCATGTGTTTACATATGCTTGCTTTGTGGATATATTTATCTTCCATGTGACCTTTGCTTGTATTGAACCCCAGATGAAAGGCAGTACCAGTCCCTGAGGTTGACTTCTAGTGATCTCCAGGCCTATCATCACAGTGATAAACAGCCTGCATTCTTTGCATTTTCCTTCATTGGCATGCACAAGTGCGAGCCTCCCATTCCTCCATCCGTTATCAGAGCATCTGTGTATCATCATTAACGTTACATGTGTTAGCCAACACAATGTTTTCCCAGCTAATACCCTGCTTGTTGATAAGCTGTACTAATCAGCTAGCTTTGAATTTCTCTCTCTCTCTCTGCTTGGTTCTCTCTCTCGCTCCAGCAAACAGGGCTGTTAATTGATCTCAGAGCCCTGTTCTTGGCGGCAGCCAGCGGCGCAGTAGTCAAAACAGGCTGTAGATTCAAAGCATTAAGAGGGTCTGGATCCACTAAGGAAGCAACGGCACACCCATGGTGCTCTTGTCCGCAGGGGGATGGCGCTAGGTGCAAAAACACCCAGGCGAAAAAAGTTCTGTCCTGGGTTTAATCTACAGCAACATCCCTGCAGCGCCTTTCTTCCAGCCCTGATTCCCCTTTGGATTCCAACCCCCCCCCCACAGATTCTAATCAGAGATAGCTCCAACTCTCTAGTCCTGACTCTCTACCTTCTATCCACACTGTCATCTGCATTTCTGGCTAGATCCGTATTTCCTCACATCTCAGCGCCCCACGAGTTTTCCCGGCAGTTCCATTTCTTATCGCCACTGGGCCCCTAACACGCCTCATTTATAATCAGTCCAGGCTAATAGATGAGACTGGGAAATACCAAGCTAATCATGGGAAGAATGTAGTAGATTTAACTGGCCTATTGAGGGGAACGAGGCAGCGTGTGCGGATGAGCTTGCGTATGTCGGGGCGGAGTGTCGCTTTGATCTCGTAAATGGACCCACACTTCACCAGCTGCCCTGCCGTGATGGTGACACGCACAAGCCCGGACACACAACACAAGCACAAACACACACACACACACACACACACACACTAGCCCAGATTAAAAGGAAGGAGGGACCTTGCAGGGCCATTCATCATGTCTCAGAGGTCACGGGGGGGCGTCCTATAGGCTGCTGTTAAGGTTAATTAATGAAAGTGGAGTCTGTAGCACCTGTCTGCCTACTAGTCACTCTCCAGATATGTGCTGTCCTCCTCCTCCGCCTTCCAGTCCAAACAAAGGAAGGCAGCCAACCAACAGGAAATTCTCCCTCTTGTTATGCTGTGTTCTGATAAGATAGACATCCCCTGAGGATATTCGTGGTTTATCATACCTGATTCCTGACTAAAATTACCCAGAGGTCTTATTTTTAGGTTTAACATTAAGGAAGGAACCCCAGACTGATAGGAAACCACTGCAGCACTCAGAAACAATAGGCTTGAATTCACTTTCTCCACAACCAGCTAGTGAGTGGTTATAATGGCAGGTTCACACCCTTGCTGTGGATTGCCATCTGACAATAAACCCAACACTCGAAACAACATTTGGTGAATCAATGCTTAGCAAATTATGCCCTTGCTTATTGTACAATCATTCACACCAGATAAAAACTGCTACAATTACAGAACATATGGGACTATGATTCATTGGTTCTGAATGGAGCATATTGCTCGCCATATTGCGATTGCATAATTTGATGCTCTGGTGCCTTGACTAAATCACAAACAAACCATGAAATTAGACGGAGAAGCTCTTTTTCGCCCCATTATCTGAATTATTCCTCCAGCTTTCAAACTATTGTACGTATTGTACTGTGTATGTGTGATAGTTTTTATTTTCCTAACATTAAACCAACAGCTGCTTTAATAAGTCAGGTCAGCCATTTACATTATCTGGAATGGCGTATGGTAAGAGGAGTGAAAGATCTTAAAATTAAAACAGTGGTGGAATAGAAGCTCACCTCACTACAATTCCATGACAAACAAATGGAATACTCCATCTGCTGAGGGTGATCGTGTCATATGATAGAAAGCTCCAGAACGGCTACTAAATGGACCTTGTGGTGAGGTTTGTCAGCCATTTTTTATTTTCAATATCCTTAACCAATCAATTTGAAACTAGCAGCAAAAAGGTTAATATGAAATGTGGACCTAAACCTGAGAGAGTATTAACATGAGCAATAGCTTGAGACCACCAATTATGTCTCCAGCTGAAATACAGCTGTGGTTGTGCATTTATATTTTCAATATCATATGTGACTTGACAGGTAATATTTCAAATAATTGGGAGAAAGTGAAGCTACAGCTGTGTTATAGGCCACCCACCTGTCTTAAAGATCTCATATCGGATGGAGAAACCCGCTCCGTGGGTCTCGTAGTCAGACACGAACTTGATGAAAAGCTGGTTTCCGGACGAGACGACCGGAGAGGGAGCGATCTTCCCGCAGTACTTCCCCACAAGCTGACCGCTCTCGTCCACGCCATCTCGCACCTCCACGTAGTCATACCTGAACAAGACAGGTGAAAGAGACGCGGTGTCAGTCAAACTGTGCTTTAGGAAACTTTATTTTTTCCTGCAGGTTTGGTTTTCATGTAATTCTGTAGTTACTCTGTTCCTGTCGAAGTAAATTGGATTTGTTACTATTTCCGCTCATGTTGTGCATGTATGAACACACACACAGATAAACACACATACATTCATACTCACAGGACCACATAAACACAGAGCAACACGGCATATTGTGCAGGTAATGTAGTGGAAATGAAACACTGTGTACTAATGAGGTCTCAGGTTAAAACTCAGAGAACAGGTGGGAAGGCTATGCTTTCATTATATCGACCTGGCACACACACACACACACACACACACACACTCAGAGCACACTGCAGAGGTTTTGTGCTCCCAGCAGCACTGAGGTCAGGTTTACGTAACTGCTTTGACTACTTCATCTGAACAGTTGTTTATCTCCTGGTTAACCCCGGCACAACTGTGTGTGTGTGTGTGTGTGTGTGTGTGTGTGTGTGTGTGTGTGTGTGTGTGTGTGTGAGTGTGTGCCTGTTGGCAAAAAGAGAATGGGAATTGAAAGTGTTAATATCTTGGCCTTTGGCCTAATCTGGTATATAGAAGGAGCAGGTGTTAAAGCTGTTAAACACACACTCAAACATCACATTCAAATGGAATTTCAGACCCACGGCTATTGGAGGGAGCAGCCTCTTAATGGAGTCAGCGCAGAGTTTAGGGGCAGAAGAGGAAAACAACTTTGAAATAGGTCTGGGAACAGGAGCCATGATGCACACACACACACACATACACACACACACACGCACAGAATATGGCATGTGAAACTTAAGCTGGTAGAGGAGAAATTAGAGTGACTGCCCAATGTGGGTGGTCTAAACAGCCTCTGGTTATCTGTGTATGTGTGTGTGTGTGTGTGTGTGTGTGTGGCACTTGTTAAGGGTTTACATTAAATGAACTGGAGTGGTTTTTACTCCACTGCCTGTGTGCGTGTGTGTGTTTGTATGATGGTTCAGATGACTTTTCCGTGCTGTGTTTTGACTGTGAGTGACGAGACGAGCGTTGCTCCAACGGCAGATTTCGGTTCAGGTTTCCACAGTTCCTAATTGCCCATAACGCCCTGTTCCCGCCAAGTTTTCAGCTTTGCGGGCCACTTAGCGAACATATTCCTTCTCAAACCCAGATGACCCACTGCAAAGGTCCTCAGTCTTCATCAGAGACCAGATGAAAAAAACGCAATTCACACACACGGTAAATACAGAACTGAATTCTGATGTATGTTAGTATAATGTGCAGCAGGTGTGCAGGCACTTTCACACACACACACACACACACACACACACACACACACACACACACACACACACACACACGCTCTTTCTGCCTCCTCCTCCCTCCCCTCCCTCAGAAAATATGTGCCTTCTGGGCAAAGGGGCCTATTTTCATAGTTTTGCTTGATTCCCAAATTACTGTCAAAACATCACGTCTCCTTAGCGATTCTGAATTCACTTAATGTGCAGGATTTCACACAAAAAGGCGATTTACACTTTGAATGATGGCTCGGGGTGGGCTAAATCCCTCAGGTGGGGCCTGACTTGTATCCACACGCACCCTTTGCCACCTTTTTCTACAAAAATGGTGCCTCAAATTTAAAGGAACATATTTGTGGAGCAGAAATCGAGTTACCGGAGGTGAGTTGGGAGAGGCGGGGAGGGCTGTCTACTGGGTTTTCATAAGCAGAATATTACAGCATGTGGTGGGTGTCAGCTAGTGAGAGGGAAGGAGAGAGAGTAACTAAATGTAGAGCTGGGCAGAAGTGGCACTCCCTCGAAAATTGGGTCCCCTGAGGAGGTGCGGTGGATGGATGAATTCACTTGTCTTTCTGCTCGGATGGAGTGATCTGAGGTGATATGGAGCTGTCAACATGCATCAAGCATCTCCTCTTCTTCTCCTTCTCCTTGTCCTCTTCAATTTTTTGTGTCTCAGGTTAAAGGTTTGCTACTTGAACAGAAAGCAGTTTTCTGTCTATCGAAACAGTATAGTCCCTGATAGGCAGCCCTCTGCTCTTGGAACCTCTTTTCAGGATCCACCCCATACAGGCATTAGAGTCTCATCAGAAACTTACTGGAAAGATCTGGTTCCCTCAACTTGAGTTCTTCATATATTTTGATATCCTTTAGGGGCCCGGTCCTCTCCTGTCTGCTGCTGGGTTAAATCCTTATTTTCTCTGCGCTGTGATTTCAGACCAGGTCTTCTTATTCTTCTCTCCTCACCGGGCCACCAGCTGTGGCAACAGCCCGGCTCAGCTTACACAAGTACCACTTTGTTTCAGCTACTTTATCAGCTGCAGCCCAGTAAAAAATACTAGTTTCACATGGTGTTTACAATGTTCCCCCCACCCCGCACACACTCCTTGCGGCTAAATGGCACTCATTATTCAGTTTAAAGGGCTCCCCTGAAGCAGGCATCAGGGTTTTTCCCTGTTGTAATGATGTCATCGCCTAGTTTAGTCACCAGAGAAAATATTTATGATGAAAGCATGTAAAGTCTAACCAAAACCACACAACTCATATTTCTTTTGCACTAAATTAAGTTATTGTCTTCTCAATGTTGTTTTTACTGAAAGGTAGACATATACACTGATAAACGAATCTTCTTAATTTCAACAGATGTTAACATTTTGGTTTAAGTCATGTGTTTTGGCCCGTAGGGAAGTATTCATCAACCTAAATTGAAAGAATATTCCAAAAAAATTTCTCCCACAAATGTTTGTGCAATCAATATGTCTGCTTAGAGGCTCTGTCCTCTTCTGATTCCTCTCCTTTCCTCTCCTCTTCATCTTTTGGTTCCCAGCTCACAACAGAGAGCATCAATCTTTCTGTGTTCCTGCTCTGTTCTATCAGCAGACTTATAATTCACCTCAGAGCCTCTGTCTCTGCAGCTATCTAACTGCCAAAAGCTGAGCATTGCCAGACACCTAAAAAATTGATGCTGAGATGCATCACCGAGATGAAGAAGGAGAGAAGAGCATGCTGCAGTACAGCTGAAGGGGCTGAGCAAGTGTTTGTGTGTGTGTGGTTTTGTTGTTTGTGTGTACGATCTATGTGCAGAGCATTATACATATTGTGTGCAGTATAGAACGTTTTTATGCATGCACAACCAATGTTTTCATTTCACCTGTCCCCACAAACTCCTCATTCACCATCCAAACAAGAGGAGAGCTCTTATTTTCGCTCTTATTTTCATTTTCTATTTCGACTCCTCATACACCAGAAAAGCTGTTTATTGCATTTTTACCCCGGCGCACCATCAGCTTGGATGGCCCTCATAAAGTAAGCACAGCGGGAGAGAGGATGCAGATGGAAGAGAGAATACGCCCTGGGGGTCCTCGCTGTGCTCTATGCGCGAGGAAAGGAAGACCTCCTCCTTGAAAATGTCTCTATTTGTGCCTAAATGACTGGTGTGTCGGCCAGAACTCCAGCGGTTCTGCGCCAGTGGGTCCACACGCTCCGCTCTGCTAACACAGATCCATCCAGGCCCTTATCATCTGGAAGACATTATGGGAAAACGCTTGGTGGGCCAGTTTGACGCCTCCGAAAGGCTCTCCTGTCTCCTGCCGTTTTAAATGTAGCTCTTATCAATTGGTCTGAACACCTGTGGGGGCTTGCTTCGAGGGTCCTTAGGGAAGACAGGAGACAGTTAACAACCTCTATCTCGGATCATAAAAGAAGAACATGAACATGACCTAGTTTCATTCCCCGGATGGTCCCAAAGTTTTGGGGGTTTGCCTCTCATCTACGTCCTCCTGACCTGCCAAGTTAAACTTAGATTCCGCTCCTCAAGGGCCTGTGCTGTGATTCTTTATGTTGTATCACTGCTGCTGTTGTTCTTCTTATTCCTCATGACAATACAATCAAGTTGAGCCATGCACCTATTTATCTGTCTAGTCTGTTTTGGGTCTGGGTGGGCCTGCCAGCACACCACAACACACACACAGACGTTTACACACACACACACACACACACACACCACCCACACACACACACACACACACACACACACACACAGTGAGCTGCCTACCACAGTGCTAATAGTGAAAACGGTTTGCCAATCCAGTGGGGAAATTAAAGGGAAAAAAGAGAGGGGTAGGCAGGCGAGGGGGGGTGAATGTAATTCTCAACGACCTTCGCTTCACCGACTCAAATGTATTAGCCTGCCTTCTTTCTTCAGGCACAGAGAGAAAGCAATCCGCTAGTGTCAAACAAGAACATTAGCCCTCCTTGCAAAGCCAAAGAGAAGGCGACAAACCACCGGCCTAACAATATAACAGTTATATTGCCTGAAGCTTTCCCATGGAAATAATCTGTCCTCCCTCTATAAATGTCCGCTTGATATGGTTCTACAAAAGCAATACAATCTGAGGCAGTAGAATAACGCTATGACAGACTGTGTAAGCCTCATACAATTGGTTAGATTTCTTAATCAGACCATTTATAAGCTCAAGCATGTGGTGGAAACCCCCAGAACAAGAGCTCTTTCTTTGCTATTACTGCCTTTGCTTAAGCTGTGTATGGAACAAATGCCCGGTGCTTTTCTCCGGCATTTCTTTTTCTGCGGCTGTCACACAGTAACTTGCTATTGCATGAAAACATGTCACCTATAACATGTCAAAACATCTCTGGGTAACACAAGTGGAAAGGCCTAAACAACGGACTTGGGACAGCTCTGTGAGGCTCAGGGGACTTAGCAGGAAAAAGGACTTTGTTGTCAGCTGTCAGAAAATTCCGGCCCGCAGACTTCGCGTGTTAACAAGTCCCGGCTAACAAACTGTCACTTGGGGCTCCAGAAAAACATCATTAACGTTTGTACAAGGGGCCGCAAGACAGGCTGATCTCCGACTTACTTTTTCCGAACCTGGAGGGGACATACCTCGCTAAAATAAAATGGTCTCTCTTTCTCCACTTTCCCTCCCATACAGCCTCCCTCGTGCATGTGACATTCATTAACCCGCACTAGAATAACAGGTTCCCTCGTTCCTTTGGCCCAGTCCGGCTGTAATGACCCCCACATCAGTTTGCCTGGACAGACGAGGAAGTACAAAAAAAACGGGTCTACGTCTTAATGTTCTCAGCTGAAAACATTAACCATAATTGACTTTCTAACGTTACGATTTTCATTGAAGGTCAAGATCTCATTGTTAAAACTTGACCATGGAGCTTGTAAAAATCTGGGGATTTTTTTAAACTATCATCCTCCCCACTGATGTGTCTCCACTTCTGAATCTGCAGAAAATTATTGCAGGAGTTGAAGGCCTCAGAACACGGCAACCCACCCAGCGGGATAAACCACCAACCAATCAGAGCTGATGGGTTCAGAAGTGGTTCTTTGACGGCGAGGGGAGAAGGGCATGATTGCTTTGCTCACCACCATGCTGCCACATGGATGAATGGAAGATATAAAAAAGACGGATGAAAAGATGGATTTTCCCCGCCCAGACAGCTCAGCTGCACCCGTCCAAGAGGCCTCTTTGGGTGTTACCCGCACACGGTTAGACTCAGCTCTGTCATATTTTTAGGCAACCTGGCTGTTTCTGGTTTTGTGGCGGCCTTGGCCACACGTTTGTAAAGCATATTTGCTTTCCTGAACAGCAATTATCATTAGCATTGATGGATTTAGTGTGCCTCCATCCATTAGCTTTCCTAATTACACTGTCGAGAAATCTGCTGTCGCCAACAATCAAATTAATGAATTTGGCTATTTAGACTCAATTATTGCATCCCCCTCCCTTTGCAACATGCACAATAATCCTTTATTCAGAAATATGAGCACAGACTGACAGAGGGAGAGTTCTGCCCCAAGGGGGGGGGGGGTTCCTTTCTGCTCAGCACAGAGCAGGCTCACACTACAGTGACCTAGACGGGGAGGTGGAGGGGTGGGCCACAAACTAGGAGGGGAAAATAGAACTGACCACAAAAGCTCCCACTGTTGGCAGGCCGTCTAAATCCCCTATGCTCACCTCACATGCAAGGCCAAATGCACTTTGAACTCTGGTGATGCTGAAATATGTTCAGCTGACTTGCCTTATATTCCCATGGGTAATTGTGACATGCCTAAAGGGCTGAAGCAGGGCTGTGCATTATTTTCAGTCATCCTGTTATGCACACTTTGACCTTTTTTCCCTTATTAATGGAAATATGACAAATAGGTCAAAATAACGTGATTATAGAAATGTGAATATAGGTCAGTTTAAACAAAAGACTTGCAGCCTGTTACTGAGTCATAATCTTAAATGGCCACAGCTGATTTGAAGATAAAATAATCAAAGGTCGATCAAAATACAATATATTTCTTAAAGGGGCTGATTGGTTTAAAACTTAATATTTAATGCTAATGCATCCAAATTGTGATTCCTGCTCTAAGAGGATAATGTTTTACAGTAAAGGCAGCCTTCTTGCTGAGCTCAGAAATGCTTCTGCTAATAGAAAGCAAAATAAAAAATGAGATGCTGATTATACCTCACATTAACTAATAACAAAACAATAAAAGGTGGTTGCACTGAAAATCTGATTTTCTCCTACATTTATGCATTATTGAATATTCTTATCAAATCGTAAAGGCTTGTTTGTAAAAAGTTCCATTTCAAAATGTATTTTAAATAAAAATGGAAAATCATGAGTCCTCAGCATGTATTAACATGCGAAGTGTGTCAATGCAGCATCTATCAATGTAGTATGAAACAAGCTACCATTTTAATAATAATAATAATGACGTGAGGGCGCTTTCAGTCAGTGAAAATCCATCAATCTGCAGCGCATTACTTATGAAGTTCAATATTATATGAAAGCTGTACATAATAGCTGCAGTTGTGAGCTGAAAAAATCCATCTAGCCACATTTTTGTTTCTACTGCACATGCTGTCATCATGAACACAGTGATAATGAGTAAGTACAATTAATTAGAAAACTGCCCATGGCAGAATGGAAATACACATTTAGCACTTTTTCCCTCCTAAGTGAGCTTCGGAAATGAAATAGCTTAGAATACAGCAGCGCTCCATATGCGCCTTAGTGTGCAGATATGAATATTCACACAGGAATGTATGCTTTGCAAATGAAGCAACCAACCCTTTGGGTAATTTTCTAAGAAACACTTCAGAGAAAGTAAAGCCAGAGTGTAGTCATGGCCTTTTTATACAGTAATTTTGACTTGGCGCTATTGTGTAATATGTCACTTACACCTCCTATCATGAAAAGGTTTAGCATGTTAACACAGCAGAGCCAGAAACTCTGTGATACAAGTTACAAAGGGTCAAAAAAAGAAAAGCAGGAAATTGATAGAAAAGTCTGAAAAATACAGGGAAAGAAAGCAAGCCAATAAGATAGAAAGGATGAAAAGGCCTGTGTGTTTTCTCAAAGAGGGCAGAGAGAAAGAGAGGGAGGGAAAGAGAAGCACTCCAGCCCATTTCTGGGGCCATTACAGGAGGGAATGGCTCCCATTTGTCCCACCTTGACATTTGAGAGGATCTCTGATTACACAGAAGAGAGGGGCAGGCAGAGGTGAGCGAAGAGAGTGTCCTCCACAGGGGTCTGTGGCACGGCTCAGATGATACGCCGTCGTTACAACAATGAGAAGTCAAGGGTAAAAATAACAGGGCACTGGGAGAAAGGTGGCGATGTAGCACAGCAGGGCCTAACGCATATACTGTCTTTTTTAAACGCACTGTCCCTGCCATGCTCTTGTCGCCTACTCACCCCGCCTCTAGGGCACCTACAGTGTCAGGACTGCTTCATCTCAACTTACTATATAATGAAGACCCATAAGCCTCAGCTTAGGCCTATTGTGACTAATTGATTGTAAACTCCAGAGAGAGTTAACTTTCAGAAAAAAACAGTATTACGACACTGTCGAGGGTCCAAGAACAGTATCCCATTTATTTTGAGTATGTCACAAAAAGGGGGTGCTTGTTAGGAGACAAAGTATTACTGGATATCCTGTTCATGAGCACATATGTAGGATGTACGTACATGACTGGGATCTGGCATGCTGGAACCATGTGACAAGAAGAAACACGAGGAAACACAACAACCTTGAGTTAGTGACCTACTGAACTTTACATGGAACTAAAATTAGCCAAGTGAACGCTGCATGACTTCACATTTCATGGGCTGATGACAGAAAACAGGAACAATATGCACTCCCTGAAATCGAGCGACATATACAAAGGCAATCATCTATCTGTTTCTGATGCTGTGAGAAGCAAGCAGGGCTTCCCGCCGGGTAATGAGCTGAGTGCACGAAGAACATGCCGCATTCACAGAAGGCAAGAGGAGCGGAGGAGGAGAGCGGAGGAGGAAGGGAAGGGAGGAGGGGAGTTGAGGCTGAGGTCAACCAGAGGTAAAGCTTTTGGGTGCTATTCAAAACCTTAATATACACAACGGGCAGGAAGAGAGAAAGAGTGTGGTGCGGCGGAATGATGGTGTTGGTGGTTTAAAAGGAAACAGACTGGTGAGGTAGATAGAGAAGGGGTGTGGAGGTATGTAAGTGGAGTGGTTGATAGGGGGACTAGTGCAAATAGATGATAAAGGTAGTTGGCAAACAGGTGCCAACGAGAATCCAGCAAAAGGTTCAGTGCTGTGACGCATGCTCTGTAACTATAAGGTTCTTTTACATGCGTGGCTCCGCATTGGTTAGGAAGCTCGAGGGCAATGATGGTAATAACTGCACTGGGAATTATTCAATTAAATGCCCCATCCGTCCCCCCTAGCATTCTCCCTCCTCTTTCTTTCCTCTGTCCCTTCTGCAGTCTGTGGAGGCGGCTGGAGGGTTGGGGGGGTCAGAGAGCAGTCTGGGCTGGGTGCTCCATGACCCGGTCATCTGGCTGGACATGACGCCACTTGGCTGGGGGCAGGGAAGACGGAGAACAAGCCCTAAGAGAGCATTGTAGAGGACTGGGATTGTCCCCTTGAGTGCATACAATACACACAAACAGCCATCAGCAACCACACCTGACCTTAAACCACACAGTAACCTTGAGACAAGACAACCTATTTCTGGTTCTTAACAGGAAGAGGAAATTGGATGGTGATCAAAATAAATAAGGGCAAAGCTTTAACAATAGGCACATATTTGCAAGCATGGACAGTTGTTGCCAGATTTCCTTTGAACGTGGTTTAGCCCTTGGACGCAATATCTAACGTTTAAACCCACATCCTTCATTTCATTCCGATGGCTGCATTGTTCTCACTGTGTGCAAAGAACTCAGATTTTCCAATGATGCAGCACTCTGAAAGCCAAATAGGCCGTGCTGTGAGGGCCACATGCCAAGCGGTGCATCTCTTCCACGGTGCTGGGCAGAAAGGCTGAATGCTTGGCATTACAGGGCCGATCTAAGTGCTGATGGCCAGCCAGCCCTTGCCAGTATTCAGAGGGCAAGGTGACTCTTCCTTCTTTTTACTGGCCCTACAGTCAAACTTTCCTGCCAACTTGGAGGCTGTCTGTCCAGTTGTTTCATTTCCCTCTGTGAAATCCTCTGGGAGATTGTGTAAGTATGCATGGGAGAGAGGGGCCTTCTTGTCACTTATCCCTGTGTAAGTAGGGGTCATCCTGGAAAGCCTGGACAGGCGCCAAAGGTAAGGCTACTAATCACACTTTTAGCAGAACCCTACTGTGATAATGCCGCAAAAGGTTGCTGTGAGGCTGAATTTACAGTCCTTTTGTACAATTACTGCCATCGAACAAAAGAAATAAAGGCGTGAGAAAAAAATTGCAGTGGTGGCTGCAATGAAAAAGAAAGACCACAACTAATGTTGCCAATTTAGTGAGAAGAGATCAAGCAAAGAGCAAACAAAGCGAGGGATTGTGAGTGGCTCTAACTCAATCAGAGAGCAGTGGGGTACCGCCCCATCAATCACTGTCTGCTTGCTGCCCCGGCCGAATCACGCCGATTTGAGTGGTGGAGAAACACCAGTGAGCCGACAGCCTGCTGTGCGCGAACACAGTGACCGAAAATGACCCCGGGGATCTGGGACTCAGACAAGAGGGTCCTTGGTTTACTTCCTACCTACCTACCCTCTTACCCACTGCAAACAAACTTTGCTTCACCCACAGCCCCTCTGGGGACTTGTTTGATTGTTTGGATAAAGAACCCTGTGGTTGCTGAGCCCCCCTCCCACCTGCCACCCCTTGAGGATCTGTAAGCACCGGGGCGTTAGGGCAACAAACAGGCCGCACAGGACCACGGCCACATCAATCAAAATCATGAGCCCCATTCAAGGTTGGACCACTGAACGAAACATGTCTGACAAGCATGGACACGCTGTATTAAAGTGTCCAGAACTCCCTCATCAATTCAACTAAACGGCCTCTTCTCTTTCCTTTCTCCTCTGGGACGGGTGAATAAGGAAGACATTGGGAGGTAGTGTTTCCAGTAATCCACCCCTGACTACTGCTCTGCCACCCACGTATCATGAACTCAAATTATTCATTCATTCACCCTCCCTATCACTTCTTGTTGTTTTCCATACAGCCTCATAAACTGAGAAATCAGCATTTGATGGAAAGAAAAAAAGGCGAGAGACGGAAACCTGTTGCTAATTATATTATATGAGGCAGAGAGGGGGAGACGGTACTTATTGCCAACTGTCCTTTGGAAACAGAAACGCATAATTGAATCATAGCCTCAGTGTTTAATGCTTTTTCATCGGCGCTGGAAGGAAAATGAGTATGAATTTTCTTACAGTCAATAGATGTGTGTCCAGATAGAGAGCTGAGATTACCAAATGTTGTCCTCTAATCATGAGTCTCTCCATACGGCTCCTTTCCTAGCAATCTGCTTCGGATAAAAAGTAAAAGAGCACACGACTGACATCTCTAAGCTGTGTGGGCCGCGTCTCCATTCCACAAGAAACTTCCATATAGGGAAGCTTGTATTGGTTTGGGGCTGGAAAGAAAGGAAGAAGCAGGGGAAAAAAATGAATTCACCAGCCGTGTGCCAGAAACAGCTTAGTGACACTCAATCTCTGGCATACACGAGCCGCTAACTCCCACATCGAGATGAAAAACAAAACAGGCAGACACGTGAGACTGTGTGATGCTTTTGTGCTGCCACAGATATGTGACCGAGGCTTTAAAATCCAGCGGGTTATTTATGAGCACGGGCCTTGTCTCGTCTTTCTCTCTTCCTCTCCCTCCTTCGTTCCTCCTTTTCCTACTCCTCCGCTGTGAAGTGGACCTCCCTCCCACTGTGAGGTAGAGTGGCTCGCCTCCCGGTTGTGGTCAGGTTGTGCATGAATCAAAGTGGTGACAGAGCAGCGGGGAGGATGGCAGATGCCACGGCCAGAAAGCTTTTCAATCAGGCTGCCCTTCCAAGGCTCGGCCAAGGTGAAACACTTCACCGGCGGATGAAAAAAAAGACCCTCAACCCCATGGTCACTCACACACACACACACACACACACACACACACACACACACACACACGTATTGCTTGCATGCAAGCACCGACCTACTTTAATCCTGCTCATTAGCCAGGGAGTAACCCTTTATGCTTAAAAGAGATGAAGAAGAGGCTCGAGAGTAATGAGAATGAAGGTCAACGGCTTTGTGATGCAACATCTCTGTCTGCTCTGCTGTCTTTTCTGCCCTCTGGTTAATTAACAAGGTGAACACTAAAATTTATCAGCGCTGCAGCTTTCTTTTTGCTTTGAATGGCTCACCTGCCTCATTAACGGTTACGTTTTGCAGGTATCAAATAGGATGGTGTATTGTAAATAGAAATTTAAGATGCAGAGTGCTTGTCTCTGGAAGTTTTACCATGCTGACAAAATAAGGTTTGGTATAATTGCTGTGAAGAGCAAACAAGACATATTCAAAGTGGATTGCTCTTTGATATGCTGCTGACAAGCTAGTTTTTCAAGGTACACTGTTTCAATGTAATTTTAGGTGTAATTTGATTTCCATTGTTATGAACTGTGGGAGTCTATTGCTGTGGAAAATACCAGGTGCATAATTTTAGCTGCTTTTGTCAAACCTGGTAGTTAAAAGAAGCGGCGTCGCCCTACGCACTCTTTATTTTGCTGTGCCTATTTTGCGGCGCCGCTTTGAACTCCACTCGCGCAGATGCTTCTCTGACATGCACTTTGAAAAGAAGCCCACATAGACAGCAGAAATGAATGTCCACTAACAGGCCATAAGTATCTCCAACAATCCTTGTCACTCCAAAACCCCGTCTCCTCAGCCCCGGAGGTCACAGCACTTCCCTTCTTTAAAAGCCTCCACCGCCACAGGCCAGTTAAGAAAAGGTTCCTGTTGCGCTGCAGCCTTATTTATTTTCCTCCATGACAACGGCTGATAAACCGTCACACAGCCCACTTCTCCTTATTTGCCCAGAGTTGCCTTGCAGAGGAGCGTGAGAGGGGAGCGGTGGGGGGAGAACAAACTGTTTTCAGAGCAAGTAAAGAGTTACTGCTCCTCACTCCCCAGCTGTGAAGCTCCACTGCTCTTTATCGTGAAGCTGCTGCATGCTATTCAGGTGGAAGGGTAACAAGGGAATTAGGGAAAATGGCCAAGTATGGATCTTTTCCCTAAAGCCCCTTCTGTCCTCCACTTCCTCACTTCCTAGAAACAGGTGGCGCTCTTTGTTGGGCACTATGAGCATATGAGTGAAGTTAGTGGGATTCCACATGACAAAGAAGAAGCCAACTATAGATCCAGGGTAGGGTATAATACCCTGCTCCCCCTTCCCAAGCTCCTGTTAGTCATCTCTGGAGTCCAGGCCTGGCCAGGAATGCCAGGAGGGGCAGGATGTCTATTGTAGGGGGTACACAGCAGAGAATGTTTGCCTTCCCAGCAGGCCAAGCAGCTCCACAGGGGCAGCTCAGTGGGAGATCGGAGTGGAAGGGGCAGAGGGACAGAGAAAGTAGACAATATCTACACTACAATTAAAAAGAGGAAAAGAGTGCTTTTCCAAGCTATGAGTTACAGGCACCTGAAGGCAGGGGGGCTCTTGCAGACTTTTGAAGCGTGGCGAGGCGGGAGGCTTTTGCCGACTTTCCCCTCGATCTCCCCCACAAAGGGCTGCTTTAGAAGGCATTCCTCAAATATCTCCGCTGCCTAGTACCACACTGCCATACATCTAATCTGAACCCTCCCACCATACACTGGAATTTCTGTGGGGTCCAGAAAAATACTGTCCAGACAGAGAGAAAAGCAAAGAAATGAGGGAGGGTTGAGGAGACAGTCTATTTCTCCCTCTGTTTTTAACCCTTCTCTCCTGCTCCTCCAAAACAAACAGTGCAGCCTTGACTGACTGGCTGACTGACTGGCTGCAAGGGATTTCAGTGTGCTGAAGAACTAACAGTTTTTTGGTCTGGTCAGCAAATCCGATGCCATCAATGATTCATAATGTTGTCAGGAATACATCGTATCTATAGAAAGTTGGTTCTCCTCTTCTAGTCAGCAGGAGTGGAGGGGATGGAGAGAACAGCCTCCAGCTCAGGATGAAAGATTCTCTACATCTTGTTTTGTTCAGTTGAAATTTTATCAGATTTCTAAACAAAACATCAGAACTATCATCCGTCTTACAAATTAAAGAAATTGCCTTTCAATCTGCCTTTACGTGAAACCTGTCTGTCACTTGTTTAGATTCAAATCCGCTGAAACCTCCATTTTCCCTTCAGAAAGCAGAGCTGCCACAGTCAGACTAGCCTGACAGCCCTTATCAGATCGCAGAGAAACAGAGAATGCATAGACAGGGAGGGAGCGGTGCAGAAGCATATCTATTTACTTCAGTTTTTCACTTGAGCTTAGCTTGCTCATTCAACTGATTTTCAGAGCTGAATTGACTTCAAATATTTGCCTTGATGCAGGCTGTGCCTTCGCCTCAAACTTCATTAGCTGCAAGAGCGGTGAGGGCGGCCCCTGAAACTCCACTCTGTGAAAGTCTACAACGGTGCGTGAAAGGTAAACACGTTCTGCATTCACAATCGCAGGGCTCACTTAGTCTCCTTATCTCTGTGATGAAGTGTTTTCCTCCTCCAGCTCTCAGGATACAGGCCTCTGCACTTCCCCAAACAAACCTGTCAAGGGTAGCGCACACGTGCAACAACACCACCGCGGCCAGGCTCCAGCTCAGTAAGGGCTGTTTTTCTTTTTACGAGCGCCACTTTGAGTGCTTCTTGTTTGGTTTGCTGATAACAGCCATGTTGGCGAACATGTGGTGCATGTGTGTTCCATTTACCCACTAATTAGATTGCAAGGCAGTGCACTGAAGCATGCATTGTAGCCCCCCTCAACCCCCTCCTCCTCCACCCACTCTGCCAGTCCATCAGATAAGGAAGCCATTCTGGCTCTCATCAGTTTCCATTATGTAAGGACTGATTTGGTGAGTGGAGTTGCGACAGAGAGTCTGATTGGTCCAACACAAATCACACCCAACTACTGTCTACAGATACATAAGTAACTGTCCCCTCCCCTATAATCGAGTTACCTATGACATGCCTTGTCAGCGATTAGCACAATAACCCACCCTCATGTTACACACAGTGCCATAATTTGAAATTAAAAAGGAACAAGGAATCCACAGAAGGGGGAATAATAAATTGTGAAGTGGAACTAAAGTCCCATGACAACCACTCCATTAAAAACATTAAAAATGAAACAGTATACCAAGTTAAAAATAGGACAACGCTGTAGGTCAGGTTGACCCCTTTCCGGTTCAATCTCTGCCTGGCCCACATGAATCGGAGACTTACTTAAGTTTCACAGCCGTCTGCTGGTGTCATTTCTTAGCTTATCCTCTAGACACGCGGTTTACAACCTCCTGACCGTACTATTGGTATTACACAGGCTGTGTGCTCCAAGCGTAATGAAAAAGCAAATAGGGTAGAGGCTGAAAGGAGAAAAAAAAAAAAAAAACAGCGAGGAGGAGGAGAGAGGGAGAGACGCTCACAGATGCAAACACATCACTACACAAACTTCATCTGCTAACAAATTTATGAACAGCCAATTAACTGCCAATCCACAATCTGCTTATTCGGTGGCTGCTAAAATGAAAGAGCAGGGCTAATTTGCAAATGATACATTGATGGATCGCTAAACTCAAAGCCCGCCCTTTTTTCAAGCTGGAAAAAAACGCCTTCCTTCAGCCTGCAGGAAGTGAATTCTCTTTACTGCGTGTGTTTAGACACAGGAAATTCATTCCTGACTAATTTGATTAGCACAAGCATTGTTACTGCTAACCCCCCTCTTCCTGTCCCTTCCTCTCTCTCTCTCTCTCTCTCTCTCTTTCAAACTGAGACTCTTGGACAGTTTAATGGTCCCTCTGGTGCTGAAATCAGACCCAAAAGAAGTGTCAAGGAGCATCAAGCCTTTAAAAGACAGCAGCATTCAGCCTGCCATAAATCTCTGACAGCAGTAAAAAACAAAAAGAAGGTTAAAGTGGGATTGAAATCCAGGATTAAAAAACCAAACCCCTGTAAACATATACAGCGGGCTTTGAGGGAGCACAAAAGAAGCATAGGGTCCAGATTTCGGGTGGAGCGGGGATACAGTAACAGGATCCAGCAAAGCCCTGTTCTCTCCCGAGCCCTGCAGCGTAAACAAACAGCTGAGACAGAGCGGGGACACACGCACAAAAACCACACACAATCACACACACAGGCAGGCAATCATAGCGAGGCAGTCTGCCCAGGCAAGGCACACCTCAGGGCACCCACACTGACACGGGCTCATCACATTACTGTCTGTCTCCGGTTTCATCGGCTTAAACCATCTATCAGACAACAGGTTAGCCGCTTAGCCTTTTGTTGGATGCGACAGCTCGCGGCTTACAAGTCAAATAAGGATCAGTAACTAACTGTCACTGAGAGATTCGCCTTAAAAGGGTAATTTCACCTAGAGAAGCAATTGAAACAAAAACAGATGAGTCAGACAATTTCACTCTTTTCCAACTGCGACATCAACAGAGTGAATGCCTAATTAAAGTAAGCTGAGAACCGTTCTTGGAATTTCTCACTTGTTTGGAGAGTAATGGGATTTTGAGAGGAAATATGAAAGTAAATGGCTTATTAAGATGGACATTTTTCTCTTGCAGTGTATAAAGTAACCACAGTTAATGGCCTCTGGTGAGGTTTTGGACCCATCGCTCTCCCTCAATGCCCTCTGCAAAAGTGCAGCAACTCAAATCAATATTACACCCCGGTGACTTCACCCCTCAAGGACGAGAGGAGGACATTCCAAAACCAAATGGCAGGGGTTAGAAATTCCTGCCGCCCTATGTAGTGCCTGAGCTGGATTTGCATCGACACGGTCTCAGCGGGCCTGCGGACACTAGATGGCGCAGTTTCATGTGCAATATGCATGAGGGAAAAGGAGGGAATGAGTGTCACACATACACACACCAGCGCTATTACACTCACAGGAACACACACATATACATGCTATCAAATATGAATAAACATAAATCTATAGCTGTGTGTGTGTGTGTGTGTGCGTGTGTTTGTTTATGTGAATACGCAGCCTCTCATAGCAGAGCGGTAACCAAAGGGAGGTCTAGGGGGCCAATGTCTTTGCAGGCTTTACACACTGTTTAATTCCACTGTTCATTCACCCAGTCTTACAGAATAAAAGCATACAGATTATTTCCATAGTGTATTCCCTCTAACCCGACTAACTGCAGACCAGACTGGGGGCCCAGGGACAAACTCAGATTGATGAGATGAGTTTTTTGGGGACCAAAGGCCCATCTGTTTGTCATAGACAGGCTCGCTGACTCGCGGAACACTCACTTGCACTCCCGGTCTTCCAGATCGAAGTGCGGGTTGAAGTTGATGAGGATCCGCTGGTGAGGACCGGGCGCAGATATCACCCACACGCATCTCTGAGAAGGGGGGTAAGACATGGGGTATCCGGGCGAGGTGAGGTAGTTGGCGGTTGAGATTCTGATGTTGCCTCCACATTTATCTGCAGAGGGGAGCGAAAAGAGTTGTTTACGGCTCGAAACAAAAGAAACTCGTGTTTCACACTTCGGACATTTAGCTGGTGTTCCCATCCACAGCAGCTTCCAGAGACACAACAGCTGGACTACACCTTCCTTAAGACTGGCTTACAGGACAGTCTAACACCATTATAATACAAACTCATATTTTATTCAGCTCCTATGATGAGGTGGGATCTATCTATCATTGCAGAGTTTAATTGGATCTAAGTATCAGTATTACTGGCTCTACTTTAGTATCTACTGTTATTATTATTATTATTATTATTATTAATAATTAATATTCCATGAAAGAAGTTTATGTGGAGCTCTAATGATATTTGATTCGATGCTGTGGCACAATGGAGTGATCTTAAGTCACGCTGAGGTGACGGAATAGTTCCTTATTTAAAAAAAAAGAAGAGAAGCAGCAGATCTGAGGCCAGTTTGGGTATAAGTGATCCAGATCAAAAGTCCGAATTGAGAACTTTCCGAAGAAGTTTTGTTTCGCTGGAACCAAAATGCACAGGGATCTACAACCTGTTCATTTTACGCTGTGATTTTAATTATTAGAAGAAATAACCCTTTGTTTCTCAGAGGCCCGCCGCTGCGACTCACATTTATCTACATTTGCGCTTTTATTCTTCCTTTTTTACTACAAATGCTTCCACCGGCTGCTGCTCTATAACTTTACATAAACCTCGTGAAAAAAAAAAAAGATTAAAACAGTGAAGAAAGCGAGCGAGGAATAAAAGCGCAAAGTAGAAAGGAAACTGACGCTGGAAGAACATGGGGAAGTTTGGGCTGACTTTCTGAACTTTATCACAGCTCACGTTTTCTAAACTGATTAAAATCACTCGATAAAGTGTTCTAAAAAAAAGAGCTTATTATAAATAAATATTATATATAATACTGAAATCATATGATAAGGATAATAATAGAATTAAAATGCCTTAAGAAAAAGTAACAAAAAAACTGATTACTACTCATTATCATACATTCTAAACAAAGGAATAACAGGAATAAAATAAATAAATAAAGGAGGAAATAATTAAAGAGGGCTAGGATCATCTCTATAAAGTCACTATTGAGCAATAATATATGAGTCTCTAGAAATGTGAGGGATTTTCTGAGGTGTTGGCACAATGGGCAGGTGAGAGCCTTGCGAGTTTGCCAAAAGATCAGCGGAGATCAGAGCGGGCTAATCTTTAAAAAAAATATTGGGATTAGTAGCTCTGCAGAGTACATAAAAGCTTTATTTATATAGATATCAGATGTCACGCTTACCGTTTTTGAAAGCCTTGACCACCAAAAGGATTCCCATGAACAGGATAAAGACTAATCCACAATGCATCCTTGTTTTCTCTCCACAAAAATAAAATTACGCATACAAAAAAGAAAACTCCGAAATTAAACTCCTCCAGCAGATTTTTTTTTTTTTAGGCAGGTGTTCTTCTCTCCTCCTCTTAACTCGACAAATAAAACAAAAGTGTCTTTTTTAGCGCAGTTGGAACTGATCTGAGAGCGGGCTCAGGTCGCTGGCATCCTGTCATTCAGCTCCTGTTTCCTCTCGCCTGTGCCGGCTGCGCTCCTCTCTCCAGCGCCGACCGTGCCATATCCTCTCCAAAGAAGCCAAAGCGCAAGATGTACACGAAGAACTGACCCACTCCTTTCTGCGTTCTTACTCCGTCAAACGATAAGGCAGCGGGTAATCCTCGGCTGTGGGGTGAGAAGAGATACACGGAGATGTGGTGAGCAGGTTAGGAACGCGCGCTGCGGCCGTGCGCTTTAGACATTTCCCAATGTGTCTGAACGCTGCTGCTGCTACAAACAGGACTATAAAGGCACGGGTACACCCCTTCCCCAAATTGTAACCACTTTGCTTCTATAGGCTCCGAGTGGGGACTCGGAGAGGTTGATGATTGGCTTGATTACAAATAGCCAACCTATGTGTGGAAAAGCTCTGTGTCTTTATATGTAAGCGGAGCTGCACACTCAGTCACAGAGCACCAGCAGTCCGTTAAGTGACATGACTCTCTCTCTCTCTCTCTCTCACCCCCCCCTTGCTTTCTTCCCCTCTCTCTTTTACTGGCTCACTCTCCCTCCCTCACCCGCTCTCTCTTCTCTTACAAAAAGGAGCCAGACATTAATGGAAGATGTAGTAACACAACAGGACTCCCTCCAGGAACATTTAAAAACATTATATCACCGATTATGATTATTGGTAGAAACATGCTACCATGCAACATCATTTTAACACGTATAAGTCTGGATTGTAAGGAATACTGTAGGAGTATTTCCTCTGGATGTGTCCTATCTGGGATTGGTCATTTTATGTGACATAAATCCTCTTTTGTGTCTTCCAATCCATCTGTCCCACAAAACACTGATCCGCCAGCTCAAATGGAAGCATATCTGTGCTGCAGTGCTTATTATAGGCCCCGTTCTTGCGGGAGCTAAATAATAGAAAGTGAGTTTTTTCTCTCTCTCTCAGTCCTTGTGGATTTATTTTATGCACCAGTAGCTATCCAGATGCGCCGATTGTTCAAGCCTGCCCCACAACAGTGACACCATTAAAGCCGCTCTCTGAAATTTAGGGGAAATCAATTAAAGCGTAAATTATAGTAGCCTCGAGTCGTTTACTCAAAGCTGCCCTTACTGGGTCACACCGCACAAAAAGGAACGGAGCAGGCGTGTATTCACCGGCACATGCAGTCCTGTACATCAGAATCCTGCATAAACGCAACGCAAGGCAATATATGAGTATGAAAAAATAGTTTTATTATGCATGTTGTATTGTGTATACCTTAAAACCAAAGAAATAAGGGATTATAAAACAATAGGATCATGTCAGCCAAATGTGTAAAATGTAAAGGGAAACCGTGGGAAATGGTGAGAAAGGATCATTTCGGTGGACTTTAATGCAGCAATATTTCTTTTACCCTCTTTCTATACCATAATAAACAATAAAAGCAGCTGCATTCACCTGCGTCTTGAGGACTCGCAACCCCGCATGCATCCAGCCCTCCTCTCTCCACTTCCAACATGCGTGGAGCAGAGAGTACGATCCGACAGGCTTCCTCCGATTCTGTTCAAATGACACCTGATCTTCTCCACAGCCTCACAAAACCAAGTCAAGTTATTTCCCCCACCCAACCCCCGCCCCCCCCTTTTTTTTTTACGTCGGGGGAGTACCACAGCGCAGTCCAGTTCGCTCCCGGGTCCCAACAGCGCAAAGACGCACAGCCCGATGCCCGGTGACTCGCTCTCCTCTCCGCGTACAGACTAATCTCCTCCCCGCTGATCCGCCCGGGTCTCTCTCCTTATCGCGCTCCCTTTCATTCAGTCTGTCACAAGTGAAATCCGGTGAGTGTTAGGGGGGAAACAGACAGTCCCAAAAATGTGAAAGGGATGGACAGAATAATGTGCAGAAACAGGAAAGTCCTTGTTGATCTGATAGAAGTTTCCCTCCCGTCCGTCTCTCCGTGCGCCACCGCTCTCGCCTCCTTCACTGATGCGAATGCAGAGGGTTTGAGTCCCTGCCAGCCCCACACGCCCCTTTACGAGGGATGAGTACGCGGGCGCGCGATTGTCCGCGTGCGTGCGTGTATTTGTGTGTGCGGCGCGGGGGGGTGGGGGTGGTGGGTCTCTGCAATGGAGATGCAGATTTCACCCAGATGCCTCTCTTTGTACCAGCCTTCAGGGGACGCATGAGAAAGTCACATTAGACATAATATGCAGCAACCCAGTGGCGTCTCTGCGCTTGTAAGCCATCTTGAATGAGTTCAATTTTTTATTTTGGATCACTGGCAGAAAGTCTTCCATAGCTGTCTCTGCCCTTATGAGAAACTATAGCACTTCTGTTATAACTTATATAAGGGTGAAAACATCACAGTGAATCAGTACGTCCCTCAGAGTACTGTAGGATTATTGAAGTGATATCATAGGAGGTAAAAGAATACACTGACACTACTGAACACCATACACACTACAAATCTCTATAGAAATATCAGAAGAATATCATAGAGGTACTATATGGGCTGATACGCTGTTTTTTTGCAGCCTATAGGGGCCTGAGGGACTCACTGAGCGTGCAGTGTTTGAACAAAGAATGTGTTCATTGTTGGTGTGTGGACAATCTGTCTGCCTGTCTCTCACACACTTCAGCCTGTATCACAAATACACACACTCTTCAATGGCAGCATATGTCATACTGACCATAACCTCGTCATTAGGTGTGAGACATGAATTACCAATCGGGGGTGGAGGAGTCAATAAACCATGTAAAAATAGGCAGAAACAAATACATACAATAAATGCCCCGGTGTAATGTTATTAACAATTCAAACAGGACTGATAACAATAAATGAAAACATTTGTTGGTATGTATTAACTGTTGAATGAGCACCGGAGATGACAGGGAAGGACTCTGGAGCCAGATTTTGGAGCTGAGAAACAGACCCTATCTAGGAAACAATTCCCCTTTGGAGCAGGAGTTCTCAGAGTTGTGGGAAATGCCATGAGACATTTTTGCTGTTAGATACAGCTGATTATAAAACTGGACAGCCCCTTGGAACTAACAGTGGAGAGAGCAAAACATCCATTCATATTCTCCTACATTGTGCAACTCCTCACCACTACAGGGAACTGAAACTAAAACTCAGCCTACTTCTCAAAAAGCTGAAAGTTCCTGACCCATCCGCTGTCACTGGGCCTTAAGGGTTAAGCCTGGCACACACAGGATGCTGGAGTTCTCTGCTGTTTTAGTTCAATTGACTGCAATAACTGGAGGCTTCCAGCTGCAGGTCTCTGCAGTTAGGAGCCTTCTGCCCTGTAGGGGGCATCAGAGCTGGTGAGCAGCTCAGAGAGAACCACCCATTGCTCCCCAGCCTCACCTTACTGTAATGCCTTTGAGATTACACAGCTGGGTTTACAAACAAGTGTGCTGATTAAAAGTTTTTGCAGACTTAATCACTATATTCAGTATGCATCTTAGTCAGACTTCCCATGCGTAAGCATTAATGGCTTTCTCTTATTCTTTTTTTGGTAGATGTGAAATACTATTTTTCATGTACTGTGTATTATAATCTGCTTGTTCTGCGAAATAACTAGCAAAGGATTCTGTTGCTCTCCAAGGAACGCAAGCAGCACAGTGTCAATTCAGGAGGTTGCAATGCTTTATGCACATAGCGTATTGAGATGTAGCCTTTTTGAAAAGTTTTGTGACACAAAAGAGCAAGATAAGCCCACAATCCCTGTGCACATTATTATTATATTATTCCTAGAGAGAGAGGGAGACAGAGGATCGAGTGGCTTTATTCCCACCCCAGCCTTGGTAATTCTGTCTTACTGATAACACAAATGTTAAAATGGTGCGGGGCATCTCTATCAAAGGCGGCACTAACTAGCCTTTCGTGTCTTCTGGATAACACAGGAACAATGGCTTAGAGTCGTTTCACAACGGTCCCTGCCTGTGCCGTATCTAAAATGAGGGGGGGATTGTAGAGGAACAATAAAAGAGCCATTTAAAGGATTTGCCTCTTCATATATATCCACACTAATCTTTAGTTCAGCCCTGATGAATAATTAGCTCCGGTACAAAAGCAGACATTTTATGGCTCCTGTGAGCAGTGGACTTGATTTCATTAGCCCGGCCTTTATTCACCAAAGTGAGTGAGTCAGAGTGAAATGTACAGGTTCAAACCATTTGGCACAAAGTCAGTGTGAGCGTTCCACAGTAGTTTCTGATTGAAAAGTCTGTCTTTGGAGTCATCTGCATCCACTTTTTGTGCTATTTTGGGTTAGAGGTTACAGACAGATGACACATTGAAGGAAAAACCTGAATATATGATTCCATAAAGGCTCGCCGAATTGCTTGATGAGTGAATATGTTAAGATCTTCACAGTCAGAGCTCTGAACTGAACACCTTGTTAGACCATGTTATCTCTCAGAAGAATGGTGTCCTTCCCTCCACTACAGTTCGAGAGACTTGTAGAATCTGTGCTCTGGAGCACTGAAGCCGTTTTGGAGGCTTGTAGAGGCCCAGCACCTTTCGTTAGACAAGCCCTGAATTACTGCAACTTTCTTCTTTCATCCAATTGCCTAAATTGGAACTGAATGTTTCAAAAATCCTCACCTTCGACAATATTTGCATATGGCAGCTACAGTATGCTGAAAGTTGATGGACAGATCACGGTTATGGCAAATAAAATATGGGTGGGGTATGGCAACTAGAATGACTTACAGTTGATAAAAATGAAAATATTAATTATACGTCTGTGATGGGACACAATCTCTGGTCTCCTACATCAAAGTCAGAAAAGTAAGATAACACTACACGTCCATTCACCACCCAACCTCCCCACCCTTATTTTCATCTTGCTACATAAACGCCACATTCCTTCTTGTATTGGAGCTGAATATCGGCACCGATACGGGCGTAATTCTGAGGGATACTGGACTGTATTGATACACTTTATGTCGGTTTTGTCCCCCACCTGTATGTAGAAGCTACCATTAAAATCTTTGGGGAAACTCCAGTAAGGATATCAATTGTGAATATTAAGTTGTTCTGCATCACAAATCACTATCACTGTAATCTATTAAGTAAGTAAGATTTAACAAGAAATTTTGGCGTCCATGAAGAAACCTCTGTTGTTTAGTGCAGTTAAATCGGACAGTGGTTCCATTTCCCTTATGGTACCCTTCGCTTGGAATTACTTCTGGAGCAGTTTGTTTGTGGTAGGAACATAACCTGACCTCGATCAGACCCAGCTACAAAGCATACTGTGCAAGTCTGAGCTGAACATCTGGATAGACATGAGAGGAATCAACAGTTGCTAGCAGGTACCCGAATCAATCAAGGTATGACTTAGACTAGCAATGAAACACGTTGCCCTCTTGATATTTGGACTGATAGGACCCTCTACCTAACCTTCCTGTGTTTACTTTTTTGCTTCCACCCAAGACACATTTAATCAATATGAAGAGTGAATGTTCTCACAGGGCTTTTAGCGATGCATTTTGGTTCACTTGAAATTTTTTCTGTGTGAAATGTGAAATGTTTACCAACTCAACTACTGATTCAGACCAGAGCAAACAATCTATAGGTCTGAAAACGCCCTGAGGCTATACCGGACAACTGACCTGATATACTAGTTGCCCTTACAGACTTATAATGCACCCAAAACAGTACTCAAATCAAATCAGCTTGAAGTCTCTGGAGAATACCCTAGGCCACCCATTCAGAGATTTTTTTTTCCGATTGCAGCTGCACAGCAAGGCCTGATATTTTCGGCCCTGCTGCCCCAAATGATAGGGTGCAGGATGCCAGTCCTGATGTCATATCATCCAACGTTTGTTGCACTGATCTCAGTCAGACACTGAGGCTTGCTTGCTGCTGTCACATGGACCATTTAATCCCTTGGATTTATGCACTAAAAACCCCAACCTTTGATATGAGCTACACCATATCCATCTTGGCAGTATCCTCTGTAGAAACAAGTACTCTGACTGTCACAGAGTGCATCAGGGACCTCACTGCGGCACATACTCTGGACTTTTAAGTTAGGTATGAGATGACAGATATGGTATTTCCTCCACCAGCAGGAATATTTAAATGCATGTTCCTGTTCCACTGCATTACAAAGTGGATTAGAGGTGCAGATCATGAACTTTTTAAAAGACCTTGTTACCTACTAATCATACTGTGTTCCAGTTTCTCCTCCATGACAACCGCAGTAAAAGACAGCTACAAGCTGAAGGGTTATTGTGCACATGAATAGGGGGTTATATAGCTCTCACTGTATAGATGCTGCTGTAACTGTTTCACAATTTCTGCAGCTGTTGATTATTACCAGCCGAAGAATGTTTCACGCACTCTTGAACACACCTTCAAACTTCGCCAGTGTGTCGTAATCGAGGGTTTTTTGTCCACAGGAATGTGGAATGCACATGTGCGTGTTTGTGTGAAACAGGAGGTGGGGAAACAGGGAACGAGAGAGGTGAATGGATTCGAAAACAAAGAGGAGGGGAACAAACAGAAGACAAAGTAAGCTGGCTCTCTTACGTGCACTTTCTGGGGCTCTGGTTGCAGACATAGGAAACAGAGGAGACCCTGAAAAATTCCTGCACCGCTGACTCTTGAGCGGTGGGGAGGGCGGTGGTGGGAGCGGGGTTCAGTCAGATCAAGGTCTGGAGTAATTGCTACAAAGGCAGTGTTTCTCCTCCGAGGCGTTTGGAGCGAGGTGAAACTAAGTGTGAATGGAATTAGCAGAGGGCTGAATAAAGCGCTTCTGAAGTTTAGAGACATTATGGTAATAGAGAAAGTACAACGAACCTGAAACGTTTTCAGGGATATTCCTCATTCAAACAGGAAACACAGAGGGTGGGGTGGGGTAGAAGGAATAGAACAAAAACATAAAGAAATGGCTTCATTAGAAGTAGAAACATTTACAGTGACATTTAGTGAAGCACGGATGTATGAATAAATATGCATAATGTTGCCGGGAAGCATCGAGAGCTTCTCAGGGGCAGAAGGAGGGTGAGAGTGATGGCTCCTGAATTAATGATGAGGGAGCCTACTGTCTGTCTCTGGGCGTGCATGTGGGTCTGCATGAGTGTCTGCACATGTGACAGCATTCAACTGCAAATGGGTGTGGGTGTGTGTGTGTGTGTGAACTTGGGGCACACACGCACACATATCGAACTTGCAGCACCCCAATTTCACATCATCACTGATGGAAATTATCCTCGATACCTAATCAAGCGAACACTTTTTGGAGACACACAGATTCGCGATTGTGTCTGATGCTTAATTACATTTCTGGAAAGCCAGGGAGCAAACCGCCTGGCAAATTCCAATTTTTGGTGTAGATATGTTTTTTTTTTTTTTTCTTCGGATGGGTTAATTTTCTATTCTCCACTTGGTTTTTTTCCCCCAGTTCGGAGGCTGAGATGATGAATATTGTGCTGCTCATCATCAAACGCACAGGGAGAAGCCCCCGAGATCAGGGCAATGGAGGGGAGGGAGAGGGAACTGTCAGGGAGAAATGCTATGTAGGTCAATGAAGAATTGCACTGGGATATTGCCTCCTCAGCTCACAGTCTGGGAAGCTGATTTGATTTCCGGTGAATCCATCCGACTTGAATTATGAGAGATTACCCTCCCTAAAATCACCTTGGTGACTGCAGTAGAAACCCTCTGCTCTCAGGGGGATCTATACGTAGCAATCTATACAGTATATTGGCTAATATATACACTTAAAGTCCATCCAAGTTTTTCAAATAAACCTTAGTCATATAGTTTCTATATTAAGGTGTGCCCTTCAGATATAAACTGGCATGTAGTGGGGAGGGAACTATCCTTCACTTCCACACTTTTGGGGCTGACATCCTACTGTGTGCATAATAAATAGCAAATCAACAGAGCAACCTCATCACCAGACAGGAGCGTGATATTGGACGATTTTCCAAAACCCCAACATCTCATTCTAAGGGACGAAAAACACAGTTTCTATGTTTAGGTGATTATACACTAATGAAAATTATATTCCATTTCTGCAATTAGATCCTTTCTAAATGTTACACAATGGACCTTTAATGCCAACATTTAGTTTTTCTGCAATATCTAATATCTAATAACTAATTTATGGCCAAGGTTAGGGAAAGGTTGTAGTTATGTATTTAAAAAAAGTACATCTGTGAGGAAACACAAACTTTCAAATTATGCACTACAGGCCCAACAGCCAGCCCCACAGCCCTACATCATTTCTTGATGATTCTCTGTGTAAGGGAAACACTACTTCCTGTAAATCATGAGGTGTATATACTTTATGTATACAATATAAATGTAATTCCTTAAAGATACTGGGCTGGTAAGAGATAACCTTGTGCAGAAGAACAATGGTGAGTTCAAGGGGTAAGTCGACCTGGGTGTCCACATCAAAAGGGAGAACATGAACAGTCTGCATACAGTGAAACTAGAAAGCTCAGAGTTAAACCGGGGGCCTTGATCAGTCATTATACAGTATATACTGGTCTCAACATATAAACTGTGGAAGAGTTGTGTGATTTCAACAGCTGTCTGGGGAGATTACGCTACATTAAGCATGCCAGAAAAAAGCCTGAAAACATGACGCACACTGTTTGTGCAAGTCTCGCAGTCTGTGTGGATTCTTACATTGGATAAAACAGAAGTACATCTGTTTCTTTTCTGTACATTCATTCAAGGGAGACTGGAAAATTTAGACAATGAGAGGAAGAAAGAAAGAAAAAACAACAATATAAACAGTTATCAGCCTAAATGTCACCTTTATAATATTATGCATGAAAAAAGTACTCATGAATTATTCTCTTTGAATTGTTTTTAATCCTCTTCTGCTTTGAACCCAAATGAACACCTACCAAGGGTGAAACTTTTTTCAAAATTGTCTCATGAACATGCCATGTAGCTAATAAAGGCTTTTTATTATGACTTTCACCCTGCTCCTGTTAAGAAATCATATAACATGACACCGTTAAACTGCAAATTCTTAACCTCAGAGGTCTTGGGTGAGGGTGGAGGAGGTGGAATATAATGAGCCATTGTTCATCTTGTTAACCAACGCTCCATGCTGTTTATGTAGCTTGTATTTCTCTCGCTTTCTGTGGAGGGAGAAGTTTCCTTCTCAGTTAGTGTTGATGGGCAAATTTAGATGGATTTTCACATAAAAATCTAGAGCAGCTTTATTGGAACTGATAACAGTGTAATGACTGTTTCCTGGGTAAAATAAAAAACATTGATAGGTGAAACGAAGCCCCTCCCTTCCACATTCTTTGTTCAGTTAGTAATTGCCACAACAGGTGGTAAACCTAGCTGCCCCTCTGGCCCTCAAACCTCACAGGGGGATTAAAGACACAACAGGGTTCGAAATGGAGCCTGAAACAGCAGCACAGTAAGCACAAAGTGCAGTGTCCTAGTAATTAAGTAGAGGAAATCCCAACAATGGCGGCCCGGCCTGTGATGGTAAAGATTAGCTGAAACAGTGAGATGGGCTACTGAGGAACACGAGACGCTGGCCTTTGTACATGAGTGTGTGTTGCTGGAGGGGTGGGAGGTGGCTTATCAGTCTCACCGTGTGAGCTTGTGTGAGTGGACATGGAGCACTCATACAGTGTGTGTGCTGTCACGCTTTATTTTTCATGTGGCTATTTTAACATATTGGTGTGAGTCCTTTGTATTTCTGTCTTTGTCACAAGGTCTGGTGACACTGCGTCATGTGAGAGGACTGGTCATCTAGTCTTGGATCATTTAGACTGGCAGGAAGTGACAGAAGACAGGATGAGACATGAGAAAAAAAGCTGACATCTGATTCAGACCTAACATTGACAGGAAGTGGTAGTTTGCAGAACAGCTGAGGGGATTTTCACATAAAATGAAGGCTATTTGTGGTGCAGAGGACCATGTGACACAAACATATTGACACCCATGTTAAATGCACTAGTATTTTTAATGCAGCACAAAGGTAAGAAATTTAAATGCCACAAAAATGCAATCAGAGTAAGGGACTGACCCGTCAATAAGACCGAAATTCCCCCAGCAGCAAACCGATGCACGACATTTCACATCACATGCTGCTCAGGATATATCACCATCCTCCGGCTGTGCATGGGCAATACCTCTTGAAATTAATTTCTCTAAATGAATCTGGCTTTCACCCTAAAAAGCTAATAGGCTCTCCAGTCTCCTCAGCACAACTAAATGGGATTTTAAAAGGTGTAGCAACAGTGAGGAATATATATTCCACTCAGCAGACTGGTAATTACATTTAACAAAGAAACTCACCTGCTGGCTGGGACATATTTTTTTAAAAATGCCCATGATGTCCTTCTCTGGCTTCAGCAGGTCTTCTAAGTTCAGAGATGCAGTTTTTGTTTTCAGTGCCACCCGAGTAGTCAAAAGGTCTCAGCCCAATGACAGCCTAAATCCAACATGCCTTGTTGCCAGACTCGATGATGAATGATGCACCAGAATCGGTCCCAGTAGACTGGTCTGATTCCATGTGCCAGCGCTGGCCCAAAGCTGACTTCAGAGCAGCAACAATATTTGGAGGTGAAACTCAGCTGTCTTCACAGTGGCAGAGGACAATGGAGGAAGAAGTACTTTACTGAAGTAACATTATCAATACAACAATGTAAGAATACTCCATTACAAGTAGAAATGCATCTTAATTAACTAAAAGTTACAGTATCAAAGTAAAAGTACTAGTTTTGTGCCTGTGACTGATACATACTGATAAACTGATATTTGACATTGTAAGATTGTTTCAACTATTTTACATGCAGTTATCTAGTTTAGTCCAGTGGTTCCCAACCTAGGAGTTGGGCCCCTCCAAAGAGTCACAGTAAATCATGACATAAGAGGGAAGATGAAAAAACAAAGATGTGACACAAAAATCTGTTTTCTGTTGTCTGAAAATATTTTTTGCTTTTAATGTGAATTTTTGTTGTGGATCACATTATAGCTCTGTGGGCCTTGGGCAGTTATTCAAATAAAAACCATGTGAGAAGTTTAGAGTGGAAATCACTTTTTGGTAGAAGTGCTAACAACTCATAGACTTCTGAAATGTGACAAGGAGCCCACATTACAAACTGCAAAAAGGCTGGAAACCACTGGTTTAATCCAAAACAACGTGGTGTATTTTATAAGCGTATCATATTTTTCTTTCTGTAAAATCTTATTCTGAAGAGTAACTACAGCTGTCTGAAATATTGTACTTTTTACTACGCAACATTTATCTGTCTGAACTGTAGTGGGTCAATGTATTTAGTTACCTTCTGCTACTAGTGGAGGGAGAGTATTTCTTCATCATATTCCTACAAGCTTATTTCTGTCACATCCAAATTCTCAATTTTCTGACAGGGCAGTTATTGGAAGATGTTTCAAGTTACAACTTGACACAAATCCAAAAGTAAGCAGGGTAACTGGGTTAGCACCACGTTGGGCCATTTATCTATTTTGCTCTGCAGAGGAAATATTAGACCACAGCTTATAAATCTGGATTCATACTTGACACTAACTTTTAACAACAGTCCTGCCATAGCTGCCTATGGCATAGGCGTGATTTATAGTTCAGCGCTGGATTTTACATATTGATATCACCACTGCGTCACTAAATGGATATATCATACATCATCAGGCTGTATTGTTCTTAAATCATATTCCCAACAGTAACTGTTGATTGTGAGTGGGGGTTACGGTCAGTCGAAGGTTTGCAGTGGAGATGGCTTTGCTAGATGAGGAGATGATAACAGAGCTACTTTTCAAGTTGCTTCATGTTGTGTTCACTCTCAACAATCTCTACTGGCATCAGAATATATACCATAAAACTTCCCTTAAAAGCAGGGACCCAAATAAACACAGGTCCCCTTTACCAGCGTGGCTGCACGTTTTTACAAATAAAAGCAATTTTACAGAAACCATGAGCACCAAAGTATCAAATAATGTTATTCATTTCTATAAAAGTAATATTGATACTGGTTTAAATAAACAACCTGATTGCATTTCCCATTAATGCAAGAGTTTAGTGCAAAAGGAATGAAAGGCGTGTCCCATACAGATGCCTGTTCCAATTAAAAGCAGGTAGAGTTCGGGTTCAAACAAAAGCCTGGGCTGTTAATTGAAGTTTTACAACACACTAAATGTACAGTGTACAGGATAAAATTCTAGTTCAACTTTGGCCTACAGTACTTTCCGTAGACATTTAAAGTGTGTGTGATTTTGCTTTCCTTTGGTTTAGATAATCTGGCTAAACCGCTGGCTTGTTTACAACCTATTATGTTTCTAGCCCTTTCTGACTATTGCAGTAAATGTTGTTCCATACTCCAGCACTAGAGCGGATGAGTACCATGTCATCATAACTGATATAAACTATGAAAATAAGACTGCATTTGTAATAAACCATAATTATCCTTTAAGGAAAGAGCCTATCTGAACCACGGGCTCACATATATATCATTGTACCTACGGCTGATGTGTGCAGTACTTTAAGGCTTCACCTCTCATTCCTGCCAATTCACGGTGACCCCTGAAGTCCTTTCCCTCCTCTCTGTCAATATCTGGAGTTGTTATCCTGACTGCAAAGTGCCGCCATCACTGCAGGAACAAACTAACTCCATTTCACCATGTCAGAGTGCAGCCCTCAGAGAAACCAACCTGTCCACTGAGACAAATAGAGACAGACAGCAAGAGAAAGAGATGCAGCGGGAAGGAGACTCTGAGGAGGAGGAGGAGGAGGAGTAGGAGACAGGCATAGACAAATAGCGGCAGGGCGAGAAAGAGAAAGGGACAGAAATATTTGGAGTCAGATGCAGAGAAAGGGACTGTGAGTGAGAAATGTATATATATCAAGTAGAGAAATGAAATTGGATGTAGAGAGATAGATGGAGGGATAAATTGTGCTCAGCAAAGACAGAGAAATAGAAAGAGTGGGACAGAGAAACAGAGAGATTTGGAGTTGAATGCAGACAGAAAAGGGAGGGAGAGAGAAATGGAGGTTGACAGGGAGAGAGAAAAATGTAATTGGATGCAGACAGAGAAACAGAGCAGGGGACTCAAGTATCAGAGGAGTCGACTGTAATCACATCTTTGAATACTATCAAAGAAGGGCATTAAACAAAATGACGCTGCAGAATATTCAGTGCTGTATATCGTACCAGTAAAATATATGAAAGGATGGTAATATTCTATATTTTCCTTATTATCAACAATCCCATCACAAGAAAAGACAAAAAACAACAATGCATGTATCCTACTAACAAGTACTGTGTGCATATCCAAAGCCTTATATACCTCATACGTCTGTGCCATAGGGCTCCAATGTTTTAAAGACACATCAGTGAGCCACACTGTTCCTTCATTACTGTGAACACACACACTGTAGTTTATTTTGACTCAGTCCCACATACACCATCCTGCTGCTCCAAATACTCACTAGAGCACCAAATGTATGTTAATCCGCAGCTGAAAATAGTCCCAGACAATACTATGCACTATTTCCTCTTGTTTCAGTAACGTTTGCTAAAAGCTAAAGTCACCAGCTGCTGAAAATGGCCTTTTCTAAATAAAACTGTTTATATAGACAGGGTAGGGAAACTGGAAATTTATATAGTGCTAATCTGCAACAGCACATACATTGTGAAAGAAACGTTATGATGCCTGAATAATGGTTTATAATCAACATTATGAATATGAAGAAATGTTTTCTTATGAACGCAATGTCACAAAATGTTCATACTGACGATATGTGCAAAACTTGACAGACAACACTCAAGTATGATTTGTGTTTTTATAATTATATTAGGCACTCAAAGCACTTGGTTATGGTTAGAGAAAGAGTAAAAAAAAATTAAACACCAACTTGAAGCACGACACAAGACTTGTGTAAGCGATGTTTCCCTATGCTCTAACCAAAGTGCTTTCACTTCCTAAACCTAACTGCATGCAAGTGCTAGGATCCTTTGTTTTGTACGTCCACCATCCACCCTGACCATCTCCCTGTGCCTGTACTCTGGTACAACAATGTAACACCTTGACTGAAAAACTGTTGCCAGTGAATACTTTTACAGGAAGCATTTTTCAAAAAATAAATCGGGAAAACAAATTAGTAGTATATAAACTTCCTTTCAAGGAGACAGATTTGGGCAGGGAAGTGTAGCTGGTAATAATGATAATTATTGTAATAATTCTGATAATACAGAATAATGCCTTGATCTTTAACAATAAAAACTAAATAGGGGAGGAAATAATCCAAATTAAAAGCTGTCTTGTTGAAGTGGAGAGCAGAATATTAAATTATAGTAATAAAATATTTGCCTCAAATATGTAAAAAAAAAAAAAAAAAAAAAGTAACAAATAACTACACTGAACTTAAAGCATACTAATAATGGACAGCATGAGTAGTTTGTTTCAGCAGGAAGAAGTGGAGAATCAGAATCAGAAGTATTGGCCAGGTATGTGCTGGTTTTTACGTTGCTCTCAATTGCTCTCAACAAAATAGAAATAAACTACTATGTACAGTTACATACATTACATACATATATAAACAAACAAAAACAATAACATTTGTAGACAGTAAACAACAGTGCAATGGTGCAGAGTGCAGAGGATGCTGAAATAAATATTTATGTGCAGGTTTCTTCATGGTTTATTTATTATTTCAGTACGTTTCATTGTTACTGCCATGTTCATATAGTACGTATATATAGAGAGAAAGAGGGCGAGGGAGGCAGACAAACACAGAGAGAAGAAGACAGCCAGAAACTTCAGCTTCCACAGATTTAGCAGCTTTTTAAACAGAGGAGACTGTTATCAAAAAGAAAACCAACCTGGTCCCCGGTGAACACGAGCTCCCTGAGCACCGAGTCTGGAGAAGTACATGTTTATTGTTACAGGACTCTAACTCATGTCAGACGGGTTACTAAGTAGCTCCACTGTGGTCTTTTCACTTTTTCTGATATGATGTGTGGGTTAAAAACACAAATCAAATACCCGCCCACGTATACGGAGGTAGACTGTAGAGTTTCAGAGTACCAATTGTAATATTCTAGTTTAAATTATTATTTTTTTATCACAACATATATAGAGAAAATAAGCACACACACTCGGAGCTACACAAAGCCATGCTAGTCTGTTTTAATTAGCTATAAAGACTCATGAAATCATCCCATTAGAGGAAGCAAGGCCTGTTTTTTGGACAGCGGACAAAAGCGACAGCAAACCCCAGTTCCTCCAGTCATATTTTATGGTTAATTATAAAGCGTTTGATGAGAGTGGCTGTTTTTAAAAAAGGCCAAATGGATTGGATGACTGCGAAGCTACAGTGTTCACAGACTAGACATATGGCTGGGTGTAATCGCCACAAGGTTTCAGCAAACGCTTTAAAAACGGGAGCCTGGCACGAGAACACAGCAACACAAACAACACACTTGTTCCCAACACATTGCTTTCTTGTTAACCGTTACTTTAATTTGCAATCGGACACAATCATTTCAGGCTCTGTTGATTTTTCAAACGCGACGCCCCCCCACTTCAGCTTCACTGATATGAATCAAATGCCAGACTACGAGCTATTCTGTGTCTGTTTTGCAACAGTGTGTCAGCTCAGATGTTGGTCTATCAGTCCCCTGTTTCTGCAAGACTAACAGTCATACCAGCAGCAGACTGAGACTGACACTGTGATGTTGTTGACCTTCTCTGACCCCATTTGTTTTCACTGCCAACGTCTGATGTAGAGATACGCCTCTGTCTGCTTTATCAGCTCGTGCCTCTCCAACTCTGCCACCTTCACAGCCTCACAATGGGTCCTTGAGGCAAACCACACACAAACACACACACATATATATATATATGGCCAGCATGACATGTATGTACAGAGGTTATCTTGCCTTGACATGCTGGCGGTAATCAGTGTCACATCACATTGTGCGCAGCATATCCAACGGCTCTCAAAATGAGGCCCATAAAATAGAGTGTTCTTCTCGGCTATATGGTTTCTTGTCTGCTCTTCCACCTCTTTTCCCATTACGCCGCCCCCATCATCCTGTCAAGCCGAGGAAGTGTGCCTAAGCAGACACTTAATTTGTCTTGTTTTGTCATTAGCTCTGTGGCCACGGAGCGACCCACAAATACATGCCCCCCGTATTGATTTAATGTCGGCCGCTGCGTGGCAGTGATGCACGAATCGGCCGCCCTTGTCTCGGTTTAAAAAAAACTGACCGGACAATGCATTGAAATGTGTGTCGCACATAGACAAGACACAACGGGCAGCAGGGTGACAACTAGGACTGATGGCATTTGATATAGTGTTCCTTCACTGCTCTGAAAAGTCAACACATACGGCAGTCTGCGATGATAAACTGACTCTGTCCACTGCTCCGGCTTCTCACCCAAACCTTTATCTACTGAATATTTGACGGTGACTATTGTAAATACTCTGTCTGAAGCTAACAAAACAATCTCACCACAAGATTAATTGGTAAGTTGTGCTAGAGATTTCGATCCTGTACCATAGTCCTCCTCACCAGTTGCCATGGAATTGTAAATGTTCAAATTTACATATTTCTCTCACTTTATTGCCTTTTTATCTACATATGTAGGTGTAAAAGTTGAGACTGGTAATTCCATGGCAACTGAAAGCTGCACATTAAATACTAATGGACCTTGTGGTGTGATTGTCTTTTCAACTGCTATTTGCGAAGTTAAGAATACATTTTCTATATCTCAACAAAACCCTTGACAGTTTAGAGAGTGGACGAAAGTAGTAGACTATGGAATCCACAGATGATAAGCCACAATGCTAAACATGTAAACGATCCTTGAGAAGATTGCTTATGCTGTACGTCTTACCAAAATTATATTGACTTTATTTGAAAATAATTACTCCAGGATCACAAGAAAACAATTTTGGCATAGTTACTTAAGATAAGAACAAGAAAAAAAGTAGTTAAGATTAACGCTATTCATTCCCAGCAAGTCGACACTGAAGACTTCCCCAGATCCAGGGGAGAACCGAGAAGAACTGATGTTGCGTGATTGAGCGTCTGTTGAAAAGAATTCTACCTATGATAATTTAGTTTCATTCGTTCAGTTATTACAATGGCAATACTGTTAGTGAAGAGCACATTACATCTTGTTAAGGACTTAAAACTCAAAGTTTAGGATTTGGGACTTGAGTGTAAAGACTTGAGATTCGGGTTTTCACGATATTAGATTCTAATTACACAATAATCGTTGGCAAAAGAATTCCTAATAACGAAGTTATCGCAAAATCTAAACAAACAATATGAGTGTAGGGAGGTGGAGAAAGAGTGTGTAACCATAACTACAACGTGAGAACGGAGAAACAGAAATGATTTAGGAAGCGCTGGATTATTAATATAATTATATATGTTTTGTTAACATAATAGAAATATTTTACTTGTCAGTACCGGTATATCGCAGCACCCCTACTTAAGACTTGCTTGTGACTTACAAAATAATGACTTAGTCTTACCTCTGCCCCATAACCCTAACCTTAACAATGTCCTTATTGTAACCCAAACCAGGACCTCTGATAAATCTAACCCAATCTGCCTAAACCTAACCAAACCTCAACTATAGCACTGTCACAACATAAAGCAGATTTATTTTCATCAGTGATTTGTAACAGTCTGTGAAGGCACAGACAAAAACAGTCCTGCTAATCAGAAAACCCTTTATGTGTTGTTCTAGAGGGCTCAGACAAATTTTAATTTAAATTGGAGGACTTGCTGCTTTGGCCACGTACTGTAGATTGTTGTCTACAGCTCGGATTTGATGTGATTTTCTTTGGGTGTCCTCACTTTCATTGAAAATTCACAATCCCAGTGTCCTTGGTTGCCTCAGACATCAAGGATCTTACGTGTCCTCAGTTTTTTGTGCTCTGCAACCATATATCAGCTGGAGACCTAACTGCAGAGGACACAGACACACCAATACATAATGAGAAGGAAATTTACCCAACACTTCACTCTAATTGCTCCTCACTTTCATTCTAAAACTTTCCATATACTTTATATAACAAGGTTTGATGTTTACTTTGTGTCAGAAGGTGTTCTCTGCCTCTTCACATGTCTTCGTCATACTCAGTTTCCAGGCAACTGAAGGGCACGGTGATGAGAACAGCAGAGCATAATACAGGGCTGGCATAGCGGCAGCAGGAACTTGACAAGTTTAATGAAGACAGGCAGGGAAACAAAGAGGAGAGGAAAAAAAGGAAACAGAAGCCGTCAATGACTGTAGGTCAAACGAACGAGGAGAGAGCAGCACAGCGGCTCACGGATGCTTTCCAAGTCTCCCACAAATCCGAGCAAGACCAAAGCCTGGCCTTGATATATGTGGTAATAAAGTTATTAGGGGCCTCGTAGGCAATTTGCTTCGGGGGGTGATTCAACAAAATGACCTCACTTATGATGCTGCTTTGGAAATGGCTCTGACAGTCTGCAACGCTGAAGCCACAAGTCTCCCAAAGCTCCTCTGATAGCAATACATGTGGAATGTTTTACTTGGCTCGGTTACACGATGCAATGCCTGGAATTTATTTGGGTTTTCAATGTGGGTGAGGCTGTTTCTTTGGGGAGGTCAGTTTGAAGCTCAGCTGAGAGCGCCAGGTGGGATTTGAGGGTTTAGCTCGGAAATTGGATGATTCAATAAGACATTTGTGGAGACTCACGCTTTTATTGCTTGTTTAATCCAGGATTGAAAAGGGTTCATTCCTGCTACCCACATTCGGACCGGTTACACGATTTCATGGTTGACGTAGCCACAAAAGGTAATGTTTGTTGTGATGAAGACGAAATGGTTAATTTTTTCCAAAAAGCTTTGAACATAAACAGTCTCGTCCCTCCACAAATGTAGAGCGTAAGATGTCAAACCATAGGAGGACAATAAATGTTATAAAAACTAAACCACACAGCATGGATTAAGGTTCACCTTGTTAAAAGCAGTATCACCACATGAGAGGCGTATTTAGTTATTCGCCAAGGAAACCCTCTCTCCAAACATGAAAACACAGCTCTCCTATTTCAGCAAACACTCGAGACGAGAGGGGAGAAACAGACTTAAATAAATACTGTGCAGAGCTCCGGTTTGAAGTTTGAAAAGTACAAGTTTGCATGTCACTGCTGAACTCCCTGGTGGCAAATGTAAATACTGTTATGGTCCATTATAAGATCAACAAAGACTGTCATTGGTGCTCCTCGTTTGCAGAAAGCATAGACCAGTTAGCCTGTATTCTTCTCTTTAAATAAGCAGGGATGGCGGCAGCTCGCGACTTCAAAGAAGAACATCTAATTGACAAAACAACACCCCCTGAAATTCCGTTTTGTAGCTGTTGATCATGATCTTCATCAGCAGATAGAGAAAAGCAATGTTTGTCACTGAGATAGCGCTGGCTGCAATCATTTATCAAAAACTGCCTCTACAAAACTAGACAGCAGTCATTTTCTGCTTTTTCCATTTTTAATTTTTACAGAGATGAATGGAACAAGACGGAGTAGCCACAGTGAGCTGTTAGACGAAGAGCCACAGGCGACACACAGCACACACACCTCCAACTCATTTTACTGTGTTGTTGCATGGAAAACTACTACCATGTGCAGCATGACGGTCAATTATTGACCAAAATCTCTTATTAAAACAATATGAGTTTGTTTGGCTGCGATGTAAACAGATAAACCAGTTGCTTTCCTGTTGTTTTTCTTACAAATACCTGCTCCATGAGTGTTTGCTACCCTCAGAATTCTGGGACCTTTAGTAATAAACCGCTCTTGCCGATACCAGTAAGCATGGGTGTCAACTTTAAAAGCTGAGGTTCAAAGGTCAATGTTCTTAAAGTAATGAGAAAAAAATGGAAATTTGAAGATCTACAAATTGACAATGAAGCGAAGTACATCTGCTGATGTGGATCATGTGAAAAGCCTCAGAACAGTGACGAAATGGACCATGTGGTGAGACTGTTTTCACAACTGCTGTTTCCAAGGTCAGATGTGAACTTTGAACCCGAAGAACATCTCAATTTAAACACCACATGTCCACATATGTAGCTGACATTTAGTTTTCTTTGAATGCTTTTTTTCCACTCAGCCAGTGAAAACACCTGTATATCTGTGGCTCTGCAAGGAGCCCTCCTAAAGGTCCAGTGTGTAACATTGAGGAGGCTCTATTGGCAGAAATGGAATATAATATTTATAGGTATCCCTCATTAGTGTATAATCACCTGAAAACAGGAATTGTTGTGTTTTTGTTACCTTAGAATGAGAAGTCTGCTGTGTTGAACCACCATGTTTCTACAGTAGCCCAGAAGGGACAAACTAAACTCGTCAGGTCACCAGATACAGACATGAACGATGTTCAGTTAATTGCAATTTGCAACTTTGCGGCTAGATGCCACTAAATCCTACACACTGCTCCTTTAACTCCCAAAGTAACCCTAATGATGTCATCAGGGGAATCTCAGTGATTACAATGTTGAACAGAAAGCCTTTATTACAAAGTGGAGGTGTGAGGTTTAAAAGAAGTGGGCATTTAATGAAATCCATTAGCCAGTTGCATTGTGGGAAAATGTCAGATCCAGCATTTCTGGAACCTGGCCTATACTGGAGACTGAAAGTAAAGATATCTCAGCCTATGCTGCTTTGATTTTGACAATTCTTTTTTAATCTGTCTCTTGAGAGTCCCCCAGCTGTAAGGGAGTTCAAAACTAAACTGGAATACCACTTTAAAATCAGCTTTGGCCAGTGAAACCATTTTGGGAAGTGTGAATGAATTATTCTTAAAGCAGTAAGAATGCAAATATACCAGATAATACCAGTCTGAAGGGAAAAAGCTCAGAGCCCAGACATTTTCTTTCTTACAGCATCTACATTTTTGCAGTTTCTCACCTTACCAGTGCTGCTTTTAACAGTTTACAATGAATTATCATGTGCTGACATATTTACATTGCATGGAACTCCACTTGTTGCTGTGTGAGTCTCATGTTGCAGGATCTGTAGCGGGTTATGAGGCAAATGTTTAGTATTTGATACCATAAGTATGGTTAAAACCTCACATGCTCTTCAACACATCCACAAACAGAGATTTCCCACCGATTCCCACATGCTCATTTTGAAACTATTTCCGAATGAAGCTGTTCATGCTGTCGACACATTCTGCACGTCCCCAGACTCGCTGTTTATCAGGGAGGATAGATGTGGAATGTGTGTTTATGAGTGTGTGTGTGTTGAGTGCACATCAGAAGGGAGCTGCTGGAGCTTTTGTCTGAGTTAATTACTAAAACAGCATCAAACAACGGAACAGAAAAGCTCTCCATGGATAGCCTCAGCTGGCTGGACAGTTTGTCACAGCTTCAAAACCACCTCCCACTGCTGTGATAAGGTGTGTGTGTGCTTGTGTGTGCAGGTGTGTGAATGTTTGTCAGTTGGATGGCAAAAGAGTCTCTCGGTTTGTCTGTGTTTGCCTGATGTGAGCTTGTGAGTGTTGTCGTGCTGGGTGTCCCACAACAATTTTGACAGCAAGCAGATAAAGAAAAGTGTCTGTGTGTGTCCAAACACTTTAGCGGCCCAGTGTGGACACATTTGGGTCTGGTTTGGTGAAATATTTCCACGGCAGCAGTGGAAGCAGGCTTGCAAAGATAAGCCCTGGAGCCTTCAGGCTTTCTACAGTGTGACTTTACTTTGCTGCGGTTCACTGGCAACTTCCAAATCATGTCAGCCAGGTCACTTTAAAGGGTCACTTCAACCAAATCACAAATAACATATTTCAACACTAGTTTCTGCTTTATCCCATACTCCTCCAATACAATGGGGGTGAATATTTCAATGGAACAGCTTTCTACTGACAAAATCCCCATGAAAACTGTTTACAGATCTGTGGACAACCCAGAATAAATGGGACACTGGGGTTTATGCAAGAACACTTTCATCTTCTGTTCTGTGAGGCCCGTTTGTAGTGTTGGAAGTTGGATTCACTGACTGCTCTTAACTGCACAAGCAAAACAGGTGTAAAAGGTTCTAATTTGCTCATTTAAACTTGATGATTCCACATCAGTAGGTACATACTCCTGAGATATGATAATTAGCATAACTAACGCCCTCAAATGGCTACCTGTTCTGCTCAATATGTGGGCAAGTTGAATTCACAAAATGTGACACCCAAGAGCAAAAGGAAGAGCTACAACCCGCAGAGATTTAAGTCCTGCTGTCGGGAAATTGGCAGACTTAAACATAACATATTTAGCCATGTAAATATTGGTTAGCATTAGCATTGCACTGCTTTAACATTGTAAGACTCACAATGGACTGATCCTAGTCGATCTCACATAACCAGAGATATCATCTTTTTTCATTCTACACATTCTTCTTCTTTTCTCAAACCTGACATCTACATTACACATAATTCAACGTGAACATGACAGTTTGGTTGAAGATTGGAGTGTGTTATGCTAGTAGTGGCTAATGTAGCCTCAGGTCATTAACCTCCAGCAGAGATGAGGAGAGGGCTTCAGCCCCAACTGACGCTGACTCAAGTGACATCACTTGAGGACATATATCAGATTTCCTACCTCTGGAGACAAAAAAGTTTCTATACAACCCATATAATAGAATAATATTAATAACAATAATAATAATATGATAGTAATAATATTATAATTTCTATCTGCAGTAGTACTCCCCAACAAAATGGACCACTAAATACAAGAAAACTGGTCAATTCGAAAGGTTCTCTTAAATTACTGTGCCACAAATAAATCTGTTTGTATGTTTGATACATGAGCTGCATGAGGCCCGATGTCTCTGAAAAGACCTGCTGCTGGTTAATTTTTAATTAATTCATTTTTTAATGCTTAGTGCAGCACAAATGGTATTCACCTCTATTGTGTCATAACTGCAAAGCTAAATACTGCAAGGTGTATGAGATAAAATCATTTTGTGTGTGTGAATTGGGTGAGCTGAAAGTTAGAATAATGCAAAAAACACCTTGACGTTGCACTGCAGTATGTGGTAATACAGACAAATAATCACAAATCCCAGCATGAGAGAAAGATCTCACAGTACTGTGCTGTGTGACGTTTTGAAAGTGCTTGTGTGTGTGAGCTTTCAGCAGAATCTCTATCTCAGCATGTGGATGCTATGAGTGCTTAAGATTAACAGCTATCAGTTTGGGAATACTATTCTTCTCACACTATTGTTGATATTTCCTACCCTCTTCAGGTAGAATCATATCTTCAGCTCCCTTTATTAAAATCCCTATTTCAATATCTTATTTTCCTATTGGAGTCACGTCTGGGGCCCAGTGAATGACACAATAACTTGATATCTTATTCAATTGAAATGCCATGGAGCAATAACGATTTGCTACAGCAAACAGCTCGCAAATAAAGCTTGTCTCCCTGAGCGGTAATAAAAAGCCTCATGTGGAAGAGGTTATATTAGGACTGTGAGAAATCAAATAGATAGGATCTGGAGTGCTCGATTTCACTCAGAGAAGAGCTCTGAAAAGAGAGTTAGGCTGCCTTGTGGGGCAGGGCAAATATTGAAACATTGCACTCAAACTATAAGTCAGGGGAGTTGAGCAACATGCTGAAATGTCAGCAGGTCACAGACACACAAGCAAAAGCTGCTTACTACGTGTGTGAGGTCACATATTTGGACTCATTGACTGAGTTTGGTCAATCTTGAGTCAGTTTACATGCACTTAAGGAACCAGGGTTACTGGGGGGTTACACATCACACCACTGTCACTTTTGCCTTGTAATTTTGTCTTTAATTGCTCTTGTATAGTTTATATTTTTACTTTCATTCTTGTTTTAGTTCTATACACCTCTTATTATTTATCTTTTACTTCCTCTATTTATCTGTACTTATTTATGTCCTTGTGCTGCTGCAACAACAACCGAATTTCCCCTCTGGGAATCAATATCTTATCTTGTTTTGTCTTATCTTACTAACAGGATATGCAATATGTGCAACACTGGATGTCACTTAGGCTGTGTTTGGAATGTCGCTGCCAATTACATTTTCAAAAAGAATGTCATTAAATACTCATATTTGGAGCTGTCTTACCACCATCCACAGTTTATTTCTAGAATTATTTTCTTTCTTTTGTGCAATGCATTGTAGTGTCCACAGAACACTCAAAAATCAACCAAATTTTCTGTGCATGCTGTCTGGTTTTCATTTAGTCAGTTTTCTAAAACCTGCTTACAATTTGTATGTTGTATGTTTTTGGGACAAAGAGGCAATTTAGTACTAAAAAGATTAAATTTGATACCCACTTCATTCAGCTAACTCAGTCTGCTCAAGCCTATTATTTAGCTGAACTTCAAATAGAGTTTGGCATTTGGTTTTCCATCTTGTGTACTGGATTTCCACTAGGACGGGTTCCTTTCACCTGTCAGTATGGACAGGAGGAATGATTACAGTGACCCATAACTGTTTCAATGCATAACATGTGAGTATTGTGTACTTATATATAAATAAATTGTGGTTCCAAAATTAGGTCAGAGGTAGTGCAGATGACTTTCTGAGTACTTGGCTGTACTTTTTACAAGTATCCTCTGGGTAAAATGTGTAAATATCTATACTAGTAAGTAAATATAGCAAGTAGCCTATTATAAAAACTGTAACTCTAACTCTCGTGATAAAAAACATGGCCCTGAAACTCAATCCTGAGGCTGTTCTGTAAATAGTTTTCCAATAAATAAAGGCCACTTCCTACCAGCCTATACCCATTTTAGGCTTAAATTTGCAACTTCTGGCTAGTCACATCCACTTCACTTTAAGCACCACTCATGCCTGGTTTAAGCCCCGCCCATTCCAAGTATAGCTACAGATACAGATCATTTAGTTGGTTGAACAGACACAGATAATGGTGTACTCACTCATTCCTAGTAAATACACTCCGCTATTTCCTCAAATAACCTGGTTTCTTGTTTGTGTGACTGCATCTTAGATACATTTTCACCTGATTACAATCTGGGCAGCTGTGACGTTGTACATGGGTCAAATACAAACTTCCTAGCCTCTAGTAAAAAAAAAAAAAAAACAGAGCAAGCATTTTGTCTCCCCCGTTTACTTGGGAGAAGTGTGTATGGCTTTACATACTTGTACACTTACAAGGGTGATGAGATCCATGCTCGCAGAGGTCAACAACTACAAAAGCCGTTTTTATTATGGGGAGTGTTAACCTTTACTCAGGGGCAGCTTTGAGGTTTCTGCATACACAGAGGCTAACAAGGTCGCACAAGCTTGCCATGCTGTCCACATGCCTGCAGGGTCCAGACTCCATTCTAAAATGGAGATAACCTTCCTAAACAACAGAGGTCCTGGGATTCAGGGCCAAATGAGTCACCGATTATCTGTGTTTACAAAGGTCAGCGTCGTTATAGCCCTGGATGTAGAGTGTCCACCGGCTTATTTGTCACCTGGCCTCGATGGCCAAACGGCTCCTGCATGAAGAGGTAAGAGTGGAGCTGTCAGAGGATCTGTGGACGGTAAACAAGCCGCGGCCGGAGCTCCTCTAACCCCCTGGGTGTGTGATAGTTAGCAGGCATGTGTGTTTGTGAGAGAAGAAGAGAAAAAGTGTGTGAGAGAGGTAAAGAGAGAGGGAAGCCCCTCTCAGCCCTCAGGACATAATTAGACTTCCCCATTCCAACTAGTGTAACATGGTGGTGAGGCTCCAACTCCAGGGCTCTGCTAAATCTTTTGATTAGCCAGCCAGAGTTTGCGCTGGAGCACTCCCTTCATCTTTCCCAACCATGTGCCTTGTAGCAGAACATGTACGTGAAATGTTATTAGGGAAAAGGACACAGACAGTGCATAGAATTCTAATAACGTAAGTGAATAAAGGCCGATTTCTAAAACCTCCTGTGAAACATTTTCTTGTCAACACTGGAGCTTTCAACCGGGCCTGCTAACAAATGTTATTATCATGATTGGTGTGTGTGTGTGTGTGTGTGTGTGTGTGTGTGTGTGTGTCTTATCCTGTGTGTTCAATAGAAGGGTAAGTGATTGTCTATGAAGCCGAATCTTAAGTGCGCAAAACACATTTGCAGCATAATTATGCACAACTAGCTGCTAAATAGCCATGTCATTTTTGCCCCAGAATTTCTCTCTCTCTCTCTGGTTCTCTCTCTCTCTCTCTCACACACACACAGGTGACATCCCTTATCAATCAAGCGGGGGGGAATGAAGAGGCATCCACAGGGCGATTGTAATCTTTGCTGTGTATCATCATCCTGTACGCCTCTTCTATCTTGTGGAGAAGGAAGACAAAATGATCACCTACATCTATTAGAAAGACAGGCAGTAACCCTGTTTGTCACGTCAGACGTCCTATCACATATACACATGAACGGAACAGGCATGTGCGCAGGCAAACACATAGTCACACACAACCCGAGGGCTGCTGCGGGGTGAAATAAAGAAAGTGCACAAATGAGTAAGAGTGCAAACAGGCTGTAAATAAAGGGAAATGGCAAAAATTAAAGGGTGAGATCATGTAAGCACCAATGTCCGTTTGTTCTTTTTACTTTGTGTGGCAGTTGGTGAGTTTTAAAGAGATCTTTTTTTATGTTTTACCCTTATTTCAGCCTGAAAAACTGAGCAAATGTGCTCTTTTAACAAAACAAGTCTTCAACTTCTGGGGAAATCAGTGCAGAACATTGGGGATTGCCTGCCTTAAAGGATAACGCTGGTGTTACTTTGCATTTTTCTTATTGGTAACAAATCCTTTAAAAAGACCAAAAACAACAATGCTTTTTGCCAGGATCAGACTACACAATATTTTTCTCCTTCAGGACAGTCACAGTGTCAAATTTTATGTGGTCATGGAGTCATAAATTCTTGTCCGGACTTGGCAAAGGGACATGGCCTGTTGGATCCTGACCAATCACAGGTCTTTGTCTTATGCCTTGCGTGATGTAGGTGATCTGAGGAGGTTCCAGGGATGGATTTCTGCATGTTTCCAGTTGTGCACAAAAGAGCGCTCTGTGATCCTGTGGACAAACATGATAGAACTGCATTGGTTGTCTTCCATTATCACACACTGCACCGGATAAAACCAGAAATGATTGCACCTGGCACTGTGTTTTAAAGACGCTATCTCTGGTTCTGCTGCTGCTTTTGTATTAAACTGTCTATTGTGAGTCAGAGAGTGTTCTAGGGGTGCGGTACCCCTTTAGAAAAAGGCTCAGTAATTTCTTAAAATGGCTGAGCATGACAAAGTTACTCAAGCAGGAGGAAATAGTGCATTTGTTGGGGACTATTTTCAGCGGCAAATTAATTCACATTTGGTGCAGTAGTAGGTGTTTCCGTCAGCAGGAAGGTGTATGTAGGACTGATTTAAAATAAACTACAATGTGTGTGTTCAACATGTCATCCAGTGCAACAGCATGGCTCATTGATGCTTTTGGACAACAACAATGGAGCTCTATGGCACAGAGGAATAAGATATACCAGGCTTTGATATACATACACAATACTTGGAACAATTCATTGTTGGTTTTGGTCTTTTCATTGGATGTGTTGACAATAAACAAAATATATAATAAAAACTGTATATTTGAAGAGAAATTGCTCATTCATTCTCCCCACTGAATTGAATATTTGAACTGACAAACAGCCTGCCACTCGTTGTTGTGAGAAATGTTTCATTAAAGAACACGGAAGTCAAATTGTCTCCCTCTCTCTCTATTTTCCCTATCACTCCCCTGATAGCTCCACACAGACCACAGTTTAATGAGGCCATTTCATTTGCTGGAACCCCTATGCAAAACAAATGTGTCATTTTAATCAACACTGGCTGCTTGATTGCAATTCCGCCATGAAACTTCGCATCCTCTATTTGCATCATGCTTGGAGCTGTCATCGTGACCTTGCCGTGGCCTGTCTCCAGGATTCGCCCTTCAGTGGCCCAATCAGCCCACCCACTTGTGTGATATCATTCCAGGACAGTGTTGGGATGTTGATGTGAGACGCCTGTCACGCTCACTCACATAGCTCTAGTATCAGCAATGCCTTTGATGGGAAGAAGAGAAAATGCAAAAATGTCTCCTCGGTTTGGACCCTGGCAGAGGACGAGGGGAAGAGAGACAGACATGAATCTTTGAGGTGCTAGCTGATGTGTTTCAAACAGCATAACATTTGTGCGTGTAATGCAACACGCAGTGCTGAGAGGGATGGGATCTGTCGGCCGGGTTCCCCGAGATGTGTTGATGCGCCACTTTCACACCGACCCCCTGCTGCTCTCCCCAACATCCTCCATCCTTCGTTCCCTTCACTGCTTCATGCCTCAAATCCTTACTCTCCTGTATTTCTTATTCACTTTTGTGTAATTAATTTCCTTTTTTAAAATCCCTTTTCTTCCTTTCATGTGCTCTTTATTCTGATATTTCAAGGAAATTGTCTTGTCTTTAGTGATTCCCTCTCCTCTGGTTGAAGGGATAATGTGCATGGGAGGCAGGGACACGCAGCCTCCCTCTGTCTTTCTCGTTGGCTTTTTAATGCTGTCTGTCTGCTTGACTCTTTCCTCTCTCTCTCTCAGACGGGGGACTTGTGGTGATGAAGATGCTCATTTCTCTCTCCCCTGGAGGGCCAGATTGCAGTGTTGTGCCATTAACCAGAAGTTGCGCTCATGCCATGGCAGCTTATTAACATATTTCATCTGCATGCGCTACTCTCCCTTCACAATTCAATTGCGCTTCTTATTTTTCTTGCGGTAATGTGCAAGCTGTAAGTTACAATAACTTATTTTGGTAATTCGAGTGAAATAATCACCGTTTCCCCATTAGGAACAGAGGCAAGCGTTTTAGAATATAATTACACTGTGGAGAAAAAATAAAAAAGAGAAGCTAAAGCCCCTGCTGAATTATGGAGCTATCTATAATGTTCTGGGTAACAAAGAAGAGACAGAGGCGGCCACACACATACACAGAGGGAAAACAAATAGTTGGCCACACACTGACATATAACCACATAAAATCTGTCAAGCCCGCCTGTGAAAGTATGACAGAATATGGGAAGAGAAACTGAGGAGGGAGAGAGGGAAGAGGGTTTTCCTAAGTGGCGGCACATCTACGCCAGTGTCTCAGAGTCGTTAACAGTGTATTTCAGGGACTGTACATGCATGGGTACACAAAAACATGCACACACACATTCATTAAAATGCACCTGCCTCCGCGCTGCCCCCTCTCCCTGTTGCCCTCTTTTGTCTGCTTCCTTTGTTCGATGCTAATGGTCCGCAGCAATCTTCGGTCATCCTGAGAAGCAGGAATGTTGCACGGACCAACAGGGAGGGGAGTTAACCCCAGCAGTGGGAAAGGCCTGGAAGGGCCAAAGGGGCAGAGGAACCAGAGCTTTTTTTTTTTTTTTTACACAGCACCGCACTGGATTAAACTTTGACCCAGAGGGTGAAGCTCTAAAACCTTTAAACTCTCAGTTGCAGATTGGGGAGGCGTGTAGTTGTTTAATGCCTCAGTGTGAAGGCTGTGGGGGGGCAAGTGTCAACTCTCAGCTGGACTCAGTAGTTTATCATGAGCCAGTGAGGACAGCACCTTGTTAAACATGACTCTTAGCAGGGAGCTCTGGCAATTATCTGAGGTGTTTACTTAGCTCTTGCATCATTACTTTTTTTCTGTTTTGGCTTGCTTTATAATACAATTACTTTTAGTAACAATTTAGGAAGGAATCAAACTGTTTTCCAAGTGCAACACCTAAGAAATAAACAAACTATACAGGTAACATTTGCTTTTATTACATCCAACTGACTACTCATGTGAAAACCTCAGAGATAATAAATTTATTTCACTCCATTAATGGGCACCAGTGAGCTCCTTGCAAGCTTGTCGTCAGTGGCTCTCCACGATCGAGCTAATTATTCCTCATCATATCCAGCAGGTAGTAATTAGGCCTTTGTTACTCGCTATCATACTGTTGATACAATAGACGGCTCTCAGGCTGCAATTGTTCTCTGCAATTGTGAAGAGGTAAAGGAGATTATGCATTTTAATAGGTGAGAATTAAAACCCAGCGAGAGAGAGAGACCACCCTCTTTGTGTTTACTACTGATGTTTATTCATGGAATATAATTTAAAGTATAATATCATGATTCAAAGTGACTCATTCATCGTGCTCAATCAAGTGTTCTTGACTGATGCTGATGATCAAAATGGAAAACCAAATTGACTCCTGTCTCGCTTGATATACAGCAGAGGCAAAACAAAGAGCAAATTGGCTATTTAAGAGATCACGCTATAAAAAGCTGATTGCCGAGTGTGTTTTCTGCAGATGTTGTTTGTCATACAAAGGGATGAAAGGGATTCTAAGTGATAGGCTAGCTGATTTTGAAGAACACAACACTCAGAGGACTCTTGGCTGATTGCTGTTACACCCACAATCACCCATTGGCAGGGACCTGCGCACAAACATCATTTTATTTATGATAACTTTTTTTTTTTAACTGAATCTCATCCAAATATGATTGTGACAGGGTAAGAGTCCCCACCAAAACAACAAACACTGTCAAAATGCATAACACAAGTCACATTTAAGATTTCTTCCCTCATGGTTTGGAGACTGAGACCTCAGAAAAAGGACAGTCCGATCCACTATTTGTCCTTTGAATGCTGCTTTATTCCTGCACCTGTTCCTCGATTTAATGTGGCGTGTGATTAGCCCACTACCGCAGCAACAGTTAACAGCTAGCAGCTAGATACAGTCTGTGTCAAGCACATTGTTTTTGATAGAACTGGCATTCGAAATGATGGCTATACTACATCCTACGGCAGCTGATAAAAATAAATGCAGAAGGATTATTTCAGGAAAAACTTGGAATACAAGTAACATAATGAAGCTTAGGTCAATGGCTGCTTCGACACCAGGTAAGTACTCTTGGTATCATTACTTTTAGTCCTGATATAATTTTTGAAACAATACCCAGCCCTAATGTGTACCTCCTGCTCTTGGAGTCCTGTCACAGAAGGACAGTCAGTCAACAGTGGGTTCTTTTAAACATGACTTCTATTGTTCCTTAACATTAACCAAGTAATTTAAGTTACTTAAACCTGAACTGCAGAGGTGGCTGAACTGAAAATACTGTCATGAATCACTGTTGTGTGGTCACATGGGTAATTCTGGAGGGCAATGGCAAACAACCTTTAATGTCCTTGTCATTATAGTTTTGGGAAATAAACTTGATAGATCAGAATATTGATACCACTCTTATATCTGTCCTGTAAGTAGGCCTACAGTTAGGGGTTATTAAAGCTGTATGCAGTAATACTGGTACATCTTGTTTTGTCTAATCTGTGAAAACTGTACATTTTCTTTAATTACTTTGTATGGGGGTTATGTGTCTGACTATTTCTTGGCCAGGAACAATGACTTCCTGGAGTCTTGTCATTATGGTGAGGTTGCCAACCAGTGAAAACTAGAGTTCGGATATGAGAGTTGCATCAATCTTTTTTATCTAAATCTTGTCAAGAAAGCATATTTCATAAAATGCCAAACTATGAGGGGACCCTGTGTCACTCTGTGCATCTGCAGCCTGTGTCAGGATTCTGGCAGAGCCGTGATGTTTGGCCAGCCATCACCACTCAGCAGCCTGCAGTCATGAGGATGAAAATTCAAATCGGGCAAGGGATGAGTCGAAATACAGCCACGCACCTGATGCTGTGTTGATGTGCAGGGAATCAGTGGCAGTCATCCAAGGTCCACTTATTAACTTTTTCTGAAACTTCCACCCACATCTCACGATCTTGTAGTTTACTTAGTTGTCATGGAGATATCTCTTCTTCATGGACCTCTGGCCATACGCTGACAGGTGATCATATTCAGGGACAGACTGGAACCCCTGTCTCTAGTCAAAGATGGTCTCTTGGCATTGGATGTAAACAGCCTCTTTGATCCTTCATTCATTCAATGTTCCTGGTTGATCATTGACAACTTCCTGGTCAATTCAGTTGTTTGGTCTGGTGTTCAGAGATAGCTGATGTTGTTTGTTTCTGGTGTTTCTGAAAGCTCCAGAAAAAGCATTTAAATGTAACTTGATTTAAGAATATTTTGTCAAAAGACCTCTTTTGATGTTCACATACTCTATTAAGACTTGTTGAACTGCATGTGTTAATAATGATTTGCATCAACAATGGGTTTAAATCTGTATAATCCATCATTCTACTCATTCACACTGTTTTGTTTCTTATTGATGAACTATCCAAAAGTTAGTTTTCTTTGGAATTTCCAGCTGTACACATGACCTCCTAAAAAATGTAAGAAATGTGGTTGTACGGGGGAGTACACAGGAAGAATATGAATGAGTGTATGGATGTGGTTGTCTGGTCAGTGGTCAGAGTCTCACATTATTTCACGCATCTGTGGAGACAGAGTAGAGCAAAACAAAAAGCAGGCAGAGGACGTACATCATGCAGGAGGTAAAGGTAGAGGGAAAGAATGTATCGCTCACTGTGTCTGTTATAGGTCATAGCAATGATAACAAGCACCACATTTTACATTTACACAGCTTCTAAACTCCAGAACAATAACTTGCTGTAAATGATTTGAAATCCAGTCAACAATTGTTTTTGCGAATAACATAGAAAATGTTATGTACCTATTTTCATCCTGTCATGCAAGCCAGAAATCTTAGTACTATTTTTCTATATCAAACCCACTCTATGAATCACTAAAAGTGTGAAGGATACAAGCCAAGAGACCTGCTTTTGAAATAAATATACTGAGAACATATAATCCTCTCCATCAATTATAGTCAGGGATTAAGGTGAGGGAGCGAAGAGAGACAACATAATAAACTATGTTTTTTATTCATACACAGTCAGGAGAGCTTGTGGGAATAAGGGCTGTAAGAATAATCTGTAAAAACACAAACATAAGTCTCTCTTCACGTAACAGAACAAATTTGGGGGATTAGAAAATAGTGAGAAATGTCAAGGGGCCACCTTTAAATTAAAAGTCAAAAGATATTTAAACTACAATGAACAAAGACAATCAAATCCTCACATTGACAGGCTGGACCCATCTGAGATTTGGGTAAAGCACCTATTCACTTGTTTGTTGAGATATATGAAACATAAAACATTTCACTAGTTTATTGAGCAAACCGACCAACTAAGCTGAGCTAAGTAACTTCTTAGAATCTTATCATTCAGTCTTGCTGGCTTGTCGTGGAGTCTTGTCGCCATAGTGAGGTTTCCAGGAAACCAGCAGAGACTCCAGGAAGTTACTGCACATAACCCCCAATAAACAACCTGTCATTTTTACTCATTCATGTGTTCCCAGCAGCACGTACCCATCTACTACATCAGCATACAGAATGATCCATAAATCAATAAGCCTCATAATGAAACCCATTAAAAGTATTACTTACTAACAGGTAAGTTGTCTTTCTTTGAATAACGGTACTGTGTGTGTGAGTGCTGGTGTCTATATTGTATCAAGTAACTGGTAGTGTGACAAAATCAGTGTAGAAAAACAACACATTTTCAGTCCTCATGCTGTAAGCACCTGAAATTTGTATTCAGTTTTTGCCCCTCACTTTTCATTAAGACTTCAGTGTTTAATAAGTTCTCCCAGACACAAACACACAAATCACATCTGATAAGATAACAACTTGGCCAACGTGCAAAAATGTTGCCCTTCACCGTGTCCAGAATGTAATACTCTAACACTCAATGAAGTATCCGTGGGGGTGGGAGGGGTTAGTGGCGGGGCTCTGCGTCAGTGTGATGCATACACAAACACCTGCTATTTGTTTGTTTCCTTCAGATTTTTTGTTAAGAGCCTTTATTAGAGTAATAAATAACCTCAAGAGTACTGAAAAACTCCTGCCACCTGCATCACAGTGCATGATTGCTGAAGTTTCTAGAGTAGCTCATCATTTCTTTTCTTTGTCAGACGGTTCCAGAAACTGGGAAAAAATAGTTTTAACCTTGTTGGTTTTGAACTGAAACAGTGAATCAGTCATTTTATCACAATCACACGCAGATGAATATTCTCTGCAAGTAATGCCAAACCGATATCAACTTCTCAAACACCTCCCACTCAGGCGGCTCAACCTGATCTGACTTTGAGAGACTCCTTGATCTGCGAAATCTGTAAATCGCCCAGACTGTTCCACATTACCCAGTTGGTTGAGTGTTTTCTCAATGATGCAAACACCCTCCAAACTGTACCAAGATTAAATCTTTCCTCAGCCTCAAGAGCTCGGAGGCACAGACGCCGCTGACGTGATGAATCAAGTGGTGTGTTTGTGCTCCTCCTGAAGTAACGCATTTGCTGTGAATGCTCCTCTCGAGTGCTCCTCGTGCATCTCTATTGTCCTCTCCATGCCGATGCTATCAAACATAATGAATTCCTCCCCGTTATATTTTCTTTGGGGCTTTCATCTGTGCTTGCCTTTATCTAAGAGGGGGGAGAGTGCTATGACATTCATCGCCTTGTTGGTATGTGAGCGACTGTGTGCGTGCATACGCTCCCTTTCTCTTTATCTCTGAAGAGCAGGTTAGATACACAGGGTGTTAGAGCAGCAGAAAGATGAAGATAGTAATATGGCTGGAATGCTGGTATCTCACTGGGTTTCCTGCTGAGCACAGAGGGAGAGGCTTCTGCATCTGCGTGTGTGTGTACGCTGAAGCTATTCAAATGCTTTATGGTGCTCATCTGGAAAGTCCAGTTTGAGACTGAAACACAAGAGTAAAAGTTCCTGAGCTGAAAGAATTAGAACAGTGACTCATCTCAAGCTTAGATCACCATCGACCACAGGACTCTCACCAGTTTATGATTAAACCACTGACAGCAAAACAGACAAGACCTCTGGTAGTGCTTAGGACGTCCCAGATAAGAGCTGCTGTGGTTTGCAAAACGTGCCGTCTGGCACGGTTTGGCCCTTTGAAGACAACACAAGGCAGCAAGCCTCCCACTTGCGAGGAAAACTTCTGTGTGAGGGATTCTGTGCCTCACTGACACACATTTATCATTTTGTCTTCCTGCTCACCCCTTAAACAACTCCAGCATTTACATAGCCCAAACAGCATCTGTCTTCATGTCAACCTCTTCTCCGCAACCCCAGAACACACCGCTGAGTGTAACAGACAGACCGGGTTTACAATCTGGCCTCAAATTAGTTTGTTTAGAAGTTTTGATGTGGCTGGGAGACTTCTAAGCAAGCGTCTTTTACTAAAGCACGGCAATGAATAACAGAAGCAGTACAGCATGCGATCAGCTTTCTAAAGAACCTTCAGAAATTGAAATACAAGTATCTTGTTTAAAACCCAAACAACCACAAACTGAGTTATTTTAGACTTTCTACACACGTCATCCATCCTTATATAAAGGAGTTTCATTCAGTTTTGATGTTTAGTGACAAGCTGCTGGGGTAATGGATTTGGTAGCAACTTGTGTCAAATCTTGAGCAGTGTCTCCTTTCAAAAAGAAGCGATTTAGATGGGCAGAGATTATGGCCACTCTGATGCATTGTCCATGTCAAAGGAAATGTCAGCAAGCAAGCAAGCAAACAACAGCTGCTCATTTCAGCCGACATCTGAGTTAATGAAATGAAAGACAGAAAAAATTAGGACTAGAGCAAAGTGCTGCCTGTCTATAAGGAGGAGGCGGCCATATTGATGGGCTTCACTGAAAGGCGGCTAAAGTGCTAATGTCCACTGAAATGTCATCAGTCAAATCAGCGCCTTCATCTTCTGCTCCCTGCTGCTTCGACCGGGAGATTTCTTTCAGCCCAACATTGATTGACAGAGGAAGGATTGATGAGGGTTTCTACATGAGCTTGCCTGCCCTGGCGACACATCTATTCCTCTTCAACAGTTTGCTCCGAACAGACAAGACAAAGTGACTGGTTGCCTGGTTGCGTGTTCCCCCGACATTCCTCTTTGTCTTGAACAAACAAAGTGACAATCTGTCTAAGCGCACATCACTTATTCTGAACATCCCTGTTTGTTCTGCACAAGCCAAGTGACTAGCTCCTCATCATGTATGTGAACTGATTCTGAACAACTACAGCATGTTGGCACTTTGATATCCCATGGGCTCGGTCCTGGGCAGCAGATAACTCACTGCTGTTCGAAAGCCGAGGTGAGGAGGTGGGAGCGGGAGCTGTGGAGCAGGTCTGAAGGCCTCAGCGGAGGCCTGTGTCTTGCAGGCGGGCGGGCGGGCGGGCGGGTGTGATGAGTGACTGGCACCTGCTTTAGAAGCACCAGATGGCCAGGCGGGGGCCCGTGCCAGCGGGGTGAGGGGACCCTGTGTCACTCTGTGCATCTGCAGCCTGTGTCAGGATTCTGGCAGAGCCATGATGTTCGGCCAGCCGTCGCCACTCAGCAGCCTGCAGTCATGAGGATGAAAATTCAAGTTGGGCAAGGGATGAGTCGAAATACAGCCACGCACCTGATGCTGTGTTGACGTGCAGGGAATCAGTGGCAGTCATCCAAATAGGATCTGAGAGTATGGATAGGAGTCCGAGTGAGATAGGCTTTGGCATGTGGACAGCTTACCTAGGTGAAGTAAAAGTTAGAGCTCATCAAAAAGTTCTGTTTAATTATAGACTCAGCCAGGTGAGTTGCAGTGCCAAAGAAGTTATATTTTGAAAAAGCAACAGGGAACATGGCTCAACTTTAATGTCTGAGTACCCCATAATCCCCAAAACACTCGTAACAATGGTTTGATCTGGTCCATATATATCTCCCATATCACATGCCAGAATTTCAATTGTTTGAATTTGGGGAAATTGTGCAATTTGGTACATAGATAATCATTTGTATACTGCTTTATTTGAAATGCCATACATGTTACACTACGAGTTGGACATTGAATTGGAAGAAATTGTGACTCTTGATAGAGTTTTCATTAAAAGTGGCAAAATCTTGTAGAATATATCCGCTAAATTAAATGTGAATTAGTGCAGACAGCTAGCTTTATGCCATAATATTCAAAAGGACGTTACAAGAATAACTCCATAGATCCTCATTGCTATTTCAGACTCAGCTTTTGTTTATTTGTTTTATAAATTAATTTTGTCTCTCCTGATCTCTTCAACCATGTGCAACAAGGGCACCCACCTAGACTCAAAGAAAAATAACTAAATGTAATTTCCAATGCATTTTCAATGTTGTCGTCCAAACTAGCTCTTTATTACAGTTAAGTTTCTTGGTTCTGTGACATTGCAGCAACGAGCTGTGCTATCTGTAGAGAAAAGCCCCCCAACCAGGGACACTGTGGCTCCATCCACCCTGCTGCTCTTTTTATTCTATTTTTTGGGCTGCCTGGGTGAAAGGAGGCATGTAATGATGGTGTGAAGGATGACATGAACGCTTTGTCTCCAGTAGAAGGAGAAGCAGGTAGTGAAGCTGAACTATTTGTTTCCTTTTTTTTCAATATGCCAACTTTTCCATCTCAGCAAAGGTGGAGACATTTTTGCAATATTTCAGCATTTGTCTGATATTTCCATACAGGTTTCTGTGTGCACATAAGAACAGGTGCATAGATACATAAAGACAACCTTGAGGACTGCCCACATCTTGCATGTAGGACAACTTATTTCAGTTTTATAATGTCTTTTGCATTCTTTCTTGTTTGATTACCATGGCAACTTCAGTATATCAGTGGATGTGTGGCATTCTGTATGATGACAATGAAATCAGACACAATGTTCTTGTATGGCTTTTTGACCCCTACTGATCAACCATCCACCCTGGGTCCATCCTCGGGGACGTGTCACCTAGCAGAGTTGAGCAGGAGGTCAATACAAAAGGTTATGCTCTCCTTTCTCTCTCTCTCTCTCTCTCCAAGGACATGCTGCTGTGATAGAAGCAGTGGCATCTTCCAGTGGAATGTGACTGGAGTCAGACAAGCCTGCGAGTTCTTTCTCTCTTTGTTGTGTGGCCTTTTCAACCCACCACCGAGTCCCGCGGGCGAATGGCTGGCTTAGACTAACCAGCTCAAAGATAGCTCCACTGATCAATATTTGAGCAGCTTGGCGCTGCCTCAGCTCCCCATCCATGTCATTGGGGTCCCCATTCCTCTCGCTGGGACAAGTGCCAGGACATGCAGGGCTGTTTGAGGCCCGCTTACTGAGGTGATCCAGTACTAGCAGCTAGAACATCCCTTGATCCATTATGGATGAACTTGGGAATTTACTGGCAAGCTGTACTTGTGTAATTGAAAGAAGCAAGGTGGCAACATTGGTGCATAAGGAACAAACAAGTGTACATGCTGACCATATGCCAAACACACAAACACGTGCATTCACACCCCAAAACACACGCTCACACACAATCATTCTTATCTTAGTACATCATTACAGTGGTCTGAACAAGAAAACAGGTTGCCCACTCAGGACCCACCACATGAAGAGGTAGGTGGATGACAGAAAGTGACACTTCTTTCATCATGCGCTGTTTAGGGCGAAAAATCTACAGCTGTTAAAGCACAATCGTGGGCTTTGAAAAAGAATTGTGTGTGTCTGCATGCTTTGAGAGCTCCCCACCTACGCAAACGCTCAAATTACAAATGTGATCCGGCAGAACTATCATTGCAGTGAAGGATGGAAGGAGCTTCTGCCTTTGATCACTACGGCGCTGGTTGCCACAAATAAGCCGTTCGTCAAAACCAGAAGGCCACCAGTAGAAAAAAAAACTGTTTGTGACAGTTTCCAAATACTTTGACGCAATACCAGAGGCCACAAAAACACATGAAAAGGGAGTCCTGAATGGTTCATCCTTCTTTCAAAGTGTTTTACAACCTATATTTAGACTTTGGAATTCTTTTACATTCTTCTAATTGACGAACTATAGCTCAGACTTGCATTTATTTTGCAGATAATTTATACAGTAAATCTGTTTTTCGCATCCTATCAAATCAAGCAATACTTTGATCAGTGTCTAATTACATGAGAGAGAGAGGAGAATTGTGTTGCCTGATAAGTACTTTGGAATACATTATCAGTTGGATGTATGCAGAGCGCTGATTTATTTTGTTGCTCTCGTAATGCTCTGTTAATTAGAAGAAGGGAGGGATGTTTAATTAATGCTGGTGGGGAGGATTAAGGACAGGGGGGCAACAGCTTTCAACTTGTCAATTAGAAACACGGACGTAAAACAACACCAGCCAGATAACTGACAGATACACCGACTGAACACAAACAAGATGCTAACAAGGCTCTGCCAACCAGTTGCTTACTGCTGCTGGTTTCTGGTCAGATGGAAAATGGGCTTATTTTTCAGGTTTTGCTGTCAAGATTCGCAGAAACTTTCTCAAACTTCTGCCGTGTTAGTTTGTGTTTTCAGGGAAGAAGAAGTAGACTTCAAGGAAAAATAGCAACATCTCCAATGTATTTCGAAATGTGCCCCAAAATTGCTTTTCATCACAGTTTTGTATTCTGTTCCTCGATGCCATGACACGGCAGAAACAGGCTGTACTACCCATACAGAAAAGGCTTTTCATCTCTTTTGCTTGAAGGCAGCCTCACAGCTCCTTTTCCACCTATCACTATTCTGTATGTGTACATGTATGCAGGACACAAATGATTACAGATTTGAATATTTGCTCTGTAAACTCCTGGTCTCCTGTCTTGCTTCTTCAAGTCTCCCTCAACCTTCTGACATGAAACTGTAGATTTATTTCATTCACTGTTTCCTTGGCAACTCTCTCTGAGCGACCAGCAAGGTTTCAGCAGGAGACAGAGTGCAGCAGTGGAGTCATTATTTACTGCAGGGCTCAAGCTCTGATATTCACTGACATGCTTTACAGCGTGCACCCCCTTTCTCCCATGTCTATTTCCACCCCTCACATCAGGACGTACATAATTACAGTCTCCATGGCGATGCTGTTGGTCGGGTTACCGACTGGACATTTTGAAATACAGCAATTATCTATTATGAAAAAATAGATAAAATTCCCTTATTGTTTGTTGTTTGTGGCAGGTAGAAAAACGCATATTAACAACTAAAAGTTACTTGTTTAGGGCTCATTGAGGTTCATCAGCAAATATGTGCTTCAAGGCTAATTAGAAGAGTTATTCTGCGTGCTAATCACTGTTTGTTGGTTCAACGTCCTCACAATGAGGCAAAGCAGGCAGCAAGTCCACCTTCTACTGGGTGATAAATCTAAATTTGAAAAGTGTGAAATTCAATAAGCCTGGGTCTTAATTACCGCCCATGTTCACTTTCTCCATTCATCCATGACCACAAGACTGCTCTGAGTGGCTGTAGCATGCATGGGGAAACAAATGGGGTTCACCTTGTCCCAAACCCATACATCATCAGCTGTCGAGAACAGGGCAGTGTTAGTTCACTTTCATTAGTAAACATTTGATGAACTTTGGTTAACAATCACGAGACAAGACAATTGTAAACAAAGTAGATTGTAGGTAAATGCTTGAAATACACCAACTGTGTATCTAAGGCTCATTGACAAATATGTGTATATTCTTTCACTGGCAGTTTATAGTAACAGAAATGCAAAAGAAAACTCAAAATGCAAAATTTACAAACTTATATATAGCTTAACAATTCAGATTTTATATTTTCGCTTCTCAACAACCATTGAATGGATTGCAATGGAAGGATGTACAGAAATGTATGCACCAACTCGGATTTTTCTCTGGCACCACAATGATTTGTGCTTTTGAGTGAAATGTTTCTACAACTAAATGTAATGTAATAAATATGGTGATCCCCTGACATGCCATCTATTGCCATCATTGGGTCACCATTTAAATTTGTTTAATGCTTTGGTTCATGACTGAATACTTGCAACATGACAGTCCTGGTCTAAGAAGGTGAACATGGTAAATATTGTGCCAGGTAAACATCAGGGACTGAGCACATGGTGGCATGCTGACATCAGCATTTAGCTCAAAACAAAGCTGTGCCTAAGTATGAAGAATGTAGACTCTTAGTCTTGCTTTCTTAAGTTTCACATGCTGTTGTTAACGCCTGAATTTACCCACTTTTTAATAAAGCATCATCCTGTCTTGTGTTATCTTATCTTACACTGGTTGGACAAAAATATGTGAATACACATTAAAAGGAACTATGGTTTAGGCCCCACAGTTCCATTTAAGGGAATTCTTAACGCTACAACATACAATGATATTTTATACAGCAGTTATGGCAGCTATTTGGGGGAGCCCCTTTCCTGCCCTTGTGCACAAAGCTAGCGCAAAAAAAATGACTTTTCCAGTCTGCTGTGGAAGAACTTGACTGACCTGCACAGAGGCCTGACCTCAAGCCCATCCAATACCTTTGGTATGAACTGGAACGCCGGCTGCAAGCCAGGTGGCCGACCTCACTAAGGCTCTTGTGGCTGACTCGAAGCAAATCCCCACAGTCAGGTTTCAACATCTTGTGAAAACCTTCCCAGAAGAGTGAAAGCTGTTATTACAGCAAATTAGAACAAATGGTAATGGATCTTTTCTTATCTTATCCCAGAATGCTAAATCTGCCAGGATGACGTCTTTAAAATGAATAAATGACTATGTATTTTACTACAGGGAATGTGGCACACAGTTATGGTGCAGTATGAAGTATGCACTTTTCTAATGTCATTTCTAATTTCATTTCATTAGGGGTTATGTTCATACAATAAATATGAAGTAAACACATGCCCAATTGAACTTGAAAAAGATAATTTTTCCGCAATAAAAGCAACCCTGTCGGGCCCCACATCATCCCTGACTGTTCTCTGTCTAGCTGTTAATGACCCGTTTTGAAGCATCACTTTTCTCCACAAATGGAACACCTTGAAACAAAGAGTTGTGCCTGTCAAAGCAATGTGATTCCAAACACCCACTAAGCCTCGACAGACACGCAGGTGTTATTGGAGCCCTTCTCCTTGACTGACCTTCGGGATTGCCTTGCACCAAACACCGTCTTTGTCTCTGAAATGGCAGCAATTAGCGGCTGGAGCCAAGCGGAGGGGTTATTTTGAACGTGCGAGAGGGCAAACAGAACGAGGAAGGAGCGCATGGGGAGAGAGGAGACCTGAGCGAGCCACAGGGGCCCGGAGTGGGAGGCAGAGAGAGGGAGAGCCAGAAGGTCAGGGATAATTAGAAGCCTTTGTGGCCCTCTCAAGAGGCTCAGGAGGAAACCCACAGATGGGCCCACAGCTCCTACATACCTTTGAAAGGGTGACACACACACAGATACACACACACACACACACTCACATACACCTGAGGGATGCCGAGTGAAAGCAGACAAACAAGTGACAGTAGACACAGGTGTATTTGGAAGAAAGAGAGATGGACTGACAGGAAAAATGAAAGGCTGGGGGCTCTTTTTTTGCACAACTGTTACCAAGTCTGTTTTCTCTAATTGATAAATGGATAGCCTTTCTGCATATTGCCAACAGGATGCTGTTTATGGAACTGCTATCACATTCTGGCAGCCAGTTTTCCTTTTCACAACACATGATCCTTATAATGTCATGCAGTTGTGCTGGCTGAATTAACTTTTCCGCTGTGGAATGTGCTGCCACCAGTGCTTGACTTTTAACTTCAAATGTCAATTATGTCACCCTGGTCCACATCCGGCCTTAAGCTTTCCTTCCTCGGTGACCCGGTGAAAAATCAATTAAAGTAACCGTGACTTGCTGGGCCTCAGGTGTAGAAAATGCGAGATGGCCGTGATACCGGCAATTAATGGCCTGACATTTCTATCCAGGCTCCATGCAAATCCACTGCAGGAGTGTTTGACAATGGGGTGAGGGAGACCATTTCAGACTAGAGCTGCAATGTTGTTGTCTTCAGGCGGATCAAGAGTTAGTAGCATGACACATATACATTGGCACATCCACATAGACAGTGTTGACTGGAATGACATTCATTCTCCTGAAGCCAGTAATACCCATCAGTTAAGGCTGACAAGGACTCCAGCAGGCCTCACAGGGCTGTCTGGGAGCTAACCTGCTGATATAAGCGCTTCTGTCGCCGCTAGTTGTCTGTCAGTCAGGTAACATCTCCATTAGGGGTGTTGATGGCAGACCTTACCGTCACTGTCATCTGATTAATGTAAAAAGCACTCACTATCGCCTCACATGTCTGTCTGACTTTGAGCTGGCATTTATAATTTACCTTTTCAGTATGCAGCCTTGTTTACTCGGGACGAGGTGAAATCGTTTCTGAAGGAGTGCGACACGGAGAGGGATCCGCCATACAAATGCCCCTACTGCTTTATATTCTCTTGCTGCTGGTGCCATAACATCTTTCAGTGTTTTGGATTCGGTGTAGTGAGTGATGTAAATTGTAAACAAATGTTTTATGACAGAGGGTCAACATTCGACTGCAGCGCTGACAGCCGAGGCAGCAGGAAGAAATTACTTCTGATTGATATTTTGCCTCTTGTCAGCAGAGCAATTTCAACCTGAGCAGACGGACAGGATTGAAAGTTCCCCCTGCAGAGATACTGTGTTTTGCTTCACTGCCATGTAAATAACTTGTGTGTGTAACATTTTAATGAAGGTTGGGGAGGAGGGGAGGGGGACCAGGACTAAGTGGATGTCTTGGCTAAGCTGCATGGGTCACCTGTAGTAAATCTTTGCATGATAGATTGTGTGTAATTGCTAAGCTTTGTTTAATCTGAAGCTTAGTATTTGGCATGCTAAATCAGCATCATGCATGGCATGTAAATATCAGCTAAATGTCACATTCATTAAGGGAGGTAGAGCCGTCTGGATGTGGGACAGCCCTTCTTTCTGTACTGGATGTAGATGAGTGAACATGCTATTGCCTGGAGCCTTGGGGTGGAGGGGGGAGAGGGGAGACGGGGGATCCCCAATCTGGGGTCGTCCTCAGAGACTCTAGCCTTCTGTATGTGTGTATGCGTCTGTGTGTGTATGTGTGTCCATGCAGGGATGTGCAAATGTGTGTGTGCATGCATCAAACCCATTATGCAGGCAGTTTTTTTCATTTCCTCAGCCTTGCGCCGCTAATGAACAATGACTTGATTGTTGACTGCGGTGTGAAATGTCAGCTGTCTGTTTGTCTGTGTGGGACATGTCATTTTGACAGGAGCGGTCTTCCTCCATCATTTCACAGCCTCTCCATTTGTTTGGGTGAAGGTGTTTATATGCTCTCAATGCAGCAGCTCTCCTCAGCAGGAACCATTAAGAAAACTCATAGATCATTCCCATTTCTCATGCTGTGCTGCTGACATGCGCAGCATTTGGCCCAATTATTCCTGTTTCCATTGTAATGACGGACTGCATATGTGCATATTTATATTTTTCAAATTGCCTTTGCACAGTGGAGGGAATAGTTTTCCTTGTCCATCACTAAATGTCCACTGTATGTTAGCTAAACAATCAACATAGGCTATCACCACACTAACCTCACTGAGTTCTAGTGAACAGCTAAACCCAGGTTTGGCTTGGTTCAATACTGTGAACTTTTTGAGTATTGATAGCAGTACATAGAAGGTCAACCAGATGGCCAATAACTTCCTACTTCCTCTTCCCCAACATCATCCATCCCAGGGTCCTCTAAGCTCTCTCCAGTGAGGAAGAAGCTCCCTGTGGTGTCGTGTTGATTCTAACTGGCAAAGCCGCAGCCTTTTCCCCTCCAGGCACGCCATGGAGTAAAGTAGGGAGTGTGTGTGGGTTTGGCAATAATCTGGAGGTGGCTGTGTAGATGTGGGTGCTGCCCTGATAATTAGCTAAATAGCATTCTAATGGTGGACCAGACCATCTGTCCAAAGGGGCGGGGCGCCGGATAGGTCTCACACATTTTTAATCAGGCTTAATATTCACGCAGAGTCATAATAGGACTGCACAGCGTGACTCAAACACTTACATCGTGGCAAAAATTTATTGGGATTGCGCTGCAATCATTGACTGTATATAAAGATGAATGAAATAACAGCTCCCCAAAAGTGGAGCCAAAACATCTTGATGAGTCCCTAGTGGCTGGCTGAAGTACAGGCCTTTTACAGCCCACTCCCTTTGTGTTAGAGGAGATGAAAGATGGTTTGTGTCAGTATTCTTTAGATGCTGATGTATGTTCAAGTGTTAACTTTTGTTTGGTTCTACAACTTGAGGCTATAAAAAGGAGGTTTGATTGACAGTTGAGCCTTCCTCATGATTGAGTTGGCCAGGCCTATGGGCGGGACCTCAATACGGCAGCTGAAACAAAAATCCTGCTTCAATTTGTTTCGTTTTTTTTAATGTGGCTATTGTGATAATAACAACAGCATGAGGAACACAGGACAGCAAGACTGAGGATACTTTCACTCTGATATGTGGTCTTATGTGGCATTCCATGTAATTGTCATTAAACAAACGGATCTGAATTGCATATCAGCAAACAAATCTGATTTGGTCCCCCTGTGCCTGCACTCTGAATGCAGCCTAAGAGTCTACACCCATGCATGTGGCTCTGTGTGGTTGGATCAGAGTATTTAATTATAAATCAAAGTATTGGACAATTTGAAATATTGATGGGATGATAGCACTAGATGAAATGTCAGGGGATCATCAAAGTTATTATAAATCTTTTTGAGGGAGACATACTTGTCTAGACCAAATTTCATGGCAATCCATTGGACAATTGTAAAAACATTTCACACAACCTCATGGTGGCCACTAGAGGAAAAGTCAGGGGATTTACTAAAGTCATCAGAATTAACTGCAGGGGGACCATGAATGTCAATGTCAGTAGTTGTCAAGACATGTAAAAAACAAAAATATCCGGTGTTGCCAAAGTTATCTGGAGATCAGGAATGTTTGAACAGAATTTTAAGGCAATCCATCCAATAGTGGTTGAGATATTTCAGTCTAGACAAAGGGGTGTACCAACCGACAGAAACACAGATTAACACTGCCATTCGTATAGCGGAGCCCCTAACGTGGCTAAATATCCAACCAATAAAATAATCACAAACAATCCCACCTTTCTGCCTCACTCCAAACCTCACTGCACTCTTTCCATGCCTAACACTCCAGTAGTTTATATTCTGCAATGGCCTGTCCCCAACACCCAAAACAAAAATTTCAAAAGACTAATGGTACCATTTCAGGGAGCTTTGAGACTTCTTTTTCCTTACACATTACCCTAAAAATGACACCCTCCTGATATTATTACCTGAGATGTATACAACAGGTATCCGTAGTTCAGCCATTTCCACTCTTCTTTATCAGAACATGCATGCACATGAAATTCTGGGTGTGGGTGCTGTAAAAACTTTGACACATCAAACATTTTCCAGGCATATGCTGTCCAGGCTGAGCTGTATACCTCTGGCTGTGCATGTCAGATATCCCACCATAAACAACAATTACAGCTGCCAGTTGGGCTCGGACTGGGTGTTCATCACTATTAGATCCACATATGAAGCCATTACCAGATAGAAAATACAAAATGGAACCTGTATGAAACCACTCCATAACTATACTGAGTGACACTAATGGAACCGATGTATGCAGGTACAAGGAGTGATGTTTGATTATTACAAACACTTGAGAGGCAACATCAGTGTTAGCACTGTAGCCAGAGGATGAACAGCAAAAGTACCCTTAATGGTTCACAATATGCCTGCAGAATGAGGTCACCTTTTCTCTCCTCGCTACCTTGATCACATTTTTAGTTGATTTATTCTATTTAATTGTCACAATAGTGCAACTTTTGCCCTCTGTGAGCCTCCATGCTGTGACTGGTGACTGTGATTGGTGGGATCAAGGTGAAGGTGTTTTCAAGGTGAAAGCAATTGAGCAGACAGCCTGAAGCAGAAGAAAGGGCTGGCAACATGCAGCCAGAAGTAGAAGAAAACGCCAACTTTGCATTCACCACTGTGTCAACAAAAACTTAAACCAATTTTGCAAATAACTGGAGGTGTGGAGGATGGACTGGATGGAGACGGAGAGGGCAAAGTAGCGCATTTGTTCACTGTAAGACAAGCAAACAGTTTCTAGAAGTATTTTTAAAAAATTAAGACAGAATCTTTAGATTTGTTTCCAATATGCAACATAAATGTAGTATTTCAGTGAGTGGCTCTACTTTCTGGAACAAATGCCATGGTCGTCACCCAGACATTTCATATTCAGCCTAATCTACAGAGAACAACGTGTCTGCAATTACACCTCATGCTAAACACATTCTGTTTGGATTTCAGGTCGATGGCTGCAGCAATTTCTCTACTTGTAGATTGTCTCTTTAAGCACATAAGGCAGCGTATCGATCTAGTACATTGAGGAGGGTCACCGGCCAGCCATTAGTGAACACGGGCTCAACCAGAACATGAGGAGATGGTTGGGTGAACGCTCGCGACTGGCTTTTTAATAATAAACCAGTGTGCTCTCATTTTTAACCACTCGTGGAAGGGCGTTGTCGATTGATTTCATTCTTCAGCTAGAAATATTGATAGGCTTCATGCTCCTTGTTGTGGAAAATCAATGACAGGAGTCACGAAAAGGAGAGATGGAAAAAGAACAAGATGGAGAGAAGATTAGGAAAAGAGGGTTTGTTAAATATAGCAACCAGGGGTGTTACACTCGACAATAATACAATTCAAGGTAAGAAAGCTAGAGCAGGAGAAATTCCTGACAGCTAAAATAAATTAAAAGCAAAGGACAGGAAGATGAAAAGAAAAGGAATAGTAAAGGAATGGACAGTGTGGAGAAGGAAAGGGCAGGGGAAGGAAATGAATGGAAGAAAACAAAAGGGGAATGACAGACGAGAAAACTGAAGGAAACAAATGAAGAGAGGGGAAAATAGAAAGGGGGAATGGGGGAGAAACAGGAAAGGAAAGGAAGTTAAAGGTTAGAGAGAGAAAGACATGATGAGAAAAAAGAGAAAGGAAAAAGGAAAAAAGAAAGAAAAGGATAGAGAGGAAACAAAAGGAAGAAAGAAGGATGAGAGAAAGAGGAAAGTAAAGGGAGGGAATTGGGACATATATTATGGACACTTGAAAACATCAGTTGGGAGTATGAAACACAAAGAGCGTGGTCTGACAGACTGATTATTTGAGAGTGACCCCTCAGGCTCCAAAGAAAGAGGTCCACTGCATGTTGTTCTCCCCACAGACGGAGCTCTACGGCTCTGATGACACAGCCAGCCGAGTCCCGGGACTGAGGAGGCCTGTAGAGCAACGACAGGCCACGCCAGAGCTAATTACCCCTCAGAGACATGAAGTGAATCACTCAGCTGTGTCTCTTTCTCTCTCTCTCTCTCTCTCCACACACACACACACACACACACACACACACACACACACAGCGAGAGCAGAGATTAATCTTATTCCCCCTCGTCTCTGGTGACAGAGACTTTCTAATGAATCAAGAGAGGTTTTTAAAGCATCTTGTGTCTTTCACTCTCCCTCCTCAATTTCATTTGAGAGTAGAATCTCCATTTTTCCCTGGCTCAATCAATGACAAAAGCTTATTTGGATTGACCTGAGTGATTTTTGTGCAGTTTGAGCAGTTGTTCAGATTCGAACATTGCGATGCGCCGACACATTTCATCATCTCATTTGTATGCCTGCTATGCCGATGTTTGTCTGATTTGATATCTGCAAGAGAACCGAAGCGATCAATGCAGTCGCTGGCAATGGCACCTGCTCAGACTGCGCTGAATAATTGGGCCGACACTTTTCCACTCCAATTTGTCGAACACTCCTTCAGACTGAGAGATGACAGACGTTAGCCTTGATAAGTGTTGGATTGTCAGACGCAACTTGCATAAGAACATAGCCACATGAGTGATGCAGACTACTGCAGCTACTGGCACTCGTAATGTTTCGGTGCAACAGTTTGGGGTTCCTGCTCCTCTAAAGACAGCGGCAAAGTCAGCGGAACCGTTTGGGTGTACCCGGGGTTCTGGAAAAGTCTTGTTACATTTCTGCATAGACAATGGTAATTGAATAGCGGAAAAGAAACTCTCCAGGTGAACCATCAATGCGAAAATGAGCAACTGCGTTACAGAATGTCTACTTTCTTGACGAACTGTCGAAGGTACAAAAAGTCCACTCCCAAGCACTACCCAAGCCAAAGATTATGCTTTGTAGAATTCTGATGAAAGATTCAGCAGTTAAAATAAGTTCACTTTTGAGTGTCTGGGTCAATCTGTGGTGTAGTATTTTCTTCCCAGTTCTGAATTTGCTATTTATGATTTGCAGGCTGGCTTCTTTCGGCATTTCAATGGTGAATAAACCATCTGCCACACCAAACTGATGGAAAAAGGTGAATTCTCAGAAAACGCACGTACTAATAATGAAATTCCTCCCTATTTACTTTATAGCTCACTATATTAACTGTTTTCAAAAAAAAGTTTGAAATGTATGCACTGTTTAAAGTAGTTTATCTAGCAATGGATTAAATGCAGTGTTACTGGAATTACATCTTTTTGCCAATAATAAATTATGGGGTGCTCGATAGCTCACCTGGTAGAGCTGGTGTCCCATGTGCCCAGGCTGGGTCCTTGCTGCAGCGGCCATGGGTTTGAATCCAATATGTGGCCCTTTGCTGCATTAGACAGTCATTTCCTGTCACTCTTCAGTCACTATTAATTTTGGCTAGAACCAGGATTAAAAACATTCCAGGAGGCAATAAGGCCAAATAAAATCAGAGAAATAAAATCACACAGAAGTGAGGCAGAATTAAAAGAATAAAAGACCCCTATTAGTAAAAACAAGTAAAAACATTAAAGCAACTAAAACAAATTGCAGAACTAACCACACTGGGTCAAATAGTTTTAAACAATTAAAAGACACAAAATGAAAGGCACAAAATATCTATTGCTAATATATGGTAAAATACCAATATAATAGATAAAACATAATGGAAAATTAAACATAGAGCTCGAGTAAATACAAGGCTTTTTAAAATGTCAAGAATAATAAATAAATTAATATAATGAAAAACTACAGTTTGTGAATCCATTTGTTTCTTTAAAATTGGTTTGAGGTATATCACAGTTGAGTACTATACAGTAACTCTCACAAGATGGCTTGTCAGTGGCAAAATTGTTGGTGTGACATCAGGAAGTTAAGGGCCCCAGGGGGGTGTGCCTGAATGATGAGCACTGTGTGTGTCATCATCATGCTTTTTACTGAAGCTCCCATGGGTGTCCTTCCCCAAAGGCAACACTCTCCCTGATGAGCCAGCACCATAACAATAACTAGTTGCCAGCCGGTTGTGACAGTAGAGCTTTTATGTGCCAATGTGTTAATTGTGTGAACCTGCCTTTCAATCAGTGTTGACTTTCCACTGTCTACTTCTCTGTTTTTTTTCTTTTTTACATATTCCCTGTTGCGAAGGCCATCACTATTCATCTGCCGTTTCAGAATTCTGGAAATGTCAATGACATGCAGCAGCTGGAGTGAAGACTTCACAAACTGGAGCATTATACCGCTCAAAACTGCCACAATATGGGACATATTACGAATTTAACCTCACATCTGATCTGGGAATACATGCTGTGTATATTGGGTGGTGTATGTGGAGGGGGGTGGGGCTCTAGTGATTCCTCCATGATTTATAGCCCTGCAGAAAGTAAAAGTATGGGGGGGATTTGCTGGACCCCTTTGATCTCTCCTTCCTGCAACCCCCACAACCCTTCCTCTCAGCTCTATTTTCTCCAAATGTCTCTTTTAAACAGTGTCATTTCAGTGGCAAACAACACCTGAGTGTTCAATCCTCCCATGCCCGGGCCAAGTGTGTGTGTGTGTGTCAGTGTGTGTGTGTTGATTTGTCTGTGTATCAGCTACTATCCCGAGCCCCAGTGGGCCATCTATCTAAGGCGGCCACACCACAGGAGATAATGGGCTTCCCTTTCCTGCCCAGTTGCCCCGCCAGGACCACAGAGGTGTGAATGAATTCCTGTCTTTATTTCATTTAACACTCGGGCCTCTGCGAAGGTGCAATTATGAAAAGAGGCGTCGTGTAAAAATAAAGAAGGTGACAGAAGGTGGGAACGATACTTGCTTTCCTTGTCCGCTGCCAAAAAGGGGAGCGAGCGGGTAATGGCTGAAGACACCTGACAACATGAGCCCTTTCCAACGCACCTACAAATGATTTGCAGACAGGAGTTTTGCATCTCAACACTCATATTTCCCTTTTCCCCTCCTCCTCTACGCACGCATGATTTAGCACCTCCATATTTCATTATTCCTTGAATGAGGCCAAGCCTGATCCAGCCTGCTGCGAGAGACACTTAATTTTACATTTGGCCTTTTTTTAATAGCATACCTGAGAGTCCTGAAGCTCGGAATCTTAATTGGAAAACGAAAATATGATGTACATGCACATTCAGGGGCCGTCCAATCACGGCTAATGAGCCCCTTGTAAACCAGATAGCTTTGAAAGGGTTTGGGAGCAGAAAAGGTTTCGGGTCAATTCCAGCCTCCTGTTACCCTCCCAGAACCTGTGTGTGGTTCCTTCTTCTGCAATTACACCCCTTGCCCAGTCATTTCTCTCCCAGCACTTTTATTGCATCTGCTGCCCAAGACAAACAGCAATAAAGCCAAGGTAACCATGGATACACGAGGGCCACATCTCTTTTTTTTCTTCCCTGCCGATGCTATTGAAACATCCCTCTTTTGAATTTAAGTGGTGGGAGTCTCTTATTTCTCCCTGGCTCCTCAAGGTTATGAATGATGTGTGGGAAGGAAACAATGCTGTGTGGGCTTTCATGGGCCAAAAAAAAAATTAAATAATAAAAGCCACCAAGGTGATGTTAGAGAAGTTAAGAAGGAAAACAGTTATTTCTTTTAACAGAACGACAAGCAGTGGGAACAGTGATGATCAGAGGAGCGTCTAGGGCTAAACATCGGCGTAATCACATGAGAAAAGAACGTTAACAGCCGCGTTTCAGTCTGCCGCATTGATTGACTGAACGTCTACTCTCTTGACGGAGCTAATGAACACATCAGCTAATTAGAAGCACAGGGAGTGTGCTTTTACATGCGCACACACACAACTAAAAGGCACGCACACACACACATATATACACGCCATCCCCCCCCACAATTCTCCCAAACACAAGCAACTATCTGTCTTTGTTGCCACCCCATATCTCTGGTCCCTTCCGATGTAGAGCCTGCAGACCAAGGTATAGAGGTAATCATGAATTGTCCCTTGTTGCTGTTGTCCTCCTCGCTCACAGTAATTGTCAAGGTGGCAGGTCGGTGCAGTGAATCGGGCTTCCCGTTGAGGGATTGAATCCCATGTCTAAAAAGGTGATTTGATACTTTGGATTCCATATTTGGCCAGACACCTCACGCAAGCAGAGAAAGGTGAGAGAAAAGTAAGAGAAGAGCCGAGAGAAGAGTAGGAGCCGAGGGAACAAAAGTGTAGGCAAGGAGGGGGAAAAAAAGGCAAAAAAATATAAGGTGAGCGGAGGCGAGGGGAGGTAAGAGCGGAAAGGTGATGAGGAAAAAAAAGATGGTTTATTGCCGGCCAGCCTGAGAGGAGGATGGAGGGGGTGGTGGGAGTTAGGGTCGCAGTCTATGATTGTCCCCGAGAAGGAACATGACAGTGGCTGTAATAGATTCTCCTCACACCTTCCTTGAGGTGACCTGCCTGTGGGAGAAGGCCTCCTCACTAATGACAGGCGAGAACGCAGAGGAGGAGGCCTTCAGAGGCTTATCATATGCTGCGAACCATCTCCACCGTGGCCTCTGGCACTGCGGAGCTATGACGACAGTAAATCTTTTTTTAACGCAACCGCTCGTCTTTGTCTGTGTTTGGGTTTTGGAGCGATCAATCAAAATTGACGACATGCTAAAGCAGTGACAGCTTTTATGGTAATGGCAGAGGTGCCAGTGGGAACAATTCCTTCTTTCTTCACGTGTAATGTCCCGAGCTATTATTCCCCTCGCAAAGAAAAGGCGTTATTAAGTGAGCCGTAATCCGACAAGCTACAATGAACTGAAGTGTATTTTTTCCCCTCCTCTGTTTGTGCTGTAGCCTGGAGAGTTGGAACAGCAAGAGATTTCATTATCCTATTGTATCGCCAATGCAGCTAGCAACGGAGTCACCAGGCAACGAGGCACCACGCTCCCTGTTCTGGGTCTTGTTCTGACGAGTCAAAGTGTTTGCTTCACACTTTGACAGCAACAGTTTCTGTACACATGCACACACACACACACACACACACACACACACACACACACACACACACACACACACACACACACACACACACACACGCACACTCCTCCAAATCCCCCTTTTCAGTCTTTAAATCAGCCTTAATCCTTTTGGGTCTGACCAAGTCCTCCAAACAAACATTATGGACAATAATCAGCTCTGCAGCAGTCAGTGTATTGGCTTGTTTTGTCATGCTCAGATGACCAAACACAATAATACTGTTTTCTTAATAAAAGAGGAGGTTATTAATCTGATGATCTCCAGTCCCTGTGTGCCATATAAACCCCCCACCCCTCTCACAGCTCTTTATTTGTCTCACTCTCTTTTTGTTTCTGCGTGGATGTGTATGTGTGTGCCATGGGTCGGTTGAGACGTGCCTGCAATCAGGCTGAGTGATGAGGAGTGCGTAATCACTGCGTTATTAACAGCGCATCACCAAATTAAGAGCCATCTACATGTTTGATTGAGATATTTAAGTTACTGAGGACAAAATATTTTATTTAAAGGACAATTCTGGGTTATTACAACTTTTTAGTTTCAACAGCTGTCATTTCTAACATTCTCGAAAATGATTAATAAGTCAGTAATTTCTGTGTACACTAATGAAAACATTCCTATGAATATTATATTTAATTTCTGCCAATTACCTGAAAATAAGAATTGTTGTCGAAGTCTGACTCCAGATAGGGCCTCTCGCAGGCCACAGCCACTGTATTTCCTTCTGCACGACTGGAAGTGGAAGGCGAGATGAGGGGGTTGCAATCATTGACTAATCCTTTAATTAGAAGTAAAGTCTAAAGTGAGTCAACTTGTGTGAGCATGACTACGCTATACGGTTTGGTCAAAGTCAAAATTCTACACAGGAAGTTGTTCAAAATTGTGTTGGATGTTTAAAAGTATGGGCAATAAATGTACTGTTCATCTTTGATTTCTCTTGAGCTTTGTTTAAAACATGTCTGATCATGCTTCTTTCACCGTCGGACTTCTTCTTAGTATTATTTCCCATACACATGATGGTCTTCATGTCTTTCCTGTTATTCATGTGCTATACCCAGACTCTTTTTTTCTCTCCTTTTTTGTCCTTGGGGTTTTTTTTGGCAAAACAGTGGGGCCCTACAGCGGTAACACAGCCGAGTGCAGGCGAAACAATAAAAGGTTCATCCAATTCAGTCTGGCATGTGGCCCTGCCTTGCCGAATGGAGAAGGTAACAGCACCTGGTATCTCTCGTGCCTCCATTACGCACTGCCAAGATTGGAGAAGATTGCTCTGCCAGAACAATAATGTGGACATCCACCATAAGCGTCCATCACCCCACACCCCATCCTCTCCCCCAAATCAATGGGTGTGTGTGTGTGTGTGTGTGTGTGTGTGTGTGTGTGTGTTCATGGTGTCCTTTATGGAATAAGTCATCACAGGTCTTTATCTCTCTTGTACTCTCTGTCACTCTCTTACAGTATTGGCTTTCCTTATCATGGCTGAACCAACTGCTTGCCCCCACATGCCCCACCCTTTCCCACCGTGACTGCCTCCCCATCCCTTACCCCCCCAGCTTCCATTGTCTGAAAATATTACCTATATCCAATGGTCCTGCAGAAGATGGGATTCACTTATAATCCACTGTAGCATCACCGTAGCACTAGATGCATGCTGTGCCTTATGTCACATCAGCATTTCTAACAGTAAAATTCTGAGCCAAGTTAGATAAAAGTTAATGGAATCTCAAAGATAAGTGGATTCAGTTATGGAGGTGAGGTCATTTAAATGGTGCTTGTCCGTAGAGCTCAAATTGGGTGAAGCAAATTCACACCATTGACCAACTGCATTCTGCTCCGACAGTGCTGACCTTTGACACAACGGAGGAAACTGGGGGATGTTATTTAATTTGCTGTGTCTCATGACATGCAAGTAGTCACTATGTCCCCAAGCTACCAGCACCAGCATTTCAGGACACTTTGCAAATTCATTTCACAGTTCAAACTCCTGACTTTCTTCAACCAGCTATATGTTGTCTTAACCAATCACTGTTTGTACAGTCTCCAAATTGCATCTCTTAACCAATGTAGCCCTGCCGTGGTTTTTTACATTTTTGAGGAGGTGCACATTAGCTCTGTTGGAGCCACCACAGCACCCTGACACAGAAGCATCATCTATTTTAAACTCCAAAGCCACTTCCCAAAGGCTCCAGCATGTACTAGATTAGGTCAGCGGCTTCACTGCTATCAGTCCTATGTCCAGGCTACATTTTAACTATGTGTTCTGCAGATAGTGCCACGTCCATGAAGACCGCCCACACGCCCACCCACTCATTTACCAGCCCCCCCCCCATTGTTTATGTCATGCCTGGGATAAGATGTTGCTGGGCAGATTGGTCGGCGGGCTGCAAGGCATGTCTTGAGCCTGTTTGGTTTGCTGTGCAGCCACCGAGGTGTAATGCAGGGTGACACTTACGCATGGGGAGAGGATGTGATGTTTTATCACTGGGCTCTGTGCAGGAATCAACAGAGGGATTTCATTAAGCCCTGCTCTTCGGAGTGGATCTTTCTTTGAGTATGTTGTGGCGGGACACATATTTCATGGCAAAAAAGGTGGTAAAAACCTCACTCATTCACAGAGAAAAATAATATGCACCATGTATATAGATACCTACGTGACAGCTGCACAGACAGTACATATAAATCCTCTTTCAGACCTTTATTGTGGAATAATACCTAATGTATCTATGCTTAAAGTATAAAGCTGTCCACCACATTGGGTCATTATATTAACAGTAAAATGCAGTGGAGGCGATAATGTGGTGCAAATTACAGCACACTTGGTTTCCTGCACTGCCACTAATGGCTGTGAGTACAGTCTTTTCATTGCACAGTAAAGTTTAATAGCATTATTAAATGGGGCGAAATATATCACTGCACGCATATGATGTAAGAGTGGATCTATTTGCATGGGCAAAGTAAACAATGTGTTTAATGGATTACTGGCATGCCAAGGGGACAATCAACGGGTCTGTCAATGAAACAAGAGGTCCTGCATTGTATCACTAATAGGTTCAATGCTAGCAATCACTAATTAAAACACACAGATGCCAGATATTGTCAGGGGAACAGACACCGTTTGTGTAATGGGAAATCTAGACAGGCAATTCTTATCAGGAATAATCAATGGTAAAGTAACTCAGTGTTATTCCAATAAATAATTAAATCGTCTATATAAAAAATACTGGTAATGTGGATAGGTATTAGTGTTACTGGATCTATGGTGCTGCAAGGCATATAACTGCACCCAGCTTTAATCCCAGGATCAGAAAGTTCTGCGGTCTGGAAAAGATATTGAACTGAATCCTTTAAAGGCCAGAGATGGAGAGATTTCATCAACTAAAAGGACAGTGTGAGTTCCTGTAGAAAATAGAAACAGCATGATGACTCAAAGGACGACTCAACGCCTCAGATGAGACACAAAGGTTCAGAGACAGTTCACTCACTGACACCCAATAATCAATGTGCTTTAGCTTGACAGCATCAGATGAGTTTCTGGGGCACTGCACATAAGACCCACGCCGTCAATAAAAACAACTTTACTTCGTCCACACAAGTTCTGTCATAGGTCAATAAAGAACAGTGCGTCAAAGGTTTCATTTTGATTGACTCTTTCAGATAATCCTGTGAGAGTACATCCTGTGTTAGCAATCATTTACAGAAATGTTATGTCTCATGAGTGCAGGAGTGCTGCTTTATTGCAAGATTTGACTCCAGTACAAAACAAATAGGCTGCTCTTCTTTTAAAAAAAAACAACCCTTGTAATCAAGTTGTCAAGACAATATTTTAGCTTTTTATTGGTTCCATCTTTGCACAAAATGGATATTTGTGTGCAATTTGCCTGTCCTCATATATTTTGGACATTTTCTTATCTTGTTCTAGAAGGAGTTAGTAAGCAGAGCGCAGATAGCCAATGAAGCATTAACACTACTTGTCAGTATAAATGTGGTTCAGTATCAATGGATAAAGCCTCTTTGGAAATTAAGCTGAATTCTTTCTGTTTTTCAAATGACGAATATAAAAGCGGGAGAGAAAAAAAAAAAGTAGTCCGTCTTTTGCATTTTATTGCCAGTGCCACACACTGAAAAGCAGTGCAGGGCGTCATAACCAAACACTCAGCTGACTTCATCCCAGCTTTTATACACAGAAACCTCAGCGCACAATAGCTCCAATGTAGCTGCTTTACAGTACGACTGACAATTGTATCCTGAAGGCTCTTCTGCGGCTTAGAAACATTCCATTATGCATCGGCTCACCCACGTACAATATTTCACACACACACACACACACACACACACACACACACACACACACACACACACACACACACACACTTTGTAGGGACTACTGTATGTTTTCATACATTTGACCTTGACTTCCAAAACCATCGTGTGTGTGTGTGTGTGTGTGTGTGTGTGTGTGTGTGTGTGTGTGTGTGTGCTGACAGTGCTGCCTGTCAGTGAGTGACTTGACTGTTGAGTTGTGTTTTTACAGGCTTCACAGATTTACATGCTCAGCAGCCGGGAGACTTAAAGACAAGAGAGAGGGGGTGGTATTGAGGGGAGGGGTGGGTGAGTTACCTATCATTTGATGCTGCCTCTCTTGCATAATCCCACGCTTTCAAATGGAAGGAAAATGCTGATGAGGCCACGGAGCAGAACAATTGAAGACAGAAAGAGAAAGGGAGAGAGGGAGAAAGAGAAAGAGGAGACTGCCCTCTTCTTTGGTCTATCAATGTAAACTCCTGACAAGGCAAGCCTTCCCTTCTTCACCAAGTTTGTGTTTTCCAGGCTTGCATTTTGACTGGATCAGCATTCTAATGAAAGACTGCGATGCCCCAAAGCTCTGTTTGAATCCTTCAAGAAACAGTCAGCAATTGTCTCTTTTGTTAATATACAACTTCTGCTGTGCACCTGTAGATAAACTCATGGGATAAAAACTACGTTCTCATCCTTACAGCGCAGGAAAAGTTAGTTCTCCTCCGTAAAATAGGTTTAAAGCAAGGAAGAGAAAAGATATGAGAAAACTTAAAAATTCAAAAACATTTTGGCCAAAGATTAGAAAACTAGGATGTCTGAAACTCCCACTGAACTCATTCATCTTCAGCTTTACTCCCTTCATACCTTTTTTTACTTCCCTTCATCCTCTGGGCCCCGTTTGAGCACGAGAATCCATTGGATCAGGTACAGAATCATCCAGAGCATGCAATTTACTTCGGGCTAGCCCTGTTACACCCAGACTCAACCTGGAAAACATTAACATTTCAAACCTGCACAACTTCAAAACTGTTCTCCCTGGTCTGGATGTATCGAAACAGCCTCAGGCTCTTTCATACTTCTGTTACGTGTGTGTATGTGTGTGTGTGTGTGTGTGTGTGTGTGTGTGTGTGTGTGTGTGTGTGTGTGTGCACGCATATCAGTGCATAGCATGAAAGCGTTTTCCATTTGCAAATTACTTCTGTGGAAATGGGTGCTGACCAGCTGGTACCTTATGTTTGTCAGGGCCTTGGCTCGTTACACGATGAACAGCAGGAAACCCTGGCAAGTGTTTGCTGTTTTACATTACCAAACAACAATAGGGAGCCAAAATTCTTGTCGATATTTCATACCAGTTATTTACACGCTGCAAAAAAGCGCAAACACAAGGGTACGATTCAAAAGGAGGTGTGATAGTGCATATTTTTAATTCTGCTCCATTCACTGTGGAGTTGCTGTTGAGACTGGAAGGACAACTAAAGCAGGCAGATTTGTTTATGGAGATCCTCAATCAACTTAACAGTTCAGCTTGACTATATAGGTCTCATCATAACGGGTTCAACTGGCTATGCTTTTGTCATGTACAGAAAAAACAAAGCCATCCAATCACTTATTTCTGCTTTGTCTAATAAAAAAAAAAAACCTCACACCACTTCTAGTTTTTGATATGGGTGGGAATGGCCATGACCTTCCAAGCCATGCTGGCAAGGTGAAAATGGTTGTCCACGGGAAAGCACCGGAGCAAGGCATTGTTTACTGTGATGACGTGTTCAGGGGTGAACTATTTCTCACAAACTGCTGTAGAGCCTGCTGCTTTTCATCTTCAGCTGTTTCTGCTTCTACTAATTCTTCCTGCAATACTTATCCGCTATCCAAATACGTCCGTATCTTTTGTATGAACCATTTTTTATGGAAGAAAAGCATAGATAACAGAGTTCTGCTAACTCACTGCATTTTCTACAGGTGTTTCGCCTCCTGCCAGTTCACTGGTGGACAACCTCTAATATGCAGCATCAGCAGTAATAATTGTTAAACACTAGCAAAAACTTGACACAGCTCCAATACAGCTCTGATATAGCTGTGAAAGAAATTAGTGAACAGTAACGGGGCTGATAGCCGAAAGTGTCATCATGGACATAGGTGTGAAACTAAACTCCAGACCACACAGATTCAGTTACAAGCTACAGTAATAAGAGCTGAACATAGTGACACCAGCACAGCCACATATGTGATCCGTTTAGATAGGGACATGGCTTTGGTTTGAGCAAGCAGACCATCTTGAGCTAATCGAATAGCTTCAGAAACCCAGAGGCTATGCCGCACCGATCCTGTAACTTTCCGAAATGGTTGAGCCGACACTGACACCCACTTCACGCTGTGATGGGCCAGCTGTGGAAAGGAAAGGAGTCAGGGTTTGAACTTCTCTTTCTAGCTCTCTTTTTCATTCTTTATACAACTGTCACTTTCATGAGAACAACCAAGTGCAACACCATGAAGTCCTTCCAGGAGAGACTGACTAGAAACATGTGCAGCTATCTGCAGATTTAAACAATAGCATGTACCCCCTCACTATGACCGCAAGGTTTTCACTCCACATTCCACACACAAAAGCAACACGTTTTTTCTAGTATTTTTCGAGTATCCTGACTGTAATCAGCCTAGTTATTTTTACAGTGGGCTATGCCGTCCCCATGACAAAAGGCTACTGGTAAGTGTGTGTTTTGGTCACTGTCCTGGTGCCTTGATTATCTGTAATTTACATAGTTTCTTGATGGAAAGAAAGATATATTTGTTGCTAAAGTAAGGTAAGCTAAGCAAGTTAACTCAGTCAGTGCTGCCTGGACTGGGAGCTCAAAGCACTGGGGAAGTGTTGATATTTACACCGCTAGCAAAGGAGCTCTGAAATGACTGTAGAAACCCCAATGAAGCGATACTGGGAACCTTTGAGCACTCCTAAGAAACCTTGATTAAGAGATATCACAGCAACACAGACAATTTCTAATGGCTGTATTTCAGTAAAGATCAATACAGTGAATCTACACCCTCAAGAACTTGTGTTCTCCCTTTACAAAGCACTGTCTAAGTGGTAGCCACCAGCACTTAAAGCTGAATCTGCAACTCTGACTGTTCTCATCACTGCATTAAATATGCAATGAGAAACATCCACTGGGACTTATACTGTCTACCTAATGATATGATTGAACAAACTAGGGCAGAGAACGCTGCCTGTCTATTTAGAAGTTCGGCTAGCAGCCCATGAAATCAAACTTCTGTGCACTCACCAGTCTGGGAACTACTTGGCAAGAGATTGACATATTGAAGGATGAGGCAATGCCCTGATAAGTGAAGCTGGCATTTGTTTGAACATTCGCCCATTGCCTCCCAATGGCTGTATTAAACACTGGCTGGGAATCGAATCAAGGCAATCCACAGACGACCACTTCCCCACCTGTTCTCTCAATGAATTCATGCCTTTTTTCAAAAGAACACTAATCAAAGTGACTGTCTCCCAACAAAATGATGTTATCAAAGGATGAGGACAATGTGGTAGCTGAAGGGAACAGGAAGAATTTGTTGTTTGTAGTTCTTTAGCATGAAAAACATAGAGTGAACCAGACTGATTGCAGTGGAAGATCAGCCCTTTCTCCTGTATTTTCCTTCAGATGAAAGACTCATACCTGTTTTATCACAAACACACACACATTTGGCTTTGCACTCTACCTTCACAGTCCGAGTGTATATCAAACATTCCTCCGCTTTGCTGTAATTTCTTTCACATGATTTTCTTCTCTCTCTCTTTCATTTTCTTTCTCCTTTCCTTTCATTCCATCTTTCTGCGTGCCGGGGAAATGAAAACAGAGGTGGAAGCCAGTGATTGAATTGTTCTTTATTCATGCCGTCTTCCCGTGTAAATATGGAGCCGTCAAGTGTAAACTGAATTCTGCAGCTGGTCGTCACAGAGGGCTCGCATGGAGATGTGGGATACCGTTGGGATACCACACAATCCCACACTTGTTCCTGTCACATTTTCCTGCCATTCAAACCCAAACACACCTCTTCTAAACAGTCCTAAACAGGAACAGGATCTCATGGAAAAAAGAATGGCAAAATCCATTTGGTATTGTGATGTTTTTTTTACAGCGTCCAACCTGTTGAGTGAAACCGGCGTCTATGGAATGTGGGTGATGTTTTAACACCATTGTGAATTCTTTTGTTTGTTTCTGGGGTTTTTTTTTTTCATGTTATTGACTGGTTCAAATATAGATCTAGGTTAAATGCTGAAAGAAGTAATCAGCATTGCATATGTTAATTACAGATATGAAGATAGCAAACAGCTCCTTCATAATGACCTCCCCTGGGCCTCTGCATGGTTATCCAGCAGTGTGCTAATGGGGTTACTCCCAGTCCTCTGTGGATTTCCTACCACCATCTATGAAACCGCATAAGCATTATCAGAGTAAACACTGAACATTTACATATTCATCATTACAAACATGACCTAAAATAGTACTATTAAAACACTGAGTCGAAAGTTTTAAGATCCTTGAACATCAGAGAGTTCTAGAAGACAATGTTGCACATGTAATGGTATTATTCCATGCAGGTAGTAGATTTGCAGTTAAAGAGAAAGTCTGGTTTTATACAGTTAGTTTTGTAGTTTTGCCAATCATTCTTATTGATAATAATGACTCACCAGCTTAATTGCTGAGATCTGGGAATGTGGAAACATGGCTAAAAAAAGTACTTAAAGCAACATTGGCACACATTTGGAGTCGTGCTTGTGTCCAACAGATATAAGTCCAATATTTACTGACACTTTGGCCTGTAAAACCCAAAACAATAAGCTGAAAGTTGTTAGAAGGATGTGAAGGAAACTGAACAGTTGGGTGAGAAATCTCTTGAACATACAGTTGTTAGTCGATAAATTTGTAATATAAAAATTTTAATTAGAGCAGCTTTTACATCCCTGTGCATCCCTATGAGCCACAGCCACCTCGTTAGGACATTCAGAGGCCTACACATTTGCCTTTCAGCTCCTCCTGTATTCCTGCCGACCTCTGTGCTTCTGCCTTTGTCCTCTCTACATGGGGAATGCTATCTTGACAGTAGGAGATAAGCATCGACCAAACGCTCCGAAACACAAGAAAGCGGTATAAGAGAGAGGAAGTTTTTGCAGAGAACACAGTCTTCCCTTGCAGCCATGTCTTGTTTGTACACTGGGGAGGTGGCAGGATCTCATGTTTCACCAGCTCTTGTCGCGTAGCCTCACCGCTACACCGTCTGCTGCTGTCATCCCTGAATACCCAGTTGTTAAGAACAGCATGCAATGTGCAGTTGGACTGCTTTGCATCTTTCTGGTGAAGGCTTGTGCTGCTATAAACAAGAGAAAGCAGGGAATGAATCAGACTAGCACAGTCAGGTGTAGGATCTATTTTTCCCTGGTTATTTCATGCCCCATTCTTTGTCTCAGGCCCTCTCCTCTCTCTCAGCCTCTCAACTGATGTAACATGACTCCCGGCTGATGTCTATCACGATCCTCATTACACCTCTGTTGTCCTTTCCCAGACCCACATAAGAGATTCTCTGTCTCAGGTGGTCCTTGTCTCCCTCTCTCACCCCCTCCAGTCTTTTGTACCATCTCCATTTTTCACAGAAAGCCTCTCCTATAAAGAGATGAGGCAGCTCATATGAATTTAAAAAGGTCAACCTTCTAGTATTGTCACGGTACCAGAATTTTGACTTGTTACATATAGCATTGTAGCAAATTTAGCACAGCTGGGTTGAAATGACATTTGAGTGTCTGTGGAAGTAGCTGCAGTGGCAAGAGCGATTTGTATGGAAGGAATAAAAGAAATGGAAGAAACCTTGAGTAGAAGCCAAAATGGCTGAAGATAAAAAGAAAGGGATGGCTCCTAAAGACACTCTAAGTAAAAAGTGTTGCCATACTGTTGAATTTATAAGGGATGTCTATGACGTATGGTGCCAAAACTCCACAGCAGCAAGTGCTTAAGATGCTAACCAACATAAGAGTAGCACTTCAATTCAATGACTTCAAAGGCTTCTAAATCAAAAATGAAAGCTACAGTCTAACAGCTACAGCTTAAGTCCAACAGAAAAACAAACACAAATGGCACATCTCAGACAACTTAATCCTCAAAGACGTTCTTCAAATTCTGCGAACGGAATCGCTGCAATCGAAGACGCACTCTCCGCTGCAATCAAAGTCCTCTCCCAGAAGTTTGAATGGTCTGTGATGATGATTAGTTGACCATGTTGCAGAGGCGAGGAGTGGATGCAGATGTGGCTAATTCCAATGGTACATGGAATGCTGATTGTGTGGCACCAAGTGCTAGCAGCCAATCAATAGAGTTAGCATTGCTAGCCCTTGTTTCTGCATTTGAGAGCTCAGCACCTGTGACTGCAGCCCTGTGCTAATTTCAGCTTGATTATCATCAGAGCTCATCTGTTTGCCTGCATTCCAAAAACTCTCCAATTAAAAGACTTGGATGCTGTTAAATCAAAGTATACAGGCATGTACTGTATACAATTATTCAAGTGTGGGATTTTATATAGAAACGTTTTACAACTCTGAAGTCTTTTGAACTAATGTATGCAACCTTCTTTCAACCAAGAGTTTTGTAAAGAGAAACACTTGCTGAACGTAGGGCAGTAAAAACTATCATTTCGCCATCCTTTAAAGCAGTTATAGGCTATGTGATAATTCAAGGTGGTACCTAGAAACCCGAGGCAGCAACATTTTAAATATATTTAATTGCTAAATGTTTCTACTCATATTCAAGGAAAGGTTATGTTTACCATTGATGGCATTGTGATCAAATGACTCGTCTTTTGAATTTTGAAAAGGTGCCAGAATATAATTTAAAAAGCAAAATAAGTACCTCTATATCACAGGTCTGTACAATAATGTATAGCCATCACACGTTTTCCATGTGAAGACAGTGCCCACGGCTATCATTTCCCAGCCTTTGTTTTTCCCTCCTTTTGAAGCAGGAGACGAGCCAGAGAATGACTCCATTAATGCAGAACCTATTTCTTCCAAATCAAAAGAAACACCCTACCCAATGTAATGACAACCTTCTTCCTTGCCTCTGGTGCTTTTCTTTTACTCATCATTGGAAAGGAGGTCATGAATGTTAGGGTGTACAGTAGGGTTTTGTGTAGAGTCAGTGTACACGTGTGTGATGACTGACGGTGCCGAAGTACTTGTGTGTATTATTCAAATTGGTCAAACGGCCACCACAGATTACAGGACCATTAGGGGTGTGCATCTCTCCCTTCTAAGACAATCCGATATGTATCTAGATACATGGGCTGCAATACAATTCATGGACAGTGCATTTTAATATGGAAAAATTCAGTGCGTCCATTCTAAATTAAAATATGCCAATTCTATTAAACTGACAGTGCCTTATCCCTAATGCCAGTGCTTAAACAGTGCAGAATCCAGAGTATATTTTTATCAAAGGCATGGTAAAAAAAGGAAGACAATTGTATCATTTCAGAATTACATGTCATTGTGTTGATTGGTTTTCCAGTAGACACAGACAAACATACTTTCTGATGTGTCTGGAAATGGTTTCATATCCATGTCTTGCATGTTCTTACTTGTTCTAGCTCTATTAGCATCCACAGACTCCTTGTCGCCATGCAAAGGCGTTTAGATTTGATGGTACACTATAAATCGTGTCGGTATTGTCGGACATGATTTTTTATGTACCAACAGGCCACACTGTGCTAACGTTACTCTTGTCTTGTTTTATCCACACAGATTTATCCACAGTATATGAAAAACTGATGACTATATTTTACCTAAATTATTATCTTAAGTCAAGGCTACCTGACATGAACTTAACCCCTGTGATATTTAATCATACTCTGTATTTAGTCCCTCTTTGCAGATGGTCACCTGTTGTGGGAGTCTGCGCTCAAATCACTGATGGTTAGCCACTGTGGCTGGAGTCCTAATTAAGCCAGAGTGGAAATATCATGAGCCAGCATCATAATGATGCTAATTGTTTGCTTCGACCCAGGAAAAGTGCATCATGGGCATAATGGGATAATAAGAAGCTCTAATGTCACCCCCAATGGGATAGAACCTGCTTATTACACACTGAAAGCTATATTTAGTCACTGTAGGTACTAATATAAATGAACCATATATACGCATGTGTTTTGGATGGTTATGCTCCAGTGAATACCTGTACAGTGTTCAGGCTATTTGTTTTTGTGCATTGCAGTTTGTAGGCTTTGTCTAGAGAGAAGGGGAGAAGACAGAAGAGGAGAGAGAAGAAGAGAGGTAGAAGGAGGGTAGGGCGGGGTTGCCTTTCATATTCTCAGCATGAATCCTGCAGAAAGTCATTAGCTACAACAATAGAATTTCTGCTCTATTTGCCTGGCGTATTTTTCCATCTGGTCTCTGAAGTGTGCCACCCTCAGTCCAGAATCTAAAGATGTGCCCCACACAAAAAAACTCTCCACCACTATTACAAACATGCAATGCCCTCTGTCTATTCCATGTGTTGGGAATACATAACTGCTATGTTTTCTCTTGTATACCATTCTTATGCAACAATACCATTGGGCCACCATAGGTGAGAACCCCCTCTGTTGTGATTGCCACGAATGTCTACTGGGCAAGTGACATTTTATCCAGTGCATTTCAAAATGTGGAAACATCAGTATTCAGTCTTGCATGGTTGAAAACCATTGGAGGCATGGGGTCCATGCTGCAGTGCGGAGCTGAGCATTATAAAATAAACAATGCAGTGTATCATTTACGTGGAACAGAATGAAGCTTTTTTTTTATCGTACTTGGTGAAAAATAAAAATGAAAATAATTTTCCAATTGTGTCTGCATTGAATTCAATACAATCACGTCTCATTGCTCTCCAGCAATTAAACAGCGTTGGGAAAACTGAGATGCAATAATGGATCCAAACAAAACACTTGGCAAACTAGTGTAATAGCCCAGTCCTCCCACTGAAAGCCCAGTATATGGGAACTGTTCTGAAAAGGGTGGGAGAGCTCTCATCTTTCCTCTCATCTTTCCTTCCATTGGTTGCTTTGCTTTTCCACTCTGTCTCCTATTAGCAGTTCCATGAGAGTGGGAGGAAGAAGGAATGTTTTCTGGCACGGGGGTCCTTTTGTTGTCTTGGTGACTGCTGCTCAGCCATCTCAGAAAACTCAGGACCCTAATACATCATCACCCTGACTCCCCAGGCAGTCACCGCAAGGCTCTGATCTGATTTTCTAGAGAGCATCATCCTGTTCTACAAACACAACGCAGAACAAGTTAGCTCAGTCGCCATTCACTACAGAAAATCTGCTTCCTGGCAATCCTCCAGCACCTTAACATTCACCAGAAATGTTCCTGTGCTGCCGTGCACACTTCCCCGTTCATCTGCAGTTATTTAAGTGAAGATTGTTTTTCTATGTGTGCCCATTAGCTTTGAAGAGCCTGTTCTGTATGCTTTAAATATGTTCATGTTTTCCTCCAAGACAAAGCCTCCTTCTAATTTCTGCGTCTGTGTGCAATTTTGGCGGACAGCCTTCAGATTTACATAGTGAAGTGGCCCACCTGCTCTGTGTTTGTCAAGCGGAGAGAGATGGATACAGTGTCTTTGTTTAAGATTGTAGACTTGATTAGAAGATTACTAATTCGTCCTTACAAATCTTGGGTTACTCGAGTGCTTCATGTTTTGGATTTATAAAGGATCCTGAGTTTCTATTCCTGTGCTGGTGTAAGCAGATAGCCTTATGTAAATACAGCTATCTGTAAAAGCTACAGTAGACTTCTTTGGATAATGATTCAAGGAAGCACAAGACAAACATTGTAATAACTTTCCAATAAACATGCTTTAAGTTATGGAACGGTTTCCATTAACTCTGGAATGCACAATTTGCTTCACCGGTGTCTGGCTCCCCAGTTCTGAATGTACAAAGAGCTGTTATTACTCCAAATGTGAGATCTTTATTCAATGTTTTTCATCTTAATTTCTCTTAGAATTTCCTTCTGAGAATACACAGCAACAAATGCTCACATGCATGTATGTGAAAAGCACACACTTGAACACACACACACACACACACACACACACACACACACACACACACACACACACACACACACACACAGAGTTCCTCTAGTGTTATGAAACATTTCCCGGGAGGCTTAGTGACTGAGGAAGTGTCATGTAGATCATTTTCTCATTTCTCCTTTTGATGAAAGCTTGTTTTGAGAACCCTCTCTGAAAGCAGAAACTAGAGTGACTAGAGTGAATGAAGACGCTCAACGGGATATCATAGCTGTCAAGGCAATATTACATTCCCTGAATTGTTTCTTGGACCATTGTTAAATTGAATTACACTGCAACTGAATGATCAACATCATCTGCATACAAATACGTATTTAGATTATGCAGGGATTTAATAACCAAATATGAACTATTTCTCGCTGTTGCAGTCTGAGCATAAATTGCTACAGTTATCATTACTGATGCAGTCTGTTGTCCCCAAACCTGGTTTGAACTATATTCAAAGTCAAAGTATCGAAATAATCTCCTCCACTGTGAGCTGACCTATTCTCAATAGCGTGTGGAAACCAATTCATTCCTGCTCTCCAGATATGTGATGTGACTCCAGTCTGGCAGGGGTGGACAGGAATGAACGGAGCGATAAGGAAGTCCAGACCCACTCGCCCACTGCCCGTCGCAGAAAGGCAGACGTGTGACAGATCATAAAATTAACAGGCTGCTTTTTTTTTGACATACAGAGCCACTGCACAAACAGAACTGCTGCCCAGAGATAGCAGGCAAGGCAATCACCACAAGAGATGAGGGGGAGACAGGGGGGGAAAAGGGGGTAGAAGATATGAGGGAAGTGCAGGGTGGAAAGATGAGCTACATATCCTGCTTAAGAAGAAGTACTGTTTCTTGAAATATTACTTAAGTGGAAGCAAAATGGATGCTGGTTTGTGCTATTTGACAACAAAAAGTCCAATATATTTTTCAGTTCAAACATGCATGCATTAGGCCTGCAGCAAGGAGCCTTTGTACACTCCCAAATGGGAACATGGATTGCAGTGGACAGCAGACACTCAAATGTGGATGTGCAGATGCCCATAACTTGGTCATGAAGCTATACAGAAGTGAAAATGCCTTAGCAATCATTTTTATAATGTATATGTTGCTTTCATCAAAGACTTAGACGATTCACATTGCCGCATTGTTTTGTAGGAACAACAGTACAGACACCTTATAAATGTGAAACACAAACATAGGTGCTGCCTCTGAGATATAATTTAAAGATACCCACCAGTCACAACTTCTCTCCCAAGGCCTCTGAGCTGCTCTCCAGGATGACCAACAGGCCTCAACCATGGCCATCTTTGCTCTGGCTGATAACCTCTCACAAAGCAGTGCGCCGGTGTCACGGCTGGCCAAAGCAGGGCAGTGTTTGGAGCACATTTTCTGCTTGGATGGACCCAATGTTTTTGGAATTCTATTGACTCTGCCGCTGCCGATCTGAGTAAGGAGAAAAAATGAAATAAGTTGACAGTGGGGAGATGTATAAACCTGCTTTCAGTGATGGAAGGTGAGATTGCGAGGGCTGGTGAAGCGGGTGGGTTTGGGCTCCAGGGTGTACAACCTGTGCTTGTGCCTTTGCCCCTTACACCGCTGAAATGTCAAATCTGCCCTTTTTGCTCAGTTCAAATGTTATTATTTTCATCACATACAGTACGGTACAAGTCCCACTTGGTTATCTGTCACTCACCTCCCTCAATCTTATTCAATCATCCTTTTGCTTATCTAGCTCCTGGCTTCAAGAACATCCAATTTTTATATCTCTGTGTCTGTCTATGCACTGCATTTCTTTTTCTCTTTCTCTCTCCATGGTGATGGATAATTCAGTTCCAGTGTAATGTGTTTACTCTGATAACGATCATTTTATCATTGCGTTCACATTGTTTAGGTGCTAAATGCTACATCCTTAAGGTCTGGTCATACAGTTTTGTTCATCGCACGACAGCAACAATAACAGTTAGTGCTAGAAGCTTGATGATGTAGTGAGTCAGTGTGCTAGTGCTACTTGGTGAAGCTTTGTGTACTAATTAGTTCAATGTATGTTTTGTTTGGACATGTGTTGTATGTAATGTACATATTCTGTTAATAAAGTCAAACCTACTGTAGCTGGTGGGTTAACTGACAAAATGATAGCTATTAGAGCTGCACAATATGACAAAACAATCATATTGTCATTCTTTTGACAGAAATTATGATATGATTCAAGATTAGTGGGAATGGTTTCTGCATCACAATTTTCATTTTCACTGAAAAAAACTTTTTCTGTGACATTTGTTTGGGTCTGTACAAACCAAACATGTTTTATTACATCTGCACAACAAGATTTGTAGGCAAGGATCTCCTCAGAACTACAGCACTTTATTAATGCAGTTCTGTCACATATTTTACCTTTATCAAACAATTGCAACTTGCACACTTAGATTAGATTAGATTAAATCTTATTGTCATTGCACAAAGAACAAGTACTAAGACAACGAAATGCATCTAACCAGAAGTGCAAAAAGCAGTAAAGTGCAGAGTAATGTGCATATGTACAGGGATATATAAAAAAAACAACTTTATAGTATATATATGAGTATACTAACAGGATATATACAGTATGAACAGCATTAACAGAATGGATGGAGTGAAGAGAATACACTAAGATATATAAAGCTATTAAGTTAAGATATTTGCAGTATGAACAGATATATTTATACTATATTTGGTCATATTGTGATTTCAAAAATATTTAAATGTATTGTGCAACCCTAATAGCTAGCCAGGAATATGCTACAAGTAGTCAGTTGCAATCATGGATGTATTAAGGAGAACTGTACACCATGTTCCAAGACGGGACCAATTCACTCTTATGAAAGTTGCTCCTTGGGCACATATGCCAAAACATCTCAAGGAGCACTCACTCTAAAATTCTTCTCCAGTTGAACCGGTTGAGAGCATGTGGGTTCGAGACTACCACCAAAGCTACCTGACTGCCTGTTGGCTCCCCGCAGACATGAATGGGATAAAATAATGTAATTATGTGTTCCAAATGATACTGGATTGAATGGATCAAATTCTGATAAACACCTTTTGTAATGATTGTGTATAGGTTATAATGCTTTTTGGGCCAGTGTACGTCATGTGATGCTGCTTGAAGCTGCAATACTGTGTGTGGCCACTGCACCTAAATTGCCTCACAGGCCAGCATTGTTCCTGGCTGGGTGCTTGAACACAATAGCAGACAATGAGCTAAGTATCTTCCTACATGCAAGCTCAGTTGCTAACAGGCAACAATTGTATTTAGGAGGCGTATCTGTACCATCTCATAATAGTCTACAAACCATGTTTCTTTTGTGGAGCACTTTATACTTCCCCGAGCACAAATGAAAGTGAACTGTACAACAGAATTAGCTCATTCTATGTTGGACTCTCCAGCTTTCCATTACCTCAAAGCTCAGCAATGTCATGGCGGTTTGTTATTGGTCAACAGTGTCAAGTTCTCGTGTCAAAGTTAATCAAAGTTGAACACAATGCAAAAGATTTGCATGGATTTACTTCACCCCACAAGCTTATTGACTGATCCATTGAAAAAAAGTGATTTTGCTGCAAAAGTGTGGCCATTTTAAATGCTGGTGTTACTGAGCCTTTACATCTTCCAGCTGAAGATTTTGACAGTAAATTGGTTTTAATATGACAACATTAACACTGACATTCCCACAAATTGTTGCTCACAATGTCACTGGTGCATTGCCTGCATATTATCCAGAAAACATCATCTTTAAAGCACTGATTAATATGTATAACTCCCCCAACCTCTCAGAAAAAGAGAGCCGCTCTCTCCACCAGAACCAGCACAGTTACAGAACCGTGAAGAGAGCACAGTTATGAAATGCCACATTGAATTTGAGTATTATGTTGAGACACTGGAGTTGCCAGGCTCTGTGGGATTTATAACGTAATGAAAAAAACTTCTCCTCGTCATGGCCTGTCTCATTTGGCCCCCACGTCCGTTTCCCATAATGCTGGGCCACAGGGAGTCAAGTGCTCTGAATGGTCCTCTCCCTTGGATCTAATGTGGGCCCCACGTGGTTGTCAGAATGACTTAGCTGTTACCTGGTGAGAGGTGCTGAACGTCATCTAGGCTCTTTCACAACAGAAGGTGAGTGGGGTGGCTCGGTGAAGCAGCTCCCCAGGGACACACCATGTTGCTGAAAGACAAGACTTTCAGAAACGGATGCTTACTATTTTTGGAAGCGAAGCAACACGGACACACAAACCCACTTCATACGCGCACCCATGCATCTGTTTTTCTGTCCTCATCCTTCTTCCTTTTCTTGCCAGACGTGCTCTCATGCGCACACGCTTCGCTCGGAAAAGCTCCTTGCCTGGGCCCACTTCAGCCATGCAACATCCTGACTGATGGCTCCCTCAGCAGCACTCTAAATGACTGTGCCCATAACCATTAGAAAATATGGAACATGAGCACTAAGCTAGCGTTGAGAAACATACACTGCCGATTAATCAGGGAGGGGGCCTCTCCCCTCACTGATGTTAGATGCTGTATTACATGGGCACAGGGGACAACTCAGCGCTGAGGAGGCCAATAAAACAGCACATTCTCTTGGGGAACCGAATGCTGCCAGGCCATCCGCCGTCACCGGAGTCTGGTGATGTACTGGGCCATTAAAATGCAGCGATACCCGATACTGGATGCCTGCAGGGGGCCGTGGGTCTGTTCTCATCTTGGCTTTTACAATCTGGCTAATTTGTAGGGAGGAAATCTATGTGCAGAGTTCAATTCTAATGAAGTCAGGAACATTTGTGTGAATAAGCTGGAGAAATGTAACTCTATATCCATGTGGATATTGCGGGATTGCCGGTGCGAGCTAATTGCTGAAGGTAAAAATGACATCAATTCAAATTACTTTAGAGAACTCTCTGCAGCTTTCAGCGCGACTCATCGTACATTGTGATTGCCTGTTTGAGGAAAACAGAAGCTCAATTCAAGGATGCTATTTTCATTTTTTCCCTCTCGGTTTTACTACAAAAAGAACAAAGCAAAGGAAACTGCAGGGATTGTTTTTAAGTTAACAACATGGCCCACTGCCTAACAAGGAGCTTGGGGGAATAACATGTTAAGTGGAGTTGTGAGCTGGAGTCCTGCACTGTTGTGTTGATGTTTATTGCCCACAAACAGCCAGGCACATACTCTCCACCTTATCCTGCACATGAAAGCCTGGCCCGATTTCAAAGTTTCCAAAGAGAGCACAGTCTGCAAAACACCTGCGAGATAACACTCAGGCAGGATTAAACTGCCATTTGACTCTCTCTCTCCCTCTACCTCTCTCTACCTCTCTCTGTCTCTCTCCCTCTTTTCATGTGTTGAGTCTCAAGTAAAGACTGCGACCGTGGCATTCCTGCCGGCTCCAAAGGCAGACTCGCCGATATCATTCAGAAGTGAGCCCCTCGGATTTGTTTACTTAATCCAATATTTATGCTCTGTGTATGTAAGCGAATGCAAAACAGTTTGTGCCTCCAACAAAAAACACACACGGTCCCCAGATAAATGCAAAAACATACAGCAATGGTTGGGGGAAAAAAACTGAAATGGGAAAATAAGAGTATTAAGGGAAAGTCTGTGAGGAATGTTTGTGGCTCACAGAGGAGCAGATAGCCAGGGTCGAACCTGGGGGGAATTATCACGGCAGGCAAATTAAATGTGTTCAACATCTCCACTGTTCATTTTCACCACTGCTTGTTGACAAAGTAATGCACGAGTCTGGCCAGAGCTTAGTCAAATTGCAGTCGGAGTGTGCAAAATCACATTAAGCAGGCGCAAAATTATGCGCCGGTGAACATCACATGACCAGATTTGTTTGTCTGCACGTAAAAACAAGTGGAAAAGCAACTTCAGATTCAACAAAGACTGATTATTCTTTACAGCTCAGGATCGAGAGCATAAAAGAATCTAGCAGTCAACGGGGTGATGCTGCAGCCCCGCGAGGTAGCACGGCCCCCTCTGAAATATTCTCCATCCCTTTGATCTCATCTGATTTACTCAGAGGGAGCTGTGTGCCTGATAGCACCGGCTCTTGCCACGTCCACGCCTTGCAAGGATGTTCTCCCGGAGGGGAATATTGGGATGTCTCCTCTCTGTAACCTCCATGTCCAGATGAATTGGTCAAAGGCCTCATCTGCCGCTGATCTCCCCCAGCACACGCCTAGTAGACATTTATGGTCACGCTGCCTGGTAGGAAGGCAGGACCCCTGCTATGGCTGTCAGTGATTCACCCACAGCCTGGCTTGCAATTGAACATTACAATTTGTTCCAAGCAAGAAAGCTTTCACTGGACTATTCCAGACTGTTGAGAACATATTGCTGTATATGTGGATATTATAGTCATGAGGCGTTTCTCAAAATGACATCACATTTAGTCGAGTCTGGTTTTAAGATCTCTTGACAGTTTCTACAAAGTCCCCCAAGGCTCCATACTGTAAGTGTGGGTATTATCAGCAGTCACCCGCATGGCAATAACAGATACAGTATCTTCTGCATAGATAAACGCATGCACATACACAGATAAACAGAAACACAAATCTGCAGTGTAACATGCAACATTGGCACAAATCATTTATTTATTTTTAAGCCCTGCACCCACTCCTTCTCCTAAGAGTGAGAGCAATGTGCTGATACTTTACATATGGAGTGATGTGCAATGTGCTTTAAAGGCCCCTCCACTCAAATATAGGTCTTTCTTCTTGTCCCTACAGTAGGATGTTTGATCTGCACTATGCATTAAGATGTATGTGCAGAGTTTGAGTCCTGGTCCAGTATGCAACTTGTACAGTGTGATGTAGAAACCTGAAACCACCAGTGCACATCCACTGAGAATGGACAATATAGTGAAGTAGGAGACATCTTGTGTACAGCAGTACAACTTTAGAAATGAACAACATTTGCATATTCAGAGATTCTGGAGGTTTTAATGAGATAGAACGAGTAAATGAGTTTTTAAGGATTTTAACGTGGAAATTATACTATTTTGCAAAAAAACCCACATCAGACCACATTATTGTTCCAAGCAGACTATTTGTATATGTTGTAGTACATGTCTAGAGGATCTTAAGGATGCTGTTTTAATTCAATAATGTATTCATAATATTTTATTACAGCTAATACAACAGTGCTGGGCCCTGATGCAAGCCTGCTGAGTTAGGCTGAAATAAAGCTTCTTTGAAGATACATGTTAATGTTCTGCGGCTCTAAGCTGATGCATAAATGCAAAACAATGTGTTATGCAGACTTAGGCGAGCTCATTGTTTGATCCAACTCCTGTCAAAAGGGCAGGCTTCAAAATGAAAACAACATTTGATATTAAAGGACGTAGAAGAACAGCCACGCAAACATCTTTTAATGCACATGCACAACATGCACATTTGCCTAAGAAGAAGGTGTGTGTGTTTAGGTTATATGCCTTGGATGTGATTAGAACTAATCTTAAAAAGGTACAATGGGGAGTTTTTGACCACTTGTAGGGCTATATAGCAATGCTTTTAGAGGTGGTTCCCCATTCTGTTTGTATTGTGCACAAGAACACACATGCACGCACATGAACATGTCGAGATGTGATACACATTCCTGCATCTGAGCCACAGTTGGTGGCAGTAACATAGTGGTAGCTAGCAAACATGGATGTAAACAATGCGCAATTCAAAATATTCTTTTATGAGAATGGATGTTGTCTCAAAGTTTGCATAGTGCCTTTCCAGAAACAATGTCCAAGTTTCTTTGGATAATCCATAGACCCCTCTATAAACTATTCTATTTGTGACTTAACATTGAATAGCCCCTATACAAACTGCTGAAAGTGTGTTCTGTTGATTAACTGCGGCTGTTGTTTGTTCTCGAAATGTCATTTTATGTGCTGTGAGCACCACGAATGAAGTTCTATTCACCTTAAGTAAGCGAAAAATGGTTTTCTTTCAATTTGGGTGAACCAACCCTTTACACATCCCTGATCATTACCTTATATAAATAAAAAAAAACAACTCAATCCCTTTAACAGCTCCCCCATTTACTTTCCCATGACCTCAGGCATGATGAAGTGCACAATGAGGTAGAACGTCATGTAGACTTAAGCTAAGTGAGTTGTGAGGGCATTATTTATCATCAAAGGACTTTCTAATTACTCTTGATAGTTTAACATGTTGAAGAGAACACCAAGAATATGAACTTTAGCTCTTATCGCCAATCTGTAGCTGAGGCAGAATTAAGGATTGGCCCTGCACATAATCACTTGGCAGAGGCAATTATAAAAATAATTAGAATATTAATTAGAATTTCTCATTAGTGCGCCCTGTTGTTTTAGGAAATGAGTTTAATGATAGGAAGGCCTCTGGTCTTTATCCTTCCCAGCGGGGGCACAGTTTACCCTGAGAGCAGGAGTCACAGCCCAGGGACAGTGATGGGGCATACTGGGAATATTGTCAAAGGAGAGAAGATAGAGAAAATCAAACAGAGATTAGGTGGAGTCAACGTAGGATCGGGAAAAAAGGACAGACTACGACTGGGGAGTGGGATGTTTAATTGTGAGCTAGGGGGGGTATTTACATAGTTAATGTCTAACCCACATTTGTAAGCACGGCATTATGCCTCCAGGAGCCTATGACGAGTCATCATATCATCTGGGGTCCCTCTGAATCAGGGCCAGAACAATGTGGCTCAATGCTTTTGTTAACTTCCTGCCACTAAAACATGCTTTCAGTCCAGCTCTGAAGCAAATCTCATTTTGTTTCTGCGTACTTTCTTTCATTTAGCTTTGTACTCTTGTTATCTACCATATTTCCTTTTAGTCTGAGACCATTCTGTATCCCTCAAGACATGGCGCTGTGAATTCAGTTAGAATGGGATCTTTCAATTAGCCCTGGCCTCTGTTTGTCCATAGAATATTAATGCTTCCATCTCTTCCCACCACCAGTGGCAGCGTGTTGCGTTTCACCCACAGCAGACGAGCAGAAGAGGCAAAGTGTAGAAGCGGGAGACCTATTCATTTGACGGGAAGGTTAGTGAATAATCAGCAAAGGCCCGCCATGACACTGGATTGCGCTGGAGACTGGGCCAGGTGCTCTGGTTCACAAAGTTATTTATTAACCAAGATCAGCATTCAAATTTATTCTGCTGCCACAGCTGCCATTCCCACGGTCATCTCACAGTCGCCGCATACACACTCCGCGTGTTTATCATCTCTCTGTCCCTCAGTCTTTATCTCTCGCCGTCTCGCTTGTTCTCATTTGTTATTTTTTCCTCCCCAACCCTCCCCTTGCTCCCCCCAGTCTTCATTTGTGCAGATTGAAAGTCCCAAATAAACAAAAGTAGAGAAGTCTTGAATTCAAACAACAGTTCTGACACCGGATGAGTTCATGAGATGCCATGCATATTAAAATGCTGTGTTGACAGCCATAGTCATGGGATGCAAAGTCCTAGTTTTGCAGCGTGTCTTCATACTGATAAATAATTTGTCTCTGAACTTCTACTGTTAATTTATGAACAAAAATCACTGTCACACGTCTCATGATGTGCATGTAAGCTGTAAGGCCGCCTCCATACCCGACACCCCGGAATCCATATGGGTGATATATTCACTTGTCGGATTGAGCCTCTGGAACAGCTTTTTGTAACCTACATACAATAACGTGCAGCACAATAACATGTCAGGCATCAAAGCAATCCCACTGACTATCCAAGGAAACCCATTTCACTTCAAATCAGCCTGCACACAAACATTTTACAAACCCTTCCATTTGACTCCCTTTGAAAAATAGATCATCATGTTTGACAAATAAACCTGCATGGGTAAACAGATGCACCCTTCCCCTGTGTGAAAGCATTGACTGTGGCGATTGCCAATTTGCATGAGTGACTTGAGGTGTCTAAACAGTGCGGAAATAGAGCGCTGCCTATTATAGCGTGCTATTGATACCACTGCCTTGTGTGCCTCCTCAGAGCGCAAAGAAACGCCTTTCATCTTTTGTCAGGGCGCACAATGCTGCTTGTATTGTGGTGGGGTTTTTTTTGCAGCGGGAAAGCTGAAATGATGAGATGTTCCAGTGTGCCATTGTATGTTTTTCCATCAAGTTTCCATATGTAGCTGACAAATGACTACACAGACTTCCATTGCTACAGAGACCGTTCTCTTTTTGCATATTCAGGACGCATGCCGGTGCAAGAAAGAATGATAATGCTGTTGCCTCGGGGCAGTGTGCTCTGCAGTATCACAGTGCATATCCCAGAATATTCAGGGGAGAGACAAAGAGACTGCAGCCAAAGAAGAGAGTGTCCAACTGCCTTTCACCACCTCTGACAGTAAATGACAGTTGAGACCTTGCCCATGAAAAATGCCTCCGCAGACAGAGACAGAGATGGAGTGGTAGTGCATTCCCTGTTCCTACATCTGCATACATGCAAACTATACAAGTTGCACATAGCTTGACACATTGTGGAACATGTCCCAAATTTAGCATTGCATGTATTAGTTGCAAATTAGTTGTATATTTGTTTTAAATTTACATATTTAAAGTAAATTACTGTTTTATTTATTATCAAGTCAAATGTTTTGTAATCTTATAATCTCTAACCTTTATGATGACACTGTACTGACTGAAGTAACTGCTGAGTTTGGGGAACACTTTAGTTGGAGATAAAACTGAAAGTGAGTGCACAAAAAAGTTTGAAAATGAATATGAAAACTGTGCACTACAACAAAGGTTCAGTCTGCCAACTCATGTTTGATCTGTTTACTACAGCCCCGCAGATATGTTTACATAGAGATATTGGGGAGTGATGCGCAAATACCTTAACCCCCAGTCGGAGCCTACAGGTGGATGCCGGGGTGGTGGTGGGGCTTACAGAGCAGCAGCAGCAATACGGATGCAACAGGGGCATTGACAGAGCAGAGGGAGAGCTGGGAAATTGTGCAGTTTAAATAGACCGCCAGATTGGAAGCTTGCTTTGTTAGTGATTATGGAGTGAGACATGTGAGTATATCAGCGCAGCTCGAGTTGACTGCCTGAACTAGCACACAGGCTTCGCTCCATTATTTAAGTTTTCGACTGTTGATTGTACAAAACAAGAAATATGATGACATTAACATGGGCTTTGGGAAATTGTGACGGGCATTTTCTCCTCTATTTACATTTCGGGTAATACATTTACTGTTTGCCTTTGTATTCTCTTCCTCAAACATTTGGCAACCTGGAGAATAGTTAAACCCTATATGATGTGTCTTACCCTTTCAAAATTAGCACCCTTTTTAAAGAATATTGTTGGAAAAATCAATATCAAAGCCTGCCATATAGACAGGAATTGGCCAACTTGAAAGCAACCTTGGAACTCTATTGTTTGAATAACGCACTACTTGACCGACCTCATCATATTACTGCACTACGACCCTGTACATCAAGGTGGTAATACGTGAAAGTGGAGTCTGTTAGCACCCTCTCCTCCTCCACCCCTCACCCAGTCTCTCATAAACCACTTCCTCCAGTTTGTAACTGGAAGTAGCTGTCTTCATGTTGACCTTGCCATGCTCCATTGATCTGGGCACTCGAAGCTCAGGTTGTCTGCATTTATTAAGATCGGAAGCGGATTGGGGGGTTGGTTTGAGTTGACAGGTTTGACACCAGACACCAGGTACCTTCCCCCGATGCTCTCAGGTCTTCTGACACAAGTCTAATAGGCTCTGACAGGCACTCTGAATGGAAAATGTTAATGACCGAGTATGTTACGAGATGTTACTAGTGCTAGCTGGTATTATCAAAGGGTTTGGGGGGATGGGCGGGAGTCTAAATGGTGACTGGATATCCAAGGTCCATGATCGCGCAGGATGTGAGAGATGGAGCTGAACAAAGGGAAAAGGCAGTACTATATGGTAGAAGAAAAGAGAAAGATGGAATTGTGTGTACTGATTATTTGCAGCAGGTGTAACAATATGCAATTACGGGCCTTCAATCGATGCATTTAGTCCATTTTAGATGGATTTTAATGCATGGCAGTAATCAGTACATTTTCATTCAGGAAAAATAGAACAGCTTTGAAAGCAAAACATTGCAATAGTTACACAGCCATCTAAGTTCTTTTTAGAGGTAGAGAAATATGCTTCAGTTGCATATTTGAATAGTATTAAGGCAGTATTGGTGAAGTAACTGTTTTTTTTAGTTTTGACTTCCCGAAGAGACATCGCTTGCTAAAGCATTCAAACCTTGACATCAGAATGTTAAAAACTCTAACTTGATAAAACCCCCCAAAAAATTAATCACCAAATGTGTTTGCGAAATTTAAAAAAACAAAATGACTCTTTGAAAGAAGAGAACTAGGAGTGGCAATGAGACCAAGGGCCAACTAGCATTGTCCCTGACTTTATGAAAAGATGACAGAATAAGCTGATGTACTTTTTGATATATCCTTGCTCACCACCTCACACTTCATTTAGTCCTGAGCATAATTTTAAGAATTTCCAACTGACAAAATTACCTCCATACAAGAAGAAAGAGAGGACATGACTTGAGTGTCTTATTCATTTTTAGCATAATTTCAGTAAATTAATTTTGTTCAAATTTGCAGAGAGGACTTTGAATTGCGCTTGCTCTTGGGCTTCTAATCAAAAGGTACACTTCAACAAAACCATAGAAACTGCTTGTCCAGCCCACAAGTGACTTTAAATGAGCTAACTCCAATCACTGCGACAAAATTCATAGAATTAGACGTCACATTCGGTACACTGAGGTTAAAAAAGGAAGCTTCCCACCGAGTAAGTGAGGAGTAAGAGTTATTCTTTTGTTCTGATGTGGACGCAGTAACTAATCCACTCTGTTGCAGAAGAAAATAATGTATGAATCAAGTAGCAGTTGGTGAGGTTATAAAAGGTGAAATGAGAGAAGCTTGTGGCAGATTTGTGCTGGTGGTTTTTGTGAGATGACAGGTTTGGTCAGGGCTGGTAATGTTGTAGTGAGCTGGACGGTTTATGGTCAGCCAGTCAGATATGGGTTTAAGTCCTGGTTTCCGCAAGGATGTGTCAGGTAGTGGTCATTGCTGTTACTGTTTCAGTCACATTTTCTGGACAACAAATTGAATCCTGTATCAGTTGAACTGTCCTCATAAGAAAACAATAGTATTAGTTGTTCACTGAAATTATATTTACACAAGGTTTAGCTGCAAATGTATACATTAATGTTGCTACACTGCTCCAAAAAGTCTTATGTAGATGGTTGGGGCAGATGATTTGGTGTAAAGTGCCTTTGCCAGAGACTGCAGTTTATGTTTCCTCCCAATTGTCCATCGTTCTTTAAACTTTCAGCAAGTAGTTTCAGTTGCCCAAATCACACCTTAAGCATAGGAGAGGCAGAACAGAAAATGTTCAAGTAACAAGGACAGTCATGGGGGATCAAGCCTGCTGTTACTGTCTTGTGCCTTACTAAAAAGTTTTTTTTTTTTCAAAACCTTGACCATGATAGTTCCCTAACTCTAAATAACCACAATCTTTTCCTGACCTTAACCAAGCAGTTTTTGTAATTAAATCTTACAAAAACTGTACAGTATACAGTCTTAAACAGTTTTGGAAGCACTGAAAAAATTGTATTGTCAGATCATAAACCACATTTTGGGGCCATTTGCAATGCAATCACAAACAACATATTTGGTTGTTTTTTTGGTCAAATAAGTAATTCTGGAAGGCACTGACATTCTGCCCCATTTATTTTTGAGACTTTTTGCCATTCATGCTTACTGTTGATGCTCAGCCTTTAAACTGCAACCATACCATGCGTTGCTTCATGTAGACTCCTTTTCATTTGCAGAATCAGAAGTATGATGACACATACAAGTTCTTTGACTGTAGTTCCCAGGAGCTCTCAATACATAGTGAAGACAGACAGGAGAGAGTTACATACAGCTAAACAAATATGAGCAACCTTGAACATATAGCTGTTATATACAAGCAAGAACTGGACAACAAACTGTACAGATCAGAATGCAGGAATAAATCCTGCATTTTATTGCACTTACTGTATATTACACTGTAATATAAATGATGAGGTTGCATTGCAGATATTTCTCAGAAATTTTATTGATGGCAATTTTAACTGTTCATGGGTGAGATGGCATATGGAAAGAAACCTGTTAAACAAGTTTTGTGCTGTAAAGGAATCCATATGTTCTACCGAAACTAAAAGCTTAAAATCAAAATCCACTGCAGTACTAACACCATCCAATGCAACAACAAACATTAAAGTTCAAATTAGGACAATTATTTTACATCCCAGTTCACTCAGTCAGTCCATTTGAGCTCCCCAGGCACAGCGTAATTATGGATGGCGAGGGATGTTTTTTACTCAACGTGGCCTTAAAAGGGTTCCCAAAACTCTCTTCCTCGATGGCACCCTGGGATAATTCAATTTGTCCCTAATTCCAAGGGTTGTAATTGAGCACATGAGCTTTTCTTAAAAGGCCAGCTGAGTACTTTCAGAAAGGTTAGAGTAGCATGTCTACATTGGGCATATTTGTGTGACTGTTAAGTTTGGAATGCGTTGCTAGAGAAAGGTAAATGCTGTGATTATAACATGCAGTAATGTTATAATCTCTCTTTCTCTCTTGGTTCTTTTACTTTCCTGGCTTTTCTTTTCGTGTCTGAATCTGGTTCCAAAAGATTACCGCTTGCTAAGCCCAAACAGGAAATCTTAAGCAGTATCCTTTCACATTTTCTATGCTGTTGTCTGGTTATGAATCAGGCAAAGGCACCTGTTGATTCACGCTGTCTGATTTGGCCTTCACTGCACACTCTGTTACAGAGAGCCTGTGCACACACGCTGATGCAAAATCTGAAAATTTTATTTGACTGAAATGTTTTTTTTCACAGAAACCCAACTTGACATCAGATTAATTTATATATATATTTTGAAACCAAACTCTGTAAACTTCTGTAAAGAATGAAGGCAGACATTCTTGGTGTCTGAAACAGTTTTTGGGATAAAAGTTGAACAAGTACAGCACTGATGTTACCGCTGCATTAGATTAGCTGCTGGAGTGAAAAATTTAAAAATTATTTTTTGGAGAAAAAATGTTTTTCAGAACAGTGTGCAGCTAATCATACACAAGAGTTGCCTGTTTCCACGCACTCATGCTATTTCAGGCATTGAGTGTCCTTTTATCCCTCTACTCCCTAATAGCTAAGCTCTATTGATTTTCCCTCCAAACATCTGTCCTATTAGTATGTTCTCATCAAATCTCTGATGAGGCCTATTCCCAAGATGAGACGGCGCAAACCATGCAGCCATAACAACAGAACCCCATTAATATAACCCTGAAAAGGTACCTACAAGTAGATGGAAAAGGATGGAGGAAGTAAACAGGGACCACTGGGTAAAATGGAAATAACCATGAAATAAAGGAGTTCAAATCATAACCAATGTTACTTCTGGGTTAAGAGCGGTCTCTCCATAAATGCAATCTGTCTAAATTTGGCTACGGCCTGTACCGAAGCAGGATGGGCCCCATATTACCAAGGTAACTAATTTCTATTAGCTTCAAACAACTGAGAGAGAAGAGCTAGGGGTTGAGATGGAGGGGGTGGAGATTAGCCCGAGCTTGGACAGCCTCTATAATTGGGCCAGGCATACATTTCTCAAAGGTAAAGCCAAAGTGCATGTTGTTCTTTTAGTTACATCCTTTGTTTTCATTATTAACAATCCAGTCTAACCCAATAAGAACAGTAAGACACTGAAAATGGTTCTTTTTTAACAACTATATTAATCTTTTCTAAGGTTTGATAGCAGACATTACCATGACCAATTCCATGTAGGCCTTTAACATTCAGAAGCTGAAATGTGGAATTTATAGAATAATAACTACGAATATGCACCAGCCTGAATGCTTGAGAGCTTTGAGCAATTTTGCTTTAATGACTATTTTTCTAAAAAGGCCTATGCTGACTGCACAATAGGCTGGATAACAGAGTCAGGAAGAAATTACAAAGCTCCCGTACTTCTAACAATCACTCTCTTCAACCTTTGTAAGCACTTTTATCATGCCCTTTATGTTCTTTCTTGCCACCGTTCTCCTCTTAGCAGTCAAAATGTGCAATTTTGTGGTGTCACGACTCTAGCATGTGCTTTACCTTAATAGTTTTAATATTCAATATCCCCCCTCTCCTCCCCTGGATGAGAGTATGAAAGTATCCATGTTGAAAAGATCATAATGTCACCAACCTGAGGAGAAAATTATCCTTGTCCTCCCCAGTTTCTGGGTGTCGTAGACTATGTCAAGACCATACACGAACCAAAGTTCCACCTCTCGCCTCTGTCATGTCCTACATGTGAACGTGACTCCGCTCACTCAGTTACAGCAGGTTGAGAATGTCCCGTCTGGCAGAACGGGGAGAAAGACAGAGAGCACAGAGAGTGAGATCTATATCATGGTTTATTGGTGAAAGAGGTTAGTAAGTGTTTGATTCCATTTAAAAGGTTAAGGTAGCAATGCTGGTAATGGAAAGAAGACTGAAGGGGGTGAGAGGATGTGAGGGGAGAAGCATGAATCATATAGAAAACGTGTGTGTGTTGGAACCTCGGAAACAGCTGTGCAGCGCCTCATAAATGCACCACGGAGACAGGTGCTCCCTAACATGGAAATATAGCCGCCATGCCAAAAGGAGAGGCCCTATTTCATGCGGCACTGTGGGACGGGGCGGAGGCGATTCACGGTTCATCTCCACTGACCCTTCTGTCCTTCAAGAAGATTAGCCCTAGCACATCAACTCAGAGCCAAAATGGAGGACGGCCCGGCCGCGGGTGTCTGGGTTCATCCTTTTTCTGACATTTGGGGGGGAACATGTAATCAGTGCTAAAACACGGTGGGGGGAAGCAATACAAGGAGTACTGATGCGTAAAACCGGCCTGCACACTGAATGCTGAAGCCTTCAGCATTCTCAACAGCTCTTCAATCAAACTGATGCAATTGCCCTTTCCACAAACACACTGAGTTGGTGACAGGGCCCCTGCACCCTGCCCCCCGCCTAAAATGAAGTCTGATTTCAATATGAAAGTGAGCTTTGCACATAATCAAGCTGAGAGGGGACCCAGAATTGGACACACACGAATGGTTGCGATCCAGCGCTTTTTTCATGCTGATGTCCCAGCTCTGCACTTTTTTTTTTTTTTGCCTTGGCTGCATGTTTTCCATATATTACACATGACCAGAGGTTGAGATAATAAGGTTTCAACCCAGTGTCAGGGGGACATATACATGCTCCTGTGCTGCTGTGACTAATGTGAATCCAGCACCCTACAAAGGACAACTGGTTTCAAAAATTCAAAGATTTACACAATTTTAGATGAAATTTAATACTGAGACCGTGTCTGCACCAACTGTGCTATCTGAAGCTTACTGGGGTTTCCAAACACAGCATAATGGTGTTTGAGTTTTGACTCCAGCCGCTATCCAAAGACAAGCTCAGGCCCTGGAATTTGGGATTTAGACACTGCAGCAGTTCCAATGTGCAACAAGGAAAAGGGAGAAAGTAAAACCTGCAAAAATCAAAGACTTCTACGTGAACCTTCCTTCTATGTGAATAGACTCGAGCCTCTCAGATTTTTTTGGACGAATGACAGAAGACGGAGGTCACACAGAGGTGGAGTCTGGGAAGGCTTTGGAACTCCCCTGGCATCAACCTGCTGGGTTAGGAGGTTAGCAGGTTGGTACATGACATACATATCCTGCCAACTGATGCTATTTCTGTCTGGGCACCTGCTTGGAAGCTAGTTGGAGTGGCAAACAAGTGCAGATTCTGTCCTCCAACACTTCAGAGCACCCGCACTCTTCATAGGTGACAGTCGCTGGCACGCTACAGTGATTTTTAAATACAGTGTGTTGACACACCCTCTGCTTGTCATGCTATATTCAGTTGACTTGGAATCCTGGCTGGAGTGTATCACCAAACGCTTCAGTAGTAACTATAGCCTTACCATGGAGACATCTAGGTCAAAACTTTTTGGAGTACAACTACGTTTAACAGTGTGCAAATATTTAAGCATCAATAATAACATTTTTACTGGCAGGGTCTGATTGTTGATCAGTACCAATGACTTAATAAATACTTTTCCAGCTGTAGATATTTCTGGCCCTACGGTTTGGCCACATTGCTGTGTTTGGAGCAACAATGTAATTCTGAGGCCAAAAAACAAATTACAAAACAATGTTCTTATTCTAGTGTTTAGCAGCATTTGGGTTGCATCCTGCACCAATCAGCTAGTGGATTCAGTCACTTTAGTTTCATGCTAATTGTTGTCCTATTAGACAAAGATAAAAATGATCAAAGTTTATTTGTCAAACAGGACAAAACTAAAGAAAAGTTTCAAATGAAATGTGATTCCTCTCGAGACCATTGTTACACTTTGTTGTGACAAATAGAGTGCAGGATGAAATATTGGCCATCTAATTTTATGGCTTTTGAACTAATGGTTACTTTTTAAATTGGAACTGATTTAGCTGCAAATTGGCTGAGAATCTCTTTTTTTAAATGAAGCAGTGAGAAAAATGGGAACTAATTTGGTATTAGAGGGTTCTGTGGCTTGAAAGTCACAAAAATATTCACCTGAAAGACACAGTGTAAAGACATGATTAACCAATATTCCACTAGAGCACTGTGAAATGTTCATATGATGCCTGCTCAAATATACTTACAGTAAGTCTTAACTGCACAGGAAGCTCTCCCCCACTAAGCTATATCAATGGTGCCATAAGGATGTCCTAATGGCGTCTGACTGACGTCTTCACCATGTCACATAAACCTTCATTAGTAGTCCCTCAGTCGACATCCTGACGGCTGCGGATGGCAGGTCAAAGCCATTACTAAACAGCATTGCCAAAGACAATAGCATGTATAGAGGTAGGTTTGGCTAAAACCACCCTTCTATTGGATTAAGAGGCCAATGAGAGGGAAAGGCGATATCCCATAATGATGTGTCGTGGCTGCCTCAAAAGGCACGCTCTGTGATGAATCGGAAGGTTTGGCCTCATAAATTATAATTATTTTGTGCCAGCACGGTTTGAGCAAGCCACTTAGCATCGCAGCATCTATCAGTCCACCCATATGGCACAGAGATTAACGCTGGACATTTTTTTTTCTCCTCAGAAAAATGTCATTAGGGAGTGGGAGGAAAACAGAGTGATGTGGTTAAGGGAGCAAGGAGGCTGCAGTGCTTGTATAAATCATACAGACTTTAAAATTGTCTTTGAAATGCAAGCACTTCCTTCATAACTACCGCACAAAAGGTGGTGTTTTTACACAATAGTTGTGCCTCTCTGAAGCTTATTCACACTCTAACCTGAGACATCCCAGTCCATGATTGGAAATTCACTTAAAACATACTCTTCAACTTAGCTAATGCTGGAAGTCCCAAAGAGAACTGATATTCACTAAGACAAGTGGGACCTGAATGTGAAGCGTATTGTCGTGAGGCCAGCCAAGATTTCTGAAACCATACCTGCTGCTGTTCGGTGAATACAACACTGGTTTTGATTAGTCATGCTGGCATTATACGGTATGTTTTCTTATAATTGCTCTACTACCAACTGTTTCTAGTTTGTCCTCATTTTTGCAGCTGCTCTGGTTAAATTAAAATGTTACTTTTGTCAAGGTGCATTCAGATTGCTTTAGTGTAACTAAAGTAGACTAAAGACAGGAAACAGTTTGACTCTGGAAATATTCTGGAAATATCATTAGACTACAATTCCATGTCATTTTCATAACTTTCTGTATGTGTGGCACACTGAATTGTTTTCATATGTGGTTCAGTTTAAATTCCATTCCATTATGAAAATGCCCGGCTGCTCCGCTCATATAGAATCAAAAATGAAAAACCCAGATACAATGCTTATGAAATCCCACTTGAGCAGAGTGACACATGCTCAGACAGGCTTCTGGAGCCAACACTTGTACTGGGTTTCGTAATTTCCAATTAGCGAGCAATTCCAAGTCCTAATTCAATCCCGGCGAAACTCGTTTGCCAAGTCATGTGGCAAATCGTGTCTTATCTAAAAATAACCATTCTAGACATCTATGAAAAGAGCAAGTGAACATGTTATTGCCAGCCTTGGTTGCATTAGTTGATATGAAAACCCTAATGTCTACAGTAGAAAGACTAACCAGGTAACATATATTGGGAGAAAAAAAAAAAAGGTGAGAGAAGCAAATAGAGAATGAGAGAAAATGACAGGGACATAGACCAAGAGACTAACAAATAAAAGGAAGGAAACCTCAGAGGTCAATGGGTTATGAGCTAAACCAAGGAAAATACTGCTTTCTGCCTCAGTCTGGCAAGTGTCCAAAGGCTCATCTACGGCTTCCCTGACGTTTTTATGTGATCAGACAGCAGACCACAGGGCACACGTTGCTCTGATAGCAGGTCCTAACATCTCCTCTGTGGTTTTTCTGGCCCACCAGGCAAGCAGTGCTGAGAGAGGACCTGTTGTTTGACGCACTGAAGGAGCTTTGGCCTTGGGACAATGTGGCTGTAAAGTGTTCTTTCCAGTCAGAGTGATTTGAAACCTTGTAATTTCAGGATCAGTTTTTATGGTCTGCAGAAGGTTTACAGTTTCAAAAAAAAAAAAAAAAAAAAAGAAGATATAAAACTCCAAACAAGTGCTGGCAATTGCTCATGGCTGGCTGTGCGAATAAGAGGGTTGTTTCTATATTTTGTTTAAAACCACACAACAGTCATTTACCCTGGTAGCTTCATTGCTGCACAGTGCAGATGTCTACCTGCAGTGAAAAGGGTGGCTTATGAAATATTAATGCCAGTTCTCAGTGGCACTTTGCATATAGAAACCAGCACAGGCTAAATAATGACAATACAAGGAAGATATTTTGGTCTACAAAAGGCAGGGAAGAGTTCTAGCAGGAGTGGTGAAAATCTGAAAAATTGCCTCCAATTTCTTATTTGACAATTCATCATTCAATAGCATAGATAAAACACACGGTCAACATCACATCTTTCAAGAAATAGGTCTTGCTAACCAGCAAGCTTCTGTCCGTCCTGTCTAAAAATGCCACTTTGTACCTCAAGAGGCGATAGTCGGATGGTATATAGCCTAGACTAGCTTAACTGGTTTCTCCTGAAAAACCCAAATCTTTAAAAACTGCCAACAACTAGGGGCATCCTGGGACTCATCTGGTGGAGCAGCTGGCGCCCCACTTGCCTAGGGCTGAGTCCTTGCTGCCGTGGCCATGGGTTAGTACCCGACCTGCGGCCCTTTGCTGCGTGTCATCCCAATCTTCAGCCATCACTATCAATTTAAGGCAATAAAAGCTCAGAAACTATACATAAATAAAAAAACAAAATAAAAACCCTGGATAGGCTGGGCACTGCCGTTTTTAGCAAACATTGCTGGGGACTCTTTTCAAAAGTGCATGTGGTGCTCTGGTGAGCAGCAGGAAAATGTATGTGGAATTGGCTTAAAATAAACTACAGTGCCAATGTTCATGGTAAAGGAAAAACTTGGTAAGAAAGTGTGGATTAGCCATAATAGCCTTCAAACCACACACTAGTTGTGACCTTTGACCCTAAAACAGAAAAAGGAGTTACAAATGCTTTGCAGTTCTAATGAGGGGTGCCCAAAAACTAAACTATTCTGCAGCCCCACTGCTACCCTGTTCTTTGCTGTTCATAGTGTGGGAATTCCATTAACCAACCTGGCATTTGTTTGGTTCCTCTCAGAGACCTTGGACCACACAGGGCTTTATGAGATGGAGGTGCCTCTCCCCAAAAAGCAGGGTTCTTTTTACCAGCAGCCCACTGAAAGGAGAGATTTTTAGTCGGCAGAAATGTGCTTGAATTGTAGCCACTGATTAGAGATGCCTTGTTAATGGAATCCCAGTTAAAGACGCCTGCTGAGGTTTTTCCCTTGTGTGAGAATGAATGGGCTACTGTAAACAACTAGACCCCCCATGTATAATTCTGTCATGTGAGTGCATGTTGAAGGTAAACATGTTTTACCCAGAAAACCATGCAACATATAGTGAGTTTTCTCTGTACATCAGTGCACTTGCTGTGAGTCCTTGATGTAGAGAGGAATAACAATCAAACTGCTGTATCAGATTCCACTGGGATATAAAATTAACATTACAAACAGTACATCCACAACACTTCCTCCCTGTGCATCCTCTCTGTGGAGTTGGAAGAAAAATAAGAACAGGCAAAGAAAAGAAACAAATTTTTCACCTTTGGGCTATATGCTAATTTGAATGATCTAACTAGTATCTGATTTGGAAGTGCACACTGAAAGTGAAGTGAATAAAGGGGAGCGCTGGATCACAGACAATGTGGGAATGACTCAGGGTGAGAGAGAGACCTGATACGGACTCTAATTATCATAAGCCATATGCCTGCAGCCTGTGGAGTGGCTGCGAGGTAAATAAAGATGATGACAAACAACACTGCATATACTACCAATACCGCCCCCTCACTCCTCTCCTTTCTCATCAGAACAACACAGGCTGCCAACTGAATTAGCATCAGCTGGCTGATACATTTGTAATCTATTCTGAGCATGGCAAACAATACAAATTGGATTTCTAATTTATCCTGATTCATTTATGCAAAGCAAGAGTAATGGAGTGTCGCCATAGTAACGGCTTTGATACATAAAAAGTTTTATCACAGAGCTCAGAAATACCTTCATCGTCAGGCCTCGACAGGAATTGGTATCAAAGTGTGTGATTTTTGGAAAATGAGTTTCACATATTTGAATTTCAACAAACTCTCTGCTCCTCTTATCTCAATATGCCTGAACACACACACACACACACACACACACACACACACACACACACACACACACACACACACACACACACACACATCTTGTATCAGGCCCACAAAATTACACACACTCAGGTTTTTGTCGTGGCTAGAAATGCTCACACACTCGAAAAACACAAAGAAAATGAGCAAAGACAACAGGTGATTCTGAAAGAGCTGACTCTTTGCACGCGCCCAAGGCATCAGCCATTGATTAGCCAGATTAATTACAGGTTTGTCAGTAGACACCACCTTTCTGCAGCCAGGAAATGAAAACAAAAATCTGCTCCTGAAGCAAATTCACAACAAAAGCAAAAAAAAACCCACCAACAACAAGAGGAAAATCGATGGCGAGGGTCTCACAATGCAAGCAGAACCTGGGTCCTCCTCACTCTTTTGATTATCTAACTCCCAAGAACAGCAAACCCAATTAATGATATCGTTTTCTGGCTCCATTGAGCCATTTTCTCCGTCCGAGATAACCTAGAGACACCAAACATGCTGATAAATGGGCCGTAAACTCCTATCCGCTAAAATAACAACACTGCCTAATGTGTCCACTAGGATGCTTATCACAATGTAATCATTATTGTGTTTGCACTGAGATTACCATGTAGGTCAGTGCAGCTGTGTATAGAGTATTATGTTCATTGTTTAGCTTTGACTTGACATTGAAAGTATTTTATGTGTTTTCCCTATAGCATTGCTGTGGCAGAATGAGTTCGCCAATGTGTGCCGTGCAGATTCAAACTAAATTGGACTAAATCAACCCTAACAGCTCAAGTGTCACTCGAGTACAGCGTGAGCCAAATATCCTAAGATATGGTATGTATATTCTGAAATCAGTATTGATAACGTGGCTACAGAGGCAATCTAATTTCACTTTCTAATTCTCATTATGTATTCCTTATGATAAGACCAGGCTGTCCATTGTTCTATGCATTAACAGGAATGTGTTATCTCAGATTGGTTATGACTTCAGTTTGACTAAGGCAGGCGTGGAATGTGTACTTTTCAAGGTATCAAATTGGCTGTGATTATACGTTCTTTCATCACATCAGAAGACTACGTCGTAAAATAAATTATTTTACGATTAACATAAACACACAGTAATAATTGCAGGAGGAAAAGTAAGCAAACAATAAAAGTGTGACTTTTATTTTTGCTGAAAACTTGTAGCTGAGGCAGGAGAGAGGCATGATGGGTGTGGAGACCATTACTGAATACAACTACCTGGTTTAAACTCTCCCAAGTGCCCTTGAGCAAGAAACTGAATCACTTCCAGCCAGCAGGTCACAATTTACCACTGGCTCAGCCCTGCCCCCTCATTAGTTACTGTTGCTCTGCCTGTCAAGCTTTCCATTCTGAAGCACTATGCTGTTCACAGTGATAATGGTAGCTGATTTACTGCTCAGAATTTGCAGTAATTTTGGGTCCTCGAATTTACAGAGAAGTAAACAAAAGCAGGGCCGAGCCAACAGCTGTGGATTTTGTCAGATGAAAATACAGCTAACACCAGCTGATTTTAAGCTACTGCTGAGGTTGGTTTGGAACTCTGTATTTACCTGACTCCTGATGTTTTCAGCTGATTCATTTTAAAACAAAGGCCTGTATTGGGGTCTTTAATACGCACATGGTGGTTACATACATGATCTGAGGCCGAAGCAAAAAGTCAGCATCCCCACCAGCTGATCATCCGTAGAAGATGGAAAGAAAGGAGGATGGTTCCTGTATTGCAGGGTACAGGTCGTTATAGTTCGCTGTTTCAGTCCTGAAAAGGTATTATTTTAAAAAGTAACTTTTAACACCACATGATATTATAATTAGCTAATGACATGGCCCCTACCTTTGGAAATAATGCCACTGTAATAAACTCTAGATATTAAGCTAGTTAGCCTGGCATGCTAACAGATAAACAGTTTAAACCCTTACACTTTTACTCTTTTGGTTTTGAAAAAGTGATTAACAAAGACAGCACCCACCAAACTATTCAGATACAGTATTACTATTAGAGCCCCATGCACCATGTTGCAGCATGTTGAGAAACCACAGCTCGACAGGCCTGCCATGCATAGTTATTGTTGCTAAGCTATGATTTTCTATTCGGGCTGGGTTTTAGTGAACTGTCAGTTCTGTGGAAACCTGCTACCATTCAGTGAACAGGGAGAATATTCCCACAGTGATTAGTAAACAAGCATATTATCAACTACAAATATTTTGAAAGCCTGCATGTGTTTGGCAGTGTGAGTCAGGTTAGGAACCTTAGACACTGACAATGCTTACATGGAGTAAACACAATAGTGATCGCCAGGATATCACTGCCAAAGGTTTGTGTTACCTTAAATTTTCCACTTGGCCACACATTTGAAATTGTCCAAGCCTTCAGACCTGATTCAGACAAGCCAGACAATTTACTCTGAGTAGACCTATAACACCAAAAAAGAAAACTATTCTTTTTGTTTGTTTTTGAACAAGGACATCCCATTATCAGGGATATTTCTGTTACTGTCACAAACGCTTGTTGACATGTGCCTGTGGGACATACTGACATTGTGGCTCATGGTTCAGTGGCTTTATTTTTCACCAGGCAGCGGTAAGACTACTGCTGCCATTCAGGCTTAGCTCACCACGGATTCTGTCTTTTTACTCATTCCTCGACAATGACCCCTGAAGCCAGTGGCGAGTCATAACTCACCACAACATGACTACCCTGCGGCCAAATCCCCTGGCAGGGGTTCTTTCTTATTCCCTCTCTAACCTGATCTCACCCAAACATCACACACACACACACACACACACACACACACACACACACACACACACACACACACTCAAAATTACATGCAGACTAAAATGCCACATGTGAAACTTCCACAACAAGCTTTTGTTCTGGTAAAACTTAACTGGCAAAACAAAAGAACAGTTTTTAAAACTTGTTAATGTTAAGTAACAATAAAATCAATGTGTACAATGAAGCCAATGTATGACCTAATGTACTTTTAGAAACCACTGGAAGCTGGCTCCCACAACAAATTTTAAAAAAAAGTTAAACCGCAGAATTGAAACCATTAACCGCTGAGAAATTAGTCCGACAAGTTCCTTTCTCCTTTTGTGTGTGTTTCTGGAAATTAATTTGAAAACTACAAATGTATCCTGCTCCAAGTCATTAAAGACACAAACACACAGTTAAAACCCTGTATTCCTATGTCTCTCTTAGTAAATGTAAAGAAATTCCTTCCTGTAAAACATTTAAATATTTCTGATGAACCAGGGGCTTATGCATTAATGTATTGCACTTGACTGTTAGCTCGTGGGTTGGCAGCATGGTAGGAGGGTGTGTGTTTGGGTGTCCGTTAGGAAAAACTTTGTTGAGGTCGATTAACTTTTCCCTCATCCTCCTGTTCATCAGCAGACGTGAAATGGACGACTGAAAAACACATCCAGCACACTTGTGAAGCCTTGTATCTAGACTGCTATGAGTCTTGCCATACAATTATCTGTATTAGGAAGCAGACCTTCCAAATCCACATGTAGCACAAAAAAATCTCATTAAAATTGAATACAATGTTTTAATCAGATTGTTTACTTTCTATGTTAAGCCTATTTGTGTAGCTAAAATTGCAATCTGCCTCTCAATGTCATATACTGCCAACAACGAGAGACTGACTGTTAAGATTTCTTCCCTCTGTGAGAATGACATCACCAGACTATTGGCTCATTTTCATCGCTTTCATCCGTGAAACAAGTTTGCGTGTGTTTGATGATGGTTGCACTTAGTGGTGTGTATCAAGCACCTACTGCTGCGAGCTTCCTGTGGCAAAGGTCATGGCTGACGCTCAGCGGAGTGCTCATTCATGGCATTTATCCTTTTTACTGTCAGTTAGGATCACAGGCGCACAATGCCACGATAGGTTATCCATACCATTAACGGAAGACACAGAGACGACAGGCAACAAAGATGAGGCTGTCGGAATGGTGAGACGGTGATGTGTTTATGGGGGGAAAAGAAGAAGAAAGGGAGGGATGGGGATCAGGAAATGACAGCAAGAGAATTGAAGCTCAGCCCTGGGATTTGTCTTACATTTCCCTGATCTTGTCCTAGAGCACTCCCTGTTACCATCCTCGGAGGGAAGAATTTATTTTCTATTTATTTCATTTTTATTTGGGTCTCTAGCTGGATATTTATATATTCATTTGTGCTGCCATTGGTGTCTGAGAGTGGAGCCGTGAAGTGCATCACATTAACTGTATTGACATAAACAGCTCGCCGGGCGCATTGCCTCAGCCTTTGATGAGGGTTTAAGTAGGAAGCCATTGAGAGACTTATGGAGAAACGTTCCCACGGGATCAATAGATTATAGACCTAACTAATCTTAGTGAGCTAAATAGCAGAGCTCGTAAGGCAAAACGACAGTCATATCACTAACACATGGTGCGCCATTACTCCTCTCTGCCCTCAAACTGTAATTATTCTTTACTCTAATGTGGGTCATGAACGAGTAAGAACAAGTAATAGTGTCTGTTGTTTTCCGTGTGTGTGTTGGTTAGTACATTGCTCTGAAGACCTCATGGAATAAAAAATCTGCGTCATCATTCTGACATCTTATTGGATCTCCAATCAATTACCTTTTAAACGTTGCTATCCTGTAAATGACTGTAGATCAACGTTGCTATCCTGGTACCGCTATAAATGTCAGTCCTGCATCATATCTGATTGTTTCTTGGCATTTGGCTATTTTTAGCCAAACAACTTCTGCATCTGATATCTTGCATGAGGTGGATATTCATTTTTTCAAAAACTGTAGCATAGAAAAAGAAAAGTAGACGGAATGGGTAGAAACAACTCTTTCTCCCAGAAATGATTATTGATATGCTGCTAATTCAAGACAGCAAGTATGTTTTTAAAGGAAAACATTGCAGCCAGAGTATGTTTTCTTGTCATTATAATGAGGCAAATGTTGATTTGATGGCATGTGTTATGGGCAGAATATTCATTTGTGAATGTATCGTCAAAGTGTTTACTGACAACGCATTATATTTGTTTTCTTACAGTATTCGCTCTGGGAATACAACATCCAAAACTAAAGCACTTCAACGTAAAACCAGATAAGTTAATTGAACACAAAATAAATTTGAAACTGATAACTTCAATAATTGTAACTCAATTTTGTAAGTTCTTGATCAAGTAACTTTAGCAAACGCTGAATTAATTTTGTAATTGTTATTTATACTGTGAAAATAATTTACAAAATTGAGTTTGTGTTACTTAATTATTATTATTATTTTTTTAGTTAATAATAACTTATTGCATTACAGTATTGTTTATGGTTCTGTTTCAGCACTTAGAGTACTTGGTTAAGGTTAGAAAAAGGTTGTGGTCTTGATTTAATATTGAAAACAGCAGCACTAAACACAACATGTTGACATAATCAACTATCAACCGAAACAACAATCTTTTGCTGAGTTTAACGGTGAAACAGTCTCAAATGAATGCTAATGCCTCTATATGACCTACAAAAAAAATAAAAGGCTGCCACTTGGTCGAATTTGGTCGGATTTCCCACAAAATCAAACAAAACAAGGCGGTAGAAACACCAGAGGGGCCGCCAGAATCAACACAAAATTAAAGTTCCTTGTATAGCTGCTTCGACCAAAGTGCTTTTGTTGCCTAAACCTGACCAACACTGGTACTCAGCATGCAAACTCTGGCATCAAAGTCCTACGTTTAATGCGCCCATCCATCCCGACCACCGCAGACTCTGTCCTACCTGTTCCCTCACTGAAGTGGCCAGAGGTTGACAGATACAAGGTGAAGCACCCAGGACAGAGGCCCAATTAGACCTCTCCATGGGGAGTGAACCTCTGCACCATTCATCATACCATTTCAATTAAAGCCATCTAAGAAATGATTAAATAATCAGCTGCAGGCTAATGGAGCCATATATCCTTGTTACGGGCGGACATTGGTCATCGGCTTGGGAATGTCTGGCCAGTGCCAGATGTCACACAGCAATGCCAAACGATTCAGACAGATGATAGAAAGCGGGAGGAGGGTGGAGAGTAATGAGAAACAAAGAAAAAGGAATGCTCATTAGGCCGAGATGGAATGTAAATGTGAATTCATCACAGGGAAAATTTCTCCATTTATGATTGCGGTCACATTGTGGAAGCCTCCATGCCCGTTTTAATGTCACTCACATGTGCAGTGGCGGCTGACGCTGCAGACCGAGGCAAAACGATGGGGTCAACAGTCCCCCACATGCATCAGCAGGCTGCAAGGCGGGGAAACACAGAAAATGCCACGATTGTTTGTTTGTCTGCGGTAATGCACAGTCCTGTCCCTGTCAGCCTGCTAGCTACTGTACACAACTTCAGTATACAGCCATTTAGCTGGACAGCGGGGAGTTGCTGGGAGAAAGAGTCTGGCCTGTTGGCGAATGTTGGCAGACAGATAAACTTACTTTATTTTTTCCTTTCTGCACACACGGGCTTGTAAAATATCCATTTCAGTATGTTTCACATTTTCTATCACCCAGGCTTAACGCAAAACTTAATTTTGGAAATAATTATAACAATTTCTCTTTGAAAGTATAGCACATGGTGCTCACAAGAGCCCAATATTCCAGGGTTAATCTTCTCATGCAGACGTTTTATTGCAAAAACATCACATACACACACACACACACACACACACACACACAGAACCCTGTACAGTTAGACCGGTTGGGTTAAATAGCCGTCATTATCAGGCTCGGTGGCTGTAGAATGGGGGTGACCCTGGACAGCTCTCCATCTTCCCGCTCTACGGCTGCACATTAATGGTTAATTGATGTCATGGGGGACTGCTGATCAAAGGCTTTCTAACCAGCCCCCTTTTCAAGCATGCTCCACTGCTATTCTATTAGCAAGGCAGGCGTGTCAGATGGAGGTGGGGTGTGTGTGTGTGTGTGGGTGTGTGTGTGCGCGTGGGGGGGCTTGGAGCGTTAGGGGCGGGGTGGGTTGTTGTTCCAGTCCCTCTCTTCTCTTCTCACTCATCTCCGTACAAAACAGATACCCCACCACCACATACACACCCCACCCTGCCCTCCCTCCTCCATGATAATTAGCCCCTGCCATACACAGACCCAGAACACACAAGTAAGCGCCACACACACACACACACACACACACACACACACACACACACACACACACACACACACACACACTGAGCTGCCACCGTATCTGCAGCTTAAAGTGCTGGTGTTCTGACAGCCATCAGCAGAAATAGAGGCAAATCTTATTTACCTCGCTGGGTTTTCAATTTTTATCCCTCCCCCTTACCACCTCCTCCCCCCCTTCCATATTTATGCCACTTTTATGATTTCTCTCCTCACTATTGTCTGTTCACCCAGATTTCCGCTCAGCAATCATGCTAATGTAGTAACCAAGGGCCTTTTAGGTGCTTGGCTACAATGATTGTTGTAGTTGAAGATCACTGACATTTTCAGAATTGGAAGGATGAAGGAGATTTGTCACCAGTTCTCTGTCAATCAAATGGGAATGACGACAAAACTCATACTTCGGTCTAAATCATACAATTGTAACGTCTGTAAATATCACTATGTAATGCTGAGTTTATTTGTTTTTTCCCCCGGTTATTAACTCATAAAACACAAACTGAAAGACAATCATACACAAATCAATCAAAAAAATAAATGAAGTGAGTGAAGTTGACCTTTAGTGTTGTGCAACTGGGGTTTTACAATACAATAAATACTAAAGATCAAGTTATTCACAAAACCTTCGCTCCAGGGCTCAATATGTATCTGTGACAATTTTGATTAAATCCATTTGCAGCTGAATCTCTAGCTCATTTAGCTATTGCAACACAAACAGACTGAGATAGGACATTAGGTCACAGTGAATAGTAGTGAAGATACTGTATGTCAAAAATGCCAAAAAAACCCCACTTCATCTACAAGAGGAATATGTGTACATTTGTGCACCTGGTACCCTTGCTGGACTGACAATTCATCCTCAAAGCTGAGTCCCTGCCACGCCATAGACTGTATAATTCAAAATGGACGGTCTCCATCACGTAACCCATAGGTTTCTGAGGAGGCAGTCTTGACTTTGTCGGCTCCCGGCTAATCCAAAAATGGGCAAAGGCACGGAGCATGGGTGGTGCTGAGGCTGGCTGAATGAAGCCTGGATAGTGAAAACAGCCACCTGTGACGGCACACACCTCGAGGAAGTGCAGTTTTTGTTACTTCCGTGTGGGCTTCATTTGCCATCCACGGGGGTTGCTGCTTGTGCCAAACTGTGTTACACACTGCAAGAACTAAGATGGCTTTGCGAAGCTGCAATATTGTGAATTTGGAGGGCAGTCTGGAATAATTAGTGTTGCCCTGGGTCTGAGTTACTGTTTGCTGGGCTCGCAGAACATTCCCTCTCAGGCTCTTTGGCTGCCAATTAACTCACACACGCACAAATGATCTGGGATGTGCCCTGAGCTGTAATCTCATTACAGATTGGAGTGTACAACCCTCATTTCAGTGCATCTTCTAATGGTTTGCCTTCTGATTTCCACAATATTTCACAAACATAGATTTGCCTCTGATTGCAGTGGTTGTAGGGGAAAGTATCATGTCCCACCTAAGGCGGATTATGCTGACACTATTCAGTGAGGAGGGACCTTATTGCACCCCTGCAAAAACATGCTCAGCCTGCTGAAGAAGAAAGAGAGGGGTCACGGTGGATACAATCTCCTAGCACACTTTTGTTTGCTTTAACCAAACACAAAACTCCTGCAATATGTCAAGTGAATAAAAAGCATCTAATGTTTGATGCATCCGAGCTGCTGGTTTGAAGGCATACTGCGCGCTGTGAGAGCGGGGCCAGCAGAGCCAGTTATGCATCACAGAGGAAGCTAGATAAACGCATCATCCTCATCGCTCTCGCACAGCGATTTCCCAGTAGTAGGTCTACTTGATGAAGTGCCAGATCCCCTCCCTGTTATTCTCCGTGCGCCAGCCAAGTGTCCACATGCATGAGTGTATTCATCAGTCAGGTGGCACTCGCCTAGTTTTTTTTTCTCTCTTCTATTCTTCCTCCTGGCTGTGCCCAGGTGTGAATAGGATTGGGCTGATTTATCTCCTTTGTGCTGCTTATCAGTGAATTGTAGCGATAACCAAATGAACTCAGGTAATGCAAAAACGCACGCACTCAGTGATTAAATATGTTGTTAGCATGCAATTATGCTCTGTATCACATTTGCGGAGCATAGAGTATGGAATATAATACTGAGTCCGCATGATCAATGGGTCACCCAGGAAATCCTGGCCTATAATTGACTTATGTGAAAGCCAAGGAAAAAAACCTAAAGGAAAACATACATGGGGTAAACTACAAGAGAATGAAAATAATTGCGGTAATCAAAACAAAGCCTGGAGCCGTTGGCACGTTAGTCTGACATTTCTCTCTCTCTGGCACCTGCATAAACCTTGTTGTTGCTCTGTTTCATTTGTTTTGGGGCCAAAGTGATTAATGGCAGGTCTTCACATGCAGCCTGCCACGGTGATATTTGTGTTCACTCCCTGTTTTTATCTGTCAAATCCAAATCTATGCAACATACCTGTAATTACACTAAATCCCCAAAACTGCAGACTCAAACGCAGAGCAGAGGTTAGGAAACATCTGATCTGGCCTCCACCCTGCCATTACAGCCCTCAATACCTCACATCACCTTGCAACAACACCCGCCACAGTCATCCCCCCACGCCGTGTAAACTGTGGACTCGGAGTTCTCACAAATATTTCTCAGGTCATACACCCACACCCCCCCTCTCTCTTTTCGTTCAGGGGTTACTCACTAAGCCATCAAGGCTTGAACTAATGAAAGTGCCTGGATGAAGGGGCCCTCTGATGAGCAACCTTGGAGTTCCTCTCACCACACTTCAAAGAAGGAATTAATAGAATTAGCTGGTCAATAGAGGGGGACTGACTGCAAATGTCAGATGGAGCTAATCAGCGGCTAGAATAACATTCGCTGAGACAATGAGTCATTGCATAAGCTTTGGGCTCAGTTTGAGTTTTTGCCCGTCAGGGTACAGTCACAGCCAGACACAGCCTGACATCATGACTGGATGTTTTTTGGAGCACATCACAAATGCATTCAGCAAAACATCTTCAAACAGTAGACACTTTGGCAATTAACTTCAGTCTAATTACAACTGTATATGATATGTTGTGTTATGTTTTGTTGTGTTATCTGATTTGCAGTGAACAGAAAACACTTTTCAGATACAATGGGTACCAAAATACAAAATTACAGGCACAACAAAAACTGTCATGTCCTCCCAAAATACAGGGTGGTTGAAGGTTGGTCGAACAAAACCTTGGCACAGTTTTAACGGACCCAATTGGTTTGTTTGTGGCAAAATGAATACAAAGACGAAGGCTCTAATGACATCGTTTCTCATTCAGAGGAGAAAGGCCATGGAGAAAAGGTTGTAGGTGCCTCTTATTCTGTGCAAGAAAAGAGCGTGGACAGTTCCACCTTTCCATCTTTGAGCTTCCTCTATTTTGGACTATTTGCTTCTATCGGTGCATTTGGGTATCAAAATTCAGCAAAGGTGAACTGCAAATGCACAGGACAGATTTATTTCACCTGAGCAAGTAAATCCACTGATTTGAGTCTAAAATGTTGCTGTCAAAATTTGCTGGTGCAATTTTACAGTATGCTGACCTTACTTTAGTGACTATAATGTGAATAGCCACAGCTCATGGAGTTAGAGTTAGGGCAAGGTTTAAAGTTAATTTTGCCCTCGGGGTGGGAATCTTTGGGAGTGTCAGAATTGGATTCTGACACTCCCAAAGGCTCCCAATTGCTGGCTTATTATTATAGATGTCGATAACCTGCGTGCTGTACACCGTGGAGGTGTTGAACAGTGGAGTCCCATCTTTTTTGCTCCATGAAATAGGGTCGCAACTAGTGCTTATTCTTATTGATTAATTTGTCCATCATTTTCTTGATTAATCGATTTGTTGTTTGGTCTAGAAAAAGTCAGAAAACTAGGGCTGTGCTGTCAAGAATCTGGCAATACAATATGTATCACCACAAAGACTGTCATTGTATAAAGAACATACTACTTTTTTCATGCAACCAGAACAGTGAGATTATCACAGTCCCTGTAACATGAAAATGTTGATTCCAAGGTGACGTCTTCGAATGTCATGTTTTGTCCAAAACCCAGAGATATTCAGTTTACAGAGGACTAAATAAACCAGAAAATAATCACATTTGAGAAGCTGAAGCTAGTAAATTCGGAATTTCATCTTTAAAAATTATTAAAAATTATCGATTATCAGAATAGCTGACATCTAATCGATTAAACGTTGCAGCTCTACCGTCAACATAACTCTTTTAACAACATACAAAAATGTATTTTGAGCATTTGTGAATCAATTCAGAATTATAGAGGACATACAAATTCTTACATAAATCAATGTTTTTATTCCCCACGCCTAAAAAGGTCACAACAGAGTGGCACCCGAACTACTTTGAAGGCCACTTACATAGGCTGAACAGAGCAGCATTTGGGCCCTATAATTATTTGTTCACATTTCCAAACCCCACATCTCATCTGTACCCTTGCAGTCCTCATTAGTGTCCGATGTCGGTTGATCTGTTGCATCACTTTTGTGCATTAAGTCAAGGGCAGCTCATTTAGAGTCTGAATAAATCATTGAGCGTACAGTAGGAATAAAGAGACAAAGCAGCAGCTGAAATATTAGAGCGGGGAACGTACACTTCTGCAGTTAGGAGGCCATACTACAACTGTAATGTCTGTCTTTTGCGAGGTTTAATTAGACATGATATCTTAATTTGCACACAGATGTACCACAAAGTAATTATAGAGTATTTTCCAAAGACTAAGCAGAACATAGTGAAATCCCCCAACTGCCTGTTGACTGGTAGAGTAAAAATAGCTCATTTAAAGACAGTGGAAGGCTGTCTTCTTTGAGTAAGACTTCTAGTCTGGCCTCTTGGGATGAGGCTCACTGCAATTTATCACAGTCACTAATTATTCATGTTATAAGCCACTCTCTCTTGCAGGAAGAAAAAAAAACAGGAAAAAAAAACAGGCAAACATAACAATGAAATCACCACTTGCATGAGCGCTGACACAAGAGCAGAGCAATGAAAGCGCCATATGTCTGGATTGTGTGCTGCTGGCTGATTATAAGACATGCGTCTCCTCCAGAGGGAAATGAAGACTTGTGCTATTTAAGTGGAGTGTCTGCTTCCAAGTCTTGTTTATTCAGAGAAGGAAAAATATGTCGCCGTGTGATCACTGATCTGTTTTTTCCCCCATCATGTCATTCCTATCTTTAAAAACATGAGCAAATACTGTTTGATTAACAAATGTGTTGAATCATTTCTTCAGATGACCTCTGCTTTCTGATTAACAAACACTTCATCTAATTTAGCTCAAGAGTAAAATGATAAATACATACAAAACATGATGCCATGCACTTTGGTAGCTGAACCGAGAGGAGAAAGAAGCAAAATCTCTAAGATCCTTCTTCAAATTCAATGTCTCGGCAGTCTTTGAATGTGTTTTCGCCTTCATTATGTTGCAGCACATTCAGATTATTCTAGGTCAATGGCTCCATTGAAGACTTATCTTACAGAGGGATCAGTGCAGGAGCTAATTACACTAATAGGCTCCGGCAAAATGTTGGATACCAAACTACCAGCTATAATCTAAGAGCTGATAGGAGACCACAAGCATTCATGTGTTTCCTTTTACTTTCATCTTTAACAATGTTTTCTTCAACTCAACACACACTGTCACACAGTTTAGGAGACTCAACTGTAATGTTATGCAGCTGCTGCGTCTGGGAGGCACCGTTCTAGTTTTGAACAAAATCTGTCTCTGTTTGGGTCTCGGCTAATCAGTAAACAACAAAAGTGTGATATCTATGAGCTTGCAGGCATGTGGCAAATACTTCTAAACCTTTCTGAGATCATATATCAGTGTTAATTTTGTCAACAGAAACTACGACGAAAAATATGTGTTGACAACCTATTTTTCTTGACCAAAACAAGACTAAAACTAAATAAAATGTAACCTGTGAAAACGAGAACTATACCGAAATGTACATGAAAAATGACATTAAATAATAACATCACATGAATGGACAAATAATAAATAAATAAATAAGAGTGTTTTAATTAAACATTGATTTTGCTGAGCTGTTGCACTAATAAGCAGCATCTTGCATTTCAGGAATGTTGCGTCTTTGCCGATAATGTAAGCACTTTTAGCATGAGGGGATCCTGAAAGGACAAAAGTAACCAAACTCATCTACCATCCCAGTGAAATTTAGAAGAGGTGTGGCAGCAAAACAGCTGGCACAAAGTACGAAAACGTGCAGCTTACACCTCGACACCTCTAAACAGATAAGCTAAAAGTTCATGTAACATTATGGATGCTATGGATGTATCACTGAGCGAATATTGTCCAACGTTTCAGCTGCTTGTCTCCACCTAAATCCATGCAGTAAATAACTTAGAGACAGTCTGAGGTATTACTGCAGAGCAGAGTGAAATTAACACTGTCACATATGCAGTAAACTGGAAACATTATTACTTTGGGTTTCTGCACTGAGGTGCATGCAGTATGGTGTACGGTGTTAATGACCAAAGAACAATAACCTCAGCTTTTGTTTCTGCAAAACAATATGCAAAGTAGCTGTTTCTTTGAGGTCATCTCAAATGTTACAAACGCTGGAAAATGCATTATAAATGTTCATCTAATGCTTCAAGCCTCAAGGTAGTAATTTTATATGCATTACCATTTTTCATATATACGTCCCTTTAACTTTTTATATTTTTTTCATATTTAAGATTAGAGTAGAACAAGGAAGGTAATTTCCCTCACCCGCCTCCTGTTTAAACATTAATCTGTTTCTTTGTAATTCAAACATCTTTTAAATAGATCCAGTCTACAAATTCAGCATTATAAGAAACATTGCCTCTCACACAGCATACTGCGTCCCTTTCTTTCACAAGCACAGATGAAAGAACATACAATCCCAAGATTAGATGAGCAGTATTCCAATCATAGAGGATGGTGCATGTGATGGGGTGAATGTTGTCAGGAGATCTATACAGAGAGGCATGTGGACGGCAGAATGACACTGGTTAAAGGTTGCACATTGAGAATCTATCCATTGAAATGCCTTTGTGGAGGGAGAGCACATTCAGCGAGATCTCTTTCATCAAAGCAATATACACTATAGCGTCCCCTCTAAAAAGGTAGATGTGCCACAGAAAAAGCGCAGCAGTGAGGGAAACTCTAACTCATTGAAGCTGGTACTGAAGTGGCAACTAGAGGATGTCATCCATTATGTTTCTAATTTAAAATCTGGTGGAAGCCAAAAACATGCTGTTCCTTGACTTTCAGGTTTCTAAAAAGGTGTAATCCAACAATCTATATTGATCACAAAATATGAAGGAAGGCCAAACATTGAGTGGCTGTTGGCCTTCCTTTAATGCTACTACTTACAATCTATATAGAAAGAGATACATTTATCTGGCAAATAGATCCAGTCTAAGCACACCAAGCACAGCAAGTTCCCAATTATACAGCAAAAATAGCTACACTTTTCTATTTTGTAAGATGGGCAGTTTGTTGTGCATGTAGCAACAAAACCTATGCACACAGCTACCATAAGTACGCTATTGGCTACACTGTAGCTGCACTACATCCAAAAATATAACTATATCTGATCTACAGCAGCAACAGTATGAGAGATACCACAGAGACACTGCAAGAACTGTGATTGGTCTGCGATTCTCCAACAGGTTTATGGCATGGACATTAAAGAATAAGTCGTCCTTTTCTTTTCAGTAACACACATCAAACTAGTCCATCTCTACTGCAAACTTTCTACTCACAGCTATCTGCACTCTCTATCAGTGGGATAAATATGGCATTTTCACCGCAGTAGTCTCCTACTGAGTAATGAAACAAGATGAAACTTCCCATCATCGCTATATATGGCTAAGTGAATGACAGAATGTATACACATGAACAATAGCACATATAATTAAAGTGATATACAGCCTGATCACGTACATCGGTTTAGTGTTGCAGTGGCGGCTCAATGGGGGGAAACTCCAACTCTGAATAATAAATCTACATTATTGGTATCTATGGCAGGGCTGTGGCAAGTTAAACCCTTGCATCAAGTACCCTGCTTTATTTGCAGTAGCCAGTCATTTTAATTAATTTAATTTTGCCTAATTATTTTACTTCATTCATTTCCCATACAATATAGTAGTATATAATAGTTACATGTTTTAAAATGCGTTTTTAAATGTTGCTTTGTGCACCAAACCTTCCAATCCAACCTCAGATGAGTGAATGTGAAAATAATAGGAGCCTTCATTTTCAGGCCATAACGCCCAGCTCTAGGTCCTTCTTTAAAAGCACATCTTCCCAAAGAAATGTCAAGGCTGATGTCATGGCATCCAAATTCATAATCAAACAACCGGCACAAAATGTAATTATGATGTTGCATTATATGCAAAATGTTACATGTTTCCATGACACATTCTTTCAATATAGAAAAAGCACGTAGAAAAATGCTTTATCTAGCCCCTCTGAGCTGCATGTGTGGGAGTCCATCTGTTCATTTCAATAGCAGGCGTGATAGATGCAGTGCTGGGATTATTGTACACAGTGACAGAGGAACTGCATTTCCAGCTTATCTTCCCAGTAGCCATTCATATTGGCTACTTGGCCAAGTATCCTGCTTCACACCCAAAGAAATGATTAACCAAGAGAGGCCCAATGATTACCACTGAGCTTCAAGCCAAATCTCACAACTTGCAAACCCACATCCATTTTAATTTTGCCCGTGAGCTATACGTGAGCGTGGCTCCGAATTAAAATTCAGCAGTATCAACAACATTCATTCACTGAGTTTAACAATAAGTCAACAATGGGAATGTGGGATGAATGTGCTTGATAGTGCAGATATTCAATTATGATGGATTGAATGACGGCTTAGTGTGAATAATGCTGTCGCTCTTCCCTATTGGGTTGTTTATTTTTGGCTTATTGTTTGCTGCCTGCGAGTAAATTGTTAAAGTGGTCTAATAAGCGAGATGCCATTCTTCCCTGAGCTTCAAAAACAGTCCCACAGTATGTCTTCGTACAGTTGAAGTAATTCCAAGTGGGCGGATTATGGATAAAACCCCTTTCCAAAGCCAGTATGTTTAATCACCTTCTATTTTTCTTTCTACCGGCCCATGTGACCTGAAAAACAAACAGCTCAAAGCTCTCCATACCTGGGATGCACATGCCTTAAGTCTCTGTGTGCTTGTATGCAAAAACGCGGATTTAGAAGTTAAAAAACAGTCCATCAGGAAAGCATGAAGGAAGTTGTCTAATGGAGGAAAGACATGAGGGAGTGGAGGGGTGAAATTGCCTGCTAATGGCCTCTCTCTCCCAGCTGTGAGAGCTGCAGCTGTCTGGGGGTGCTGAGACAAATAGAGGTGGCTCATGTGGGGACCGCAGCATCCAGACAACAGCTCACATTTTTCCCTTTGCACACTATTTGGCCACAACAAATTCATTTTGGACCGCTTGGGAAGGAACGGGATCCAGCTGGGTGTTGGCTAACAAACATGTAATGTATTTTCAGTGTGCCGAGCCTCTATCAAGGAGATGCATGATTGAAAAGTTGGGGCGAGTTGAAAATATATTTGCTCCAGTTACAAGTGATTCACAGTGATGTGACCTAGAATCTGTGGCTGTAAAAAACTTGGAGGGAGAGAGAAGAAAGTGTGAGGATGATGGGAATGAGAATGATAACTGCTACATCCATGCTTGTTGAAAAAAAAAAAATCACTCCTAGATCATCAAAAGAAAAAAAATAATCTGCGGCCATCGCTATCAGGACTGTGGCCAGCTCATTCTTAGAACCAGAGTGCCTGGACTGAATATAGAAAGACACTAGCAAGGGGCTCACTGGCACACAGTAAAATAATAGATAATAAGACTGAATCCCACCAGGCAGAGACTTGGCAGAGAGTTATTTCCAATACCAAAAATTTATATTCATATTTGAAGAGTCCATATCTGAAGATTTACATTTAACGCCTATGTTTAGTGTCAATTCAGTAAGCACTAAATGAGGTTGATAGGTGCACCAAAAGAGTGAAGGTGGGGACTGTAAAACCAAAACACTCAAACAAAAGAGCTTAAAATGCTCCATAGAGCTGTGGGGAACCGACAGAGTTGGGAGATTATTCTCAGTACATTCATCAGTGCGAGGGTTCTTACAACATTACATGTAGCCATTTGATCCATCTTTAACCATATTTATTTTGCCAAAACCACAATCTTTCCCAAACCATAACCAATATAACCAGCTATTGTTGGAAACATATGTGGAGACAGAAGTTCGTGAACAGCCTTTGTGGGATTTATTCAGATTGATACAATAAAGTACAATCACAGAACAACCGCAGAATCCTTAAACCTCTATCAAGGTGTTTAGTCTTATACCTCTCATTGACGTCATTTCTCATCAGCAGTTGGTCATTTCTCATTAGCGGTTGGCTAGTTATCAATTTTACTAATTCAACATGTTATCGAATTTCAACAGAAGCGGATGGGAGCTCTGGGAGTTTCCAGGTGTGTGTCAAGGTGTTCCTCGATGTTCTTTTGGGTTTGTCCTTAGAGGACGCACTCAGTGTTGCACTGTTTGCAAAACAGGAAACTGTTCTTATTGTTCCAAATATACTCTATTACTAATGTACTAATATTTTCCACCACACTATAAACTAAATCATAGGACTGTACTGTGATGAAATACATTAGTGCTGGTGTTAATATTGACATTAGTAGACACAAAAATTCATAGAGGTGTCACTCACTGTGGTGGGTGTCTAGGCCACGCCCCCTACACTGGCTGTCCTTTGCACGTCTCTGATGCCTTTTTTAAATTTGCTGAGAGGGATTGAGCTAGCAGAATTGAGGGTTGTAGTTGCACTTTAAACATATTGCAGGTTTTTGAAATATTGATAGAAGAACACTTCCAAGTAATCCCTGAAATTATATGAAAAATAAATAATGAAATACGCTCAAACTGATTCTGTTCAGAAGTCCCACAAGAGTTGATCAGTTCAAGGGAAAAGAAAACTGAACTTTGTAGTACAGGATATAAACATAGCTATGTACTCTACATTCATTCTTCAAATGCCTTGTGAATTTCCACAGATACTGTCTGACCTTTGTTTGTGTCATTACTCTCTGATACGTTGACATTCCAAACAAGGAATGACAAAAACACATACACTACATATACTCTCGAAAGGAGCTGCTGTTTCTGTCTTGTTGACTACCTGCTGGTTACCGTAAAACTTCCAATAAAAGCAGGGTCCCTAATAGACGCAGGTCTCTTTTAAAAGCCTGGTGTGGCTACACGTTTTGACAAATAAAAGCAGGTCTCCAATAGAGGCCTGGTCTGGATTTTATAGAAATTATCTCGATGTATAAAACCTCTTTAAACCCACCGGGTCGCACGCTTGAGCGAGTTTTAAGTCGTTTTGATCTCCTACACAAATAAAAATGTTTAAACTTTTGTCAATATGTACCTAATGAACATCATTAGATCAGTTATATATTCTCCACAATTCATTCTTTCACTATATTTTATGAAAACAAACAACAACAAAGTTAATTTGATTCTGACTTACCGGTAACACGGTAAACAAGGGATAAGGAAAAAAACCTCTGAAGCGTCATAATAATCATGTTAGTTGTCAAATTTGCTGAACAAAACTCAAGAGAAGCAGCAGTTAGAGTTTAGTTTAGTTTTGTGCTAAAGGAATTAAAGGCCTGTCCCAAACAGAGGCCTGTCCCCAATAAAGGCAGGGGGAGTTCAGTGATTTAAGCAAACAAACCCCCGGGCTATTATTAGAAGTTTTACGTTAATTTACTGCACAAAAACTGCACGCTTGCAAAACAATGCCACATGAGCTCACGAGAACATTCAACATGTGCAGATTCCTCCTGGAGGTCATAAATGTATTGTCACTTAATTGTAGTGAATCACAGATGCTGAATATTGACTCTCATTTGAACTTCTTCTCAGTTATGTTGTTTTCAGTTTGTTTCCAAACTACAAAAATATCAGTATTTATTCACCAACAGTCTGTCCATGACCTAAATAAATCATGGTTCCTCTCATTTGGAAGCGGAGCTGTATGAGCCACTGGATTATGACGGCCTTTGAACTATTCCTCCCAGACTGATGACTGGTTATTAATTCATCCATTCTTTTGAAAAGAGTGCCTCATTATCATCCCAATATCAACCCGTCCCGCGAGAAGTTGCGAAGCCAAGCCGTCAAGATTTTGCACTCCAGCTTCACAGGCTTGTCAAATTAAAAGGGTCTGCCAGTGACACTTTGAGGATGGCTCTCCAAAAAACGGAGAAAAAAAAGATGAATTATGTAAGATCTCTTTGAATATTGCATTGCAGAGGAGGGTGTCCCATATGCCCACCGTTTCCAGTGTCAGACAAGACATCAATTGGCATGCGCTCACACTGGCACAATACAGCGGAGGTAAACTCTTCCCCCCTCTTTTTCTATTCCCCGTTATCACCGTCGGCTCCTGTGGGTTTTCTAAGAGAAAAGCTTCGGGAGATAAGGGGAGAGGAGACGATCACAAGGTGATTGAATGAGATCTGCATTTGGAGAGTGGCCTCGGATAACATCAGAGGTTCTTGGAAGATGACCTGGGTTCTGGGAAGTGCAAAGAAAAATAAGATGGAGCGCCTGACTGTTTTCTAACAACTTCTACCCCTCATCTTGCTTCATATAATGTGAGAAGATTTGATATTTGTGCCTGTTATTGAACACAGATATGATAAATAAGTCAGATTCAGCATCAGTGTTTCATGGACAAAATTATGGGGGGGACAATTTTTAAAGGAGCGCTCACAAAAGGAATGGGAAAAGTACAGTGCAGCCATGTAATCTGGAACATCAAAATGAAGGAAACACAGCAGGGAACCTGCAGTTTCCCATTAGAAATGAACAGAAGTTGTTTCAAAAAGACACTAGAAGAGAAATATCCTAAAAAGTCAATTTCCCACTGAAACAAAACAACTCAAATAGCTCCCTCAGTACAATATTCCACAATCTATTAGTTTTACTGCTAATCACTTTTCTCTTTCACGCTGTTGCTTTTATTGACCTTTTATCGGTACCAGCAGCCTCCTGCTATTTCACTGTGTGTTGCACTTCCATCTACTCCCTTCATTCCCTGCAGCAAAACAAAGACTTAATTGAATTGCACCCAACAGGCCACCTGATAAGTCAATCTCATATTCAGAATTTTTGATGAAATTTCACCGTATGGCCTGCATCCTTATTTTCTGCCCAGTAAGCCCATGCCTAATTGTTATTATTATAATTACTGGAATGGTAACAATTGTTTTGCAGGGGACCATGAGGAATGTGGTGCAGCTGTTTTTACACCATTGAACTAAACAGTGAGATACCTCGGTGGTAAATGGTGTCAGTAATAGAGACGGTACCCCCAGAATGGAGACTGTGGGGTTTATGATTTGAATTCTGATTGCCTAATTATAGTAATCAAAAATTTAAATTATAATAATTTGGTATTGTGTGAATCTGGAAAGGTGTCCAAAAGTAATGAACAACCCTACTAGCAAATAAGAGCTACTCATACAAAAGGTAGGCTATAGACAGAAAGGGAGATTAAACACATCTTTCTGACTTTTTACTGTAATGTATTCAAATATATGATGCCATAATCCTATAAGGGGTGAATGGTGGCATAGAAGATAAGGGAAAATTGATTGCAGATCTGGGAATGTGGTGATGACAACCACCAGCTATTTCAAATCAGGCCTCTTCTTGAGTAAAGAGCTTAACTTGAGCCTTTGTTGTGATGAAAAAAAAAATGCTAAGTTAAATCTGAAAATAAGCCTTCTGGACGAAGAGTCACCAAGAAGCCTGTCAGCCTGATTGCCTCAGAGAAGAGGATGGTCCCTCATCCTTCTCCTGGAAACCACAAGATGGGCGTTCCAGATCTTTTCTTAATTAGCTGAGCCTCTCTAATCATCGAACAACTCACTGCAGGATGTACAGTAATGGTAACTTGAGGTGAAGGGCATGCTGGGTCGCCAGGGGCAGCGACATGTTTGCCATAAGTTGGAGCAAGGGAAGGAAAATAGTGAATATCAAAAGCCTGGAGAAGCACTAAATCTCAGTGAGAGTTATAACCCTATTTCATTTAATGAACACTGAACTCATGACGAGGTAGTCTTGAGTCATTACTCATAAAAAGCATTTGCATGTACTGCAAACCAGGGAAGATTCTGGGGCAGAGTTGTCCCACATGTCCACCATCTGTTGAGGATCCCTACAAGGCGCATTTAGACAGCGCCTGGCAGTTCCAGAGACACGCATGGCAGTGGGCCTCTGCTGAGTGGTCATCAGCTCCCATCGAGCCCCTCTGAAAGTGCTCACGCTCTGTCGCTTGTTTAATTTCTCATTTGTTGTAAATCCATCATCGGTTCTCCATGTAGTGGCCCGCTGGCTGGTCTTAAACACGGGCCGGCGGTGCCAAGAGGAGGATAGAAACTCTGAATGAGGCAGACTGTGTGAGGCACTATGAACGTATGGATGCACTCCACGCCAATGACAACAAATTAGACTCAGCACAAACACGATGAAGCCAATGCCAAAGCTGAGTCACTCTTTCGAAACTGATATAATACGATAGATGATGGACCTACTGGAAATTAATGTGACTGTCGCTTGCCTATCAATGCCACTGTAGTTAAAGAATCACTTCAGTTTATCATAACTTTTATCTTACTAAAGACCTGTATTTGTGGCAACGTCACTAAAATTAAGTCACAGTCAAAACACCAAACGCCCAGGCTAGCTAGCCTAATCTCTATGAACAGATATCTGAATCTGTAGGCAAGGGAGCAATATTTTGGCATTGGAATCGTTCTTGTTTCCACTTGTAATCGGAGTAGTATTGACCAATCCTGTTTGAGCTTGCAGGTAAACACTCCCTGTGGAGAGTAAGAGGAACAACACACTGACTGAAATGCAATCTTGGAATCATTTGATGACAATTTAGCTTTTTTTTTAAGAATTGAACAGGAAGCCCTGAAACACTCGCCATTGCCTCTAGAGGCAAAATCGTTGTCAGGCAATAGCCAGTAGATTCCAAGATAGAGGTTAGCCAAACTATGAAGAGAAAATAAGGCAAACTATGAAATTATGACTGTCCATTGAAAACATCAACGTACTTACAGTAGTCCTGCATGCACACAGTTTTTCTGTAATATTCTGTGCTCTCACTTTGGGTTTTCCCTCCAAATAAAGTGTTAACTGATTTCTTGTCCCACTGGACGTCTCTAAATCTCAGTTATTCCTTTTGTGGGTACAATCTACAACAAGAAACTATGAAAATAAGACCAAAGTTGTAACAAACCAGAACTATGCTTTAACCACAATGTAGATTAAAATACTGCAGTCAATTAAAAAAAACTATTATCTTGACTTGCATGTCATTTTCTCTGAGCCAATATTGACTTACGTAATTTGCATATAAGTAATCAGGTCACTGTCTTATTAGGATTATGTGCCAAACTGTCATGCTGTTGCAAACTGAGCTGTGGCTTTGGCTGTGTTGTATTTAATAGGGATCTAGACCCCTTTCATTTTTTTCTTCAGTAGCCTTGCCCACAAGGAAATGAGTGGCATAACAAATCAGAGCTCACAGCATTAACACATTAAAGTCACAGTCAAAAAATTAAAGGTTTCAAAACAGATGGTCTAATTTTATGCAAATGTTATTATGCACAACTAAGCCTGGAGGCTTGGCTATTTTTTCAGCCTTTTAATTGGCAGAGAAGAGAGAGAGGTGCCAGACGTTGCAGGTGGCAAGGTAGCCCCACTTTCTTTTGTCACATCCTGAGAGAGAATTTTCTGAGAATTTTATTTAGTGTTATTTCCACCAGGGCCTTGCCACAGCCATCTGTACGCCAAGAGGGGAGCCCATTGAGCTCTGTGTGATGCTGCAGCTTCTCAAAGCCTGGTGAACTGATAATGTAGCACGCTTTTGCTCGCAGCAGGGTCTGGCTCACCAAGGCAACAGCGGCTGAAAATAAAACCTTTGGTTAAGAAGGTGAGCATTATCCACCATGCTCTTTTCCTTCCCCTTTCATGCCCCGAACACTCTCGACTGATGATTAGCACCGTGTAGTCTGGAGTATGTCAGGATAATTAGGAAATATGATCTGAATAGACCTTCGCCTGGAAAAGTCTGTTCAAGTATGCCTCCTTACGAATTGAGTAATAAACATTTAGCTTGTGACAGTGACTGCCCTCTGAAACAAAACATTTCAATTCAGTTTAACACAAATTTTATATTCCTGTAAAGAAAATGTGCCTCACAGACATGGTTTGTGATAAACGCGCTATAAAAACACAACATAAAATAACTTTTAAACACGTCATAAATTACCACAACACATACCAGTGTACACTGACATCAGCTGATAAAACCAAAGTTGCTTACTGGTACAGAATACAGAGTTACAGGCAAAAGAACACTATATCATGTCATGTGCAAATTAAGTAATCTAATTGAAGCGAGACTTGAGTTGTGGGTTCTCTCCTTTTTTGTTTTGAAGCCTGCAGCACACAGAGGGCATCAGCTCAGACTTCCCTCCGAAGAGAAGCTATTGAACCCCACAGAAGAGACAGGCAAAACCAAGCAAGCAGCTCACGCTAAATTACCTCAATCACTCCTGATGAAAGCCAGTTTTTTGGACGCTGATCAGATAAACATATTCAGAGGACATATAGGACTTTGAAATCCTTAAATATAGAACTCCTCCTTCCTAAAATATTAAGAAAAGCTTTTGATGTCGGCTTCTCTTCCTGAGATCAATCTTTCTGAAAATGTGCTCTTCATCAGTGGAGTCTAGGATATTGTGCATAGCTATTCTTTTTTCCGCCCATTCTCTAGAAAGTCTGCTGTTTGGGCATCAGTCATCTGCTCACCAGGGGACTGGAATTACAGGAAATAGTGCGATTAACTGTTGGCACGCACTATACACATAAAGAACATATGTGAAACTGCTGTATCTGTGGTGGTAACCTCTTAAATGTGATAGCACAACATTCAGATTTTGGCAGCATAAATACGCTTTTGGCTCATGCGGATACAGTTTTATTAGGTTTGGTTTTTCCAACAATCGAATTCGACTCAACAAATGATTATGAATGTGCGCTTTAAAAAAAAAGCTTTCCACTGTCCAAAATATACTTCCTAGAATTAACATGCTATCCATATGCATTCATATGCATTCAATATGGGTGGTGATGTAACAAAGACATGAGCTGTTCAAATGTTTCTGCTTCTCAGTGCTTGTAAAGGGTAACAAAGCATACATGAGGTAACACTAGATGCCATGATCTTGCTGTAGCTTGACCTCTGGGGCACCACAAACAGCTCAGCAACACCTCTGACTCTATAAATATTTAAAATCCCTGGCATGTTCCAGGGCCCCCTGTTGAGCTCTGGGCCTCTGAATGATTTAGCCACCCCCGCCCTCCTCCAGTGGTGCCCCTGCTTGGCCTCACTGGTGAATAGTCAGAGTAAACAATGTAAATAAGTCATGATGACCAGGACTTGTTGGCACATGCTCATACAACCTGCAACACGGTTACATGCAGTGCAACCCTCAGTCCTCTGTGGTAATCAGGTGACAGTTGCTGAGTGGTAATGCACAGATTCAATTAAATAGATTTCTGAGCACTTTGCAGATTCTGGCATTTCTTGTCAACATTATGGCCAATTTGATGACACTGCATGAGAAGAGAAAGAAACTAGACTGCGAGTTCTCAATCACAAAATTCTGCCTTTTATGCAAGCTTGAAATCCTCTTATTATATTATATTTGTCTCTGCAAGCTTCAAGGTTGGATTCAGTCTCTTAGCAAGAGCAGCAGCTAGTTAAGGACAATCTGAAGCAAGCAAGCAAGCTAAAAACCATTTCTAAACACACTGGAGATGTGCAAATATCAACTAGAGTCCATGTCAAACATGGCTGTAAATGATCATGATCATGTTTTCTTCTGGTGGATGTGTGTATCCACTATGTTTCATTTCACAGGCACATTCAGGCAAATAAGTTGATATATTTCCTCTGGGTTTATTTAGATAGTAAGGTTGGGTGCTTGCCAATTATAAAGCTGCCACTCATGTGCTGCCAGATTGAGATTTTATAAATAACTTAATTAGCTTAATAAAAGGTATCTGATTGAGTATCCCTTTCATGATGGCTTAAACGTATCAGTGAAAACTGGAAATAATTGCAAAAATGTTGTTTTAGTCAGTAACACATGTATTTGTTTTGTGTGTGGGAGCTAGTCCTAGAACGTTGGAAGTTTCTGTAAAACTACAGACTACATTTTATAATCATTTTATTTACCTTCAATGCCAATATTTAAAAAACCTCACTTTCTACTATATCTGCTTATGGCAACTATGGTAGCTTAAGGTTAGGGAAATATTGCAGTACTGAACATTGACAATGGACATACATCATGAAGCATGGCATCATTCTATAAGGACATCATTCTCAGGGACACTGGGCTGGGAGCTTGTGTCTTGAAAATCCAAAGAAAGACCTACCTGGAGATATTATTCACATGTACAATGTGAGTTTAAATTTGTTTAGTGCAGTACAATGCATCAGTACATTTCTGAATTTTCTTTATGATTGTAAAAACATGTTTATACCAATTGAGGTCAAGAGTGTAATTACTGTTGTGTTTCAGCCTTGTGCTCACCTTTTAAATGTCTGTGATTTTTTTGTAAAGCCTCATTTAACATTTACCACTACTTATCTTGGTTTGCTTGTAAGGTTTAATGTCATGTAGGTGTATGTAATTGGACTCTGTAAAATACGATGATTCAGAGCCAATGTTTGGACGGACCATTGATTTCTCCTATTTTCATGAAAACCATCTTCCAAATCTAATTGCTACTGTTCTTCAAAATTAAATACATTTTCACAAGGCGAGCATCAGCGCTGGGCAACAGAGCCATTCTGTGCCATGCTAGCGTTTGATTGTTGATGGACTCTGTGTATTGAAGGCATTCACACAGTCAGGGCAGAGATACATTTGCCAATAATCCCCTATTATGAAGCAGGAAGGAAGAGAATTACTTGAACGGTAGTGGCAGAGGGTTTTTTTTCTGGTTGAGAAGAATGGTTACTCAATGAAATAGAAAGGAAACACAAAGCGGACATGTGAGGGAGATGATTAATAGTGAACTCCATTATTGAAGGGCCTCACTCATAAGATGTTCTCATCTCCCTGGGGAGTCAGCACAGGACTGCAGGCTAGGTTCGCACTGTTGTTTTTTTCATTACCAGAAATTTCCTCATAACACCATGGCAGAGAAACAACACCCCTGAGGGCTCCGATGCAGGAGAACGGATGCTTTAAAACACCTATGAGGCCTCCAATTAATCCTGAGAGCATGTGACTGATTCGTTTTTTGTTCTCTCAATAAAAACGTCTTCAGCCTAAAAGTGGGGTGCTGAGAATGAATTTACGGCCACATTATTAACATGGTCATTTTGGTTTACAAAGCAGGTCAGGCATTGTGTATTTTCACTTGTGATGAGAACATTGATTCTTTTAGCGATCGGTCAAGCCCTTGTACCAAGTTAACTGGCCAAGATAGGTTTTCATCAGTTGTTTTATTTGAATTCACAATTCAAATGGCCCTTTTTTGAGAAGGACCGTTGGCACTCTTATGAATAGGTTATTGGTTTAGTAGACTGAGTGCTCAAACGAGATTTCGAAAGCTTTTTGGAGCCAATAATGGACTGGGATGGATGTGTTGTGGACCTGAACATCGCTCATTAAACGCTGGGGTGAAAAGCTCTCGGCAGGCTCTCGACTGCATGGCTGAGCAGTTCCAATCACCTCTGGTGAACCACTGGCTAGAAGCTCTGGTTAAAGGAGCTACTCCAGTCAAAGGTGCTTTGTTAAGTTATTGTATAAAATAACAAGTTAGTGCCTGCTGCGAGGTCAGGAGAAACAGCAGTGGACATCTCTAGTGACAATCATTCTCCGGACAAAGCTCAGTAAGGACGCTCTGTCTATTCTTAGCTCAGTGACAGTAGGCTGATTTTCACAATTATACATTTTACAGCTGGTGTCTTGATCATAAACTAAGACTATATTTAAATGTCTTAAAAGCCTCCGTAAGGGCAAACTAGCTGCCCCCACAGGGGTGATCATTCTTGTCTTAAATGCCAAAGTAACAAGTGATTTTGGCATTTAGCATTGACCATAAAAACATTTATCCATAACTCATGTCTGCTTCAGCTCTCGGTAGTTTCTACTGGGCATAATGTGTGTGCGCAAATGCACCAAGACGAAAGACAGCTGGTTTTTATTTCTGTAACCTTTATGCCTCCCAGTTGGTCTTATTAACCACATACTTACTGGTTCCCACATGACTTGTTATCAGGGTTTACATTAAAAATGAATTTGCAGGTTCTACCGGTTGATAATTCGTCATTAGGCTGTTGTAAGCCTTGCTTTATCACCTGTTTAATTCTTTATGCAGATTGCAGGGTCAGTGACCTTACAGGATGTGTCTGGCTGTGGTGAGCAAAAGTGACGGTCTTAGTAATTATGCTGTAAAGGGGGCCAAGGTCAATTAGAGAGGAAATTCTCTGAGTGCAATTAAATTAATGTTAATATACATCCATTGCTACCTCAATTAAGTGACTCAGCTGTCAGATTATTCTGTTAGGAAGGTTTCAGAATGGCTAAAGGAGGGCTGTTCCCACCTTTACAGAGTTAATGAACACTTCAGCTCAGCATCAGTCACTTAGCATTTCCTCTTGATTGCTCAAAAGAAAAGCGTTTCCATTTACATCTAAACCGGCATTGGCTTTTTGTGCTGTGTCTCCATTTTTAAAAATATGTGGATAGAAAAGAAGATCAAATTTGACCCAGATCGACTGCCAATAAGTGACACATTCTAATGGGCAGCAGGGAATGGGCAGAAATAAAGAAGACCATCAGTCAGCCAAAGACAGATAAGTAAGGAGCAGGTAATGGGAGGAAGCCAGCGGCGGCTGGCGTTGGCGGTGATATCTCTATGGAGCAGACGTGATGCTTGAGAGGATTTGGGAGACAGTGCTGGCTGGCAGGAAGCATCCACACTGGAGGATAGATACTGTAGCTGTCTCAGCGGCTAACAAATGTCTACTGTAAGCAGTTTTTAAGTGTTTGTAAATGAGAAGGCTTCAGTCTTTTGAGGATTTTCATTCTATTTTGTATGAAAAAACTGTTCACCCACCTAACAGTCGCTGTCTAAGGTGTTTCAAATCAAGACTGATATCTCACCTTAATCCAATTTATAACAAATTTAAGGTATATCCGTGAACAATGCAGAAGATTCTTGAAAGCCAAAAAAGATCACCTGCCTTCTTTCAACACTGACTGCAACTGCCCTTTACCTGACAATGTGTCCCACATAAAGTCAGTCCAAGACCCAGACAGAGGGAGGAAGAGCTGTCACTGTATCCCTTATCATCCGCCACAGCATTGTGGATGTCAGGACTCCTGCTCTTTTCATTTCTTCCACCCCTTTTTTCTTCTCCTCCCTCCCACCTTTGCCGTTTTCCCCTGGTATTCAAGCGGTTTAAGCAACGCATATAATCTTCAACCACCCAGCCAGCCCTAAGCCTCAAAGAGTCACCCAGATATGGGCAGATGGAGGTGAGCTATCAGCTAACCTGTAACCATGGGCCTAAGGCGATAATCATTTCAAAACTGCAGGGGGAAATAGTTTTAATAGCCCTGTAAAGGTAGCGTTTGTCTGCCTTATCACACCTGGCAGATGCATCGCAGAAAGGGAAGGGGAAAAGGAAAACAGGGGAGGGGGAGGAAGAAAGAATCAGCTGATAACAGTCCCTCCCCAGGGAAGGATGAGTCTGGAATTAAAAAAGTGCTTCCTTCAGGAGAAAGTTTAGGGGATTAAGGGTAGTCGCATTTCCCTGCTGTTCCACCTGAACCTCATCCTCATCTTACCTCATCCTGTCTCCTGCACCAGCCAGCTGTTAACCCCTGGAATGAGCTTTTATGAGCCTTGCAATGTATTTGACAGACAATCTGTATTTTTACCCTTAGGGTTCAACTCTCTCTTTTTCCCCCCATCATGACTGGACAGCGTTTTGTTTTCCTCATCACTTCTTGTCCTCTGCGTTTTACTGACCGGTGGCATGGCAACAGTACATGACACTCCACCTGCCTCCATCTAAAGTTCCTTTCATGTTGGAAAAGTTTCCGTGATGGCTGGCCTAAATTGAAACACCAAACCTGCAGTTTCCAAGGCCCCTCTCTGCTGGTTTGTGCTTGACCTGTCGGGTAAGTCATGGGTGATTCCGAAGGTTTCAATTGATGTTTTATGGGGAGCATGGCCCTCTGCACAGAGTCACAGCATAACTATAATATTCCACCATGGACGGACCTGGACTCAATCTCTGACTACAGCTCTTGGCATTTGAAGGTATTTCTCTTGGGGCTGTTTCAGTCTCTTACATCAGTCTTGTTTGCAGTTGGTTTGGATTTATGTGTGACCCCAAATTGTTCACTTCTGCTTCAATGTAAAACTTTTATGGAGTGGTTATGGAAAAGTTTATTGTTTTGTTTATTGTTCCCAAACCAAAAGTGGAATAGCTTTGGAAAGGAAAACATTAAGACACAGTTTTGAAAGTTGATGACTGAAGGCTTTTTGTATGCTACTTCAGTAAAGGCTGCAATTTTATCTCTTGATTCAATATCTTTAATGAAATACACTGTTATTTGTCATTTAGTGCTGCTCATTACAGTTCACTGTCACAAGGCCCTGCACAGGACACGCACAATGACCTCGCAACAGTGAGGGCTGCCACAAGCCAGACAGGAATCTCATCATGTTGTGAGAGGACAACATGATTGGCTGATATCCAATATTTAATATAAGACCAATACTCTCATTGCACATGTGAAAACTCATATGTTGGTCTAACCTTAAACCACAAACTTTCCTTACTATCACCTTGAGTCCAATTGGGCGTATGAGCCTCCTCCCTGTGATGACTGATTGTCAGCAGCCATGTACCGCTGACAGTGATTTCTCTTTAATGGCTGATTGAGCATGTCACCAGTCACACTATAACCTGCAGTTTGATATGCTGCAGGCCGAGCAGTTTGACAGCCGTGACAGCTACTGTCACCCTCAGTCAAAGCAATAACGTCCCAGCAATCAGCTGGAGATGAAAGAGCGTTGGCTTCCTGTGCACCTTCACATGTAGGGAAGAGAAAAAAAAGCATTCAAACTCTGCAACATCTGCTGAAGTTGGAACTAAAAGAAAGAGGGGGGGGGGGAGAGTGGAGGTGATCTATAACCGTACTCACATCCAGACGTAAAGTAGAGGTCGTTCCGCTCAGCGCCTCTCCCTGTACCGAACCGCGTTTTGAAGTGTTTAGCTGTGTTTAACACTCCCATAATGCTGCAGGGTAGAGATAACTTTCGACACACGATCTCTCTTTTTCCTCTTTCTTCTTCTATGACTGTTTTTTTTTCTCTCAGAGGCATTGAGACTGTTGCTATCTGCACCTTTAATACAGTAATTAATTCCCTGACACCCTTTTCATCTTGCTAGTGTAAATTATTCTGCTGCATGCCTCTAGGTATTAGCTAACACTCTTTATTTAGCATAGAAGCTAGGTGAAAATTGAAGCTCTTTTAGGAAGACATGCTAGTTTGCATAAGAAGAGTGATGTGTCTGACGGCTTCAGTTCGTTACTAACCTTTGGTATTTAAATGTTCTCTAATTTACTGAACTTTTTGATTAATGTTTTAGCCACAGTACATGTACGGCATCTAAAACTTGTTGCATGAGCAGTCTCAGAAATGTAAAAGCGATGGGATGAAACATTTAGTAATTCATTAAAGTGGGCTGATCTCAGACTGCAGATGAAAAAGCAGAGGTAATTGTATCTTGACCTAAAAAACATTGATTCACAAATAAGAAACATGGTCATGGATCATTTCTCGGCTACACTTGGTTGAATTATGGAAAAGGTTTGTGTTTGGCGTCCACATTTGAGGAAGCAGGGCTTGTGCTAAATATTAAAATGAGACTAATCCTGCATGTTTGAGATGCCCTCTTTGCTGTTTTGTTATGCCAAAGGAAAGAATGGGTCAGTGTTCCGCATCGTGCTGCCCTGACGCTAATACCCAGAGGCTGACAGCAATGTCGGGAAATCCAGCAAGTCCAAGGGGGCTGTCAGTTTGAAACTACATTTTTAAAACCTGTTCCACTGGGTGTTTTTGCTTCTTGAGCCATCCTTGTGCACGCCAGTGCAGATTCATTTTTTCAATGCTAGTTTGTTTATATGAACAAAGTGAAATTTAAACAGACTTTCAAATGTACCTCAGCGGCATACCCCAGAATGAACCCTGCGTGAGCTTGGTAGGCATGATTATTTAATCATAGGTTAAATTATGTTCCCTTTGCTGTAACCATGGACACTCAGAGATGGAACCAAACTGAATGAGAAGTGTATGCACTCGAAGCAGATTTGAACAGAGATACAAACAAACCTAGAAGGCTGTACATGCATGAATGTACCTATGCAACACATCACTGTAGAGATAGCAGTTCTTTATAAGGAAGTAAACATTGCTCCTCATCCAATTTTTCATTTGACATACAAAAGCTTTAAACTGAGCAAATCTAAAAAAAATATTGAGGCATATTGTGTTTGGTGCAAGGTTGGGGGGGGGGGCTTCCTCCCACTCAGGCACACTGGGCCTCAGCTGGAGCAGCAACCAGGTTTCAGTGCCCAGCTTCGAGCAGAAGACTGCTTTCAGGCCTTGCTAAATCTCACTTGCCTTGATAAGCCTTACTGCTCACTGTTTTTCCTTAATTCTCACCGTTCGGCTACCCTTCACCAGCATCCGAATCCATCTTCCTAATCCTGCCTCACTCCCCCTCACCGCCAGCCCCCCTCCGTCTCTCTCTCTCTCTCCCTCCCTCTCTCTCTCTCTCCGCTCGGCTGTCTTGTTGCTCTTAGACAGATCGACAGTGGTGGAAGCTTAGCTGCAGCAGCTAGCCTTAAGCCCTCCACACGACTCCAAGTCTGGACGAAGTGGGGCTCAGCTTCACTGGTGGAGGAGTTTCATCGGCTCTGGTGTCTCCAACTTTCAGCTTCAACCCCTGTCTGTCTCACATGATTATAAGCATGATGGACTTAGCGGCAGTCTTTGCAGTAATTTGAATTTTTCCGAAGAAATAGCTGAAACTGAGCATCAGTCCAGATTTTCCCTCATTTTGTTATGCTAGACTATCCAAACATCAGTAACTGCAGACTATCAAATGTCAACATCTGTCTCTTTGCACCCGTAAAAACTTACTGTTTTGGGTTGTTTCCTGTAGCTGGCTTGGATTACCTTCTCACTCCCTCCTAACTACACCTCAGTTCTCTTGGGCAAAGGCCAGTGTGCAGTCCACGCACCTTGATGCACTTATTGAATGCCAACTGAGTGTTGTTACCTGCGCAATCAAACTGAAGTGGAGGAGGAAATGCTTCAAAGTTTGCATAGACTGCCCCCAATATGTCAGGTGTTAACTCAAAAATTCTCCTTTTGCCTATCTGTCCCACCAGCTGGGTTTCCATCACTGACCTGTAATAAAGAAGATACAGTCAACCGCACTGTGCCAAAAGGCGAGAGTGAAACCAATTACCCTGGCTACTTCCTGCTGTCTCCCATAATTTCCAGAATGTGATGTCACTGCATAGTTGATGGGTTTTTGGGTAGAGGTACTCCCTGTTCAGACACTGTCCTTATAAACCAATCAAGATGTGGTTTCCGTGATTACGCAGATGCAAATAAATCCAGTAGGCAAAGCCAATGCTGCCTTTTAACAAATATTGATATACAATCAGTGTGTTTGTATTAGCCATGTTAGCACCACCATGAGGTTGACATTTGTGGTTTTGGTATTGGGTGGATTCCCATGAAACTTGGTAAAGACAGTCATGTCTCATCAGGATGAATTGTAGACACTTTGGTGATCCTCTGACTTTTCATCTAGCCATCTATCAAAATGTTTTATTTGCCCAATGGTTTAGGGCTGCACAATTAAACTGAATATTATCGAAATCACAATTTGGCTAAGTGTTGCAATTGTTTGGTAAAATGTGTGACAAAACACTATAATATATAATGAAGAACTGCAGTTCTGAAGAGATGCCCTGGCCTAGAAAACCTTTTAGATTTAAGATTTAAGAAAACATGGTTTGGTACTGACCTAAAAATTATTTAAATCATCATGATTTTAATTTGTGATGCAAAAATAATCATTCCCACACTAATCAGAAATCCTATCACAATCGCAGTATTTGTCAAACTAATGGCATATGATATTTTTACCATATCGTGCAGCCCTACTTTGGTTTGTGATCAAACACCTGCAAACATAAAAAAAGTACAAAAGTAATGTGCTTTGTGTTTAGTGATGGAGCATAGCATGCTAAAATGCTAAACTAAGATGTGAACATGATAAAGGATTTTCTAAAGATCAACATGTATGGAATTACCATTGTGAGCATATTAGCATGCTGACATTAGTTCAAAGCGTCACTGTGCCGAAGTACAGCCTCACAGACCTGAATCTCCAGTCAGGTGCAGTTGTTTTGATGGAAGCAGAGGCAAACACACCGATTGTCTGACTGATAAATAGTGATAGCAATGCCACAGCCCTACAGAGTTCTGGAGGGACAAGCATTTATGCGTGGATATGTTTTTCTAACATACACTACCTAGCATCTGCTTGACAGTGGATGGAAAACATGGCTGTGTTCTGTCACCGCCTCTGTCACATTGTCTTTCTCTTCCCCCTCCATTCCCTCTGCTCTTATGCTTGATGTTGTGGTCATGACAGTCGTCAGGGGTCTGAAAGGAAGAGAATTGCCTCCCATCCATTCCATCGCTGAATGCTAAAGCACTGACAGTCTTGGAGTGAAATGAAAGCACTGAGCTGCAGCCTCCCACCAGTTTCCAGACAAATCCTTTTCTTCCTATGCCTATGTAAATGTTTGTGTATACAGTACGTACACTTGCTTGTCTGTGTCTGTTTAGAGTCTGTCCATCGCTTGTTCTCTGATACATGAGTGTAATGGAGAATAGCAGGTGGAGTGGCGGCCCACGCTTCTCGCTCTATGTTTAACCTGTGAGATTCAACACCCCCTGAGGTGGTGTGACACGTCTCTCCCAATGGGTGCCTGCTTGAGTATAATTAAACTTTGGTAGAAACTAAACTTGTGTCGGTAACTGCTGCCATCAGCGATATGACTGAAGTCAGCTTCCTTGTTCTCTTGCTTTTCTCTTGATAGCGTGGTGTGCCATTTTCTCAGATTTATGTTCCTTTTTTAATTACTTATTTGGTTAGTAGTTTTATCTTTGCTACAGGACTACTGTGTTCAGTAAGACAATTCACTTCTAACTCAGGCTCAGGAATAGAGGTGGGCGATATATATATCGTTTGCGATAATATCGTCGTTGATGTTTTGACGATGTGCAAATTTCCATTATCGAGTATTTAAATGACTTCGCCAAAAACATTTAAATGCACGCGGAAACTCCTCACATCCACTTAATACACGGTGCAGTAACGCTCTCTACAGCATGGCAGGATTCAGTCACACGACTAGTGGGCTTACGTGATCACATGACGTGATCACATGACCTCTCGCCTGCATCCTCCTTGCAACAGTTTAGCAGCGCGTTGTGATGGTAGAGAGAAAATGCAAACACCTCCAGTCCCTGAAGCTACCGGTACTTCAGATGATTTAGTGCCGAGACGTGGGTCTACCTCTCTGGCATGGAAATGGTTTGGTTTCGAAAAGACTTTTTTAGTGCAGCACTCAGAGCGCTTCAAGTTGAAATCTGTTCAACTTTTAACACCGCTGGGCGCTCGGAAAATGAGTTTTTGAGCGCTCTCAGCGCTAAAAACGCGTATGGTGGACACAAGCCCTAACTCAGACAATTCCAATCACATTTTAAAGGATATTGACTGATTATCGTTATCACCAAAATCCCAAAAAATAACGAGATATTATTTTTTGCCCACTCATCTTGCAGAGCCACTTTAAGCACATTTCACACAAAAAGGCACAAAAAGGCTTTCTGTAATGCATAAAAGACAGCAAATGAGAAATACAGTATTTATATACACCATTATTATAACTGTCAATAAATTATCTATTATTTCCTGAAGAAGTGCACTGACATTGCAAAAATCTACTTTATATCAAGTCAAATCATGGTTTGTGATTGAGTTAAAATTTTATTTTCTTGAAACATTTAGAGAAGGTGTGCGCTCTGTGTTTAAGACCCTGACCAGTTGTAATTAAAGCCTGATCGATATGGGTTTTTTCCCTAACAGATACTGATTTATGAGGGTAAAAATTCACAGATTACCGATATGGCAGCTGATCTAGTGAATTTTTGAATAAAAGGATTTTGCACTGATATGACTATCCAAAGGTACTCAGAAGGCTGCTTTCTTAAACAAATAACTTTATAAAGGAATATTTAAGTTAAAGATTTATATTCTAAATATCTATATTTATATATAAAAACAATTTTCAAGTTTAACAATATCTAGCCAAACAGCAGTACTGCAATAGGCCATTATTGGCTGACCGATATAACTGTCGCGCACTAATTGTAATGTCACCAGGTCGAGGTCCAGATGGAGTTTTTGTAGCATGTTATCCCCTCAGATGTATAGACCTTTTTCAATAAATACATTATGGCTTGTCATGGCAGGAAAAGTACAGGCGTAATTGATTACATTAAAAATAACTGCATTCCATTTAGGTGATCTAGTTCTGTGGTCCTGGTATTGTGCGTGCTGGCTCACTGTCATGGCTCACTAGGACACTTAATGGAACTGAGCCATCATTTACAGAAATTGGTTCATCTGTGTTTTTCCTGCTTTGATAAGACATAATTTATTCAGTGAAAAAGGTCTATCAAGAGAGCTGGATATATCGCAGCCACTCAGCCTTGCTGCCAATTTGTCCCAGTGGCCACCTGCAGTCAGTGGGTACATTTACTCAAGAAACTTCTCAGAGGATTTTATTTCAATATGTGTTTGAGACCCAGAAAAGAAAAGATTGAAGGAAAGTCCAAAATAAATATAGTAATTTGTGAAACTACATTTTTTTTTCTTCTTCCTTTTTCATGCAGGACTTTTACACATAATACAGTATTTCTACATTGTTATATCGGTACTTTTACTTAAGCTAAAGCATTTGACTCCCCATTCTTAACACGACTGCAAACAAGGTCAGTTATTATGATTTTTTAAAGCTGTATAGTTTATATTTTCAAAATGTATTAAGAGCCAAAAAAAGCTACTTTTATGTTTGTGACATCCTCCCGATATAAAGGCTGTGGGTGGAGGCGGGGCTTGGTTCCAAGTATTTTCTTGTATTTTTTGTTATGGTAGTGCAGGGACCTGCCTCATTCTCTCTTTTAAGATACATATCTCCTGGAATCTTTTTTGAAACAAGCTGTTGAAGAATAATTTAAATATTCACAATGTATTGGCAGATTTTGTTTCACTTGCTTTCTAAGGTTTCAGGACTCGGTTATAGATGTGGTTTAATAAGATAACTGTATCTTTGTGCCTGTTAATATCTTCTGACCAAATAGAGAGAGCCCATTGTTGTTGTAACTGATTTCTGTGTGCTGATGGTACAGTTGCTTATGTTGGCTAAAAGGCCAATTAACTGTTAGCATACTATCCACAGAAAAAACATTAAGCTTGTTGATCAACTGAGAAACCAGAGAGAGAGAGAGAGAGAGAGAGAGAGAGAGAGAGAGAGAGAAGAGAAACACAGATCACATTCAGATTAGAGAGGCATGCTATACACAATGGCCTGGAAGGCCTGCGTGGAGCCATTTCCTTCCCATTTCCTTCCACCTCAATGGGGTTCCTTATGTCTGACTCAGTTATCTCTTTGGAATAAAGCCAAGGATGTCATCTATATTCCACTCATGAGAGACTATCCAAAACAGACTGCAGCTTCTACTGTGGCTGCTATGCTATGCAGCATCACATTCCCTCAATACTTGGACAGACAGAACAGAAGGCTTGATCCTGCAAGAAAATGCCTGTGCATCTGTGTCCCTGCCTATGGATGCATGGACGTTCTATCTTTGGGAATTTCAAACGCTAGCAACAAATCACAAATCACACACAGTGATAAAAACACACCAGACAGATCTGACTTTAATGTTATGAAAACTCTAATCTTCTGAATCAGCATTCCTATGTTTATTACTTTCAATAAGTTTCCTGCTTAACATTGAGTGGTGCAATTTATCACTGAAGAATTGGATTCTGTACTCCAAACACTGATCTCACTTAATTTTTCTAAAGTGAAACACTGTGTGGCCATGCAGCTGAGAAAACAGAGGGAAAAAAACGACAAGAACATTTTCAGCTGTTGATATTAAAGGCTGCAATCCACATAAAAAGCCCATGACATACTGGCTTCATGGAATATTGCCATACTTAAAAGTAAATTATCACACGTAAGGTGGTGTAATGTCTTAATCTCACTGGCTATAAAACTTGTACTGGCTGCATTTATCTTGGCTTTCAAGGCATTTGGCTGTTATGTTGAAAGTCATTTTAAATATTACTCTGCTTTAACATACGGTACCCCCAGGCTAAAGGAAAAGTCTGGCCATTAAAACAGCCCACTTGTACAAGATGTACCATCTGAGCCACATTCCACAACAAGCACTCAACCTCAGGGCTTCTGTGCCCATTTCACTTTCCATCTGATCTCCATTTCCTCTGGTCGCTCCTAATGTTCCAGTCCGTGTCCTCGCTAAATAATTACAAGAGGCCCTTCCTCACCTGTCAGGGCGGTCAGGCCCTTTGCAGAGAGTATGACAGCCATCTTGTCGCCTCACTTCTCTACTTCCATTAGCGTTACTGGGCGTCGTGACTGCAGGCCCATTCCAGGGTCAGGGCCCTCCACTATGGGCTGTAATTGCAGCGCATGGAGCACTCGGGAGCCACTGCACCCACCTAATGAATTGTCACCCAGTTTAATATGAAATTACACCAGGGTGAATCGTAATAGATTAACAGGGTTGGCAAGGTTACTATCAAAAGATAACCCATTGCAAATTGCTGATTACCTGCCTAAAATTATTATAAGGAACATGTGAAGTGGATTACTTAGCCCAAGTGATACAATCTGATCACCTTCACCTATCACTGGATTACTCTGTGCAGAGCAGGAGACAGATGCTAATCCTCATCCTGCTTTGAAAGGTATTGGCCATTAGCTTGTTCTTAAAGTGGCTACAGAGGACACGGGAACTTTTAATCATGGTGATGTTAGTTTGATAATTATTGTAATAATCCTAGCCTTAAAAGGTAACTCATATATTTAATTTATGTAAGTATCTCATCAGGACTGACTCACTAATGTGTCAGCCCACAGCCATGATCAGGATCCGCCTTAATTTAACTTAGTTCAGTAATACAGCCGTCCTACTTTCAATTAAAGGATCTGGTTTATTTCTTATTTCTTTCTATTACTTTTTTTTTTTACAGCTTTGGTCCAACTGGTTATGATAACACTGCTTTGTGCAAAGGAGAAAAATATTAATCCTCCTCCTCCTTTAAAAGCTATTGGTAATAATGGGTTAGCTTGTTCTTGAAGTGGCTACAGAGGACAGTGGAACTTTAATCATGTTGATATAATTTTAATAATTACTCTTAAAGATCCCCGTTTAATATCTTATCAAAAGTGATTTGATGATGTGCCTTTATCTTAAGCTCTTAGTTCAATAGCAAGGCCTTCCTTGCTTCAATTACAGGATTAACACTGGAGCCAACAGTTTACGCAGCTTATCTAAACCACTTTATGTGGAGGTAAAACTGAAAGTAACCACATCTGAAATGCCAGTAATATCCAAATATGCAATAGATTACATGTGTCACAACATACCATGCCATATGAAGCACTGTGGGGATACAGAGAGGCCCCAGTATCTTCGTATCGGCCATCATACTCTCAACACATAAGGAAACATGCTTGTTTGGTACAAGAGACGAGTCAAAATCACATCATTTTAATATATTTGTTTCAGTAAAAATTGCAAAAATTACCATATCCACTAAAATCATGACCCATAACGCAATATCTGTCAGAAAAATCTCAATATGATTATTTGAGCCCTAAATGTGATATAAAATAAAAAAGAAACAATGCATATATCATACACACATGACAGCGCCTGTCTTTTCTGCGTTTTTCCCAGAGCATTCAAAGATATACTGTATACTCTGACACAGGCACAGATCAGCCCTGAATATTGGAATAACATTCACACATCTAAACGTTCATGTTCACATCAAAAAGTGGATTAAATAAACTAGCAATCACACTATTATCTATATGGTTGGAATACAATAATAACACAAGCAAATAGCAGACATTTGGGTCATTCATACAGCACACACAGTGGACAGGTGACTGCACAACCAAGAAATGCAAAGATTGGAGAAATTCCTCATTATTCCAAACCCTGCAGGCTCTGAACTTCCTGACTGTGTCCATGTGGACATCAGCTTCAGTGTCCAGGGTAAACAACACACAGCAGGCTGCATAACACCAGCAACTACACAGCTACACACACACACTGCCACAACGGGACATTTAACCAATAACTGCACAGACAGACAGACAGACAGACAGTGAAACAATGTCTGACTCATGTTTTTCTGTTGTTGTATGTTGGCTCATATCACCCCGTCAGTCTGTCAGTGCTCGCTTACAGTAACATGTAGCTAGCTGATATCATTAGCGACGTTGTTTCCTCTTCTAACTTACACTTCTCACTATTCACTGTCTGTCCAGCGTCCTGTCCATTCACAGTGTCGCTGTGTCTTCGCTGTAAACGTTTCATGGCTTTAGTTACTATGTTTTTAATCAAAGGGGGCCAGCGTCACCTGTTCCGCTCATTGCAGGCAACTCAATGAAAACTAGGGAAAACATGGCCACAGCAATGATAAAAAGTGTTACTAATTACAAAATTATTAGAAGATACCAGTAATTCGTTTTATTAAAATGACAGTGAGAGAGGCTTGTCATGGTTGCAGAGAGAGGACGTGACCGCATTAATGAGGGCAGCAGAGGCGGACCTAGATGCATGGCATGGGGTGGCAGCTGCCCCACCCTGAAAAAAAAAAGCCAATGGTCAGATGCTGTCAAATTTAACATACTGATTTAGATTAATTTTAAAAACATGTTTAAAAAACAAAAATTGACACTTTAATGTATAACTTAAACGATTATTGTTTTCAGGTACTAATGAAAACATACCAATAAATATTATATTCATTTCTGCCAATAGATCATCCTAAATGTTACACACTGGACCTTAAAGTTAAATGAAAAAAGACATTCATATGGAAAAATGTCTGAAGATTTGGAAATAACACACTTGATTGATTTCTAATGCCACCTTTAGATATTTCTGCTCAGTGATTTTCTAACAAGCCAAAATAATATTATTAAATACATTTTTGCATTCCAATATTTTTATTTGGGGGATTTTCTAAGCAAATATTGATATAAGTGATAGTTTGTGATTAAATTAGCATATAGTTCTGCCACCCCTTCAAGTCTCCATACCAGCTTCTAGCCACCCCATGAATACAGCTCTAGAATCTGCCCCTGCACAGGGGGGTACATGGGTATAAACAACAGCCGTTGCCTTTTTTTTTGTTCTATAAATAAGTTTAACTAACCTGCGTTTTAAAAACAACTCCTCTGTAATTGTCTTTTTCACAATTTGGTGGGTACAATGCCAGCAGAACCAGTGGAATTGATGGCAAAACCAAATGTGATCCAAGTTTTCTTATAAAGAATTACGCTTTAAAGTTTCTCTGTCACACAGCAGAGATGGGTCATTCAAAATGTGAAAAATGAATCACAATGACCGCCTTGCTTCACAGAGACACCACCATAAATAATTCTAAGTACGGAGGCTTATGTTTCACCCCCTCACTACTGAATCAGCTGATGCATTTTTCATTGACCAGGAGCTCCATTAGACATGCTGATAGATGTTTCTGACACTTGAGGAGCACATTTCCATACATCCACACAGGGACGATTATTAACAGAGATAAGCAGAGTGAAATGACACACAATTACGTTCTCGTTTCTCCCCCTTCTTCGTCTCCTCTCACATCCCAGTTTTTGACGGCAATCATCTAGCATTTCACACCTCGAAAGCCAAGCAGACAAGCCAGTGCTGTCAGGAGCACTGACCTAAAATCAGAGATACATTTCCGATATGAATAATAGCAGGCTTAGTCATATTTCTGGCAGTGTAACCCATCATTATTTGTCCCCTCGGCCGGTAAATATAGGAAGGGAGCAGCAGTTATAATAGTGACAGCACCTCAGCTTGTTTACTGCTAATTTATCAAACAGCAGAATCTAAAAGGCAGTTATCCATTGACTGCCTTAGAACAAAAAAAAACCTCTTTTGTAAGGACAAAGCAGAAAAAACAAGTAGTTGAAGGAAAATTACAGACGTTATTGAGTTTTCAGTTATCTCTATCATTCTCTGTGATTTCCCACCATTCAGCAAACACAAAATGTGTAAGCTCAGAGTTGCTGCGCTTTGTTGTTCTCAGTGGAACCCATTCAGGTTTCAGTCCAATCAATCAGTCAGCCCAAAGCTTTATAGTGCATTGCTGTAAAACTGCATGGTGCCAATATTTTTTCTTTTATTTGTTTCTCCAAAGATCCTTGTGCTTTTCAGATATAACTCAAATAATTCAAAGCAAGAATTAATAATTTAATCTGCATAAACAGCAGGAAGAATAGCTGCATGTCTTTGCAGATAAATTCCTTAAATAACTGTGCTGTGACTGCATCTGTATCGTCCTCTGAGTACATGAATAATGTTCAGTAAGTGCATGAGGAATGGACTGAGAGTTCATCATCATTACTGTCCGCATACAGCAACAATCATCACATCCTACACCTTGCTCTCTGTCCCGTGATGTTTACAAAAATGCATGAATGAACTCCACTTTAAAAGCCATTCCAAATAAATGGTTTTATTGATCTGTTGTTTTGCCACATAATTATCTAAGAGGGGTAGCTCTTTGAATAGTTTTAATGGACCATGGCCAAGCGTGTGGGCTTGTACTTACAGATGACAACATGATTGTGTAATTATTCCAGCACAATAAGTTGGAGACAAAGCACAGCACTCCCTGTTGCCAAGTGCAACGATCTCCACTGCAATCACTAAGTTCACTTGTAAATTTTCAGCTGATACATTTCCAATCGATTATCTTTTACACCTACAGCCTAATTTCTGTTATCTGCAATGTAACAAATTTCCATTTACAACCATGTTCAGCTTTATCTCAGCTCGCACTCAACCGGTTATATTCCACATCAGTTTTCCCGTATATGCTGAGATCGACACGGTGCAGACGCCAATCAAACGGTCCCTACTGGCTCTCAATCTCCCAGCCTTCCTGCCCCGGGCTCTGGAGATGGAGAAAGGCCGTTCCGGGGTCACAGTGCTCCATGTTCTCATTCAGAGAAACCCCACTGCTGTTCTTTTCTCATTACCCACAAGCCCCGTGTCTGTGCAAACCCCCTTCATAACAGCACGCCTCAGCCTCAGGTCAGAGGTCAGGTATTATTGAAGTTGTTTTTATTTATATATTTCTCCTCCACACTCTTGTATCACCGTCACCGTAACTGAGGACAATGTTGTTTAGATGTGTTAAGGTAAATCCTTCAGTGTCCGTGGGACTTCATACATTTCTGATTTGTTTGCCCATCTTTTAAGAAACATGGGTACGTTCAGATGTCCCATGACTGCCTGCTGAAAAGACAGTATTATTTATTCAGAAAGCAAAAACTTGTGCAGGAGGAGGGATTAATACCAACAACCACAGAGACGGAATGAATAGCCTTTTGTCAGCCCCCCCTCAGTCCACCCAAACATCTGCAGGAAGGAAGAAAAAACTGCTGCCATATTCCTAATTAATAACACAGAGTGCGTTCCAAACTTGGAAACACATACATTTTGAATGTGAAATATGAGATTGTCCCATTCAAGATTCCACGTGTTTTTTTTCCCACCTCAATCAAAATGAATTTCAATGTATAGAAGATCCAAGGCGAAACTGCTCTGGTGAAATATTTCAAGCAAACAGAATAAAAGACTTTAAGAGTTTAATCTTCACGACACCCAGACAAACACAGAGCATCGCTTAAACATTGTCATTGTCAGTCCTCAGCATACTGGGATCACCATCCGGGAATGCAGGACACTTCCTTTGAGGCTACCAACAACTGAAGGCTGCTATCATAAATAGATTAATTTGAGTGACTGGATCTCATTAATATCAAGCAGTACAGTAGGTGCCTATAAAGGCAGGAACAGTTCACTATTTTTGTGAATCAGTAGAAAATGGTTCCAAGCTCAGTAAGTGTTACATAGTATGCAATGGGCATGACAGTTAGTTTTTCTAGTTCCTCTGATTCAAACATGATCAGTGATATATCACCTGTCAACTACTGCTTTACAGTCCTCAGTTACAGCATTGTGACAACATGCTGAGGATGAAAACACAAAAACTAATGCAGATTAAATTTGACAGGTTACTTTAGGGGAAGCATTACCAGCACAGCAACTGGTTCATAACTAAACTATGGCTGACTTATACATGTACATTGGCTCTACGTTGAATCTATGCAAGTTACCTACACTGTTATGAGTATTTATACCTCCTGTGCGCTGGTGTGTCTGCATTGCTCTGCTTAAAACACTGCCAAAATGCTAGTTTGTTGTGAGGTTGCCACCATGTTGAGTTGAAACTGAAACTCTCCCTCGTCTCTCTCCTCAGTCTCTCTTGTGTTTACCTTGTTTCGTTTTCATCCCGCCACCACACTTAAAGCGAAAGGACAAGGGAATGCGAAAAGACAGATAAGAGCATGTCATGCAGCGAGGCGTGTCCCATGTGTGCCTGTTTGTCTGTGTGTGTGTGAGGACACACTGAAAATGTGTGTGTCTGTGTTTGAAGAGGGATTCTCAAACAGCATTATTAACTCATCTGGGTTTTGCATGAGTCAGTTCCTATTCTCAGGCAATGCACACACACATACACACACACACACCAAGCAGCCCATCATAGTTGTTGAGGCCTGTGTCACCACGATGTGTAATTATATTTCTGGGGAGGTGCACGTCAGGCTACGGTGTAAGCTACTGTCTCTGAAAATAAAGAGGAAGACAATTGCACCGTGCAACACAAAGTCTTGACCTGGAGTTCACCAGAACAATGGCCACGAGAAGAAAACCCATGAGCCATCACCGAGCCCAACACAGGGGAACTGTGGCAACTTGCAAAATCATCACACACACACACACACACACAAAAACCTTAAGAAGCTATTTTCTGTTGTTGTCTCAGCCACAAAAACCTTGAACAGAGTGGTTGAAATTCATTTTAAATGTGTTGCTGTCAAGAGATATCAGTTTCTGCGCCTGTGCTTTCTTTTGTGTGTTTAATTAACTAATGTGACAAAGCTATGACAAGCTTGAATCCAATGTTTTCAAGTTTACAGGGAGCCTTAATTACTTTAAGTTAAGTTAGCAATTCTAAATAAATCTGCCTGGATACCAAAAATTGCTGATATTTTGTAGTAAACTAGTTTGTCCTGAACAGTTTACAAAAATAAAAGCAAATTTTACAAAAATATCCACACATTTTGTTACGCTGATGATAGTGATGCACTCACTTTTCTTATATTACTTTGCATACTCTCATTGGTCAGAGTATTAAGTTTCATACTTTGGGAACAAAATGCTTAATTCAGTAAGGGCAAGAGAGAGCAGTGGGATTTAACCTCAACCTTTAAAATGAACATTTATGTTCATGAGGTGAAGGTCAGTCTGCACTGGGTGGTGGAAAAGCTAATGTAAGCTTGTATGGTTTCATTGTTTGATAGACAATAAAGAATATTTATTGGTGAGTATTTCACACTAACTCCACTATTCTCCACTGAATACACAATGATTTAACAGTGGAAGTGTGAGGTGGACCAGCCCTGGGCGTCGGGCCCCCCTCGCAGCAGCTGTTGGTGCAGATGTAAGGTGACAGTAATCAATACTGATTATTAAAGTGGGAACACCATCTCTAGTGTGTGATTAATCTTCATTCCCCCATGTTTACAGAGCCTCTTCTGGCCCGTTCGCCTCAGAGGGGCAGCGCTCCCCATTATCTATCCCCAGAGACAGGAAAAACAAAACACCGTCACCATTAAAGATACTCACTGTCACTGAGGAAGAAGGCAGGCACAGGTCGACAGCGGGATGGGAACCACATGTGCTGCAGTATCAAAGCGCCATGTCTGTAACATATTGGGAAGGTAGATAGAAAAAATGTGTTTGAAATCCAAAACCTAGTTAAAGGAACAATCCACCCTGTATACACTTACACTGTAAAGGTGTGTTCAAAGCAAATTGTTGGAGGAAAAGAGATTACATACAAAGGGAATGGAAAGACGTGATGTGAGCAGATGCAATACTGAATATAGTGAAGAAACATCTGCATCGATCAACATCTAAAATATTGAAACTTGAGTGATAATTTGTGGTTATCCAAAAGATTTTACGACTTCACTTCATGAGCATAGAAAAACAAAAGACATGTTGACACATGTTTTTGTGTAAAGTTTTAAGATCATCAGAGTCAAAGCTACCACACAAACACAAGGACACATACACATACACATGCCAGTGTGTACATTGCTAGCTGTCAAATTGGCGCTCATACAAATCAAGGTCAAGAAAGGTCATTTCTGGTGGAAAACCAACGTTGCCATTAAACATAATCCAGGCAGCAAATATGTTTTTATCAATTCTTATTTGGCAAAACAGTAGTAGTAGTATTTAAATGTATTTTCTAGGGTTATAGAATAGACCTTTGAACAATCACCTGCAGGTATACAGATATTTCTGTAAATGGAAAAGGTACTGGTCATTTTCTGCCAGTACTTTATCAGTTTATACTGGTATTTTTCTTTCAGTGTGAGAATAGGCCTGAACTGAGCAATTCTGCATTGTAGCTGAAAAACATAGCTATTGCAGCCTTATTTCCCCTCATCCAAAGAACAGTAATACACTGTTGGTGGAGACACTCATGTACAGACAAGAAAAACATTCTTATTGTCAGAGTTTTCCAGTTATCTGAAAGAGACTAAACTCAAGAAGAAATAGACCCAGAAAAGATAGTAAAATAGTTGTGTTTGGGTGTATTTTTGCCTTCTTTTCAACTTAATCAGTTCATAATGTTTGCTGTTTTTTCAGCCAACTTAACTCCCTTCACTAACAATGTGTTCTCTGTACAGTATGTTGGACTCACTTGTTCTTTCAAAAGTCCTGTAACCTTGGCGCGTGGCAGCTATTGTGAAACAAACCATTCATCATCCTTGCTCCATTGCATCCACAATCAAATTCAGATTAATGTTTAAAACAAAAACAAAACAAAAATCAAATTAGAGTCACTTAGAGTATGGATTGTTTGGTTTGGGGGCATTTATGCTACCAGGTCAATTAAAGCAAGAATCAATAATACAATAATGAAACAATAATGAAACTTTGGCATCACGTGGAGGAGAGAATAAAACAACCAGAGGTGATAATGCTAATCAACAAACATCCAGTGCATGGGAGCAGGTATGAATCATTTACAGTAAGAAGGAGAGTGCTGCTCTGTGCGCAGATGTGCGTTTGATATGCATCATCGGTACACCATTAACATTTTTGGACGGGGTTGAAGGCTCCCGGTGCCTCTCGTCTCCATCGCCTGTGACTGCAACAGATGGTCACCCCCTCTCTCACAGGCTCCACCCCCTCCCTGTGCACTCCCCCACAGGTGTCAGGCTCCCACTCCCCCCTTTCCTCCTCCATCGTTAAATAATCACCAGCAGCACCCCCCCCCCCCCCTTCCCCTGGTTGTCAAAAGCAACGCCATCCTTCCTCTGTTTAATCCGGTCTTACTCCTCCTTTCCTTGCCCTCCCTCTCCCTCTTGAGGACCCCCATCCCCACCCTCCCAATGCTCCCATCGCTCAGCACCTGTGAGGATCCCACCGAGCGAGGATAAGGCCTTTCTGTAGCTCCCTTGCTCTCCGTGAGCAGGGTTGGGAGATGGGGGGGAGGGGGTCAGGTAGAACAAAGAAGGAGAAAGCACGTAGAGACATTGGGAATTCTTGACAGCTGTTTCATTCGGGAGGCAATCTCCCCTCCCGGGTGCCATATCGGAAAAGGACATGGGGGAAAAAGACAGAGTGGCTGCACTCTGAGGCAGAAAAAAGGGACTAGACAAAGATCTTTAGGAAAGTTCAGAGGATTAATTTGACACAAGGAAGAGAGGATGGTAGAAGGCAAGGAGGAGGAGGAAGCGGAAGAAGGGGAAAAAATGCTTTCTTTGTCAAAGTAATTGCTCTCAGCCAGTCTAGTGTGCAAACTGGGGAGAGATTATAGGATTTATTCCCATGTAGATTTTCAACGGAGACGCTTTGCTGGAGCCATTCTGTTCCCTTCAGCAGAATGTGTGGCCTGGGATGTTCTGTATAAATCCATAAATCCATAAATACTGAGCAATGCTGGAGCACCGTGCCTTTTATTCCCCGGGACAGTGAGACAGAGCAGGTACACACGGATCAAATGTGTGTGTGTGTGTCAAGGAAAACAAATGAAATATCAAAAAAATGACACAACAGTATATATTTAGCGTATGGGAGCAGAATGGCAGCTGCCGACTTCATGGCCATTGTTCTGCAGCAAGAAAACAAGGCTTTGTTCAGTGTCAGAAGGCAGAAACCCTTTCACAGAATCACAATCATCTCCACAGTTAAAGGTAGATAAAACAGAAGCCAGCAAGAGGGATGGAAATACTAATTATAGATGCTATCGCACGAGTAGATATTCAATAGAATAATTCATTTATTTGATGTCGAAAACACAGAAACAACCTGAATTTGGGGGAAGAGATTATTACAAGATCAAAACGGCAGCACATATTTGCATTTGTTGTGCTACTTTGTTTACCAGAATACTTCAAACAATGCATTACCATTTCAAAGCTGGTCAAGTATGTGTAATTCCTTGTCCACACATGAAAACAAGATGAAATTGCGTTTGTCGGTTTTATTTCATTATATATTTATTTGCTCGCCCGCGGGCTGAGAGTAAGAGTGCAGCTGTAAATCAGTTTATCTTTGCAGTGAACTTGTGCTGACTCTCTCATGACTTGCACAAAGCAATGGGGGTAAATAGCATTGTGCGCACGGGAAGACGCCTCACGCAGGACAGCTGCCTCAAAGACACTTTTTGAAGAAATCAAAGGCTCCCTCTGTTAGAAAAGAAACTTCTGTCATTCCTAACGCTTTCTTTCAACATGTGTCACCAATCAAACAGCCCTCAGAACACCTTCTGTTTTCAATCCGGCTCTTTGACAGGCTACTTGAAAAGTAAAGGGTCCCAAATGTTCCCCGTTGTGTATGTGTGTGTGTCGTGTGTGTGTGTGAGTGTGTGTGAGTGTGTAGTATGACAGGTCCTTTTACTTTCAATGCAGCCCACCAGGGAATGCCCCATAGTTGCCCACAAGCTTCTGTTTCCACAATAGTACCTCCAATAGTAGACCCTGCCTGTATGTCCTGTCACTGCACAGCGACAGTACGTCACACAAGAACAAACACCACCACCACTTTTTACAGGCCTGAATTACTCCAGAGTGAAATAGCTGTCCTACAAACAGTTCTGAGGCTTCAGAGGAGACAGAGTATAATGAAACCAATTTTTCTGTGTAATGAAGTTGCATCATAACCCAAGTAAAACCCAAAGACTGTTTCATGTACTTTGTTGCAGGTTTCATGGCAACCTCAAATCCCACTGGAGTGTAAATAAAATGTTCAAGTAAAAAGATCAAGCCCGAGCTTTCACAAGCGGGATGACTCATAGCACATGTGTAGGCTTGTTATCTCCATCGTTTCTCCTCATTTGTGGTTAAGTCCTCTCCTCCTGTCGCCTTCGGGGCTGTGACTGGTTCCAGGCAGCGTTGCAGTGACGCTCTATGGGTGGCGGGATGGGAAAGGGCCTCAGGTTCAATTGGCACAGGAAGAGGTGGCCTGTCGGAGGGAGTGCTGTAGCCTGGGTGTGACCTATTTTGGCCCAAGGAGACGTAATTTCATGGTGTCCACTGGGAGCAGTGATGGTGGTGGATGTGGGCTACTGTGACCTTCTAGTTGATGATTAACATGTGCCAAATAACCAGATAAACCAGTCATTTTCTTAGTTGGTTGACCTGGTGGCTTAGGAAATCAGACCAGTGCACAGCAAAGTTCCTTTCAAAACAGCTAAATAATCTGTAATCTGCAGAATGCTGATGGTATTAAAAGGAAATCTACAAGTGGGGTATTAGCAAAAATGTTTTAAAATTCTTGGACCCAGGAAATGAAGCCACTACATAACACAACCTGACCTTAAAACTAAAATCTTGATTTCAGAAATTCAACACAAACTTTCTTAAAAATACAATAACCATTGTTTAATTCAGCTCAATTCAGTGTCTAATAAGACATGAATTCCTCCACTCAACAAAACTAGAAAGGAAATATCAGGGGTTGTAAGCATAAACTGCTGGAGATTGCATAGCTAACAGGCTAACAACAGCTGTCCACAAGTTGTAAATCACACAGCTTCTTATCAAACACTTCACTGTTCGGATTGTGAGAAATAATACAAAAAAACAATATTTCCTGAATGGTTCCGCGGTCACCAGTGCAGGAAGTGCCAGTGCTCATGCCCTATAAAACCTAGAAATGTTGAATTACATACAAGTTCTGAACCTAAAACTCTCGCAACGCCTTTCAAGAATTTTGTAGATGCCAGAGTTATTTGTAGTGATCTGCTTGAAGTCAAACTAGATTTTAATCCTAAATATGCTGTCATTTCCAGAATCTACTTCTTTGCATTGGAGACTGTACCTTCTTTAACCAGTTCTACAACCGTACAATCAGATTTTCAGGCCTTGTCAGCTGCATTAGAAAAGCAGATTGAATATCTTACTAAAGAAATAATCTAATACAAATGGTGCTTGACAATGTTATTCAAAAGATATTATGACTTTTTGAACGACTCATTTTACAGCGTACATTCTATTTTCTAAAGACACTATGATCAGACATCTTGAATTAATTTTATATTACTCATTTCTTCCATATTGTCAAGTATGTGAGCTACAGGGAAATGACAAGTAGTCATCCATATGCTATGAATTCAAGTCCTTCAGATTTCTGTCAGTCTTTAAAGTTCAGTAAGCTCAGTTCTGGATGCTTTATCCCCGACTGCTATTAAAGGTCAACCAGTGGGCCTATTGCTTTAAACATTTTCCTCCAATTTCACACAATATCTGGCTGCACAAGGTGCAAGGATTCCTGTTGAGATTATAATTTCTCACACTAAGAGGGAGACGAGGCTGTTCTGGTGAACACAGTCAGCTCTCTCGTTCTTCATCTGGTCATCCTTGCAGTAAGTCAGTTCATCTGTGAATCTTTCTGTCTCCCAGCATACACACCACTCCATGGTCCAGAGAGTGAAAGACATTAGCCCTCCTCTACCCTCACATTACAGAGACCAGCCTCTCCTCTCATACACGCACTCACCAGATGTTGCCCAAAGCTTTAGGGAAGAACCCCCAGGTATGTGTGTGTGTGTCTGTGTGAGTGTTCATGTCAGCCTCCCCATAATTGGCTTTTCTTGTGCATCTGCCGAGATTTATGACCACAGTTTTTCCTACAACAGAGTCTGCTTCCTCTTTTGAAATCCCAGTGGGGCAGCAGATCAGGGATCAGAGGGAGAAGCAGGTTCTTCAACCCAAAACAGGTGACTTCGACTTAGGCCTAACCAGGCTGAAAAGAGGGTAAAAAAACGATTTCCCAAATCCCTTGACACCAGCATTTTTATCTACTGGCAGTTCACACGAACCCCATCTGCTTCTCATATCAACATGCTTGCACTTGCCAGCACAGGGGTCTACTGGTCTGGCCTGCAGGGGTCAGGAGGACAAAGCCGAGTAATGAAATCAAACTGGCCAAATGACAGAGTCTGCTGCTGATCACTGGAAATCGCTGAAGGTTTTCATTATGGAGTATTATGATGGCGGGAATGCAAAAGGGGGATATTAAAGACTCGGTATAGCTCTTACAGTGTGAGTAATGATCGGACAGAGAGCAGCCAAAGACAGCTTTACTGTTCCCTCGGGCCTCAAAGTGTTAAGGGCACAAGCTGATACAGCAGAGGACCCACTAGGTTACATGCTGCGTTGTGTATCATGCAAGGATGAAACCTATTGTGTTTTGATGGCTTTACATTACCTCTGTGGGTACATCCACTGGATTTATGTCTGTGATGTCGGTTTTGTAGAGATGACGTTACTGTACACGAGAATATTCGGTCCATACTTTTACACCAATCACATTAAATATAGCTACAGAATGAACATTTACAGTCTATAAAAGCTAACGTTTCTCCACAGTATATAGTATCAAAGTATATAGTCCTGAACGGTATTTCTAAACCTGGAGAGGACCATATTCTTCCTGCACTATGTAACCCTGTTAGTCCCAGTGAAAGGCCAGTGTCCCATCCACGGTTTAAGTGAGGCTTGCACACAAACGGATTGGTCTATCTCACTGTCAATCAACATGTCGATGAAGCAAGTAAAATGATCTCTCATGTTTGCATTTAACTCCCCCTTGTGTATTATTATTATAACAGACATGTGAGCATCAAAGTTTGGTTGTTGTCAATAGTTGCCTCTGTTATTTATTGGTTATTCACATGCTAGGAGACCCCTATAAAGTCAGGAAGATCAGTGACATGGTTCGATTTGAGTAAAAACCTGAAAAGTTATTTTGTTAGTTTGTCTTTATGAGGCTGCTGTAAGGTAATGCCATTATGATAGTCTTTGATAAGTTAACTTTATAGCTTGAAACACTCATATTCTTCAAGTGTACAATGCAAACCTGGAACTGATGAGCTTTGCAAAGAAAGAAGTATCACCCACATACGGTGAAATAATGTTATCTATTGCATACACTGTGATCCTATAAATATATCGATCTGTACAAATCAAGACAGCATGGGGCTCAGAAGCCTTGTCATATGACACATGATAAAAGCTCTTTGTGTGTGACCAAGGCGAAAGCTCAGACGCTTCTCAAAATCCTCTGACTGTAAAGGCAGACTGGACCAAACAGAGGATCATTTTTCTACATTTGCTCAATTGACACTCAATCAAAGGTAATATTGGAGGGACTGGACTGTGGCCCAGCAGGGATGTTCAGATGGAGTTACTTCAGAGACGGTACTTTTCTAAACTCCCCCTCCAGGTATTATTGAGGGTTGAAGCTTCTCTCTGTCCTCTCACAGTCTGGGCAAAGTTCCACTGTTTGGTCTTCTCTCCCTCCTCACCTTATTTTTACCCTTATCCCCAAAGGTGATATATAGACGAGTGGATGTCTTTATCCCTGATGCATGTGCTTTTTAGTATATTTCCACTCTGACCAGACGGATTCTTTCAAAGGCCTCTCCCTTCCTCAGGATGAAGACAGATTTGGCAGGAGCTCTGTGATGCAATGCCAGCGCCGGCAAATTCTAAAACACTCTTCCCCCCCCCCAGAAGTGAACATCATAAATTTGACTATTGTCTTTATTAACATCCAAGTCATCACAGAATGTTATTAGAAGTTAAGCCAACTCAAGGCAAAAACCTCCCGAGCCAGCTGTTACGGTGACCCGTCATGATTGGAGATTAAAGAATAGAGAGACAAGGAGGATGTGTTTGTCGTACTTTTACACTGCCACTTCAGCAAATGTGGCAGCCACATTTTCCCTCACGTTATGAGAGGTATGTTCAGAAAGTCATTTTTTTTTTTTAAACTTTATTTTATTTTTAGCTGTTAAATGCATGAAGGATCTGGCAACCAGATGACTGAAAGTTTTGTTTAATGTCTTCTTGGTTCAACTAAATACATGTATATATGAAAGACACTAGTCACATTTATAATTATGATGGAAAAAGAAAAGTTCAAATATGTTTCATTTTGAATTCTTAAACCAGTAATGTCATATCTTAACAACTGCAGTATGGTAGGCAGAAATAAGATGTTCATTACTTGACAGCATCTAATTTCGCTGCGGTGTTATCAAGTACAGAAACCATTTGTGAATGTTAAAGCAGCACAATCAAGGGGAATTATTGTTACAAGAATTTGAAACTACCCTCAATTTATTCACTGAAAAAAAGTTTATATTGTATGTACAGAGAACAGCAGAAACAGTTCTTAATGATACACGGTTGTAAAAAGGAAAATTGCACTGTGCTTACATATTAGTCATTTTTTACCACCATAGTACCATATTGTGGATAATAAAACACAATGAGGGATGGTCATAAAAACACAATGAAACAATAACAATATATTTCTCATTTCTCCCAGGATAAAAAAAAAATCCCCCGAAACAATAGCTTTATGGGAAGAATCCGTGTGTCACAGGGGTGGCGCACAAACATTAATTACACAACACAAATAATAAACGTGCATTATGGGATATTATCAAATTTGCATATGAAAAAAATAACTTGTTAGATATTGCAGGCACTTGAACCCCTCCCCAGTTCATGGAAGCATCAGTTAAAACAGCTGCTGTGTCAGAGCTTAACCCCCCTCACCCTCACTCACACACACACACACACACCACACACACACACACACACACACACACACACACACACACACACACAGTCACTTTCCCCCATACAAATCAGACCCAGTTTAATTCTGCTCCAGAGTAAAACAAACAGCCGTGTGAAACTGACTGACAGATGAAGGAGATAAATGAAGAGGAAAAAGAGACAGCAAAAGTGAGCGCAGCCTTGTTGGTAACCTCCTGTTTGTACTGCCGACTCAGAGGAATAGTTGTGATTACTCCATTGACTGAATCATCTGCAAGGTCAGGCCTCCCATCTTCTCTCCCTCCTACTCCTTTGCTCTTCTCCCTCTCAGCAGCCAAATGGTTCATATGGCTGCCAAGACATATTCATAGACATATTGGAGCATCCAGTTACTGGCAGCCTTCACAGACACTTAAACACATGTCCACCTACTCACACACACACACACACACACACACACACACACACACACACACACACACACACACACACACACACACACTGAAACATTGGCAGATGAACAAACATACTAGTGCTGTATTTTACATACCCTTGTATGTGTGAGAACACAAATTCTTTCATGAATTTGTGAGGGCCACAGAACCTGAGCCCCAATAAACCTATAGATCCTACTCTGACCACTGCATGCATAATGGAAACCTTAATCCTCTTTCTAGTCTCAATCATAAAGGTTTATGATTGTGTTTAGTGTCACAAATGAATTCAAATGTTTAATAATAGGACATAGACAACCATTCTTTCTGTATGAACAACAGCTTGTTCATGACAATGGATAATATGTGTTTGCACATGAAGGTTTCATTTAAACAACTACTAAAAACTGTGTCTTGCAAATATGGCAGTGCATAGTTCCTGCACCATTTCTAAAAAGCATAGCATTTACATGCACTTACAGTAAGTAATCAGGAAACAGTTGGTGGTGATTTCATAAACATCATGCAAACCCGAAACCTGGTTTCCATAATCCATAATTCCATAATTACAAAAACCAAACAGATTGCTCCTGGTGAATGCAGATTTTATGGCCATGTATATGTGTAACCAGGCTTCTATTCAGCATTTTACATTTGCATGGCAAAGACTTCAGACAGGGAAAGTATTGCTGCTCCTTTACAGCAGGAAAGATCATTACATAAAACAATGCAAGTCCGACTAAAACTGAAACTGACACAAAGTAGCTTTTAGAAGTCTAAATGAGACAGTTTGTCTTGCTAAACATTTGAAAAGTAGTAATATTCAATCATATGAATCACAAAGCACATATTGTATTACTACAACAGTTCAAATAGTAGTTAATGCTAATGGGCTGGGACAGAAATCTGATTACCGACATGCTGCACGAATACACAGATTTACTGTAACCAGGTTACTACAGTAACTGTGTTATCTCTAACCTGGTTTCTTGAGTGCATGTAAATGTACCAAAGGGCAAAATGGCCCCCAAATCTGGTCCAATAAACAGTAGGTCAGAGTAATTTCTTAACTACTTCATATCAATTAAGTAATTTGGACCTCATTATAACTGCCTCGCATTGCAAAAAATGTCCTCAATCTGACAACTAAAAATTCTGGCTCTTGTTCTTACAAGGATGGAAATACAGGAACACAGAAATACACACACACACACACACACACACACACACACACACACACACACACACAAACACAAACACAGAGAGGGCCATACATATAGACTCTGACACACACTTTGAAAAATGCACCACTAATTATCGATTGAACAACGGAAAAGCTCCCAACTGGTTTTCTAGCAATGGACATAATCATGAAAGGAAAACAAAATCAGCTCTATTGTATCGGGCTGATGGATACGCAGTCCCACACTGAGGCCACCCACTGCAGAGTCGATGTGGTTTCCAATGTAACCACCCTGATGAAATATTCAGCGAGGAACAACTCAGACACCTGGGGGCCAACAGGCTTCGGTTACAGCCAAATCATTCTAGGCGAGGCCGGGGCCAGAGCCACGCCGACAAGGTCGCTGTTTCTTCCTTCTCGTCATACACGACAACATACACACACACACACAAAGGGGCCCCATTCATTTTTAATGAGGTACATTAATTAATAACCCAGACCTGACCCCATTTATACAGCTGGATTTCCCGGGTGGGTGGGACAGGGTAGGAATAAAGGAGACCTAAAGCTGTTTTCCTCCAGTGAGAGTGCCGTATGGTGAGGGTGACAATGTGAAGGGAAAAAAAGGGAGATAAAGCGGCCACCAGAGGAAGAGAGAATTCAGGATTATCATACTGAATACAACAGGGACTTGGAAGGAGGATACACACTCAGTGTTGTATCTGAAACCAAAAGGGACATTTGTCTGAGTTGAGGAGGGGGTGAGCGGTCAAGCTCTGACTGCACAGTTCACACAAACTGCTTAACCTCCACACTCTGTCACCACTCGCCCACTCCTGCCAGCATTCACACACACATAAACGCGGGAGTGCTCAACAAAGTCCGCATGAACAGCAGAAATAAGCCTCATTCACACAAGCGTGGTATCGACTGAGATCCCCGCCAGTGCCGAGTGGTACAAAAAAACCTGCCTGGGCCGTGTCTTGTGCTTGCTGTTATGATGTTTAGGTCAGACTGCTGTCAGATGTGGCCATGCAGTGATGGCTCAAACCTTGCTTTCTGCTGTGATGTCTGCCTCTACTGAATGTGTCAGATGGATGGGTCAAAGCTCCACATCATGAGCCAAAAGTGATGGGGCTGTTCCTACAAAAGGTGAAGGACAAGAAGGCACTTATACACATAGTTAGATGATCTTGATGCTGGATAGAAAAAGATCTGGAATCATTTCTTTTTGTGACAACTTAAACAGATAATGGTTCATATCATTAAAAAATCTTTTTTTAAATATTAACATTTTCTTTCAGCAGTCCCATAAAAATCTTTGTATCTCAGCTTTTTATAAAAACAGTCTCATTGCCCTCTTTGTGTTTTTCCCAGTTGATGCATCTTAATCAGTCCTACTCTCTCAAACATTTACAGTTCCTTAGCTACAGTCTCAGGAGTAAAACAGCCTCCCTTTCTCTGAACCCTGAAGTCTGCTGAGCTTGGCGAGCTGAGAAGGCGACGGGGGTACGTCTTGTCTGTAGGGGCCCTTGGACTGAGGCGGGGCCTGCACCGGGGCAGAGACTGGGGCTTGAATGTGGTCTCTGTTGTGGTCGTAGGTGCTGCCGCTGGGGGTTTCCTGTGCAGGAGGTGGCCTGGCTTTGCTGGCCTCCTGCTCTCTGCGTCTCTGCTCCTGCCTCAGCAACTCCTGAGTCTCTAGGAGGACACGGGCATTGAAGCTGGACGTTCCCAGGTAGCCGTTTCGTGATCCCTGGCCACCAGAGTAGCGGGGGTTCTCCTTGGATGTCTGGAATCCCTCTGCGGGCATGTACGCCTTGTCCCATGAGTCCTGGGACACCGTGCTGGGGTTCTTACGAGGTTGCCTAAACAGACAAAGACAGGTAAAGAGGTCAATCGAGCTGTTGAGTGAGTCACCTTAAACAGCAGCTGAATCTAAAGGGAACAGAGGATGATAGCGGGTAACTGCTCAGAAAAGGTAGCTTTTTCTTGCAGTGGCCCCTGGGTCAGCACTATTGAAGGGGAATTCAAAAGGAACTGCACTTCAGCAGAGACTGTGGCCATTTTCACATTTTGTGAGATTAAAATGGGAATGTGCTAGTGGAGTTGATTTAAAATACTGAAACATGAGAGGAGCAAAGAGGGATCTGTTATAGCCTGCTGATTACACTGAATCCTGTGACATAAAGACTGAGACAGGAAACAAACGGGGGAAGCCTGAAACGCCCACGGGATTATTAGTTCCACATTGTAAACAAACACAAATGTTAAAACCTCCCCAAGAAAAATGGCTGCGTTCATCCATTTAACTCCTTTTTGGAGATGCAGACGGGTGCACTTACAGCACAGACAGAGTAATGGCGGGCCTCACGGCGCAATCCGCCTTCTACTCATCTTCAGCCTGCCTGCCAGCCCCCTGACAGGACGGCCCGAGATGCACACACATATTATCTCTCATACAGGAAAACTAACACACATGCTACCCTTTCCAGAAATTGGTCCTGGAAAGCCGTCATTGGGAACTGCCAGGTTTTTGGCTAAAGTGTTGAGTCTTCTCCTCCATTATTAGGATCCATTAAGGCTGGTGTGTGATGGAAGACCTGTGACAGTGTCTTTAGCGTTAGGGGTGCTAAGAGAAATCCCATTCACACCTCACTGACCCACTGTGCGCTTAAAAGCCTGCAAGGGAGACAGGGGCCCAGCATGCTTTTAAGCCAAAACGACTGCATTTCTTATCTGGCCGAGTCTCATTCCAGAGAGGCTGAGAGGAACAAAAGACAGAATATGCTATTTATTGTTCAAACACTTTCTGACAAAATATTTAGCTTTTATTTTTTAACTGAAACCTTACAGCAAGTTAAATGGGTATTGTACATGGAGGGAATGACAATAAATTCTACCCTGAACCTTGATATCTTATTTTATATGTACTGCATGTTGCTTGAGAGGGAAAAATGACTTAGGGGGGTCAGCAACCTCAGGCACACAGTAGATTAACCACTTGCATGCTAACAATAAGTGTGCATTTTTTGCAAATGTTAAAGTGCCCTCTTATCCTCATGCAAAATGAACTCTTTCTTATCCACTGGCAGCGTCCTGTCTTATTAAAGCACATCATAGGAATTCTCGTACATGATTTAAACTCAGATGTGGATATTTCCGCACGTATGGCAGCCTGCTCTCATACAGTATATCACAGCAATTATCTTCATTATGGGAGAAAATGCTTTAAAAAAACATTACTATGCAATATCCATTACTATGGAATGGATACAATTACAGACTTGCACGAGATTAAAATTTTTATGTGGTGTCATAATTAAACGTAATAATCTTAATGTTGATATGGCACACTGATTTAATATAACATTTTAATATACCAATTATTTTCAAAAAGGTTGTCGGCCCTTGACTTAGATGATAAATTTGAGCCAAAAGTAAGGGGCTACTGAAGCTATAGTGATAGCACTTGGTGGATGCAAAACTGTGATTGGCTGCTTGTGCTTCCAACGACATCTTCCTGATGGTGGTCGAGACTGTTGTTCGCACCGACATTGTTAAGGAGGCTGAAGAATTCTGCTGCTTTTCAGTAACACCTTGTTCACACAGGCCGACTGAGCAGGCTTGGTGCCTATGGCGCTGTCAGCTGCATGTATGTATGTTTCCTTATACACTTTTCTTTATATTTTGTCCATGAAAAAGCAAAAATTTCATTTGATTTAATATAAAATCCCATATATGTAGTTTAGAGAGAGACCCTTCAACAAATTAAGTTGTGTTAAATAAAATATTACTACGGTGCTTTTACTTTGAAAAGGAAGTTTAAACTGTAGTGAAATATGTGGATATGACTATGCACACGGCTCACGGTAAACCTAGCAAAATCATCTCCACTGCAAACCTTCTGCTATACTACATGTGAATGTAAACACTCTGACTGTACCACAGTGGTCTCTTATTCAGTTATGAGTCAAACCTAAATATTGTTATAATGTTGTAATTGTAACTGGCCTGTAAGACAGGACTCCCATTTACTCCTTGAATCAGGCATTCATTTCCAGCAATGCAATTTTCAAGAAAATAGCAAAACATTTAAATGACAATCATCTTTCTTCCAACCATTTAATTGAACTCTTTCTTGTAAAACAAAATTTTCCTATCACCATTTCTATGTAATTCTAATGAGAATCCCACAATTCCAGCAATGGATGCATTCATGGTCCACAATTTCTAAGGGAAGGGGAAGAGCTGCCATTGTGATGTGAGGATCTGTGCCTTTGTGAGCTTAGGTCTACATTTATACATATGTGTGAAATTGTGCATGCAATTATGTACTATGCATGTGCAACACAAACACATGATCTTGTTCCACTCTGTGTATGCATGTGTGTACATGCATGTAGAGCATGTGTAAGTATGAGGGTAATTGGTGGAGGGGCAGATGTAGGGACAGACTGTAGAGAGAGCCCCACCACATGCTCCATATCTGGGTTTCACTGTCTGGGCGAGCCGCCATGCATTTACACCCTTTCAGAGCAGCCAGCACTGCTCATGAGGGAGCCGCCTATTTAGAAACCCAGGACGCCTGTTGCACGAGGCAGCGATCTGCGTTTCCAGAACAACCTTTTAGTTTTTAAAGTAGATAAGACAAGAAGGGAGATTTAGGGGGAAAGTCTTTGGTGGCGATGAGAAGAGAGCAGAAATGGCATTGTTCCACAGGAATGCAATCGTGATTGATGCGTCAGGGGAGCTAGTTCTCTTATCACCTCTACTCCTGCGCCAGAATATGTCACAAAGTAGATTAGTTACATTTACAAAGGGAGGGGATGGGAAAATACATCATGCCAAAGAGTGGGGTAAATTTAGAATGACAGAACATAACAAACAAAGCCAGGAAGTTGGCTCGCAGAGACATTTGTGGCCGCTGTGTGTTTCTTTAAAACAGCTGGGAAGAATCAGAGTTTATGAGAAGGAGGAGAAAGCACACATACACATGCACAGACACAAAATAATTAGGGAAAAAAAACAAATGCATTCAATGGGCAGTGGAACAATCTTTGCTATATTGTAGAAATAAATTGTCTACAAACCTGGAATAATGTTTTCTTTATAGCAGGGAACAATGTTTTTTTGGCTGAGGAATGCAAGAGCTGCATGGGTGGATGGTAGAGCTACTGGCTGCTCACTTAGACCTCCGTTAAGAACCTTATCTTGACCGCGCTTGTGTGTGTTTGTGTGCCTTTTTGTGTGTGACTGCGTCTCTTTCAGGCTAATCAGTGGTCTCTCTTACTCCTACTAACACACTGGTTCCTCTCCCGGCCCCTCTCGCCCTCCACTGCCTGTCACCGCTAATCCTGCTCCGACAACAAGCCTTCATTAGTGCTCTTCCAATCCTTACATCCCAGACAGCGAGCTAAGCCTGGCCGTCATCAGATAACCAGCTACCATGGCTTCTTCTGGAAGCTCTTTGGGAAGGAGGGGTTTTGTTTTTGTGAGGGAATGTCCCCTTTTGGCTGTACGGCTGACTGCTCAGGCTTCCTGTTTTGGAAGAGAAGGACAGGATGAAGGGGTTCCAGAAGAGAGGTGGTTGGAGTTACAGGGAATTGTGGTTATTAATCTGAGGATGTAGGACTTTAGCTCTTTAATGAGGAGCCGTGCCGAGACACGAGCTCTGGAAAGCCTTAGCTGGGGTCAAACGTCAAGCCTGAGCTCATGCGACTCTTTGCTAAAAGACGCTATGAGATTATGAGAGGAATGCATATCAAAGGCCATCCTCGCCTGGCTTTTTGGCCGGCCAGACAAACTTTCCCAAGAGAAGTAGCTCACTGAGAGGGGAGGGCTGGAGGCAACTGTCACATCACATGAGATGCCAGCAGATAACACCTATGAAGGGAATGCACAGATTGGTCTGGCTTATACAGGCCACATTGATTATGCGTCCATGTGGACCGCAAATCCATGGCCATAGACAGAAACATGTTTTAATCGACCTGACTGTGACTGTTCAGAGACAGCAGAGCAAAAGAGAATGCTATGAAGAAATGATTGCTGTTTGTGTAGGGAGAGATTGAAATCACAGGAGAGCAGAGTTATTCTGTCCAAGAAAATTAAAAGACCACACACACACACACACACACACACACACACACACACACACACACACACACACACACATATATATATATACACACACACTTTAAGTGTTCTGTCTTTGTTTAAACTGCAACAAACTTAAATAAAACAGACTTCACTTGCAACACTTTAGAACATAATATGTGTCATAATGAGTGCTGTCAAACGATTAAAATATTTAATCGCGATTAATCGCATTAATGTCATAGTTAACTCGCAATTAATCGCACATTTTTTTCTATTCTAAATGTCCCTTGATTTCTCTTACTCATTTTAATGCTCTTATCAACATGGAAAAGTGGATCGGCTTGCTTTGTGCAAATGTTGTTTTTATTGAGAATTCCCATCAGCTGTGTGCTTGGCCATCAAGTGGTATTTCAGACTGGACGTGCTGCGATGATAGCTCAGTTCACAACGACAAAACACACAGATCACTTTGGTTTTGTCAATGGAACCATTTGGCAACTTTTTATAAAGTAAACATTAAGAATATTATTGGCATCCATTTCGGTGTCTCGCACTCGCCATCCACTCAAAACGTAACGTCTACTACTCTTAAACAAGTGTGTGCGCCGTGCCTGTTGTTTTGTTTCCGGTCTAGCTAGAGCCGGTGTGGTGTTGTAGTTTTTCTAACGTTACTAGTTGTTGCAACAGCATGTGAAAAAAAACTACAAAGTATGCTAGGCCAAAAAGAACGTTAATCTCGCGATAAAAAAAAAATTGACGCCGTTAAAATGGGTTTGCGTTAACGCCGATAATAACGCGTTTAACTGACAGCACTAGTCATAACACAAAAAAGTCACCTTGGATTGTTTTTAATGAGGAAATAATGTTTATTTTATTACCATCTGTAAATCTGTGCGTCAGTCAGTCAAGTATAGAATTTGTATCTTTGGTGACTTTCTCTTTAAGGATGTTTAAGGATGTAAGGCTTAAAATGTGGAGATTTTCCACCAGCAGAGCTTCAGAGGCTTGGTAGAGACACAGATACACACACCGCCATCCAACGGCTCAAGATGTAAGATACGGTAAGCTTTATTGGCATCTCTTTGACAAATATGCAAAGGAATCGAAACAGGAAGATGGAGAAGATGAAGAGCAGCGGTTGTAGCTCTGAACCCAAGATGTGTAAGGCGAGAGATTGCCAATAGAAAATTCCTTTTAAATACGATATTGGAGCTGTTATTCATTATGAGGGAAGTGTTGGGGGTGGGGGGCTGTGACAAAGTCACCACTTCCTCAGGGTCAGCATTGACTTAATGAAGTTGAATATCAGTCAAATAATTCCAAGTGATCACATTAAATGATTTCATTCAAAGAGTTCTGCTAAGAATCATTTAAAGTGGCTTTGTGGTGATTGACTTCATAGCCAAAGTGACACGCTATAAAAAGTGTAGAGAAGAAAGGGTGAAGGCACAAATACGAGGAAAAGAAATGGATGGAAATCAAAAAAGTCAAATGAAGAGGTTGAGAAAAGGGCAGGAAGAACGTGATAAGTCACAGAGAGGGGAGGGAGAGAGGGACACAGAGACAGACAGACGGACGGACAGACAGACAGACAGACAGACAGAATTGATTAGATTGAATAAAGGGAGAGGATGTCTCACCGTGGCAGGGAGCTGTACTGTCTTTGTGCTTGCTGGAAATCATCTCTGTCCTCTTGCTGCTGTTTCTGGACCTGAGACTCGACTGTTACTGAATGGCGTCCGCTCGGTGTCTCCGTCCCATTGCTCACCTGTAACTTCCACAGGTACACAAGTCAAGATACACACAGTTCAGGCACAGCAACATAGAAACGAAACATTTTTGTCTTTGGGTTACAAAACACACTCACACACACACCTACACACACCTACACACACACACACACACACACACACACACACACACCTACACACATACACACACACACACACACACACACACACACACGCCTACACACACAGACACAGATGATGGAATATTTTTCCCTCAGCACAGCAGGTGGTTTGACAGTGGGTGTCAGGCTACCTTCAGGGAACAGGTAGTTAGTAGGTGTGATTCTATGATGACAGTTCATTGAAAAACGCACCTGTGCCAGTAGATGTAAAGTCCCCTGATAATATTGTTAAAGGAATAATTCAGCAAGATACGATCTTTCTATCAATTACGTATTCCTTGGTTTACCACACTGCTAGACAGCACAGATTGCAAGATTCTTAATGGAAAATGAGGCCTCAAAGTGGTCAGATCAAAGATCCATTTTAACAACAGCAAAGTCAACTAACTAAACTTAACATTAGCTGTACTTATTATATCATAAATACTTCATAATAATTCAAAATGGCTGAAAGCACCTTTCCAATGCACTTTAGTTGATGTGCTTAGATGTCTTCAATGTAATTTTCTCTGATCTCCGATTTAATTTCTACATCAGTGACTTTGTTAGTGACTTTGTATTTGTTCCTTTGTAGGATTTAGAATGCATTTCTCATTAAAGGACGTCACAATCAAACTACAGACTGGCCACGTTATTGTTGGGCCTTTAGTCTTGGATTTTCTGTCAGCTGTTGATGGAGCTCTTTTTTGTCTGCTCGGCCATAGTGGCTATCAGTGCTTATGCTAACTAATCTCTTTTGGTTTACTTTTACTAAACAGTGCTTTTTATATGATATACCCTTATACATAATATGATAATCTTTTGCTAAACTGCTGTGTACGCTGTGTGTTTCTGAACAAAGTAAGCACCACTATGCTTCATTTCACAGTTTTGCGTGTGACTTGACTACACACCACTAACCTGTACCAGTGTGTATGTGTGTTTGTTGTCTGATCATCGGAGGGGTTGACATGGAGATATCATCTCCCTCAACGCTAGTGCGCTGCTAACGAGCTGGCTGATGAAAGAACATGACAAGCCAATTAAACAGAGGCGAGCTGAGGAGGTGTAGCGAGTGTGGCTTGACCAAGTGTCAGTTTTCATGAGGCTTGGACGCTAATGTGGTAGGCAGGTGGGAGTGTGGACGTGTTGTGTGCATAGATAAATATTAAGCAACACTTTTCACTATTTTACCAGCAGCTGAGTTTTGAAACTGAACAGAACCGCCAAAGAATCTGCGTTTAATAGCTTGGAAAGAGATTTTCTTAAATTTGGTGGTATGGGTAGGGGGTAATAATACATGATGGAATGGATTGATGGGGTAAAGGTGTGATGGCAGATGGAAAGGCTGTCAGCAAAAATGTCTTCTTGGAAACATCTTGTGGTCTTGAAATGGCTGCTTTCCTCCTCACTTGGACAGCTGCAATAACAGCGCAATTACATTTCACTCAGCGTCAATAACAAGTCCTTTCTCAAGCCCTCCAAGTCCTGAAAACATAATAGTATTTCACGTGGGTGAAGTGAATTTGACTCATATGTTTCAGATTTTGCTGTAACAACACGTTTTCCCCTTTCAGAAAGTGTAGAGCACATAAACGAATATCAGATGAACAGTAAGAGAAAAGGAGAAATTATTTTACTGGGGCCAAATGCGGTTGTGAGAAAATAATTAGTCACGCACACTGAGGGTTTTTAATGTGATTTGAAAGGAAGTGGTGAGGAATCCGGAGGTGTTTGACGCTTCGGTTTCAAACTGAAGGGTTGAGGTGGATGACGCCATGCCAAGAGAAATGCATGAGAAATAGCCAGGAGAGAAAATCAGTCAGTGTAATGGCATTATCCAGGGAAGGAGAATCAGATTATTCCATGTTAGGCCTGGAATACAATGCCATATAAAACATGACATTTGTTGAAATCGAATCAAAGAGACGTCCCTGTTCGTTTTTATCCAATAATGTGAAAAATGATGTCAATACGGCACGCTTTTATCTCTCCCTTGTTTCCTTGGTGGTGTCACAGAGAACGGAGAAGAAAATAATTCTCCACCTGTTTAAACACAAGAGCGTTCACAGACGGTGAGCTGAGGGGGGAAATAATTATGAAAATTATTTGCAGCTATCAAAAATCCGGGACCAGGAAAGCAGCTGGGAAGTTGAGATTTAAAAGTTCAAAACAAGACAGCCAAGGTGTAATATTTCTTGGTTCAGAGCTGGTCACAGACCTTTCAGATATCAAAGCAGGTTGCTGTGATGGGTCAGCCCTAACATATGGCTTTACCGCCCACGCTCCTCATGATGTTTGTAGCCCGACACATAGGGAACAGTTTTAAGAGAGCAGCCGTGCTTGTACACAAACACACATATGGAAGGCATTTAAGTTGCTAATGGGCAGACAGACCTGACAAAAGCCCAGTTGGATAATGATTCTCTCTTAAAGCCCTCGCACGATCCAATTCCGCCAATTTATTATAAGCTAGCCCAGTCCATTTGCGGTCGCCGGAGTGTGTAGCTCCGGGGGCGGAGTATCCATCTGAGAGCAAGCAGTGTGGTCTGCCATTTCCTGGTCCCTGCACCAGGAAACCATGGTGAATGGGAGGTTGGTTTGGTTATCTCCACATCACTTAAGGACTCCACAGCACGCACAAATGGAAGAACAAAATGTTTCATGTTTATTGTGAAGATATCTGTGGATGAATGTGTGGGCAATAGTGCTTAGATATGTAATAATGTCTACATAAGAGAAGTGTAATTGCTTTGTTCTCCTCTCCTCCTGTTCTCCATCTTATCTGTGAACACACACAGTTTGGTAAGTAAATTGAGCTCAATAAAAAAGCTGGGTGTGAAGGCATGTTGCATACATCTGTGCACATGCAGATGTGTCTGGAACAGCACAACAATATTGTATTTGCTAAAAAAAATACATTTCACACTCCCAACAAGCTAAATAACTTGATTGTGAGGTGCAGCTCAAATATGTTGGCAAGTCCTATTACTTACAGCGACTGTAATCATGAGATCAGTCCATGCTTGCTACTTGCACATCACTGCACAGCACTATCCATAAATCACCCATGCAGCCTTGACAGTTAGCATTAGCATAGTTGTGCAAACTGAGAAGAAGCTTGACAAAAGATCGATTTAAATCGTCATAATTGACGTGACCAGATCTGGCTGAAAAATACAGAAATGTTGAGTTATTTTTAGTGATAGCAGCAAGAGGACCATAAGTCCAAGTCACATCTTGAAGAAAGAGAATCCTCTCAGCATGGAAAAAGCTTCACAAATATAATCAAGAGTGGCTAAAGGATTTGGCTGTTGCTTTCTAAAGTATGTTCTGCTCCTCTTCTACGGGGTCTTTGAGTTCAAACTGTGAAAAACACCTAGGAGTCAGCTGGCTTACCTATAATCAGTTGTATTATTCCAAGACATTTACTACGCAACAATGTGTGATGTTGTGATGATTGATGATGATGATTCTTGTTCCAAATACATGCAATTATGGACTAAAACTTTTTTTTTAATGAGCAGCATACCGCATTCCATGTATTGTGTGAATGGTTATAGTCAGGGGCTCACACACTGTCATGAGCTATGCTGTCTTAACTCTAACCCTTAGCCTCTGGGAAGTCAAGTGACTGCAGCTAAAAGTGGCTTATGAGTTATTATCCCCACATGATCACCTAGGAAAGAGTTAGCTGTACACAAACACCCAACGATATGTAAGCACCATACTTAGAGTAACCCAAGTTTGCATAAATACAACAAATGCTTGTAGACACATGTATCCTGGTAGCAGGAGATAGAGTGATAATAAAATCAAAAGAATTCACATAAATATGGGCTTTACAAGCTGCTGTTGTGTGTTTGATCCAAGGTACCAGCATGGCGCTCACACTCCTCTGTGTGGTCATGCTCACTGAGGCTCCAACCCAACAGCACAAATTGATTTTATTGCCGTAGACAGAGAGAAAGAGAGAAAGAGTAAAAAAGGCAACGCTTTGGAAAATACATAGCTCTTTATGATGAACATCTGGAAATCCCCTCTCACAGAGCAGCGAGGAGGGGAGGGAGAGAAAGCATCCCAGCTCTAATTGTGTGTGTTGGCTAGGGGGCTACATGATAGACAGGGCTTCTCGTGTCCCGGTCATTATTCCATTAAGAAGGAGCTGGGCTTCGAGGACTGGCCTCGGCGTTGTCGTTACAGGCGTTCACAGGAGACATACCTGAGCTCAGTCTCCAACACCCCAGAGACAAGCCGGGGGTCACAGAGAGGGAGCCTCAGACTTCACGCGGCTCAATGTGTTCCCTCTGTAGCTGTTCCTCATTATCATTATCATTCCCCAGGTCATATGTGACAGCAGTTTATTTGGGATCTGCAGCAGACACTATTGTGTACTGCAGTACTAGGCATACTGTTGGACTGATCTGTAATCTTAAGAATGTGACCACAGGCAAAAAAAGATTTAATTAAAAGATTTATTTCATTTCTTAAATAAAAATATGGGCAGACCCCGTGCATTTTTATTAATCTTGCACATTGCGTTACCACTACGAATTCTAACAGGCCTTTCTGCACAGACTGAACCTGCGACTTCTGTGCTCAGTACGGACCAACGGACCAGCCATGACGTGGAGCTGACACTGCTTACACTGCTTATGTTAAGCTTGGTCGCTTTTGTCCAGTGACAATAAACTTCATTCAAACAAGATGACTGATTCCTAAAAAATTTTGACAAAAAAAGGAAAAGAGGCATTCCTTTATGCAATTCTATTATGAACGGAAAGTAAGAAGAAAACAAGACAGATACCCAGCCACAGTGGGTTGAAGATGCAGACAATCTGGTCTGTCTGCAGCAAAGCTTAGTTTTATATAACAGTCGTCTACAGACTTAGCCACAAAATGTAATATACTACTCCAGTAATATTAAAACAAACTCAGTAAAGTTTATGATGGATCTTTTGACAGCCGCCACGAAGGAATTAGGATCATGGAACTGCTCAAACAAGATTTTCAGACCTGCCAGAAATCCAACAGATTGACTGAGAGATTGTTTATCATTCAGACAATTAATTGTTGCTGTGCCCCCCCTCAAACTGCATCTGGCAGATATTGTTCATTATTTTTTTTAGTCAGGGGTGAACAATTTAGGGCTAAAATTGGGCTTAATTTGTACAGTTTTTGGCTTTAGTTGAGTTTCAGACTTCATTTTTGAAACCTAGAAACAGATCTTGACAAAGCAGTCTTACCTCTAGGGCCTAACAGCTACATAGCAGTGTTGTAAACATTGGATGTTACGGGGATTGTGATAAATTCAAATGCATGTTCAGGTTGCATAAAAATATTTATTTTGCCCAGATTTTATGTTCTTTATAATACAAACGTTTTCCTAAAATTAGATATTTTCTTTTTTGAATGTTTACAATATAGTGAATGGTGACCCTTATTTTGTGATATATATCGCCAGATCTTTGCAAAGACACAACCTTAATGAGAACGTTTTCATGACATCTGGGAAAACTCCATCTTCTGATGCAGATTATGGTATATGATCCACAACAGCTACTAAATGAACCTTGAGGTGAGATTGCTTTGTCAATAGTACTTTAATTGCAATATCTGGATAAGTGATTGAGCAAATCTGAGCTGCTGCTGTTTGTTTTTCCAACAAATATACAATAGAAATATTACAACCGAGCCATGTGTTGAGATGCCAGCAGCTGCTCCTGTTCTGGCTTGTAGATCTGCGTGGGAGCCATTACGATGCAACCTTGAGCACTCAGGGACAGCGTGCATCAAAGTGCAGTTTTGCAGACTTTGATGTGGTAGGCATTTAACTACCTTCTCGAGCATCTTGCCTTTTCCTGGTTACATTCACTGAATGTTTTGATTTACAAAAAGTGGAGGTCACGGAGGTTTCACTTTCATCACTGCAGACGACATTCAGCAATGACACAGAGTGAAATCCACTGTTGAAAAGAAAGATGTCAATTTCTGTACAAAAAGTACCCATAATAGGTTAGAATGGATCACAGACACAAGGTTGTGTTTTTGTGTGGGTCAAAATGTTTTCTAAAAATCCTATTGTCGTCACTAATGCCTCCACCTACGCTTATGAAAACCCAGAGCTGAATGCAACAAGTTCATTCTCTGAAATATACCCAGAGTTTTTAGTTTCACAATCAGTCTAAAAATATAAAGTGTAAATGGAAAGTACAAATGAAGAATAAAAGTTTATTTCTCTGTGCTTTTACCTTTCTTTCTCCCTCCCTCTGCAAGCACATCTCTGAAGGATGTTTCTGCCTTTATTCTTCTATTTACCAACACATCTACGGTCATATGTGTGAATTTTTGCCTCCTCCTTTTTATCCTCTGGTTTTCATATCAAAATGCTTGCCCCGTCCGCCTCAAAGAATAGAGCCATATCCATTCTGCTTTGCATGACACTAAGACATGATTTCCCTTGAGTTCCTTTAATCAGTGTCGAAACATAACATGGGTACGCCTGTGTCTTTCCTAACAAGCTCTGCCATTGTGAATCCTTTTTCACAGGACTAAAATAACATGAAAGAGGACTAATAAAATAGACTTCAATACTCCAGGGCCGGGCCTATATCTTATTACTAGTGGAATGGAGGGGGTATGCTCAACACTGTCAACAATCACAAGCAATTAGGAGCTCAGAGGCTCAGAGAGAAGGACTGAGACTGCTGAGTACTAAACAAACAGTTAACGTCTCATTTTGACAGCGAGAACGGGAAGAGAGAGGGAGATTAAGAAAACAGTGGAGAGAGTTGTCCGCTTTCAGTGATCTTCAACCATCAGTAGGACTAACACTGGAGGAAATCCTGAGCAAATAAAGTCTGCGTTCCTCTGTACAAAAACATGGTGGGAAGTATGCTGTTACGGCTGTTACAAACTTGGATAGGAAAAACAGCGGATGAGGTTCCTGCCATATCAAACCTCCACTCCAGGCCAATTTAATTGACAAACTGACACTGATAATTCTCCAGAAAATTGGATGCCAAATATTTTAACTTTCAAGGTCTGACATTCTGACCCGTAATTTAGAAAACAGCTCTGCTTTGTGTAACAATTAGCCGTCTTTCCTCCACAACCAGGTCAGGAAAGTCACGGGACAAAAAAAAGCTATGTCTGTCTCAAGCCATTACACTGCGAAAATATACAAATATTTGACCTCTAACTTGTTCCTGCTCGGTTATATGAGTTTGGCTCGATTATTGTTTGGTCATTTTTTTTCAAAAAAGCGGATGTATGAACTTAAATAAAGTGTTAAACAATAAGTTATATCACTCGAACAGAAGTTAGAGTAAAGTAAATAGTGGAACTGCATGTTAAAATCATTAGTGATTTAATATGTATGTGGAAAGATTAAATGAAGTCTTTCTTTACTTAAACTCCAGACGCAGCTGAACTTTTTGAACACAGCAGGAAGGAATATGAGCTCAAGTCTGAATGAATTAACAAAGGAATTAACTTGATTGCATTTTTCCAATTATGACGAGTAAATCCCATTGTTGGTACAGATCAATCATGGGAGAGGAGAACGGCTTAAAAAAACAGTTTAATTTAAAAAATTTTAATTTAAAAATCCCTTTAATCAAGTCTAATGAAAATTAAAATGAACAGTGTGCCTCACTGTCTTCAGCTTCTCTCCCCTCACTTTGCCTCAAAGTCCTTAACAGTCACTTTTCATCAAATGTTTCCACCGTTCAGTTCCTCTCCTCTCTCCTGCCATAAGTGTGTCATATGTCCAAGACGGAAAAGGCAGAGACAGAGATGAGTAATTAGGAATTAGTTCCGGGTCAAAGGTTGAATTCAAAATTAGTCAAATATATTTGGCAGGAGTTGGGACAGCAACCTGAAGTTTTATCAACACGAGTCAGATAGTTTGGCAGTCGTACAACGCATACGAATGAGGCACTTCATGGATCCACTGAAAGTTGATATTGTGCCGGGCTTCGCACTGTGTTATATCAATTATTATCCATTTTACAAGTAAGATTGTTATTGTTGTTAATCCCAGGATGCATGAGTTTATGACTCTACTTAATTGCAGTCTGCAGATATATCTTCTCCTGGGAATGATCGCAGGAAACACATCACATTTATGCTCAGTGTTTCTTTTTCCCACTTTGTATCACTAACATCAGCTGGAAAGAATACAGTTTACAATTATGTGTTTATCTGCTGTATATTTGATCAAATGAAATGGGTGACAGCTATAAACATCAAGAGAATACCAATAATAAAATGTATTTAGTTTTGAAATTTTGATGATTGTACAATGATATTATTATGCTGTGTTATATTGCCCAAACTCTGATTCAAGTAAGGTCATGTCACTAGCAGTCAAAGAAATACATTTCAGATCAGGTTCTACAGGAATAAAATTATTTGAGTGTGAGAAATCAATTAATCAGTGTGTCCAGTGGTGCATCAGGGCAAATCACTCTAAGAGCTCTGAGTATAGGGTATTTGTGTTTCTGGGTCTGTGCAGCTCAGCGCCACTCTGATGGAGCGCAGCTCCTATCGAACACTCACCCAGGACTGGTTAAAGCTGTAGGTGTGCCGAAGGTCCTCTGGGTCCTCTTCCTGCTTGGCCTGCTGGAACTCATGCCTCAGCCTTTGTATCCGGTCGTGGTTACTGGGAGCCATCTCACTGCTGGGAGAGAGAGGAAGAGGAGGTGAGATAGTGGAACTAGAAACCAGATAGCAGTATTAGTGGTTATTTGGTGTTCATTTTTCAACAAGCACATAGCTATGTTGTTACTGATGCCTTTTCATATCTGATAATTCACCCCTCTAGACTGTGTTGAGCATCCCTTAATCTGACAGTCTTGATTCCCTTTTGCATACCTGACTGACATCTCTATGTGCTTTTTCTTTCCACCCTCCCTTCTTCCAGCCTCCAATCTCCTGAGCACCCCTATAACTGAAAGTGTCCCCTGTGCACCATTGTGAGTGATGCATGTCCCTTTTAGACTGCAGGAGAATGTTGGCCTTTTATGGTACGCAGTCATTAAACACTGTGGAAAACCCTCATTTACATCCCCTTCATTAAGAGGCTTTGAGGGGCCTGTCAATAGGAATCAATAGCCTTGCCTCAGCTTAATCAGGCTCTCCTTTTATCACCAGCTACAGAGGCAGCACATGACAAAACGCATAATTATGATGAGACAACTGGCTTGATAATAAGCCTCCATTTATGCATACCACAGGGATGAAAGTGACCAAAGGTTAGGAATTTGTGCTGGGAGGGGATAGGAGCTTGGGGACGTAGGGAGTGGGATTGATAGGGTGAGGGAAGGAAAGGGAGATAAAGGTAGGAGGGGTGTTCTCTGGGGTGGTGCTGAGAGAAAAAGGGAAAGGTTAATCAAAAGCATGTGAGAGAAGGAAGAGAAACTAAGTCAGCTAGGGCCTGACACCCTGTCATTGTGTGTGTCCTCCTGAGTAGCACTTACAGGTGGCACACCAGCGGTGGAAGTGATTGCTTATTTGGGCCCAGAGGATTCTGGGCGCAATTATGGCGATAATTGCAGATTAGAATGAGCACATCCTTCTGATGATAATGGGCACTAGGACATGCTGCCAATCAAGCTTCATTAAAAGCACAATAAATAGCAGCTCATAAAGGATGAACGGGTCTCGGTGCATGCCCCTGAGTAGCACTTGGCGAGACACGGTTATCGTGTTATTCGTACTGCCTGATCAAAATCAATTGTATTAGTTATACTCCATTTGATTCCTATAGCCTTATGTGTGTGGGAGCGCGGGAGCGTACATTAGGTCTTTTATGTGGATGTGGGCAATTAAGTGGCTCACTAGGGTGTGAGCTGGCTTATGCTTTTAGGGAGTGGGGTGATGGCGAAGTCCTTCTATTACTGTTCATTACTAAATCAATGTTCCTTTTATATTTGCATGAGGTTAAACAGCATATGCAATGTTAATGAAATTTTATTTAATTTAAACCTAATTGTAGTCTATAAATAACAGAGCTACATAGACTATATGTGAAAATCTATGGCAACACTTAAAGGCTCATAAGAGATGGGATTCCCCCAAATTTTCTCTCTTTTATTGTACAAGTTTCTATTACTTTTAACTACAAAAGTAGCGCACAAGAGTTATTAAACCATTATCAAACCATTATCAGCTTCAGAATGTACCAATGTACATCTTTTTGTTAATGCAAAAAAACACCGATATAGCAAAAGGATTTTAGATTAACCTAAAGATATATTCGAAGAAAATGTGTGTGCCTGAGCTAAATCGTACATAGCATGCAATTGAGAGGAAAAAATAAACACATATGCAATTCTGAATTAATTTTCCTCACATTTCCAAACATGTTGAAATACAGTATATGTCATCATCCCTGCTCGAGAAAGATGTTTGACAAGAATGTAATGGGTGGGAAAAGACCAAACATAGATCTGGGAAGTCCAATGCATGCAATTAGTTTAATCCCTGAGGCTGGTCAAAGAGAAGACCAGGCTGTCTCCAAACAAACAGCCTCATAAATTTTTCTCCTTGACCCTACAGGGAGGGCCAGTGCTAGCATCAGCATCTCAAAACGTGCACCACTAAGCTAGAGGAACCAGAGGGGGCAGTGGGGACCAGCTGGGGATCCAGAAAAAGGGCCACAAGCTAGGATATAAACTGGCTGCTTGAGTCCAATACACTTCCTACACAAAAAGACCTATTGCCCTTCTCTCGCCCACTGAGGTGTCAGTAGAAAGAAGAGTATACTGTATATGACCAAATGTATGCTCTAGTGTGTGGTGGATGAAGTAGTGGGGTGTGGAATGGGGGAAGATCAGCGAAGACAAGATCTCCAGCAAATTAAAGAACTAGCAGCGAGGAACTTCAATATATTTTTCAAAGTGCTACAAATGGAAATTGTATCGCATAGGGGCTGGGAGTGGGGGTGGGATTTTACGAGGGGTGAATTTGTCATGGCAGTTCAAAGGAGGCCTGTGCAATATCTAGATTATCTGCAGGGGCTTCTCCTCTTGGTCCTTCACCCACCATGGGGGTACCCAGTTGATGGGATTCTTGAAAAGCAATCCATGGATTATTCCAATGTAAATATATCCATATGGTAGGAAAAAAGAGCCGGGAAGCTCAGCACCGAGGAAGAGCGGGAATCAAAGAGGCACCAGAAGCTGCCCACTATCACTGTAGCAGCCGGTAGCAGGCCTGTCTCCATACATAAAGAAGATGGATTCAGCCGCCTTCTCTGAGAGCTCCCCAATGCTTGGGCACCTCATTGTTTAATTAGTCAGCATGATCGTTGCTGATGCATCAGGTGTCACTGCTTATAAATTCCCCTGTGAATACATCAACGTCTGTAATGGGCCTGAAGAACAAGTGCTGAAAGAAAAGATTGGGGAAAAACTGGTGGCAATTTATCTCAGCCGACCATCTCAGCAATTAGGATAAATGTGTCACCCCAGCCAGCAATAGACGTGTATGAGGGAATATGAATGAGCGCGGCTCATCAGTTTGCTGTAAGCCATGTGTTTGTGCATAAGGGAAAAAGGTCACAGGTTGTGTAAGTGTACTCAGTGGTACAGGCAGGCTGTCTGCATCATGATCGTACGAGCTTGCAGTGCTTAGTCCCAGTGCTGTTTTTTTTCCCAAAGCCCTCTTTTCAAACATGAGTCAATGGAAAATGGGATGCCGCCCGTAAAGTAATTAAAAAACATGGGAGAGATAAAGTATCCATATGCCATAGCATTTCCTCAGCCAGCATCTTCATTCTGTCCTGTATAATGAGATTTGCTCAAAATTCATCCGTGTGTTCGCAGACTGAAATGTCAGCACTTGGCCTCTCAGGTTGGCCATGTCGCTCCCAAACGCACGCAAACATACCCACGGAACACAGACGGCAACACGTAGATGTACAAAGAAGCCGACACACACTCTATCTCCCTTTAGCTGTCTCTCTTCTCCTCACTTTATAGACACTTGTATTCAGTAAAGTCACACCGCTGCTGTATTTATAGCTTGGCTGAAAGCTTATTCTCAAGGCTTATTGGGAGAGGTGAACCTGTGAATTCACAGGCACGCTGAGTCAGGTCGAAAAACAAGGATTCAGCTGCATCTGAACAACAACAGACCATCTACTCATCTCATTCTCCTCCTGCTGCTCCTACTCATTCTCTCATTATTAAGACAGGATTATAAAAGCAGTTAAGTAAAAAAATGTCAAGAAACAACAAAAAATGAGCCAAAAGCTTTTTGAACTTTTGATGAATATAGCTTTGTGAGTAAATCCCATTTTCAGGTTTTTATTCATGACAAACCGTGAGGAACCAGTGGTGTGCATGTGTCTCTTTCTGACCCCCATTCCCACCTGTGTTTTTCAACCTGACCCGTTGACAGGGGTCATGGGCCCTCTAAAGCTGCAGTTGGGGGTATGTGGACGCCTGTCTGTGTAATAGTCATCCTTTGATCCAGGAGGATTTGGCAGATGTCTCACACACCACAAGGCTTAGGCCGAGGATGCAAACTATGGCACACTATCGCTTCTGTTGGTGGATCAAAGCCGCGCTGAGTCTCGGCATGCCTTATAAACACTGCCACTGGCCAATAAAGGAGTAATCCAATCACTGAGAGTGTAACATGGGTCATATGAGCATACCTAAGGTCAGGGGGCAGTCCCAGCCAATCAGAATGAGAGCTACGGAGTGTTATAATCCTGGGGATAAAATTTCAAGGGAAGTTTGACAGGAGTTCTGAGAGTTGTCACAGACTTGTTCATTTCCAAGTAAAGTGGAAAAGGCTGAACTGTTGGGGCTTCGGTGTGACTTCAAAATCAGACGGTCTGTTATTTCTTATCTGATCACTACTGATTGAAATTCTATCAGATTATCTGGTTTCTTGTTCTGGCCCCAGTATCTCCATGCAGCAGATGAGGGGGCAGGCTTCTTAAGTTTGGGCCCTTTGGCAATCTTGCATCAAGTCAAAGGCTTAGCTCATCTTTATTCCATCGCCCTGTGGACTTTCATTTATTTCAAAGACAGAAAGATGAGGCATTTTTGGGGAGATGGACAGCCTTTGGGACCTACCGCAATGATAGAAAAAGATAAGATCTGCATTACCGCTGGTCATTTTTGAAGGGGAGTGGGACAAAGATAAAACATTTTTTTAGAGTCTTCAGAGGAAATCAGCATATATCGGCCAATCTGCCATGATTCTTGCAATCAAACCAAAGCATATGAAGCATATAGTGCTCTCCCAGCATTTCTTCCCCACTCCACTTTACTCTCTTTTCCGTCTTCATAAAAATATCTTCCATTTTTTTCTCTTGCCTCATCTCTCTCCTTTATTTCTTTCTTCTTCTTCCCACATGTTTTATCTCTGAATGCCTCAATCCTCCTCTGTGGTTACAGGGATAGGTCATGAATTCCCTTCTGTCCCCCTCATCCTCTCCCACTAGCCTGGTAAGTGACAGCTGCAAGCTGGACAAAGGCCTGATAATACCCTGGATTTGTCAGGCTCTGACTTCACCCATGTCCCCCTGTGACTGATGCACTGACAGTGGCGCCGTGCCAGCTGAAAAGCCCACTTTGTGATGGGGGCTGTTGCTGTTGTTGTGCTGGGTGTGAATGTGTGTGTATGTGTATCCATGGTTCCTTTCTGACTCCAAAACAGCCCATATGGGGTCCTTGGGGGTCTTAAGAGGCCATCATCTGGGATATCTGCCTAGGCCATGATGGTGGCGTGACTGGGGAGTGTGGAGCTCTGATTAGCAAGGGAAAGGAGTAGCGTCTGTAGAGCTGCTTCCTCCAACAGGCTGTCCAGCATTTTGCAGGCCCCTGGTGTACCGTTCATCTCTTGCTTCCCTAGTGTGAGAAACGAAGAAACAGCTCTGCCCTGAGGGGAACCACAGAAGGCCCCTCAAACTAAGAAAACATTGTTAACAGAAAATGAAGAAAAGCAGCAGTTCTTCAGCTTTCTCTTTGTCCCTTTATACCCCTCAGTATTTCAAAACCCCCATTTGCTTCAGCACATACTGTATAAAGCCTGGCACCCCTCTTTTACCCCAGTTTGCTTTATTACCCCAAGGACACGTGCTACAACAACTCGTCACTACAAGTAATTTAATTACAAACATTTCTTTCTTTCTCTCTATTTCATCCTCCTGTTTGAGGGATTGCTAAAATACAGGTGCAAGAGAGGAATCGACCTTGCAGCTGTCTACATTTGAGAGAGACACCGTTGATGCCTTCTGCCCTGCCTTTTCACCATCAAGTTTTACAGCTTTAGTTCCAAAGAGAATGCACTGGAACTGATCAAAGGCGCTTTTGTTTCTGCATGTTGTGCCGTATGGATGTCTTACTTGTGGTTAGAAGGAAACAGGTGTGACCTTTTCTACAAAAGTGGAACTAAAAGTGCTTTTGGTTGTTTTAAAACTTCCAATACATGGTCTCTGGCTTTAATGCTAAAAGAGAAAGAGGCTGAGAATCGACTCTACAGGCCAGCGAAATGGCTGGAGGCAATGTTGTGGCAGAGCCAGCTGGGTAGCCAGAACATTCTAGTAAATAAAGTAAAAAAAAAGAAAAAAGATGGATGCTCAGGTGCAGTCCGGAAATGTATCAATTATTCAACTGATCCTGTGAGGCAACGGCAGCTGCTCTAACTCAGAGCGAAGGACAGACAGGGGGCCAGACAGTAGGTCGTAGTGCCTGTCCATTTGAACAAATACATCTTACAGAGGCCAAGTTCAAAAAGCTGGCACTGCTTCCATGTTTGTTCCTCTTGATTTTAGTGTAAAATTAAGTATGTGAAAGTTTACTGTACAGTACATTCAACGTTTCATGGAAAGGCACAAACACTACTAAGACTGAACTTTTAGATACATTCTGAGAAAACACAAATTTATTTAGTTAACTCTAATGAGTTGCATCAAATCTAATCCAATGTAACTCAATTTATATCTACCAACAGCAACCTTTTTCTGACTCACTTTTCTGTCCTTCTCATACATTGAATTAAAAAAATACAAAGTTTCTTTGAGAGATGTTGAGGTGCTTTCATACAATGCACACCATCATGTGGAGCGGAAAGCATGTTGGGCACGCAGGGCTAAAGATTTATAGGATTTATAGACTCTCCGAGAACTTTCTTCACCTAAACTGCTGGCAACTTTTCTATAAGTTATTTTCTGTGAAGAAAGGAGCCAAGCTGATTCTCACTGACAGCTGCGTCCTCCATGAAGAAAGAGATGAACTTTGAAGTTAAAGCCTGTAATCTCAATCCATTGATTCAGAGGCACTTGCACACTCAGAGAGAGAGAGAGAGAGAGAGAGAGACTTGGAGCATGGTTGGGACTTCATAATGTATTCACACAGGCACAAACACACACACACATGCATACACATCGTAGTAAGTTCAGAGCAGTGCCACTTCGTAATGAGACAAAGCTGTACTGCATGCTAATGATTAAAGTTAATCACGTGCCCAAAACTTGCAAGCACATACAAAATTCATTTGCTGGATCTTGCCGCAGAACTCTAATACAGTAAATCATCTATATTCAAAGAAGCATATCAACAGTATGAAAACACATGACAGCCCGAGTCTTATAACAGGGTGAAAAATTCCCTTCAAATCCAAATTTTTCATGTCTACCTCTGTACTGTGCAGTGTTACGGCTGTTTATATAGCACAGAGGCAATCTGATGAGGCATTCCTCTTCTGGGTAGGAAGAGTGAAGAGTAAGTCTTAAATAAGGTGTGAAGGCCATAGGCTAAAGTATCCATCTAAACAGGTTAGCTCAGCTTTTATGAGCCCATCAGGCTTTAAAGACAGCTTTTATGAGATATCAGCTAGCTTGACACCAGAAGAAGTGAGCTGGGGGTATATGACTTTGGCTTCCAGTATACTCTTTTACGGACCCTGACACCAAAATATTTGGTCTAAGTATAGGTTGGCGCCATGAAATATGAAATTGGTTGCTGTTTTTTGCATTAGGTGACCTCAAATAAATGCCCAGTAAGGCTGGTGTGCTGCAGGGACAAGTCACCTTTGCAGGTTTCTCTTTCGAGTAGCTCTTCAAAACCCAAAGAGGGCTGGAGAATTTGGTGGAAGTGCGGGCTAGACGGCCGTCAGCACTTAGACAAGAAGGAGCCGAGTGGATCTTGAGACGTGTTTGTCCAGCCAAGTGTGGATGCCACAAGTGCTTTGCGTAAAACAGATGCCAAGGCTGAAGTTTGACAACCTGCTAAATGAAAGTGAATAAATTGTTGTGAGAATGAGATATTCGAGGGGGGAAACTAGAAAACAAAGTAATTTAAAAAGTTTTGAAACTTTGGAGTATAAAAAGAAAAAAGGAGAAGCTGCTTGTTCCCTGTTTCTCAATCTTGGTGTACTGCCACAGTCACAGTCCCACAGAAACAGTCCTGCAAACATCTCCAACCTGCCCGGCCAGGTCCAACTGAGCTCATCACACAGCTGTGTGACCCTGCAACCCCCTGACTAACCCCTCCTTCCCTCTTGACTTACTGTTAACTTTGCATTCTAAAACTGCTTCATCCTTCAGCTGCTCGTATGTGCTGGAATGCCTGCAGGCTTATAGAGAGGCACAGGCTTTTCAAGCACAGTGTACCACAACCCTCAGCACAGTAGCAGGAAAACAGACAGACTGGAGGTCTTGGGGTGAGCCCCTGCTAAAAGCCAGAGCATGGGATGGAATACTACTCCCATGAAAAAGTTAGTGATGTCAGCTACCTTCCAACTTCATCCAGTGTGCCATCCAAAACATCTCAGATTTCAAGTGGTGGTAAATTAACCTTCACTGACTTGGTCATGTCTGGGACAGTGACTGCATGTACTTTATATATCCAGTGTTTACCAAATACTGTAATCACACAGGAGTCTGTTTTTCTTTTTCAAGTTGAAGATAATTACAAATTATAAATGATTTACTGACTATTTTCCAAAGGATAAAATTGTGTTTTGCATTTTACTACCTGAAGGCAAATATTGCTCTATTCTGATTTTAAAACTTGAAGAGACTTTAAACTGAAGAGAGATCATTATTAGGAAATAATTAAAGGGCAGCACTTGACCTCTGCGGATGTCTGAACTTCTCACCACCACTTGAACATTTGACCCAAAACCTTTAAAAACAATTCCCATTTGCAACGGAATTATCATGCAACAATAGTGCACTGTAAAAATAAAAAGTATTTTTTTATTTACTATGCGTTGGCAGCCTACTGAGAGTGCATCAAGTTGATGTTCATAGCATTCTGTGATGAATGAAAACCAATGGTTTCCTGTGTGTAAAAATGTACTAAATGGATTAAAACACTGTTATGGTCCTTTAATGCAAATCTATGCAAAGCTATCAGCATGTGAATGAGCAGATGAATCCACTCCAGATGCAAATATTCACATGCAGCTGACCCTCTCTCACTCGTTTGCTATTCTAGCACGTTGCCAGAGTGACACACACTCACTGGCTACCTATAATGAAAGGCTAATATTAGATTTCAAATGGGTCTAAGCGGCACTGGTGAATTGGCCATATATTACGTATGCATTCAGAAATGTATCATTTGACATCTGGTGCATCATTTTCAGTTGGGCTGGCTGTCTTGGAAGGTTTACTTTTCCACTGCGGCATATCTGGTCACGTGTATAACCATTTTTAAAAAAATTGACTAACAAGCCAAGCAGATATCCATTCTTTTATTAGGGCACAGAGGTCTCTCAGGTTCCTTCTGGAAGGCCTGCACCTGTAAAGTGTCTCATTTACTCCAGCACGACATCACACTGTGCTGAATGCAGACAATCGCTCTCTTTCCAAATGTCAGTGCCTGGTGCTCAGCGGGCGAGCCACGAGCCAGCGGTAAATAATTCACGCCAGCCCTCCGTAGCTCTCCTCGCTGTCCTCTACACAAGCAGCCCCCAAGTCTTCTCTTCCACGACCCCCTGTGCCGCTGCTACTTCCTCTATACATAATTAACAAGAAATGCACGGTGGGACTCCTGTCAGTCAGAGCTCGGCTAGAGCCAGGACCACTTTAAACAATAACAATATTGATAGTGGGTGTAATAAAGCAGAATTAAAAAGATGGATTCCAATGATTTTTTTTTTGCTCCTGGCTCAGCTGGTCCCAGCTTTAAGTGGTGAGAAGAGGGAACGGGGTGGGGGAAGGGGGACTACTGGTTGGTGGTATTAGAGGTACAGAAAAAAATGACAGGGAAGGGAATAGAAGGAGAAGAGTGGAGCTGTTGCCCCTTTCCCCTCCCTGCATCCCCTGGCATCCTGTGCTGGCTGCTCTCCTGTCTCCTCCATTACTGGATTAAGTCTTGGAGCCCTCTTCTGAGAGCCAGAAAGACAGAAGAGGGAGGGGGTCAGGGGTCATGACCTTTAGTAATGGCCAACGCAGACAGACGAACAAACGAAAAAAAAAGATGAGGCTGGCAGCATCATTTCAATTTAGGCTATCAATGTTGTGTAATAATCAATGAGAGGGTCAAGAGGTTGGCAGATACTGACAGATGGGGAGACAAAAAGAGGAAGAATAAAAGGATGAAAATGAGGGAATCAGAACTAAAAAAGACTAATCAATGTTCACATAACAACGCTTAGAATGATTTGTCTCCTACCCCTAAACAAAATGGACCATAAGCACCAACAAGAGATTTTTATGACAGACTCATAAAATAAACTTTATCAACTTTACACAAAACAAAATGTGCTCAAAAAATACATTTTACTTTTCTAGTGAACAATAATTTTGGGATTGTTACTTACTTACTTAACGTAATTGTTTTTTTCAACCTTTATGCATGTAAAACATATTCACATCTCAAATCCACCTATCCTGTGTGTGTTTTACAATGCTGTAGTGCATCTGTACCAGTACATAAAGTCACACACTCAAATCAGTGAAGAAGAAACCCTGCCGTTACTGCTATCTCCCATCAACCTCCAGGAGCCTTACATATGTTAATGCCCCTTCAACCTGTGACCCTCACATTCATGATATCATTATCAACCTAGCCAGACATAATGTTGGCCTGTCACCGCCATGATCTATGGCTGCGATGGCTCTCTGCCTTAATGAAGCCGTAACGCCGCCTTAAACTGCTAAAGCCATGGCGAGACCTCAGCGCGGCCGTCACTCGGCTTAATGTGAGTACGCATCAATCATCTCGCATCAGGCATCAATCAATCAAAAACCCTTGTGACGGCTGGGAGCCCCCCAATCCGCCACTACGACCACCATACACACACACAAACTCATTGGCTGTGATTATGATCTCAATTATCATCATGACCGCGGGCCACAGCTTCCCCTGTGACCGACATGCTAATCAGGAGCAATGGCAGTCAATAATCAAGGCATGGAAAAGGCCATCAGGTGCAGAGTTAGTCAAGTATAATTATATATTTTAAAGTCAATTGGTTTAAATAAATAAGGTGTCACCCTTGCGGGAAGATCACATGGTTTGGAGAGGAGCAAAGTCAACATACAACTCTAAACAAGAGCTGGCTTGAATTCTTTCTTACTGACAAATATGTAGATATTTTCCAAAACCTGATCTTGTGACATTGCAGCGAGGCCAAAGATGATCTTAGAGCGTCTTTGTCTTCCCTGGAGATTTAGAGGGCCATAACTGTCCATGTTCAGCGCAACAGAAAGCTATGAGGTCAGCTGTGACAAGCTTTTAGTCTACAAGATAGCAGCAGTGGCAGCGTTCCCAGTGCACACACATGCTTATTCAAAAACACCCCCACTCCACCAACCCCCCGAATGGGAGAGATAAAGCACGTCTCAGTGGTCATTTCTTTAAACTAACATCAGGCCTGTCCTGTTGTTTCTTCTCAGCCACAGGGATTTGAACCAGTGTAACTTAAGATGGGCTTTGGGCTTCAGCTCGCTCACAGAGATCTGATAATGTTTCTCCATCCCTTTCAGCAGACAGGCTAATAAGGATGACTCTGTCATGGGGCCAAATTGTAAGCATTTCACACAAAGAAGCTTGATGTTTTGTCTCTTTCTTCCTTTCTCTGCAGGTGACTATAGGAGGCCTTCCCCAAATATGAGTTGTTATCACAAACCAGATCACAGTGTAATCTCTTCTAATCCTCTAACTAAACTGCTTCTGAGTCGGGAAAAACAGAAATGTGAGAGAGATACGATGAAAGAGGGCGGCAGCAAAAAGACAGTAAATTACAGAAAAGTACAGAAGCAGCGTCTGTGTCCTCAGTAACAGAAATCTATCTAATTAACTCCCCCCACTGAGAGGAACTCCTGCCATTTCAGCAGACACTAAATGAAACTACAGCTTCATGAGAGGAACGTGAGGGACGATATCACAGGGATGAGAAAAGAGAAAGTAGTTCTCATAGAACTCCTCTCTCTGTGTGTCTTTTATTTTATCTCATAACACAGTCACTCCTTTTGGCAAGGCTACATGTTCATAGGCGAAAAACCCTATAAGGAGCCGCATTTTAAATGTGACACAGCAAAGCACTCAGCCAAGCTCCTAATGACAGAATTATTCAGGCCTGGTTAGGTGGCTCACTTTGGTGCCGGGGGTTTAGAGTGCACTTTAAGTGAAGGGAGCTGAGAGGCACTGATGACAAAACACTGTCACCTTCAGGTGGTTTAAGGAATGGGTGACAGGGAAGACACTTGTGATGGTATCCCCACAGTCCCAGACAAGCCACAGAGGATTAGCCCCTAGTGCTAATAAAAATAAAACAGGCCAAGCGGTCATGGGTTTGCCCACAGATGGTGACTGTGGTGGCTGATGTGTGAATGAACGCACCACTGAGTCGAAACTAAATTAAGATACTGTCGCTACGTCTGTCTGGATACACACACAAGCATATGCACACATGTGCACCCACATACACAAAATGCTCATTATCCTTAACCCCTAGCTTGGAGGGGGGAGGGCAGGGGGCATGGGAACAAAAGCATTAAGTAGGAGTGAGCCCTTTAATTATAGGCCAGTGTTTGGAGAACTCTCTGTAGAGCTCAGAACAATAGAGGTCTTTGGTAATGCTCAACCTGCTGAGTTAACACATATCCTCCAGGTATGACAAAACACACACACACACACACACACACACACACACACACACACACACACACACACACACACACACACACACACACACACACACACACACACACACACAAAGCCAGTGACCATGCCATGGAAATGAAGCAATAATTGCACTGTTGGTAACTGAGGCCTGAGTGGCTAGTCCAAGTGGAGGCAGGAATATCTGAAGCAATTTAATTAGCTTTGCCTCCACATTAAGTGCAAGCTAATATCCCATTATTTACCATAATCTTTAATATTTAATTTAAAGCTACTATGTTTAGAATACTTACCTGAATATAGAATTACCAAATTAATTTTGATACTATAGTATAATAGCTGCAGAAAATGAGACTATCAAGAGAAAATTCCTTTATTTTGCGTCTTTGGTCCTTTTTACGTGCCCCTTGGTGAGTTCTTGTGAACTGCTAAAGACCAAAAGCACCTCACAGAAGGTAGATCCATTAAACATTCCCAACAGCTGTATAGTGTATAATAAAATGTAGTTAGTAGTTTTAAGGACAGTAAAGAGGTGATACTAAATTAATAAACTCTAATGGTTTTGCAGTGTGCTGAGGGGTCCTTGTAGTAGCGAATGTGTGAAGGATGAGACCTATAAATAACTTGAGTGCTGATTGTGACCATATGACCATATGAGAAGTGACAGCTTTCCCTGTCAGTGCATTTGACAGGCTTAAGGATAACTCCACATGCCTGGCAAATTGGATTGGAGCTCTGGTGGCTTTGCAAAGAAAAAAAAAGGGAGCGAGATGAATCCTCCCCCCACCTCCTCACTCTCCCCCTCTATCTTTTTCTCCCTCCTTCTTTTTCCCCCACCTTCAGAAATTCTAAGAAGTGAGTGATGAGCCGGTAATAGGTAATAGTTTCTATTTCATGTTTTAAAGTCAGTGCGGGAGGCTGGCCAGGAGCTGATAAATCATCATTGGTGCAGATTAAAGACCATTATCACCTTTAAACAGTCATACCCCTCCCCCTTTTCCCACCAAAGCATTGGCAAGGTGATCTTCTGAAGAAGACGGGGAGAAGGACAAGAGAGGAGGCTTTTGAAACTTCTGACAGCACAAAAAGTGTCTGAAGGACACATTGGGTCACCTGAGAAAGACAACATGAAAGAGACTTAAAACGAACATCTTCAGCATGACTGGAGATGGAGTCCAACCCTGGCTGTCTTACACCAACAACACCTAACATCCCAAGAGACTGTCTGCCGTCTGCACACCTCCGACCAGTCCATCAGTATACAGACTTAATGAGAAAAAGAAATTAGCTTGACAAGTGATATCTACGCTTTTGTCATAGTCTAATCAAAACCAAGGCATTATCAAAAATAGCTTTAACAGGCCTCAAAGGGCAGTTAATATGGCAAAGCTTAACTTACGCCATACTATGGGATCTTGTAAAGATTAATGAGAGGGGAGAAAAAGGAGAGAAAGTAGATTGATGTGTAAAAGAGAGGCAACAACTTCAATGAGCAAAAGCAGCTGGTGGCAGTAAACAGCAGTTGCCAATTGGCCTGCGTTCACAGAATACCAATCTCAAATGCAGGGTGTGGCGGCCATGCCAGAAATGGAACCAAAAGAAAATCAATTTAGCTTCCAAAATTTGACTTAACTTGAGTAACAGGAAGGTTTGGGGCACTTTTAAAGTTTTTTACTTTTAGATCCCAGAGTAGAGCATTTTATAGCAACCGAAAGACCATGCTATCTGCATGCAACCGGTCCCGCAATCACCAAGTCTAGAAAAATCCCTCCATTCAAATAAAACAGCTGACTGACACTGGTCGTTGGCAGATTTGTGTTGATGAATGGCCAAATGTCAACGTTTACTCAGGAATCAATTGGAAAATCATTAAAATTCAATCACATCCTATAAAGATAAGCCATAAAGTGGTTGTATGGATTTATTTCATTCCTCCTCTGCAGTTTTAATACGTGCATGTTTATGTGCCCACCCTGAATTCATCTTAGGAGAGACAGATGAAGTGAAGTTTTTCTCCTCTTATATGGTTGCAATGCTTATTGTAATATTTCCTCAGGCTGTTTAAGAAGTGAAACCCAGTCATTTCATTTCTTCTGGCAGGTTTTGATACGTTTTCCTTAGCATACGTCCATATTTTCACAAGGCCATTACAATATTCCCCAAGTGGGTGATTTCCAAACTTATGTAGCATGAATTGACTATTGCTCCAGTAAGTCCAATATTCTCCACTGCCCAGGTTATTTCAGTGATGCCGGCTTTGCACGGCAAGTGCTAATGGCTTGAAATGACGATTTCTCTATAGGCGCTTTCAGATTAATTTCCCTGGGTTGAATGGGAATAGATTCGTGAGACAGGCCCACTCCAGACAAGTCAGGTCCCTGTGTCTTGGATGTAAGTGGACAAAGATTATGTGACATCGTTGGGAGTTATGAGAGCTTGCCACATGCTCTGGTCGCTGTACCCCTTCAAGAGGAAAATCTCTGATAATGAACTCTAGACCTTTACTCTGCTCCTCAGCAGCCCAGACAGACAGAAAGCGAGAACTGGAAGAGCGTGTCACTATCATTGTCATGATCACCATATAGACAGGCTGCCTCTCATTTCTCCTGTCTGTCCTAGAACACAGTACCACACTCACTCCCATGCACAGATATATAGTATGCGGATAGAAATCTACTCTTAGTGACAGGTATTCACAAACACACACATAAAACTTTCAACATTTACAGGTTCATGCACACAATTCCATGGAGTGAAACTCACTCACACAGATTTTGTGGTAAAATAAAAAGTACATACGATACAATATACTTTATTGCCCCAGTTGGGAAATATGTATCCTAGGACCCATATACTGCACATGTACACCACCCACCATAACATTATGAGCACTGACAGATGAAGTGAATAACACTGATTATCTGCTTATCATGGTACCTGTCAGTTTGTGGGATATATAAGGCAGCAAGTGAACATTTTGTCTCAAAGCTGATGTGTTAGAAGCAGGAAAAATGGGCAGCGTGAGGATTTAGGCGACTTTGACAAGGGCCACATTGTGATGGCTAGACGACTGGGTCAGAGCATCTCCAAACCTGCAGCTCTTGTGGGGTGTTCCTGGTCTGCAGTGGTCAGTACCCATTTATAGTGAACCTATGTGTAAAATGCTCACTGTCAGCATTTTTCATTGGTTTTACCTTCCACATTGCTCCTGGTGACTGAACCATGAGTTATATTTTTAATGTTCACGTTTAAGCAACTCCAAGCACTCGGTTAAGGTTAGGGGAATTATCAGCACCTGTTTTTACACTTTGTTTTTTGCACAGATTGAACAAATAAGATGTAATGTCTTTATTTCAGTCAGGACCACTTTGTCAAAATATATATTTTTTATTCCAAAGCAGAATATTACATTTGGCGGTATGGCTCTGTTCTGGGACCTCCCTGTCCTTCCACGTGCCTACGTGGAAAACCTTAAGGCAGGGAGGCACACCTCCCTGCCCTTCCATGTGCATACATGGAAGGTTTAAGACAAGGAGAGCGGGCAGAGACCCCGGGTACAGAACAGAGCAAGCATCAATGGCAATCAGAAAATGACATTGATTAATTAGATACAACATAAAGGAGGAGCTGGGGTGGAGGTGGGTTGCAAAAAAGGCTTGTAGAGGAAGCAGCAAAGATAGGCAGGCTGAGCTTAAATAAGGCGCCATGAATGATATTTGCCAATTGGATGCTTGAGGGAATCGCTGAGCTGTCAGCTGACTGTGTATGGTTTCCAATAGGAAGCTTAGGAGGAATCAGCTGATGTATGTTTATAAATAATACATTTAATTTGAAGCGCTTCCTGAATACTCAGACACTTTATATAAATCATAAAAGCAGCAAAACACTATGACTATGATTATGACTAGTTGTGATCATATGATATATCTGTAACTGAGAGCTGAGCCTGACTTCTGGCCTGCCTGAACTAACGCTATGCTCAATTTGTGAACTTTAGATGTGCTGGTAGGCAGATTTATTTTACTTTTGGACATAGCCAGGCTAGCTCATTCCCCCTGCTTTCAGTCTTTATGCTAACCTAAGCTAATCTGCTGCTGGCTGTAGCTTTGTATTTAATGGACAGATATGAGAGTGCTATTGATCTTCTCACCAAACCCTCGGCACAAAAGTGAATCATGTATTTCCTAAAATATCCAACTTATCTTTTAAGGTTAGATAGTTGCTGCGTGAAACACATTACATTATAATTATTTGGCACTTCTGTCCAAGGCAACTTCCACCACTCCTCTCCCCACACATTGGCAGCTATCTGGGACACTATGGGCAGCGAAAGAGGGGGATCAAACCTCTCACAATCCTTCAAAATGAGTGGATTTATTTATGTACCAGAAACCCTTTCACACTTACATACACACACAAACATAATACTTATACTCTAACTTATTCAGTCTACTCAAGACCGTATTAGTCTGTACAAATTTGAAAGCTTAAACCTTACCTTAAACACCAAGACAAACACACACACACACACACACACACACACATTTGCTCTCTTGGCCAGACTACCTGAGCGCAGCATCTGATTTCGCATGGCCGTCTCATCGATCACAGCTTACAAAGTCTAAGATGGACAGCTGCTGTTGAGAGCCAGAGGTCCCTGCTATTACAGAGCCATCTCATCCATTTACTTGCAGATCAATGGGACAGTTACTGAAATGGCCCTTGGAGCAGTGTGTCATCCAGCCCAGACGCTTTAACCGCTTTGGTCGTGCACCAGCTCCTCTCTCGCTCACCTGAGCCCGTCTATGTCTTATCTGGGCTGCCCTCTCACCTCGGCTGTTTGTTTGGGAGATGGACTCTGAGACAAGACCGCGACCTGGACCAGTGAGTCATATTAAAGTTTGATGGTGGCGCCGTGAGGGGGTTTTGTTGGCCCGTGTTCTTTACAGCGTCGCTCTGATTAACAGGTTGCACGGAAACAAAAGTCACTTTATGAATAAGTAATGGATCTGCCTGGACGCTGCCAAGTTCCCTTTTAATTAAATTAAGTCACTTTCTTTTTATTTTTTTTTACAAAAGCATGAGAAGAGGGGAGAAAAAATTGACTCCCCTCCTCATTTGGACATGAAAGTGAGGTATGATTGCAGCTCGGTGGGGGATTAACGACTCGTCATTAAAAGTGATGATGATTCTCACTGAGGCTCCATCTCAAAGTCACCACACAGGGAAGGGGACACTTGGGAACTCAAACTGAAAGAAATGCATGCAGGGGGTTCAAAGGAGCCTTGGACAACATTGGTTTTCTATAGACCTTTTCTCACGCCTGTGCACATGCATACAAACACACACATACACATGCATACACACACTCCGGAATTCTTTTCACGATGGACTGACCACTGAAAGCCCTCCAAAGAGAAGGAATCAAATAAAGCCGTCAGTGGATGGAGATTAAAAGGAGTGCTACACAGTAAAAATCTGATTTATGAAGCTCAGGCCGGGTTGCTACGGGGGTTTTGGTGCCATGGTAACCCAGTGAACGGTAAGGTCGAAGGGGCGGTTGAATAAGGAGCCGTAGAATAGGGAGAAAAGAAAGGAGACTTTTAACCTCTCACTGTTCACATCTTTTCATCAAGCCTCAAGCCTTTACCAGGCTAACACATAAAGGTAGAGTTTCAATAGAGAGGTTAAAGTCCTCTTCATAAATTACGAAAGCCTTTCTCATTGTTTCCATTCAGGCCAGAAAAGACCTATTTGTGTCCTGAATGAGACAAGGATTTAAAGGCAACAAGTTCATGATTTTGACTTAACAGAAATGGCTCTTTTTATACTCCTGTGTTGTATTTCTGTCTGTTGCTCTCTTTTCATTCCCCCAACCTCTCTCTGCTTCTTTCCCTCTCCAATCTCTCCACTGTCCTTTATTGTCAGTCCACCGCTGTGCAGCCAGTCATTCAGCCAGCCAGCCTGTGTGGCAGTTCTGAGACCCACCGTGGTTACTGCTGCCTCAGTGTGTTGTTGTGTTTTGTCTGTGGGAGCTGTCCTGTGCCATGCTGCTGTGTCCGGGGCCAAGGCCCTTTCCTATTGTCTGCTGCCATATGGAAGCCAGCACCAACATGGAGATAAGCCTGTCCTCATGCTGTTCCCTGACCTTCTCAGGCACCCAGCTGGCACTAAATGCAGAAATAATTATTATCCCAATTACCCAGGCCAACTCTGTCTCGTCTTTGTGTGCTGAGGGTAAAGGGATGGGGTGGGTCCTCTGAAGTGCTGGGGGATATGCTGTGGAGGGAGGTCCCACACAAAAGGAGACCACTAAGAGGTTGCTCTCATGCTGCCTCATACACTGTATATTAGCTTGTTTATTTCTGTAGAGAGCAGATAAAGGGTCTACAAATCTTGCAGATGATTCAATAATGTCTGTGTGACAAGTATGGGTCGTGACCCATGTCTGAACCCAATTGTTAAGCAAATTTTATTGAAACATTCATCTTGTTGCACAAAATGGGCTAAAGCACATAAAATATGCAATGCAAACTATAGTTGCATCAGGTTGGGGTAATACATGGTGGATGCTGACAAAATAATTCTAGACTTTAGACAGAAGTTAATCATGACACATTTAAAGTGGATACATTTAAAAACAATTCATATAGTGATTAAGTACATTTGCATTTAAATGATGCCATTAAAATATAGTAAAAAGTATTAAATGTTCCATTTAATCACTCTATTTCATTATTCAGTCTTAAACGACTCTCAAAACGATTATCAAACTGATTTTTAAACAAAGTGCTCAAATAGTTTTTAAAGGTCTTTTACATTTTACTTTGCTATTCCATTATGTAGCAGAATATCGAGCCCTCAAACACGGTAAAAGGCCTGTTTTTGGCAGTCATAGAAAAGAAGTGGATAATGCTTCAAGAGTACCTAGTTGAAGACGTTTCTTTGGACATTTTGAACTGCCAACTTCTAAAGGACAGCTGGCAAATAATTGAAGATTTTAGATGGAATAACATTTAAATTATTTTCTATTGCTTAATTAGCAACACCAAAACCACCTCCACTCAACACATACACATTTTTTGTGATATTGAGACCTGTCAAACTTTACCATCTCCCTGTATTACTTCATTATCCACATAGAAATATGACCATAGTCAGTACAGTTTGAACATATTGATTTTGTACATCAAGTTAAGGGAGATGGAGAATACACTCTTTGAACACACATAAACACACACTTACTGAACCTTCTGACATGTGCTATTTCTTCAGTGCATAAGACAAAGTGGGCGTTCAGACTAAAAACAGGCACTACAAAGTCAGAATGTGCATTTGCCTATATTTGATTGGTCAGCACAGTGCTTTGTCAGATAATGTTGGATTGTGTCACAACAAAGGTTGAGCCAGGTTAAACTTTCCTACTAGAGCCCTCTGCGGTGGCACACCCAATTAAAATAAATAAGGAGGCTGCACATGGCTAATGTCAGTCTGAGGGCGGATATTTAAGTTCAGCTTACTCTTGAGTTCAACATGTTTTCCTTTATTTTCACCTTCTCTACATGTTTGTCTTTGTTGCACACCATCTGGCTGGAACAGCTGTAATGTTCGCTGAGGGAAGAAGGGCAAGATATTCTTTGAATGTGATATGCTGACTGAACATTCAGTTCCATAAATAAACATTGTTCAAAGGGAAGTCTTTAATAGCCAACTGCAACAGAGACACAGATTTAATAAAGTTGGCACCAGCCTTTTAAAACCTGCTACCTTCACCTTCTTGCCTTCCTCTAATCAGTTTCTGGTGCACACTGGAGCTGAGGACACCAGGGTCTGAACAGGAATGCTCCACAGATGTTCCAGCCTTCCAACTGCTGGAGCATCTGTGTCATAAACCCTCTCGGATACACTGAAAGATTGATGGATAGACAAGACAAGTGAAGAGCTTCAAAGCCCGGCAGGAAGAGGCGAAACGTTGGTGGATTTAGCCCTCTAACAATGGATGTGTTCACTGGATGTGGAAAAAGCCCTGTGAGAAAGATGTCTTTGCTCTGAAGTCCCCCCTCCAACCCCAGTGGAATCTGCTCCAAGAGTCCAAAGCGGAGGTGGGAGGGCTCGAGAAAGTGGGAAAGATGAGGATCCCTCAGTGGCAAAGCAATGTATAGCATGCAGTGTGTGAAGAGACCGAAGGGTTGCTGCATCATTTGTGCTCAATACTACGACACCAAAATGGAAACACATGTACGTGAACTACTCCTCAAGATGACAATAGACTGTAATAAGATAAGATTCTGTAATATTTGCCCACAATAACACAGTAAAAATGGTTGCAAATGTGCAACCATAAACACATGAAGCAGCCACATTAACTCCCAGCTCTGTAACAAAAGCCAGTATACAATAAAAGCTGTAGAAGATGGTAGGCAAAACATGCAACAAAAACACTGAAGGCATCATTAGTGCCAGAACTGTCTGCACCATCAGCTCATCTTATCTCTGCACTTTTATTGCTTTCTCTCCCTGTGGTAAAACGCTAATGCTGCTGGGGATGCTGCTGATTCCTCCCCGAAGATTTTTATCCTTACTGAATGTCACTGGAGCTCTGGGCGCTCAAATCACTTTAGAAAGCTGTATTTTCTTGTGTCGTTTCGCTTCAGGGCTCAAGCTCCAAAGAATGAAGGGGAGGGGTGGGGGGTAGAAAATATCATATCCATGCCAGGAGAAATGATCTCACTTATCTTCTCGAGATCTCTGTAACGTTTCCAGTAGATAGATAAATAATGAGGTAAATGCCACGATTGGAGAAAACGTGAGGGAGGGTTATTACATAGCTCTGTAGACCAATGAACATATCATGTCTTTATCGACTTTGGCCTGTCAAAGCTTGTCCTCTATTTGATACATAACAAAGTAGATCCACATCCTATACTTTACAGCCTGAGGTGTTTCATAGAAGGTTAAGCAATTTCGGTGCTGAAACTGGGGCAAATTGTAGTCTTTCACATTCCAAGAAATCCCTTTCTGACTTGTAGTATCAAAAGGGAATGACCTGAAAGAAAAGAAAACAACGCACACCTCAGCGGAGTAATGAAAGCAACAGAGGGTGGATTTGAAGAGATTAGCCTGCCAGCACTTACATTTAAATGCCTCTCTCTGGCCTTGCTTCACTCCATCACATAGAAAATGTTAAGAAGTGAAGAAGGGAACAACAGGGTTGATTAGAGTGGGGTTAGGGATTAGGTCTGAGCGAAGGCGCTTTGAGTTATTTAAATCTGCCCCCTCCGTCAAGGTACAAAGCCACCGCCGGGAAGGTGCATCATGACTTATTCGAATGAAGTGAATAAAAAGGCAGAAATAAAAAGAAACAGATAAGTGAACTGGCCCCCTGCTACTCTGCAGCGTTCATTAGCTCAGCGCGGTTCAGGTAATGGCTTCAGAACAAGAAGTGCTGGATTGGATTGTCCTGTGTTTGGCAGCTGTGGAGCTAAAGCGGAGGCTCCATCCAACTGGGAAAGCTGACAGAGTCCACTTTTAATTAGGGGCATCTCTGCGAGAGGTCACTCAGTAATGAAGAGGTGGCAAGGTGGAGAGGATTTGTGATAAATGTGGTTTAATGTCACCTTGAAAGAGAAAAACTGAGCTGCATACCATAAACACAAAAAAAAAAACCCTACAATGCTAGCCTCTTGTTGGCCAATCACTTTTCACATGAAACATTAAAGAGTCTTAAGAGTCTCGGCCTGTAGCTTTTCATGTACTCCCACCCTTTGAGACTGTACACTGGGGCTTTCTTTTGTCTCTCTTGCCTTGCCAAGACTGCAATCTTTTGCCTGTGTGTGTGTGTGTGTGTGTGTGTGTGTGTGTGTGTGTGTGTGTGTGTGTGTGTATCTGTGTGTGCGTTGGTGCCAATGAAAGACAGAGTAGCATTGCCGCAGGAGACGATGGGAACACTGACCTTCTCTTTGCCATTACATCGCCCACTAAAGATGAAAATGGCTCCTGTGTTTCTGATAGCCACACTGTCTCATCAGTATATCCAGGATGGATGGAGAGATTGTGTAAGTGTGTGAAGGGAGAAATGTGAGACAGAGTAAGGAGGTGACTTGGTGTCTCAGCAGGGGGACAGAGCCATCAAAGTGAATCCCAAAACTACTCATCTCCCCTCCGCTGACGAGACACCGCACTCACACTCGCTAAAGCTCAGTGATGTGTGTGTGTGGATCTGTGTGTCTGTGCATAGGCAGGTTCATTCTAAAATCCATTGCACAAAATTACTTCTCAGAGCGTGTGACCTCCATCTGTCGGGTGCTGCTGGTGCCATATTTGTTTTTGTTACATCTGCTAAGAATAAAAGAGTTTTAATCCTGTTGAAATGGGCAGCATCGAAGACCATCTTACAAGAGGAAATGTGTAAGTAGGATTTTTTTGTCTGTATGTAAGAGGGTTTGTGGGTGTGTGTTTGACACAGGAAGAACATCCAGGACCTGACTTGACCCCCACCAGCTGGCTGCCCCACTTTCTGTCTGCTAACACACACACACACACACACACACACACACACACACACACACAGTCACACTTTCTTTGTATCTTTGACAACAGAGGCCCCAGCAGACAGTGCCCTAGTCTGTCTACAGTACATAAAGACTCTCTGCTCTGAGTGTATGTCCAGTGTGTGTATGTGATTGTGTGGCTCTGCCCTCAGGGGATGTGCGTAGTTGAGATGGAGTTCATATAGCAGTTTTGTTGTCATCACCTCTTCCTGATTGTGTCTGTTGGATTGTACCCCGGAGAGACTCAAGTCAGTCAATGTTCAAAGCATCAACACTTGCCAACGGCACTTCTTGGTCTTACCATAAAAGCCTTCAATGTCAACTGCTCTACAGTTAAGAAGTTGAGACTGTTGTGTTTGTAACAAAGTCATACCAGAAAGAGACTTCACAATATCAACCCAATAAGGACCCAAGCCAAGAGATGTAGGGCATCGGGAAGGGAAATTCATTTTCCTTCCTTCCTAAGACTAACTTTGTCATTTTATTCTGTTTTAGTCTTTCATAGTCAGTGTTTTCACATTACATTTGTCTGTAATGCAGTAATGTAACGTATTACTGCTCCTAAATTCAGTGTAACAAATTATTTTCTACATGGAGTAAAGTAATGCAATCCTTTTTTTTAAGTAACAAGTAATGGGTAATAGATTTTTCTTCTTTTGTGTAGAACCCGAACACTGGTCATAACACTCCGGCAGACATCTGATTCCACGCTTCGCAAGATAGACCCAACGTGTCTAAATTTTTCATACTTTCTGCATTTTCTTGCCTAGTTTGACTACATCTACAACATGTTCCAGACATGACCAAACGCCACAGTTATTGACATTTATCCAGGTCTGTCTCTAGCCCCTCCAGCAAGTCACGCAAATAATGAAATAAGCTATGTTGAGCTACAGTAAAACATTTGTAAAATACAAAATCATGTTATTTTCCATCAGACAGTTTACATAGTTTATAAATCAAATTCTTGATTTAAGTTAGTTTATTTAATTAAGTTTGCAAAGGAATTTATCGTTCAGACATATCCAACTGTTTTTATTTTATCTTAACAATGGCCATCCTTCATTAAGAGAGCAGCTGACCCTTAAAGACTTTCTGGAATTAATCGAAAAGTTAAAGTGTCCAGAGTTGCAATTCTGTTAACGAGGTATTTCTACCTAGATAATATTTAACTGTTTAAAGAAACACTCAATAGTTTTATCTTTTTCCATTAAAATAAGGTAATTAGCTTTCAAGAAACTTTGTTCTGTGTACACAAAAAAGCAATCATTTCAGCTGGGGGTCAGAGGGGCGTGGTCAAATCTAAATTTGGTATGTCCTCATGCCCAAAATGTTTGACTTCTGTATTGGCTGTCGTGGGTAGAGGGATGGTTTGAGTGACCTTTCGCACTTTTGTGTGACAGCAATGGGAGCAGCGCAGTACGGATGGGCTGACACAGGGCAGGTGGAATTCTCCGATTCTGATTCAAAGTGATCCAGCTTTTCTGTCTGCCAAAATGTCAAACGACAAGCCCCAGCACACACACCTCACACACATCGTCTGAGTGCAGAAAACATCATGACATTTCACTGGTCCTGACAGGGCCAGAGAGCAAAGAGATTAGCATGCTAGCCTGTGAGCGCAAAGCTTCCGCAAACAGGCAATTCTGATATAAACTCCTTGCCAAGTCATATTTAGAATCTCAGTTCGACGGCTTGAGAGAGCAATTTTAGGCCTTATTGCAGCTGTTCAAAGGTTTAGGTGGCCAATATTAAAGTGTACAAAATTTTCAAGGCAGAGTATGGATGAAGATTGAGTTCAGCTGCAATGGGCTGCGATGATTGCGATGAATGATGGGTATATTTTTGATCTCCTTGCCAATAATGGAAAACACCCTCACAAATTTGTGTATTCACCATGGCAAAACACAATAAGAAAGACCTGCCATTCCTTACTGGTGAACAAACATGGGTCCATTGTTGTGAGTATTTACTCTCAGGGATGTCACCCTTAGTGAAGAGAAACCTATATAGGTGGCATTGGAGCTACACAAAGAGTGCAGTTTCTTTCATTCAGCAGCTACAATTTAGAGTCTTTAGCTGATTGCTTCAATTGATCGCACAGGGCGGTAAGGGAGTCGGTCAAAGAACAGCCCACCATTGACTCCTGCACATGGGAGGGACTGCGGAGCACTGGTGGAAATAAATCATGTGTTAAAATTATATTCTGATGTGGGGCCTTGAGTACATATTGATTCGTAATTATTTGTACTAACAGTGGTGAGGGAGGGACAATGCCATCCATTACTGTGTGAAAATAGACAGAAGGATCAATGTGAGTGGAATAAGGATTGTGGTGAAAAGCACGGCGGCCATTCCTCTGTCAAAGGCGATCATTAGCCCGAGCAGAAGAGAGAGCGCTCTCCGCCATGACCATGGCTTGCCTTTACAAAGCTGACGGTAAATTGCATTCCATTCACAGAGGAAAAATTGACCTCACGGCTCTTGTGGTGGCACAGGCAGCTATGTAATAACAGTGTCTGTGGGCTGAGGGCAATCATCCACTGCTTTCTGCCCTCTTCTCTTTTGTCTGTCTTTTTCTGTGCCACTGATATCTTGTCACTTGTTGTGTGATTTTGAATCATCTGAGAAAAATGACGTAACAAACTTTGACCACAATAACAGCAGGGGCTGAATGGGATGACGTCCAGCTGGCCTGGCATTAGGGTTGCAATGTCAAGGTAGAAATCAACAGAACATACACCCACACAGGCCCATGGCAGCCAGATACAAATTTTCATGGTGGTCTGCAATATGTGATGTCATAAGAAATGTATTTGGTGTTTTGAATACGGAGTATTAGATGACTCCATGTGTCATGCTTGATAATTGTCTTTTCTGAAAACAATACATTTCCCATCATGCCGACCAAACAAAGACAATGTGTTTCACAATGACCTACACTGACAAAAGACGGCAACAGAGCATCAAGGCAACAGAGAAGTAAACAGAACACATACTGTACAATAATGCACTGTAGTGTAATGCATTAGGTACAAGACAATTTTATTCCAGGAAAAAACTGAGTGAGAAGCAGATCCAAAGACAAACAGTTCCCAGTTTCTCCCAGTTAATTAAGACAGGGAGCTCTGAAGTTAAAAACCAGCAAAACAACAAAGAAAAACTACGTTCTCCTCAGTTAGAAAATAGGAGAACAAATGTGAGCTATCTAAACACATTAACCCAAGCCTACGGGCCCTGAGAATATAAACCTGCTTAGCTCCCCGCCATGTACACATTCACCCACACATACACAAGCACCAAGGAAAGAAAGGCAATCTCATCCTCCCATTATGATTTGATAGCTCAAATTGTAGCAATGATTCAAGTGTGGTCCTTTGGGTTTTGTGGATGAGCCCAGAGCCTGTTATTTCACCACTGGGCACCAGGGGATGGGAAAGGATGCTATTGCAGAAAACAAAATGACCATTAAATCACAGGCTATGAAGCCACTCTGGACTGTGAAAGAGCGTGCACCTATTGCTTGATGTGTCAGGTGAGTGTATGTGCATGGATGTAGTGCTTTGCTACCAGTGTACATTGTAATCTGCGTGTCTGTGTGGACAATTGGAAATTGTTTGGATAAAAATTGTATGGATACACGGCTGCGTTGCTGAAGTGCACAGTGTGTCAGTGAAAATTGTATGGCAGTGTATGACCACTGAAGTGCAAATTGTGTGTCTACAAATTCCGTGGATGTGAATGAAGCGTAGCCAGTATTGTTTGTTCATCTTTTTTAAATGGTAGAGGTCATGACAGTAAGCATGGTGTACCTACCTTACATTATGAAATCAAATCTAGCATGTATACACGCTGTATAATATGGTTTCAGATAGGTCAGTGGATATGTGATGAAATGCATATGTTTTTATGTAAATGTGGCAAACTAATACATAATGTATGTATCTATTGGGCATTGAAATGTGGTGGTGTTTGCTAATTTAACAGTTTGTGTGTGCTTGTGCATTCGTAAGTGTGTAAGACAACATGAGTTTTGTTTTTGTGTCACGCCCTATCACAGCCAACTAAAGCCACCAAGGTTTTGTGAGATTGAGCTGCTGGCTATGCAATGGGAACAGAGATACAAGTTATTATGTGTCCCTGTTTGGTAAATGATTAGGTCTTTTAACTTGCTCACACTAAAGTACTCTCTTTTTTTTTTTGACTGTCTTCAAAAAACCTTTGGATGGCACACACTACAGGGTACTATGCCCAGTGAACAACACATGCTGCAAGCAAGCCTAAATGATTCAGGGACCCAGAGCTGGACATAGGACCAAGAACATAACATATATTAAAGATATTTGCTCAAACAAAGCTGTTGTCAAGCAGCCTCACAGCTAGTGAGAGCTAGTCCCACAAACAAACTGCCAATCATTACCCATGTTTACAAGAATTACTTGGACATACTGTATCGAAGAGATGCCCTGGAGATGAGTGATGCAGATTTCATGTTTTGCCTTACTTTTGTTTTGGTAAACAGGCTGACTCAGTATTGAAGAGCATGCTAATAGCAATGTTGCATAGCAAAGTGTTTTTGCTGAAAGGTGAAAGATGATGGACTGATTTCTACTGCCTGCGTAATCCAAGGTAGGAAGAAACTGTGCAAAGGCCATCCCTCCCTCTGCTTTACTCCTAGCCAGGAGTTGTGAGAAGGGGGTTGGGGGGCTCTTTGGGGGACTGCAGTGTGCTGGGTTGCTACCTTCCTACTACTGTGCTTAGCACCCTGCTAGGGGCTGACATACTGGGGATGCAACCCCCCCCCACTGTGTTCAGCTGAACACAGAAAACACAGCACTTTCCCAATGTACCATATCACACTGGCACATTCTATAAAAACAGGATAGGGTATTAAATGTATTGTCACTTTCTGCACTTGTGGACAAAGCCGCAATGCAGTAAAAGTTAAAGAGACAGGTAAAGGCATATATAATGCGTAAAAAAAGACACTTATGAACATTGCTCAGTGACTTACTTCTGTCCTACCAAGGAAACAAACAGTTGTAAAGAGCCAACTCAACAAGCAACAACAAATCTACTGAGAGCAGGAGTAGCTGATGGCTACAATCTACCACCTGTGCCACTGATGATAGCTACCAGAGACCAAGTACTTCACTGAGCAGACAAAAATACCTTGATCCATCAACAAGCTATTGGTTCCCATAGAAACAACATGGAGGAGGAGAACGCAACAGCTTGTACTAAAGAACAGCGTCTGAAACAAACATGTTGTGATCTCAAATCCAAGATATTAGTTTCTATCAACATCTACTGAATCTTTATTATTTGTTGTACATTTATTTCAGATGACTGAACCATCCACTACAGTTCTATTGAACATGTGATGGCTGCTTCAAGGTTGTTAGAGTCATACCACACAGCACAATGACTGATAGATCTCCCTAATGCAACTTTATGAAGAGGTACATCAAAGGCTCACAATAGGACATCTGAACTGTGGAGATCTGAACGCTGTGTATCCTGCCTTGGCAAGTTGCAAAGGAAAGGGTAAGGGAGCACAGGAGAGAAAGAGAGGAAAGGAAAAAAGAGAGGTAAAGGCTTAGCCTTATCTCGTCCATGCCTGCCTACCTCCAGAGGTATGAGCTTGGAAGGTTTCAAAGTGGCATGGTTTGGCCCTTTTTGCTGAACTACTGTGCTTCCAATAGACCTGTATGTATATTAAAGGGGAGGGTGCGTCTGAACCTAGATGTGTCAACAGTTAAAGGGCTTCCTGAAAGTCAGGCGATTGAAAGATGTCATCTGAATTATGGATATGAATACATGCATGTAGTGCCAAGTAACAGTAAAGGTCCACAAGGCCAAAGCAATCCCAAAAGAAAAAGTAATGCTTAAAGCGACCGTTGATCTATGTACTGCTGAATGCAGGGTAAGCAGAATAATTTATTTTAGCCACATAAAAAACTCTTAAAAAATCAATAATGTGTATGTTATATTAAGAACAGTTTCACTGTTTTAACTTGCTGTCAGACCGTGTACCTCTGGTACTACATTTTCTTAGCATGTTTGTTATCCATCTGCAAAGGTTTTCTGTATATATGACTTTTTAAGGTGGGAGTTTTTTATATATGGCTAAAATATGTTATTTTGTTGACCCTGTATTTAGCAGTGCATTGCCCAGCTTCCATGCCGTTGACTGTGGAAAGTACCTCAAACAACCCCACTTAAAAACCCGAACTATGCCTTTAAGGGGGTTTAAGAATGGTCAGAGATGTGATTCTGTCTTCAGGAGTTGTACCATTTCAGTAATAACTGTTTTTCACTATAGGATCTTGATGCATGCGCAGAAACATTGAGGCCCTGCTCTCCATTTCCCATATGCAGTGACTTTTAGATATACTGTAACACTATTTGCAAAGGGCAGACACAGTCACTTGGATTCAAACCAGAACTGTGCGCAAGTCTGTTTAGCCTTTCCTTCTCTCCACCAGTTTTGACAAGGCTGCCATAACCTTTTCCTACACTCTTAACTCTCTTTCACCTGAGTCACAACAAGAGTTTCAGTTCACCTCAATCTCTTAAATCCCTGAGTGTTTGCTCAGGAGAAAGAGGGGCTGTCTTTTAAAGTCCAGCTTTAAATGACATGTGCGTAAACAAGAAGACTTCTGGTTTTTCTCCAACATGACATGTGATGCCATAATTTCTCCTGACAAGCAGGGCTTCAAATTGGCATTTATCTAAACAGGCCGGGGAAACAGCGCAGCAGTGAAAGTGACACATGTTAAGACTCAGCATAACAAAGGCAGCAGGGCTTTAGGGGGGTGTAGGGGTTGACAAGTCAAAGGTCTCCCTCTGTGTGAGCTGACATGGTAAGGATTAAAAAAGAAAATTGCATTGATTAAGTCATTATGGGGGGGTTTGGTGTGTGACTTTTGGCCTGAAAAGGTGGAGAGTGAATCAGCAGGCCATATTTGGGAATGTCCATGTGTTAGCTTGTCAGGAAAGATGTATGCTACAGGTGGGAGCCGTTCTGCTGGTTGAACTGGTTTTGTCATTTTCTAGGATCAAAAGTGGAATGAAAGGGAGTCATTTTACAGACATAATTTAGTCCAAGTATACAATTCAGTCTAGCTGTGGTCTGGTTTATGATGCAAAGAAAATAAACATTACATCCGCACAAATAATTCAAGTCAATTCCAAAAAAAAAGACAAAAGCAAACAAATACACTTCATAGCCTCGTGTGAAAAGTTAGACATTTGATTCCCTATTACTCCTCGTCCAACTATGCAGGAGACGTAATTCAAATGTCGGCTTGTGTTTCTATCAACGCCGCCCATTCACATGTGAATTAATTCCTATAAAAACAAGCCCCTCCAGTTGGAATACATTTTCATTACAGAGATGAGAGGGAAAATAATAATCTTTGACTCACAGTTATAGCAAATGAAAGATGGTATCTCCTGGTGCCAATATTTTTCCTCACAGTTATTAAAATGAAAATGAATGCCTGAATATTGGGGAATACAAAACAACTGCATTTGCTGCTAAGCGTGTGTGTTCTAGGGGTGATTGTCTTCAAAGAGGCCCAGACAAAAACAACAACACCAAAAACAAATAGAAACTCTATTATTCATAATTGGCAAAATCTCTTTTCTGATATCAACCTATATGAGATGGCATACTTGATACATGAGAATATGCACTGATGTATTAGATCTACTTAAATCGACACAATGAGATTATTTGATCTCTTTGGAAACTACTACCAAGCCTTCTGGCGGCTCTGTACCTCGAAAGCATGTTGCTTTGCTTGCTAAGCAGTGATGAAGGGGCGTGATTAATGCTTCCTTGACCAGAACTTTGCGTGCATGGGCATCAGTCTGACTGTGCAAAAGGAAAAAGTGTGTGTGTGTGTGTGTGTGTGTGTGTGTGCCCCTGGGTGCCTGCTCCTGCTGCATCCCTGTTCCCCAGGGAGTCGCCACAGCTGCATAAACCTGTCGGCTCTCATGATCGGAAGGGCGATGCGTGGAGACGCACAGTGACAAGGCCCACCTAGATTCATTAGACCTCCTGAGGACCAGATCCATACAGCCTAGCAGGCTGGTGTCACTGCTGGTTACCCTGACACACACAGGCACACAAACGCACACACATAACCAGAGCAAAAAAAATGCTCCAGAATGGAAGAAGACCTAAATCGATCTTGATACACAGTGAGACCACCTAGCAGTCAATATCAGACAATTCATGTCAAGGAGCACGACAGGTGTGTTTGACTTCTTAAAATGGCTACACTTGACATTGCCAGGACTGCCAAAAGTTAATGGGAAAACACTGAAGCAAAGGGGCATAATGGCAGCAGTGGTGAAATACTTGCAAGAACTCTATGTTTTGTTGTCTGCAGCATGTTTAGCCTAGAGGGTAGAGGAGCAGGCTGGTTAGAGACTAGCTGTAAAAATGTGGGTGACAAAATGAAAAAAATAACACCAAGCCCTTCCTCAACAACTACCTTCAAGATACCCTTAAGCAAAACACTTAAACTGTGCCATTAGTATTTTGAGTATACAGTGTTGGGCAGCTCCAGGTGTGAATATAAAACTGTATCAGTGTGAGGCAGGGTGTTGATGGAAAAGAACGTGCATGCTCAGTACAGTTTCCTTGAGCGAGAGCAAGAAACGAACCAAACACAAGCTACGTGCAACAACAGAATGCTGCCAAAATGGGACAAAGTGCAAAGATGGCAACCATGAAAAAATCTGTCTCTTTGTGCGTGAGTCTGTGTCAGTGCTTTTGTGTGTGTGCCCGTGTGTGTGTATCCCGGTCCAGGGCTGAGATAGGACGGGCCACAGTGCTGGCAGCTATGCTAACCCCCCCCCCACTCTGTGTCTGCTCTGATTAGATGAGGCTTCTTACTACGGTGTGCCAGGAGCCCTGCCAGAGATAAAGACAGACTAACAGATGTTCCTCTTATCTCAGGACCAACCTCAAGCCCATCAACCCCTTAACACACACAATCACAGAGACATACACATACAATGGGTAAGAGACTGGGTGCCTTTGTTAAGTCTCATTCTGGAAGCAATTGAGTCTAAATTACTTTTAATTATGAGCAAACATTTATGAACACTAATTCATGCATTGGAAAATATAGAGGCACGCAGGTTCAGACACCCAGAACTGCAGAGCTGTACTAAATGCACATTTCCAGGCCCTGGTAGCATCCTTTGACAGAGAGAGGAAACATTTTTCAGCTGCTCCACCCCTCTGCCTTCCTCCATCCTGCATGCAGTTAGGGCTGAAGTGGAATGTTAAGGTGGCTTTGAAGAGGTATCTGCTTCGTGTCAACCCCCCCGACACAACACGCTTATTGTTCTCACCACGCACAGCTGATTATATTATCTCTCCTCCACACGCCACAGAAAGAGAGAGTTTGAGAGATGGGGGTGAGGTGTGGGTGGAGAGAGAGAGGGAGAGAGAGAGAGAGAGAGAGAGAGAGAGAGAGAGAGAGAGAGAGAGAGAGAGAAATGTAGACAGAAAAAGTAGCAAAGGGAGAGAGGAGAAAAGAGTGGAGGAGGCTCTAAATCAGGAGACAGAGAGATCACGGCACAAAGACGAGAAGCAGAGCTCCGGGGCCCCCAGGGTTTGGGGTCTATGTGTAGGCATAATGAGTGGAGCCAAACATATCCAGCCTCATTAATTTCAACTATCAAAGCCACCTTCTCTGCGCACCACGCTGCCTGTTTCTTCTCCCGTCTGCAGAAGCCCTCACTTGTCACCTAAGATCAAAACGAGCGGGAAGGAGCTAGACTAGTGGAACTGTGTGCTGGAAAAGGCACTTTTTATACGAGCATTTGGAGAAGAAAAAAAAAAAACATGCTATCTGCAGCCTAACCAGCCAGAGTATGGATTTATATGCCTAAGAATATTACCAAACACCTGGCGTGGAACGGAGACTGTGCGTTGTAATGCGAGTGGTTAAACATCAATATTTATGAAGGGCATCTCCTTGGCATGGTAACAAGCAGACCCAGTTAAAAGAAAACACCAAGGGTTTCAAATGGAAAAGTGCAATCAGACTGGAAGAAATACCACCATCCTCCATGAAGTGAAAAGTCAATATGCCAATTACTCTTTGTAATGAAAGCAAAAACATTCAAACTGTCAGCGCAGCAACATACAGCGGGGAAGTAATAATCACTGAATGAATGAATGAGGATCCCGTGCATTGGAAAATTAAACTGGATTCATTTGAGATAATACGAATAAAAGACTGTGTTCCTTTAAAATAAACACACAAGCTACAGCAGAAGAAGACAGTTACTAAGGGTTTTGTAGCTCCTTTCACCAGTTTGCGTCAGTGTTTTTCTACAAGTAAACACATTCCTCATTATGAGATATTTCTCAGCTTAACATCAACAAGATACAGCTAGTTCTCCAAAGCAGTAACATTTCATAAACTACTCTGCTCTGCCTTGCTTTTTGATTCTTATTTGTGGTGAAAACAGACTAGTACACACTTCAGGGCATCTGGAGCACACTTCTTTGGCTACATGCTTTTTCCCGCTCTTCCCACAGTGGACAGACAAGGTGGTCATTGTAACGTTATCTCCATCCTGTGCTGAGGACAGGCCCGGGGACATCCATAACCACCAAAACCTCCAGACCTTGGCATTTGATGGTCTCCCCTCAGGTCTCCCCCCGTATGTGCTGGCCAAACAAAGCCAGCCTTGATTAAAAAAAGATGCCATCCAGTGCTCGGATAATGTCGGATGTTTCACATGTCGAGCGCGGTCAGATGTTTCATAATGTCAAGCACAGAGGCAGCTTTTGTGGTTCAGAGTTAAACAAATAAACAGATTTTTTTTTTTCAAAAGCAGAGGAAAGAAAGGTAGCTTTTGTGTAGCAATCTTACACAACAATGGACACGCTGTTCATCTGACACACAACGTCTACTAGTAGATAACCTATCCCATTAGCAGACAATGCCAGACCATCATTTGTAAACATATGGAAAAGAGGGGGGTTGTATGTCATCCAAAGACACTATCGGGGAGCCTTACATTCCTGATCTTATCGCTGGGACCCGATTCAAGTTCTGCTGTTGCAAAATGTCTCAGTGGAGAATGTAGCATATCTTTACTTGCTCATGCTACAAAAGAAAAAGAAAGAAAACGTTCAGCCAGTGTGAGGGTGAAAAGTGAAAAGGCTGTCAAGTGGCAGCCAAGTTTGTGTCATGTCCTATCTCGCAAGGACATGGCATTTTGTCACCATATCGCCTCCCTCCCTCCCTCTTGAGAAAAGTGTATGATAAACAACACTCTTTTTGGAGTATAAAAAACTGTCTGTGATCTTGCCATCTCAGTTGACTGTGCCTTTCCTTTCCCCCCACTTTATCTTTCCCTTCGTCTGGACCCTCATCTGCATTTCCCCTCTCAAATGCTTTTCAAACACATCCAAATACACACAAAGTTGGGTAAACAAATAAGTGGATCTACAGTGAAAACTTTTTCAGTGCAAAAGTTAAAGGCAGCTAACTGGATGTATTTGCAGGTAAGGCAATGATAGAGAGTGGGGAAAAAAGAGAAAACATTACATAAAAATCTAGGTTAAAGCAAAAAGTGATTTGCCTGTAATCTGACACTGCTTATGGCAAATCAGGCATGCATATAAAAAGCAAAAAAGAAACAAAGAGGCCTCATTCTCTTTGGTCTCTGCCTGGTAGACTTTCACTTTTATAAAGGTAGAGTGCTGAGTTCTGCAGACAGACGTAAAGTTTTTCACACAGTGGAGGCATGAAACAGAGAATTCACAATGGGAGCTGCCAGATATGAGAATGCATGTGTGTGGGCGGTGAGGTAACTGGGGAAACTTGCCTTACTGCACTTTTATCACGGTTTTATAATGAATCAAATGTGACAGGCCCATACAAAGTCACAATCACACCAGTCTGTTTTCTTGCTGGCTATTTACAAAGGGATCTGGGGTGACCTACCAGGTCATTTCTTCACTTTTGTGGTGCTGTCATTTTCAGTCAAAAAGCAAGCTGTGATAATTCATATTTAGTATTATTTTATTAATTAACCACAAGGTAGGTCTTGCTTTTATTCCTCTGAAACTCTCATATGATGGAGGTTAGTACCGAACAAGAACTACATCGTTACATCAGCAATCAACAATGAAGAGAAGCAGAGCTTTTTAGTCTGCGTCATAAAAATTTAAATCTAAATCCACGAGTTGTTAAAGAGACTGCTTTAGGGGTCATTCCAGTAGCTCTCAGACACAGATCCGTCAGCGAGGCTTTAAGCCGGGGCGGTTCACTCTCACTGCGGTCACTTTCATTGAGCCGCAGCCTCTGTAGCCAGCCATCACAGTGTGGCTAGTGACAGAAAACGTCAGCGAGCCACTAATCCCTGTTTAGGCCGGCAAAACAAAGACAAAGGCCTCTCCCTCCCTCTCACTCACTCTTGTTATCCCTCTTACTGCCAGTCCCGCTCCCCTCTCCACCCACCCAGCCAGTCACTCAGCCTGCCACCTCCTCACTGCTTAGCAACCTTCACACACACACATACACACACACACACACACACACACACACACACACACACACACAGGTCCATATGGAGAGGCCATTGTCTCCCAGGTTATCTCCTCTCTCAGCACCTGGTAGGGGAGGGAGGATTAGTGTGCCTCCTAACCGCTTTAAGAATGCTCTCTACTCTTTGACTCTCTCCCGCCACACTTCCTGTTTTGTTCTCCCCCCGTTGTGGTCAAGCACCATATGTCTGACTGAATGAGGCTTATCCGTGAGGGGCAAGGCTTTACATGCAGCGCTGTTTAGCTTGAATCGAGATGAACGGAGGACGAGCCAAAGATGAACGGGCCTTGGGTTAAGCTACTTGACATTCTCACACATGGGGCCAAATGATGCAAATGCACACTCACCCTTTGCTTGCGATTGTGCCAACAGTGGCACATGTACCCATGATAAGATTACACTGTTACAGTGGGCTTATGGGTGTAGTAGCCAAATTAAGTGGACTTTCATCATGGAAAGACAAACATCAGCAACCTGTGACCTTAGAATTATAAGGTGCGATCAGACATTTTGTGAAAAACAAGTTATGCATGAGAAAGTTTTAAAATTTTAAGTAGTTTTATTTTTTTTTAGGTTTTATTTATTATTGGCCCTATAATTTGAGAAAAGGAAAGGTCCCACTTTGTTTTATAAGGTTTCAAATGCAAATTGAATCTGGTGCTCTCTCTACCATGTTGCCTCAGTGCTCAGAGAGTAAAGATCATGAAATTGAGCGTAAGTGAGGTTTTTAAACCTCATAATTGATAATTATATCAACAACACTGTAAATGCCACTGATTAAAATGCCAACTAAATTTAACACATTTTTAAATTTAGTTTGAACTCAATGAAAATCAAATTTCTACCATTTTACCATGTAAACTAGCTACCTTGCTATTGCCAACTTTACAGATCATGCTAATGTTTGTTAACAATAATTAATGGTATTATTAGTAACTTACTAACTTACTGTTACTTTTAGTAACTATGGCTGCTTTAGGGAAGTCTCCAATTATGGACAGAATTTTAATATGTAGGATAAATTCAAGTTTCTAGCTACCTAGTTGCTGAACATTTTAGTATTCGAGTCTATTGGGCTGTATACTGGCAATATGCTGAAAGAACATCAGACAGTGGGACTGTGGTGAATGAAAAAAATGTAGAACAAAGTAAAAGAAAGCATCAGCAGACACTGATAAACATCTATTAAATGTATTGCATTGTTTTAAATTGTTAGCAAAACTTTGATTTGACCGAGTATTTTACCATTTACATTAAAAAAATGTTTTGAGTTACTGTAAATGCCCAAAAATTCTATATAATAATTCCCTTCAGTAATTATCACACTGATTTTGAGTATTAAACAAACATCTCTGCTTTTTGACATGGTTCTGCAGGTAGATTTCTACAGCAATACCAAAGGAAAAACTAGTTTTTAATATTAAAATGTTCAATCTACAATTAACCTTATCTAGAATAAAGAGAATGTGATGGAAAACTCATATTGTATAGTTAAATACGTTCTACAGTATGATACAGAAAAGCATTGATCTGTATCATAGCTTTTTATCATAATTAGGTATAGTGACCTAATGATACGATTATAGCTGCTCAACACTACACCACCTTTCCACCATTATTTGTATTAGGAAAGTTGCTTTACAGGAGCTTTGACACTGTGTAAGTGATTCTGTTCAATTTTACTGTATTCAAGGTAAAATGAAATGTATGATGTGTTCTGTTGATCACAGGTTGTGTAACCTAAGGCCACACCAAGGATGATATTTCATACCCACACAGATGCTGTTTGGGATTCATTTGTTTTCTGATAAGATGGACTGGTAAACAAACATTGGGGCCTCTGTGTTGGTGAGGTGAAGCCATCAAGGTCTCCAGATAACCTTGTTTACTCCTCTGTATGTATGTCCTATATAATATGAAACTCTGCTGCCTTAACAGCCTTGTGGGGTTCAAAACTGAAAACAAACAGCGTTCTAAAGTTACCGCCATCCTCCACCTAGCGCTTCTAGTCGCTCCCTTTAATCTACCCAGAAATCAGAGCTCTATTATACAGAGTGCTATCTGGTCCGTGAATTGCACGGAGGCGAAACAAAAATCAATAATTAGTTTAATTGTGTTAGGCTAATGTGCAGAAAAGCCATCTAAGCTCACATCAGCCAGCCTGGCCAGAACACAGGCGGGCAGGGAGGCAGATAACGGAGGACGGCTCTGTTACACCTACGGGCTAATTACAAGCAATTCATCAGACAGATGCTGCGATGACAGTTAATTGATTTGTGAATTAATAATCAGGGGTAAAATAATTCTGCTGCCAATATGATTCTGGCATCACGGTACCTGGCCAAAGATGAGACATTCCACATGCTGCGGGGGTGTTTCTACTGATCAGGTTAATACGGTATCAAATAAATCCAGGTACAAGATGAACACTTGTAGAGACTTTGTCTTACAACTTTTTATGTGAGTACATTGCCATATAAATATACTTTTTGTTAAGCATTTACCATGGCAACAGGTGCAAGCATGAACTTCCCAACTGGCATCATTTGAGCAAAAATAACACCCTGTTGCTAGCTGATTCGAGCTTTCAGCATCTAACAAAGCACCAAGTTAGTTCCCTGTCTCGCTGATACTTAAAGACAGGAAGCAGTGGGCACCGTGCAGAGTGCATTGTGGGAAAACAGTACTCTAAGGCCCCTCGTCAAGCACTTTTCTTTTCACCATCTCCTCAGGGCGCTTGGAAGGGAAAGAGAAAGAGGGAAGAAAATAACAAAGAACGCAAGGGAAGGAGTTAGAAGCATGAGTGGATTTACAGACAGCAGTAGGGCCATGGCCTGCAGGGAAACATGGTTTTGCCAGTATGGTTGGTTAAAGGTTTTACTGTTGTTACAGCCAGGTATGGGGGATGGCGGCATTGAGGTGCAGAGAGAGCACAAGGAGGTTAGGGGGTCACGGGGGACTGGAAATAATGAAGAGGAAAGCCTTATTCACTTCCTTGGTTTAGCCTTTGGCCCATAATGAGGGCTCCTGACACCGGGGAGCACACTGATACGACATATCTGGCAACCTGGCAAATTGACCTGAGAGCCTGATGGGTGATTGACAGCGACTCCTCAGGGCGCCTAAGCTGCCCTGCATGTGTGCGTGTGTGTGTATGTGTGTGTGAGTGAGAGCATGTGAAGGAGGGAGTGAGACTGACAGAAAAGGAAAGAGAGAGTGAGATGGAGTGAGAGAGAAGGAGGATGAGGTGACAAGGGGCTGCTAAAGATGAAGAGGAAAAAAGTACTAAACCAGCCCTGGAAAGGTAATTGTGGGTAATTTAGTGCAGGACCAAATTAGAATTGAGGTTCAAACATCAAAATGGTCTGGACTGAGAGTGTTTACCAGACATATTGGTGTGGGCACTGATGCATGGGTGCAGGCTTGTGTGTTGCAGTGTCTCAATACATAATGTATCTCTGCTGAGACTCTGCCTCTATTGCTTGATAGCGGTCTTCAGATGCAAATGCTGAAATATTTTGGTGCCAAAATGCCACAGAGCTTGGCCACAAACTGAAAAGGTTTATTTCTGTCAAATATAGAGATGCAGGTGACATAAAAGAGACATTGATTTCACTGTCAACAAAGATGCTTACTTGACTTGGTTCAAACTCACATTTTCAGGGCAAAATATATAGCAAAAGGTTGTCATTACAATCGTATTTAGAGTACAGTGTTATTTATTTAAATGAATTATAATAGCCATGGCAGTTTATCACTGCTAACTGTTTATCATAATTACTGGAATCAAACTTCATTAAATGGCACCTTGTAAAATAAACCACTCAAGTTGAGAGCAGTAGCAAGAGAAGCAATCAAATTATGATGGATTCATATTGCATTCAATGTCATTGTTAGATGAGATTCATTTTTGTGGAGATGTATTTTGTAGATTACCTTATTTCACTGATGTTTATTGGGATGATTGACATAATAAAATGTTGTTTTATTATTTATTTTGTTTTATACTTACCACATTGATCAGTTAACAGGTTTGATGTAGTAGTTATGTGTTACACACGATTTAAGTGTCTCTTTATGTTATATGTTACCTTCTTCATGCAGTCAAGGCAGAATAGGCCCATTGTTTTTTCTCCCTGTGCAGTCATGGAGAACTGATTTTCTCTTTTGTATTTCAGTTCTGAGGAGAGAAATGTAGCATATGTATGTGTGTATACCTTATTAACTGATATGTATTGGAATGATATATATTTTTCACAGTATAAAATGTCCCTTTTTTGTGGAGATTATTGTACATAACCCTGCTGCGCTCAGTGCCTGCGATGTTCATAATTGTTTAGGTTGATGTATTACATTAGTTGTCATTAATGGACCATGTTACATTAAAGCCCCCATGCGTTTGCATTTTCCCATGACCTGAAAGTAGTTATTTAGCTAATCTAACAACATAAATGCTTAGAGTAACCAGGGTTACATTATCATGAAAAATCTGTGATCTCTTTCTGTTTTATGTAATGAAAGCTTAGACAATGATGATAAAGCATTAAAGAAATGTAGTGTGTATTATGCAAAATGTGTAGTTTTAATTCTCTGGTCGTTATAATTCAATGTGAACTTAAGCTACAATAAGGCATTACATTAAATGGGTGGCATGAGAGGGTGCATGGCATATTATCAAGATATTGGGGGTCCAGTATGAGATATAAATTAGCTATAATGTATATAATAAACATGTTGTTTGGTTACATTTTCCAAATATTCTGCAAGTAGGGAGTAGGAATATTTAAATAGGTCAAAATTGAATATGACAACAAGCAACACCTAAACACAAGCCAGAGATTTGAACCTCACATGTGCCTGTTTATAAATCTTCTCTAGTCCTCCATCCTCTTTCTGCTCAGCATACATCAAAGATGCATCCCATAACTCCTGCTCATCTGGCTGTGATGTTAGACTGGTGGACAAAGATGAGAGAGAATAAGATCTTTATGTCTTGCTTAACCGGGGGGACATATATCAGTCTGACCCAGGTGTAAACACTGACTAACAGTCTATTTATCTTGCAAGCTGGAGAGACCCTGACCTTGCTGCTACTCAGCTCATAAAATGGACTCCCAAACCTGGAGGGGAGACTTGTACCTGATGTAGCGTATTTAGATACTGTCACGGCACAGTACCCTGAAAGGAAAAACGATATTTTAGAGTAAAACATGGCTGAGTTCTTTGAAGCTAGCAGCTAAAGGCAAGATTGTGTGTTTAAAACAAGTATTTAAAGCCTAAATCACACACTGTCACTAAAGCAAAGAGAAGCACTCCACTCCTGATCACTGAGACAGTGTAAATGAGGCACTGGGATTTACCTCCCATTTCTAATTCTATTGGGAGGTAATTTGGGGATTTATGGTTGCTATAGGTGGAAATTACTGTCTCTGCTGTTGGCTTTCAAGTAAAGGCATAGAAGTTATGGAAGAACATATTATCAAGCCTAATATGGGTCAATCCCCGAAAAAACTTGATCCTGCATTTCCCATAATGCATCTCAATAGTGTCTTTCATAACAGTTACTGTTTTTTACGTACATTTCTTTCTTGTTGTTTCAAGCTTGTTGTTCATGTTAGAAATTTGATGTCTTAAGCCATGATCTGGCATTTTATCAGACTTCAAACACTGTGGCTCTGAAGGGAGCATTATATAACATTACACAGCAATTTTCATGTCATCATGACAAGTAAATTGATCTTCAAGTGTAAAATCGGTGCCCATTTAAAAATGTGTGTCTTAACATTACATCATTTCTTCTGTTTGTTTTTTTTATGTTGTTTGATATCACAGGCAGTATTTTAGTTGGTTAGCGTTAGTTATCGGCTGAAAGTTAATGAGATAAAAAAGAAGGAAACCATGAAAACAAAAGCAGTAGTAAATTCATCAACCTCCGTTCCTTAATCAAGCAGGCATTTTAAACTTATAAACCCAGATGTATAAGACTGTTAAAACAGCTGCTAATTGATATTTAACTATGTCTTTATCATTAATGCTATAAGCAGTTGTGCAGAGGACTCAGAGAACCTGTAGGAAACGTGAAGGCTCCACTGCTGTGTTTACTTGCTGTCAACACACTGCAGGCACAAAGCCACCTAATTAACATCTATGTCCTGTAAATGTGCCAATGTGTGTGTTTTTATTCTCAGTCAGATAGTGGCGAAACAAAGCAAAATCACAACAAAAGGAAAGCAGAAGTATTTTGGCCAGAGGCATCAATCGCACTGCCATGATACAAAAAAAGAGAATTATCAGCAGTGTAGCCCAAAGCCGGTTAAAAAGAAATAAGTAAATAAAAAGAAAAGGATGGTCTCACATGAATGTGGGCAATAATGACACAGTGACAGCTCTAGTTTATATGGCTAATAACCGTGTCACAGCATCATGGAGCCAGCCTGGTGAATTACAGCCCCTGTAGACTCTATTGCTGCCATTTTTCCTAAAGTCTCCCTGAGGAGCAACACCGTCCACATGTCTGCCACATTCTTCTCCCCCAGGCCTGCAGGGATGAGGCTGGTAGATGTGTGGAGGGATGCACTGACGGTCGCTGGCTGTTGCTTCTCATATCTCCAGTGGTTGTTTTAAAGACAGACTGATGGGAGTGATGAGAGCGAAGAGAGGGAGAGGTGGAGGGAGGTGGTGTTTAAGGAGTGTCTCTCTGGAGAAGAGGGGCTGAGTTATGGAGTGTGGTGGAGACTGGAAACATCTCGCACCGCTCTGCTATGTCTGGATGAATGATGGGATGGGGGTCTACAGCTGTGGCCTCGCCAGGGAGGTGTGGGAGGGTGAAACGCTCTTTGCTGCAATCACTCTGGCTCTCTGGGAGGTGGAGGCCTGCTCGCCTCCCTGTATTCTCTTCCTCTGGGTTAATCTTTGTCTTTTTGTCTACCTCTGTTTGGTTCACTACCTCTCTCTTCTTTTGCTGTTTGTTGTTTTTCACCTTCTGGTTGTTGTTTTCCTAACATTTTTCGCTCATTCATCAACTCTCTTTGTGTTTATATCTCTCCAGCTGTGTCTCCCTGCTGGTGTCTGCTCATCATTCTCCCTGGCTCCTGCTTCTGTAGGTGTGATGGTGAATAAAAAAGTAAAAATCCAATATCATCTAGTTAGCTGTAGCTTTCCACAACCTTTAATCTTTTGAACCCAATTTACATGATTTGCATCAGAATTTGTACCCCTTATTTTCAGTCATAGCTCAAATTGCAAAACACATACTGATGGAATTATATACTCTCTTTAGTGATAGCAGTATCTCTGATGTCCAACAAAGACAAATGTCCATAAATGCACTTCGAAAACATAGAAAAGACTCTCCTTATAAACTTTAGGTCTTGCCTCATAATCATTCAAACCTAAAGGAATATCGAGCAGTGTGTTAGTTCAGGCAGCACACTGAAATCACACTTGCATTAGCTATTTGACATCAGATGCTTCATTCATGTTTCTGTGGCTCATTCCTCAGCTGTTTGGCTACCAGCTGACTAGTAACTCCTCATACCTAAAGCACCGAATAGGTCTTAATACAACATATGACTGCTGGAGTTCCAGCAACAGGTGTATCGGACCTTCGTCGTCACAACGTTGTGAAGCAGCCACAGTTTGGTTAGGTTTAGGAAAAGACCATTGTTAGTTCATAATAGGAGGGACACAAGATATGATATTTTTTAACAGTACTAAGGCTCATATCCCTGGAACACTTACACTCTAGTCTATCTGTGTATATACTTGTCATGGCTCCGCTCCCCTCCTGCTCCCTTTGCTCCTCCCCCTTCCCTGTGTGTGTCTGAGGGTGCGGCCTCCATTCTCCTCACCTGCTGCCTGCTGTCTCACCTGCTCTCAATCATTCATCATGCTCCAGTCTTCAAGAACCCCGGTCTTCCTCCCATTCTTCGCCAGATTGTTTCAGCCAACTTAGTGGTAACTTTCGTGGCTTCTTTCAGTGTCCAGCTTTCCACTACATGTCCACCCGTGATTCTCCTGCTCCAGCTCCCTTGTCTGACCGTTTCTCTCCTGTGCTCCAGGAACCCTCGTGTGCAGTTCAGTTCCCAGAGTCAGTCTCCTGTGCCTCCGTGTCTCCGGTCTCCCTTGTCATCTCACCTGCCTGTTCCTGCCGCGGCCGCCCCTCTTCCCCCCCCAGTGTGTGTGAGCGGAATAAAGACCCTTAAACCGTCCATCTTGTCTGTGTGTCTGCTCCTGGGTCCAGTAACTACCCCTGTCAGAACAATCTGGCCAGCATGGACCCAGCGGACCCGGACTCTGTCCGAAGCGCACTGGCCTACCAGGGACAACGAGTGGGCCAACACGAGAAGGTCCTCGACGAGATCGTGGCAGCCATCCAAGACCTTCGCGGTAGTGTGGCCGCCCTTGGATCCAAGCTCGATCAGGTCTCCACTCCTCCCACAGCTCCTACCACCGCCACTGAAGCAGCTACTCCCTCTGCCTCCCCAGCCATGCCGCATGCAGCCTCTCCTCCCCCCCCGCCCCGGGAACCACACGTTCCTACACCTGAACGGTATGCTGGGGATTTGGGGGCTTGTGGGCGGTTTCTGCTTCAGTGCTCGCTAGTTTTCCAACAACAGCCGCTTACCTACAGCTCTGATAGCGCCCAAGTGGCTTTTGTGATTAGCCTATTGTCAGGGAAAGCAGCTCAGTGGGCAACCGCCCTGTGGGAGAAGCACTCCCCTATTTGTGATTCCTTCCAGCGATTTTCTGAGGAACTAAGAAAAGTTTTTGATCATCCTGTGCAAGGCAAGGAGGCAGCCAAGCGTTTACTGAATCTTCGTCAGGGATCAGGTTCAGTTGCTGAGTTCTCCGTCGAGTTTAGGATTTTAGCGGCCGAGAGTGGTTGGGATGAGGAGGCGTTACAGACTGTTTTCGTGCATGGGCTGTCTGAGGTTATGAAAGACGAGTTAGCGGCTAGGGATAGCGCTGCTAGCCTCGATGAGCTAATCTCGCTAGCGATTAGGCTTGACAACCGTCTTCGTGAGAGACAGCGTGAGAGGAGGGGGCGCCCACAAGCCTCTCCTTTCCCTGCTCTACCCAGAGCCACCATCTCGGTAGGTCCCCAGTTAGCAGCCCCATCCAAACACCCCTCGAGCCAGAAACCCCCCGAGCTCGTAGAAGAGCCGATGCAATTGGGCCGCACCCGCCTCACCCAGGCGGAACGCCAACGCCGGATTAGGTCCGGTTTATGCATTTATTGTGGCCAGTACGGTCACTTCTTGGCTGCCTGCCCCCAGCTGCCAAAAGATTAGGCTCACCAGAGAATGGTGGTACTCTTGTGAGCCAAGTCGCCACTTCCACCTCAGCCCCTCTTACTCGCATGCAATTAAATGCGTCCCTTCGCTGGCAGTTAAACTCCATTCCCCTCACAGCTCTGGTCGACTCGGGTGCCGAGGAGAGTTTCATTGACTCAGCATTCGTGCTTCAGGCAAGAATCCCCACTGTCAAACTCCCAGACAACCAACCCGTTAATGCCCTAGACGGAAAACATCTAGCCAACATTACCCGACAAACCGTTCCTCTCACTCTTATCCTTTCTGGTAATCACCGTGAGGAGATCAGTTTGCTGGTCATTTCTTCACCCAACGCTCCCGTAGTATTAGGTTTTCCCTGGCTTAAACTCCACAACCCCCAATTTGACTGGTCTACAGGTTCACTCTCTAGTTGGAGCGCCCACTGTCATTCACATTGTCTCCAGTCTGCCAGTGTTTTGTCATCTCCCACTGTTTCCAAACCCCCTGAGCCCCCCGATCTATCCGCTGTCCCTGTAGAATACCACGACCTAGGGGAGGTTTTCAGCAAACATCGAGCCGTCACATTACCTCCGCATAGGCCATATGATTGCGCTATTGAGCTGCTTCCTGGTTCCACTCTGCCAACTAGTCGCCTGTATAACCTCTCCAGACCAGAACGCGAGGCCATGGAAAAATATATAGGTGACTCGCTAGCGGCAGGGCTAATTCGACCCTCTTCGTCTCCGGTAGGGGCTGGTTTCTTCTTTGTGACCAAGAAAGACCAGACCCTCCGCCCTTGCATCGACTATCGAGGGCTTAACGACATCACCATAAAGAATAAGTACCCTCTCCCTCTCTTTGATCCGGCATTTGAACCCCTTCATAAGGCCCAAGTGTTCACGAAATTAGACCTCCGAAACGCATACCATCTTGTCAGGATCAGAGAGGGAGACGAGTGGAAAACTGCCTTTAACACCCCCTTAGGCCACTTTGAATATCTGGTGATGCCGTTTGGCCTGACCAACGCGCCAGCTGTGTTCCAGGCTTTAGTCAATGACGTGCTGAGGGACATGCTGAACAGGTTCCTATTCGTCTATTTAGATGACATACTCATCTTTTCCCAGTCTCAGGAGGAACACGTTCAGCATGTTCGGCAGGTCCTTCAAAGACTCCTTGAGAACAAGCTCTTTGTGAAAGCCGAGAAATGTGAGTTTCACGTGACATCCGTGTCTTTCCTGGGGTTTATTATTGAGCGGGGGCAGGTTAAAGCAGACCCAGCCAAGATTCAGGCCGTGGCTGATTGGCCTAGTCCAACCACTCGCAAGCAGCTGCAGCGCTTCCTGGGGTTCGCTAACTTTTACCGTCGCTTTATTAGAAATTATAGCAAGGTAGCTGCCCCCCTGACTAAACTCACCTCAGTGAAAGTACCGTTTGCCTGGTCCCCTGAAGCAGAAAACGCTTTTCTAGCCCTGAAAGAACTGTTTACTTCTGCCCCGGTGCTGCATCACCCAGACCCCTCTCTCCAGTTCGTGGTGGAGGTGGATGCCTCGGACACTGGCGTTGGAGCTGTACTCTCCCAGCGATCCCCCAAAGACCAGAAACTGCACCCCTGTGCCTTCCTCTCCAGACGCCTGTCCCCTGCAGAGAGGAACTATGATGTTGGGAATCGAGAGCTGTTGGCGGTGGTGGTAGCCCTTCAGGAGTGGAGGCATTGGTTGGAGGGCGCTGCTCTCCCGTTCATTGTGTGGACGGATCACAAGAACCTGGCGTACCTTCGCTCGGCTAAGAGGCTCAACTCCCGTCAGGCCCGGTGGGCCTTGTTCCTGGATCGTTTTGTTTTCACCCTCACCTACCGACCTGGGTCCCGCAATGCCAAGCCCGATGCCCTATCACGCCAAGCTGACCCCGAAACGCAGGAGACTGAACCAGAGACCATCCTCCCGGCTTCTTGTGTGGTGGCAGCAGTAAACTGGCGGATAGAGGCTCTGGTGAAGCAGGCACAACGCTCACAACCCGACCCAGGTAACGGCCCCCCTAACCGGCTTTTTGTTCCAGACTCTGCCAGGTCCCAGGTCCTCCAGTGGGCTCATGCCTCAAAGATCTCTTGCCATCCTGGTTACCAGCGGACACTGGACTTCCTTCGGCGGAAGTTTTGGTGGCCTTCGATGGCGAGAGACACAAGAGCTTTTGTGGCCGCCTGTTCTGTCTGTGCCCGCGGAAAGTCCTCCCACCAGCCTCCAGCTGGACTATTACACCCCTTGCCCGTTCCACGTCGCCCTTGGTCCCACATCGCTGTGGACTTTGTTACCGGACTGCCTACCTCTGAAGGTAATGACACTATTCTCACCATTGTTGATCGTTTTTCTAAGTCTGTCCATTTCGTGCCTCTGCCCAAGCTCCCCTCGTCTCTGGAAACTGCCAAACTCCTGGTCACCCACGTGTTCCGCCTACATGGAATCCCTCAGGACATTGTTTCAGACCGTGGTCCACAATTCGCCTCCCAGGTTTGGCGAGCCTTCTGCCAGGCCTTGGGCGCCTCAGTCAGTCTCTCCTCAGGTTACCACCCACAGTCCAACGGCCAGACAGAACGGGCTAACCAGCAATTGGAGGCTGCCTTGCGCTGCGTCGCCGCCCGACATCCGGTCTCCTGGTGCTCATTTCTTCCGTGGATTGAATATGCTCACAACTCCCTCACCTGCGCTGCCACAGGTATGTCCCCGTTCATGGCAGCTTATGGTTTTCAACCTCCATTGTTCCCATCTCAGGAAGGGGAGGTGGCGGTCCCGTCAGTTCAGGACCACCTGCGCCGCTGTCGCCGGATTTGGACTGAGGCTCGTGCAGCCCTGCTACGGACAGCGGCTAGAAACCAACGCCTGGCGGACCGCCACCGACTCCCTGCCCCCGATTACGCTCCTGGTCAGAAGGTATGGCTGTCTTCTCGAGACCTGCCATTGCAGGTAGAGTCTCGAAAGCTAGCTCCACGATTTATTGGACCTTTTGAAGTGGACAGAATCATCAATCCTGTGGCGGTGAGGTTAAAACTCCCCCCGTCATTACATGTGCATCCTGTGTTTCACGTATCTCTCCTGAAGCCTGTCTCCTCCAGCCCTCTGTGCCCTCCGGCCGACCCCCCTCCGCCCCCCCGGCTCATTGACGACCACCCAGCCTACACAGTTCGCCAGATCCTGGACGTCCGACGGCGGGGCCGGGGTTTCCAGTACCTGGTGGACTGGGAAGGGTACGGGCCGGAGGAGCGTTCTTGGGTTCCCCGGCACTTCATCCTGGATTCCTCCCTTCTTTCGGACTTCTACCGATCCCATCCTGACAAGCCCGGTAGGCCGCCAGGAGGCGTCCTTTGAGGGGGGGTACTGTCATGGCTCTGCTCCCCTCCGGCTCCCTTTGCTCCTCCCCCTTCCCTGTGTGTGTCTGAGGGTGCGGCCTCCATTCTCCTCACCTGCTGCCTGCTGTCTCACCTGCTCTCAATCATTCATCATGCTCCAGTCTTCAAGAACCCCGGTCTTCCTCCCATTCTTCGCCAGATTGTTTCAGCCAACTTAGTGGTAACTTTCGTGGCTTCTTTCAGTGTCCAGCTTTCCACTACATGTCCACCCGTGATTCTCCTGCTCCAGCTCCCTTGTCTGACCGTTTCTCTCCTGTGCTCCAGGAACCCTCGTGTGCAGTTCAGTTCCCAGAGTCAGTCTCCTGTGCCTCCGTGTCTCCGGTCTCCCTTGTCATCTCACCTGCCTGTTCCTGCCGCGGCCGCCCCTCTTCCCCCCCCCCAGTGTGTGTGTGCGGAATAAAGACCCTTAAACCGTCCATCTTGTCTGTGTGTCTGCTCCTGGGTCCAGATGTGTGCATTCAAGCAAAAACCCCAAACTATTTAAAATCACACAAAACTTTTTCATGCAATCTTTCCTAGAACATGTACAGTACCAGTGGCTAGGAAGTAGTGCCACAAGCCTGTAAATAAAGGGAAAGACAACAGAGCATAAACAGTCTGGGATGCAAAGGGTGTTAAAACTCTATTCCACAAATATTTTTGCTTCCACTATCAGATCCCTGTGTGTTTTTATTGTCCATCACCCTCCTTATTGCTCCCTTTCTTTCATCTCCCTCACTCTCTTTTTCACTCATCCCTCCTTTATTGCCAGCACTGCCTGTCTGTGCGGGGAAGTGACGATGACACAGCACGCCACCCTGATTACAAGGTTAAAAGACACAGACGGAGGAGTCACACTAACAGTGGCAACACTAGAGTCACCCTCACTAAAATAGAAACGACGTCTGTCAGATGTGGCTGTAATCCTGTTTACGATATGTGTGCTCTCTGACAAAAGCATGAGCTGGCTCAAAATCATGCACAAACAGGCGCACACAACAAACCATTTCATTAAAAACAACGTTTCACTGTCTGTTTGTATTGGCCACCTCCGGGCCAGCAGATTGAATGAGACATGGGTGGGTGTGTGATTCAGGGGGGAGCTCATCTTGTCACTGCACCCCCAGATAAGATGTTCACCCTGAGTGTGTGTGTGTGCATATGTGTGTGGGCTGCTGTCACCGATGGGCCACCTACCCAATCAAGTAGCAAAAAACACTACTTTCTCTTTTCTCTTTCCCTGTCATCCGCCTCTTTTTCCTCATCTCCATCCTTTTAACTAAGCTGATTAAAAGGCACCCCTCCACCATTCACCCACCACCCAACCCACAGCCCTAGGGCAGCACGGGACAGCGAGGGGCCCTAACCGCTTTCTGCATGAATATTAAGTGCGGGATTTGTGTCGCGAGTTTGAAATTGGAAATCACAAGTTTGACTAATCAGCTTTGGAGGTTCCACAGTTTGTGTGTGTGTGTGTGTGTGTGTGTGTGTGTGTGTGTGTGTGTTTGTAGGGGCTCTCTGTTGCCACTGGAGACGAGAGAAGAGATGCATACGCATGCACACACACACACACGCACACAACCACCGCTGATCCTGCTGCGAGTCAGAGTGCTTATTCACTGCCTCGACAGGGCCAAACACAACCCTCCCCCCAACCCGCACCTCACACACACTACCCTCAAACCCCTCCACCCCTTCACTGCATTCACTCCCACCCACCTCCCATTTAAAAAGGGACCCAGAAATAGCCCAAGAGGCTATTAGGAAAAATACAGGCAGAGGAGGAGGAAGCTGTAGGGGTTTACAGTCCAAAGCCATTCAAGGGTACACTCCAGCGTCTCCCTCGCTCTCTCTTATTCTCTCTCTTCCCCTTGTCATCCATCCTTCTCTGCCTCTCTTTGTCCTGATGAATCAGTGCTTTAGTGAACATGCTCATTATGGCTTGATAGCTGGAGCTCGTTCAGTATCCCTGGCATTGGTGGAAAAAGGGGAAGAAAGACGGAGATAAAGAAAGAGAGATGGGAAATGAGGGTGGGGAGTGAAAGAACACAACGGGAAAAAGGGAGAGAAAGAATGAATGTAGACTGAGAGAAAGAAGCATTAATGAATAGAAGAAGAGAACAACTATAGATTCTTCATAGCCCTCGCGATGGAGGACAGATGAAATGAGGGGGAAGGACACAACCTCAAAGAACATTTCAGGTCTCCACATTACAACTAATGTTAAAATTCACATTTTCTCTTTTTCGTTACCGAAGCTGTCATAACCTCCTCTGTGTAATATGCAGTAAGACATTGGACTTAAATCACTTTTATAAATCACTTTTGCTTCAGGGTTGGAGCTGTTGAATTTATGGTGTTCTAGTTCTAAAGAGCTTTCTAAAGAAAATTATAGAGAGCATTCAGAAGTATTATTAATGAAAGCAATAATATCAGTTTTAGTTCATTCTGCAAATGTCCTGCTGCTTAGTAAAGAACAGACATGAATTTGGTTGCACACATAATACAGAAGTTGACAAACATAAATGGGCCTCCTAACAGCAACCCGCCACGATAAAAAGGCACACAAAGAGTAACTTTAAGAAATGCTTAGGTACCGCGGCCCATGACGAAATCTCTAACCTCTTCATCTCACAGTTTATGATCTCACAGGATTGGAAGAATCGTTCCACAGCCCTGGTGATATATGCTTTGACATTGTAGCACCTCACTATATCCATGACTCAGGCTCTGCTGTGAAACAGATGTCTGGTGAGATTTACTGTGATTATCTAGACACAAAGTGAGACAACAGCCATAACGATAGTTTATACATGGATCATACAACAGAGAGATTTTCTTGCCGTGGATGCCCTTATGGGAAGATCTAAAATTGTGTGACTGCTTTCACAGCACGTTGAAAGAAAACAGTGGTAACAGTGAAGTTTGTGATTGGAGTAGCCATTATTATATATTCTGTCATTGTTTCTAGTCAGATAAAGTGTTCTAGTGTGATAAATTAAGGTTAATGCTACTACAAATAAGTAAATAATTGAGAGATATTGATTTTAAACCATTTTAACCATGGAATAGATGAGCTATGCTGTCAGAAATTGAGACAGATTAGAAAAATAATGGTCAAAATTGAAGAAGCAGAGGCAGAGATATGGGTCCAGCTTCAAAAACAGTGGATCCTATGATTCCCATAATGCAACAAAATAGCATATTTCATTTTAACTTCCTTGCAAATGCTTACATCCTTCAAACTCCATAATTCAGACTGGACTTTCAGATCCAGAGGAGTGGCATACAAATCTGTGGAGTGCCCCTTTAAAAAGGATGCAGCTGATTCTTACGGTAGGTACTATTCATTTTACATTAGCTACTATTCATTTAAATCAGTAGTTGTGCTGCTGACTGTCACTGCGTCACCCTCAACCTCCCCAGCAACAGGTGTGCCACCACAAGATTTTCAGTGGCCCCATCTGGTAACACTGGGTACAGTTTTGGAAAATTGCTCAGACTTCAGGAATGTAAAGACTAAGCAATTTTTATGGAAGAAAAACTTACAAACACACTGCTTTTATCCTTTAAATCATTGTGTTCTTACTACAATAAACACAAATGTACCATGTTCAAACCCCACTGAGCTGTTAATCACACAGCTAAAGTCAGTCTTTACTCTCACTTTCACTGCAGAAGTGCTGTTTTATAGCTGACCATGACCTCTGCCCTCCCTGTGGAGGGCTGAAACCTAAATACCATAATTCCACATGAAGCACGTATTTCAAAAGACATTACCTCAAATCATTAGGAAGTAATTGTATGGATGTAACCATACTCACTCCAGTAGTTTTAATTTCTGCCAGTCAGCTTCATCATCTGAGAACCACTCACTGTTTCCAGTCAGAACTCTGAGCCCCACTATCAACCACTCTATTAAAGTCATCCTGCACAATCATCTCCCAGTCTGTTGCGATACATTAATAAATGACTTACACTGACATGTGCCAGAGAAAGAATGGTAACACACACGTCTGCTCTCAGACATGGGTGTGATCTCACATGCATACAAACCAAAACACAAATACAATACTCCAGACATAAACACAAAACCATAATCTGCTTTGAAATCACAGCCTTTATCACCTAGCCAGCCCTCACTGCCATGCAATGGATAAACCACCACTTCCTACAAAAGGTCATAAAACCCATGTGGACTTTAATTGACGTCCCTGACTACCACTAAAACATGGCCATTATCCAGGGTGAAACCGACTGCAGGTCGGCCTGGCGGTGAGCCTTTAATGATGGTCATATAACTGCAGGATGGGGCTTATTCCTTATGTTTAATCACAGCAGAGAAGATGAGTGTTTCTGGGATGACATCTCTCACTGGGACACTTACAGACCATCAGCCATAGAGGCTGTGAAGCTAAAGGATGGAGGAGCAAAGAGACGGCACGGTCACATGGGTGTTTTTAGGTGGTAATAGCCAACAATAACACAGATATGTTACAATCTCACACACAGATTTGATAAATGCCAGAGTTAGTTTCTTCTTAAATTGCTAGAAAATACTGGCATCTAATGAGTAATTATTTTCAACTGGTGAAATCATAATACCTTACTGGGAGTTATTTGAAACTCTACTCAGCACAAGATGAAATTAATGTAAAGCTGGATATTTACTGTCCAATTCTAGGCTGGAGAAAAAAAAGGAGAGGGCATGGGAGAGGAAAAGCAGAGCTTATTACTAGTGACCTACACAGCGTTTGGTCCAATCAGTGAGCCAATTCAATAAGGCTGACTAGGTTAAAATGCCTTTGGTTATTCACTTCCCCAGTAATTTCTCCTGGCACAAACAAACCCCACCACTCACAGTCGATACAGAGTACACTGAAACATACTTATGTGATTCCCTTGAATATTTCCTTGAATGTTTTCTTTTAAAACAGGACCGGCTCTAAGACCTTTGGCTCCATGATGATCTGTGATGACATCATAGGCCTATTACAGCAGACCAACAAGGCCATGTACTGCCATCACTCAGTTGCAAAGGCTAATAGCATTTTTACGGGCATGCTGATGGCATTAGAAATGTCTGGTGGCCCCCACAGGATTTTATTGGGTCCCACAGTGAGCTCAAACAGGTCGGGCTCAGGTGACCTAATGAAGCACTTGTCCCATTTTGCTAGAGGGGCCCTACAGCCCATTCTGGGCCCCAGCACAGCCCGTACTGGATAGAAACACATACAGAAAAGCCCCTAGGCTTCCCTTGGTATATTCTGGTTTAATTCTATCCAACCTATGTAGGATGATGGAGTAATAGAGGGGAAATTCACCCCGTGTTCTTTGCATGACCACAGGTTATACACCCCGCTAACATGCACGGATATCTAAAACTTGAGTCAGAAAAGGTTCTAGCTGTCCAACAGTATGAAGCCAGAGGTATAACATGGACATGAAAACACAAACATTCATTTTATTTTACATCACACCTTTCTCTGCTTTAGCATTTTATTTTTCAATTCCACTAATTTTAAACTTTCACTTCATGTGATACTTCTTTGTGCTGTCACTGTAGCTGTCAAATACAACACTACAATAGCCGAGCATTACTCATCCACACAGCAGTGTTATCAAAAATGTTAAATTAGAGTGGAACCCCATTATACCAGACACAATTACTTTTCCAGAATGTATGTGAAAGGCCTACATTTTTCAACACGTAGTAATGAAAAATTTTGTCCAAAACTTTTAAAAGACTTTACAGATTTGTCACACAAACAGCAGAAAAAGGGGGGTGGTGTGCACTATTTCAATACCACCTCATGAGTCGATCTCAAATATTGGAAGGAGGCTTAAGACAGATGGAATGTGTCGCTGGATGGTCTTGCGGATTTGGGACGTATTCACCCATTCAGCTCCCTGTAATTACAAAGGCTCTTGCCGAGATCCGATTTGCCGCTGGGAGCTTGTTCAAGGCACGGGGATTGGAACGACAATGGCGTAGTCTGACAAAGGAATATGGATACTGCTCTTAAAATAGAGAGAACTAATGCTGTTCTGTGTTGAGTGCACAGGCTTGCTGGCTCAGATATGGGCAAGGTAAATTTAATTATGTGCCTTGTACACACTGGCTGGCTTTCGATTAGAATGGACTAACTTCTTGATACAGTTGTACCCCAGTGACCACTTAGAAAATAGCGTTAAGGACACAGTCTGGTAATTGATGCAGGGGCCACCGGTCAGTACTAAATATTTGGGCCTAAATCTCTCCAGTTTAGTGGCTTCGTTCGTGTATAATGTTATGGATTTTAACCCTTTCTAACAGCAATTTGAGTGTGGTTCTGTCGTAACTGCAATAAGGTAATGGTTGAACTTTTAAGGTTTTAAGAATATACTTTACTGGTGGTTGAATATTATAGCTGCCAATAGCTGATTTGTGCTAATATTGAAAATTGTTGTTTTTAAAGGATAGTTAACTGTGTGGGCATTTTATGTCAACCCTGCAAATGTGAAGCTATTAAGTTACAGTACAGTACTGAATTGCTTCTGACCGAGGTCTTGGAGAAAATAGCATTAATGTACCACTTTGTCCAATTTCTAATGTATGTGAAAGTGCCGTGAAGTAGGTTATAGTAAGTTAAACCAACACCAGCATTGATACATCTAACAAAAAAATGAACCACATGAAATTGTAAAACTGGACATTTGCCCAGGAAACAGGCAGAGAGTACTAACTAGCCGGAGATCTGAGGGCAGGCAGGCTGTTTGGTGTTGGGCACTACCTAGTTGGTCCTTTGTTGGCATGCCTCTGAGGATGCAGGCGTGAAGATGAAACATGAGCATGAAAAAGACTTATAAGTAGAAGTTTATTGCCATATATAGTAGTAATATGGTGTGGATTAGTCTAGTCATCACTGTTAAGAAGTTACTGTGTTATTGCCAAGGTTTTCAACAGCCCTCCATGAGGGCTTGTTTTCTTCCACCTATAAGCTGAATATTCTATTGAAAGAAAGATTTGAGAAGTTTACATCATCTCCTTAACACTTATTAGTTAATTTTAAATGAAAAAAAAGCTCTAATCCTCTAGCTTCCTCCTGTAGTCACTGTTATTCCTACATTGTTATTTTTTGATCAACCAGCACTACTGGTTGATGGTTAGGGTTATTCTAAAATCGTTTCTAAAAATTATATTTTAGTTGAGCTCAAGTCATATTTAGGGTGAGAGGGGAAGTCCTAAACACTCCCTGATGCCGCTGCCAGCTTTCACTGTAAAGTAAACAATGATCTCCATGGCCTCACTTCACTGGCTGGAAAATGAAAAATGCAGCAGTTAGCATCCTTGCCTGACACTCTTGACATCAAATTTTGTGTGTATGTGTGTGTTTACATTCAGCATAACTGAAAAGACAGATGAAAACAAGGTGAGGAGGCGTGAGAGTCATCTGCTTGCTGACACGGTTCATAGTTGAAACCCATGCGTCGCAGTCACCTGCCTCTCGATCGCATTCCTCACCTGATCTATTTCTGGAACTGCTGTGTGAGAGTGTGTGATGGTGTAGCAGGGATGAATGCAGTAATGCTATGTTTGCGGAGAGGACCCGTGATTAGTTTATGATATTAGGTTATCTATCATGTGAAAAAAAGGAGTTTCTCACAGTGGAACCTCATGTTCACATAACAGGCGCACCACAGTGTGTGTTATTCAATCAAAATAGATTTCAAATTGACTGAATTTGGAGAAAAGTACATCTCAAATTTGCTATCATCATGTTCTCTGTGTGCTTTCTCCAAATTAGTTGCTGTGACATTTTCAAAACAAATAATCACATTCACTCTAAAATGTAGAGAAAAAATGTGCCAGGCCCGGCGAAAGCTTGTCTATTTTGTTAATCTCTCCTCCTTGTGGCACAGTCAAGTTACGGTGTCAGGAATCGCAGCCTTCAGGGGAGTTGAGGGGGATTAACTGTCTATTTGCAGCTGCTGATTGCCGGGAATGAGATGCCCTCCGGTGCCGATCAACAAACGAGTCTTTAGCAGCCCTTAGCCATATTCAAACCTCCCTCCATCTCCGCTTCCCATTTTGTCTGCTGGGGCACGCCTGCCCTAAATGGCAAGCTCCCCTTTCCTTTCATCTTCTTGTGAAAATTCATTAGGTACTGTATGTGTGTCTTCCAGGCATCCCATTTGAGGGACGTTGATAAAATACATACTGTACGCGCAACCTTAATCAGCTTGATCCACTTGATGTACAGTTGAAGGCAAGGTGGGTCTGTATCTCTCTCACCCTCCCTCCTTTTCGCTCTCTCTCTCTCTCTCTCTCTCTTTCTCAATCTGCTTTCAGGCTGTTTGCTTTCTTAAATGAACGTAATGGTACAAACGGAGGATAAATTGCCTTCTATGTGCTCCATCTCATCACATCCATCCCACAGGGCTCTCTCCGAAGAGTGAGGGTAAAAAAAATTGAAAACAGACCAGAAAAATAATTCACTTGCTTTGCCTGGGAGATACACATTGCTATCTGTGTAGAACCCCTGCGATAAGGCTGATGCGCATTTGGTGCATTAGGCCTCTTGCACTATCGCCATAGCACAGAGCAGGCTGGGAGGAAAGGGCAAAAGTCAGTGGGTCTGTGTCTGTGTACTGGACTTGCACCCTCATTTTGTAACTTATCTACAGGGTTTACATGGGGCTTTTCCAGAGCTGTATGAGGACTGAAACATCATCTACACAGGTTTAGCAGGTGCCAAGGATGTCCTGCAGACTCTGGTAACCACAGCTGACCTGAGGATTCAGCCAGGCTCATTTATTATACCGGCAGGTCTCTCACCAGGAGCTAACATTCCAGATGAACTCTTTCCATCACCTCAGTGTCCCTTTTTTTATTCTCAATTAGAGCAGGAAAAGGCACTACTCCATACATTCACTGTGACACTAATTTCACACCCACACAAGGACACTCAGAGGGAGTAATGGAAAACACTGGCGGATGTCAGAGACAAACAAAAGGCAGCGCCAAAACATGCTGCCATGGCCCAGGGAATAAAATGTGATACAGGCAGCGTCGACTCTAAGTCTTGTTTAGCTTGGCAGCCTACAGGAGGTGAAGGAACTGGATACACCAGACAAAACACACTGGAATAACAGAGAAACCAATGAGTAAGTAAAATGTAATTAGTTACCACTAATGTATGCGTCACATTAAAGCAAACTGTTCCTCGATGCTAGACATATCAATTTTACTCCCTTGAGAATTACATGAAAACGTTATTAGAGAATTATGAGCTGTTATTAAAGTCTTAACACAGATGCAGGGGTTCGTAAAAGATTCATTTGTTTACCAATGAATTATTGAGAGGTAGGATTTAATCAAAGCTACAGATGTTGCAGTCAGAAAGTGTTGTTAATTTTACTTTGATTGCATCTAAATGAAAATATAGACTATAAAAATCGCAGAGACTGATTGTTGATTGCAGAGTTAATTACAGACGCCAAATAAGAGACAGCAAACAATAAAAAAAGGGATTACTTCAGATTGGCTCAGTGATCATCTGATTGAGGTGGAACATTGTTGTTTGTAAGAACTTACTCTCCATCTGCATTACTTTAATCGAGTCATCCAATGGTCTATTCAAACAATACAGCACAGAATAAAACCGAATGATTATGGTCCCTGTTGGAATAGTACTGTAATGTTTTCTCATTCAAAAACCTTGATGGGGTCGATAAGAAACAAGACAAAATGAATTGCTGAATGATGATCCAAACAATCAGCCTGAGGCTGTGAACAGCAGGAGGGTGGGCTTTTGACAGCAGTGGACAGCTGTAAAAGACCCTCCATCTGAGGTGTGAAAGTATGTGTCTCTCCGCAAATTAACGTTTCCCACCTCGTTGAGGTCTTCAAGCCTCAGAGTGGCGAGGTGGTGAGAGCGAGGGGAGAAATCTTCACATATTTTCTCCCAAGATGAAAAGCCTGACCTTTTATCAGCTGCGGAAAATGCATTAGCTACCTCATAATCCAATTTCAAGACCATGCAAAGTGGAGGTTCTGACTGAATTTTAGTGTGGAGAGAGCAAGGGGGAAAACACCACAGTGAGTGGTTCTTTAGGTGAGGATCTTTGGGTTCCTTTTCTCTCTCTGCTGCCTGCCTGCCAGCCTCTCTGGAGCTGCTGAGTTGCAGAGGACTTCAAGGGCTTTGCACTGCTGAGCTCCATGAGCTCCATATCTTTTTCTCCCTGCTTCCCCCCACCTCTTCCTCTCTGTGTCTCTCTGACTCTTCCTCGCCCATGCTCTAAGGAGCTTTAGAAACCCGACTGGGTAATGGGAGCAGCAGTCAATCAAATTGCAGTTTCAAAGGTGATGCTTTGTTTCACGCTCGCTTCCCACAAATCCCATCGAGCCTGGCACCTGTCAGGTTGTCGTTCTGAAACGCGGCATCCAACGCCAGTCACCCAAACCCCATGGTCCCTCAGCAGATGGAGGGGTTGACTTGTCAGCTGCCTGTCGAGAAATGAGGTCATTCTATTTTGCTAGGTCTACTTTTTTATAAGGTGAATAAGAAAACACTTTGTTCAGGGGTTTGCATTTGGCTCACTTTCACGTAAACTCACTAATAGAGCAGAATTCAAGCTACAGGTTTTAGGGTGAAAAGGATATTTACGTTTTCTTTATATGAGATTTGAACAAAATTGACCGTGAAAAAATCCTGTATTTCTATTGGTGCCCTTCAGTTTTACAGAGTCTGACAGCATTGTCAAAACACCACTGGTGCTGCCAGCTCTAATAACGTGGAGGCTGGTAATAAATTGTCAAATGAGCTCTTGTTGTACCGTGATCCCGTAGAGGAACAGTAAAACCCGATACGGCAGAATGGGCAGGATCTCTGGACGCCCACAGCAACCAGGGGTCCTTGTATCTCCATGGGTTTATAGGCTCAGGTCTGACTCATTCCAGCTTTACAGTCACAGTGACCTTCCCATTAGGGCTCCATTACCAAAGGTCTATCAGAGAGAGAGGCGTATACCCAGGCTATTTATCCAGCTGCAGCCTCTTCTTATTAACTGTAGTGGATAAACAAGAGTGCAGCTTTGAAAGCCTTGGCGAGTCATGGGTGAATGCCTTTATTATGGCATAAAATGAATACACATGTGTATAAACACATGAAGCATAAAAAGAGTCCAAGATGCAAAACTATAATGTAGAGTATCCGGCAATTGCAGGCATGTGGACCCCACCTCCTTGAAAAAAGGAGCACCCCCTCCAAATCAACCAAAGGGCCCCTAAGTGTCTCTAATTAGTTGACTGGATCTAAAGAACCTTCTTCCATTTGACTAAAATGCTGTGTTGTAATGACAGCACCGAGGGGTGTAGAGTAAACAAACTGATGGGAACTTAGAGTCCTGGGTACACCAGCATTGTTTGATGTCTTTCCAGCTATGTGAATGTTTGACAAGGTGGCTTTTAGATACTGATTAGTTTGAGTGTAGTCATCCTCCAACACACACTGCCCCTGTTCAGCATTTGGCATGTTTTTTCCAGGCAATGACCAAAAAATAAAGGAAGGCTGTGAGCTAATTCCAATTCAATTTACTTCCATTTACTTCCATCTACTACCCTGGAACCAATTTTACAAGGTAAGATTTGTGCAGTTGGGCCATGTTTCTAGGGGTCATATGATAATCAGGATATGGCTTGCACCATGGTAATATCACCATACAATATTTTCTGATGTAGGAGATATTGGCAGCTAGCAAACAAGAGTGCTGGGTTTGCTTTGTTTTTGTGTATATATGTATATTCTATACATGGCCTTTTTTAAAACATACAACAAAAACAAACAAATCTTTCTTCTCTGTACCACTTGAACGACTTGAATCTCAAACTTCTTTTGGAATTATTTTATTTGTTGAACTGATGCACTGATACAGACTTTCCATTACAGTCAGCCAGCACTGGCAATCAAAATAAATCAGGTTATAGGCAGTGTGAGTTTTTTTAAATAAATGTATTAGATTTTGCTTGTGGTGTTAAAGTTCTTTCAGGTGTATTACAAGCTGCTTGCTCACTGTCAGATGTCTGACCATGGGACTCAACTCTGCTAGAAAATAACTCAAATATCCATGTAAAATAGGATCTTTAATCTGCCCCTTTGATCAGAGTGTGTTTCCCCAGGGCCCACCTCAGAAGGTAGTAACAGTATCCACATCAGGGTTAAATGCTACTCAGGCTTCTCTTTCATACTGAAGACTGACTGACAGCCAGGAATGAGCAGGCTGCCCTGAACAATCCTCATCTACTTCCTTTTTCCTGACCTTCAAACAGGAAATTTGTGTTATCTCTACAGCTACAAGTAGCAGTGGCAGGATTAGAAAGTGAAGAAATAGTAAGTCAAACTGGATCTAAATGGCGAAAGAAAAGTTCAGAATCCAATTTTTCTGTCTTGATACATGAAACAGTCAGAAGTGATTGCAAATTCTGTTGTGTTGGCGGTTTTTATTTGACAATGAAAGTTCCATTAAGTTTAATTTAGAAATGCAAATTACTGTTTACGTTTGTTATGATAGGCAAGTGACGGGAGTCTTGAATCTGAATGTGTTTCAAGCTCCTTTTTTGCAAATTGTAAATAGAAAGCCTCTGAGCTAAATAAGAACCAGTGCATATTATATCTCAAAGACAGCAAGACAAATATTACAGGCATACAGCCGGGCTGGCATACACAAGATATGCAAAGCAGCTGGAGGTGCAAAACAAAAATGCAGTGTTGAACATGCAGCACATATTTCAAATCAAATCACAACACTCACGACAGCTAATCCCGTGCCTGCAAATAAAACTCCATACTGCACTATCAATACCTAAGGCTCAGACCCCAAACTAAATATAAGCTTGTATTTATAATTAACATGCAACACTAAGCTTTTTATGCTGAAATAATAAACCTGTGAAGGTGAGAATTCACTATTTCCAAGAAACTGCTAAAACAAGAGAGCAGGAAGGAGAAGATAATCCAGGTTCTTTTCATGTTGTTTGTTTTGAAACCGATACATTTCAGAGACAACCTAATAAATAGTCAAATGTGTTCTTTTTCCAGTATAAAACGATATTATTCCAATTTGTAAGACAAAAAACAGAAATATGGAACAGCTTTCTGATGGAAATTTGGCTAAATGTGAATAAACCTAAGTGACCAAAACAATTAGAATTTTTTTTTTAAAGTCCTATCTTAGTAACAATGCATGTTTACAGTCAGACCCCTAATGCAGGAGGTACTTTGCATAACTCTTTTTTTCTCTTTATTTTTCTGTGAGAGCTACTAAGCAGATTGCTATTAATATTTCCTCTGGCAATGAAGGAGACTAAAAAGAGACTAACCACTCACAGGGTTGTCTTATGTTAAGGCTTTTATACTATATCCCTGCACACAGCATATTGATATTCCTACTGAGAATCAATAGCATCATGTCTATCACTCACCAACATCTTGGAGTCTTGTGATCTGAATACACAGGCTCATTGAACACCATTCAAGCATTGTCTTCTTTCTTTCAACTAGCTTCCAGGCTTATCATCAACTTCTGCTTCGGAAGTGGGACAGTTTACAGTAGATAGCTGCTATGACACAGCAAGGCTATCCTGAGGAAACATGCGGAGGTAACCTTCACTCTAGACATATGGATCGGTGGCCTTCACTAAGCCCCCGGATGTATTGGCACATGGATTTAGCCAGCTATCATAGGGGCCAGATAACCTTGTCATATCTACTCTGACTGTCATGGGGTGGTGTTACAGGATGGAGATTCTACCCCCGTAAATCCTCTTAAAAAACTTACACATACTCACACAGAGGCGCTCTGTATTGGTCACACACAGTAACACGTGCACCCCACCCCACCTGAACCTAGCAGTGAAAGGTCACAAGCCCCCAAGTGACAGCTGTCAATCACAGGAGGTGGGTATTATCCGATCCATTAATAACACCCTGAAAGGTTCTGGGAGACCGTGGGGACAAAAAATCTCCAGACTTGTCACCACTGGATATGACCTGCAGGAAATCTGTAGCCCTCATAACACCTCCGATTCGGCATAGGCATTAAAGCAAAAATAAATACAAGTATTGGCTGTAAAAGCTTGGATTTTTTAAAAACAAGATGTACAGCTTACTATAGATAAATAAAAATATAAGAAAGATAAAATCACACTGTTGATGTGGCTAAGAGATTGTAGGCATCTTAATATTGCTTTATCCATTTTAAAATCAAAATTTCTTGTTGACGATTTTCAATGGCAGACACTGGTTCGCTGCATTTGCTAACCTTGAATTGATTCAGGTTTTGTGGATTTTTAGTTGGACTTTGTTGAGGATGCAACATTGTATGAAAGGCTCTGTTAAGTGGAAAGAAAGCTCTTTTGGGCCTTTGGGGAATAATGTAACTAGCTAAGTCACTTTCACTCACAACATAAGAAACTATGGATACTTTCCCATTGGAGCTAAAAAAAGTGAATAACTAGATAAATAAAAACAGGTGGTAACTCTACATGGGCCTTTTGGCAATAGGCTATCAACACAGTAATATGAAACCAAAACGCTGCATGGTATTGTAGTCACATCAAATATTCGTGTTGACATGGAGGTTATGAGCGATACAGCCCCCCAGCGACAACAAGGTGAACTCACATGCAGTGTGACTCTTTGAAAAAGGTGTGTGACAGGCCAGGGAGGATTACCTGTGATCCAAGGATAATGAAAAAAAAGGCTGCCTCATATTAAATTCTAACACATGAACAATTACTGATATGCTCTTGTTGTTTTACCTTGCCTGGTGATTCTGCCTGCTTGCACGGGGCAATGCCTTGAGGGACGAGTCAGTGATAAAATACTGTGTGAAATTCATTGTTTTTCTGTGGATGTGTCACCCATGACAACTAAAAGTTAACAAATACAATCACAGCACTGCTTATACATTATAGATGAGGTGTAGATGAATGAAATTGTTGCACAGCATAAGCACAAGGCACAAAGTTAGTTAGTGTCGTTTGAATGAATGAGAGAGGTAGAAGCACACTGTTGAGCCTTGAGTATTGTGGATGTGTGTGTTGACTCAACAGCCTTGCAACGACTGCATATGGATTATTTTTTGGGCGCCCCCTACCTGTCTGGAGCTGCAGGGCGTCCATTGCGCGGCTTGTTGACCTGAGCATACAGAGCTTCCAGGGGTGGACCATTGTCTGGAAGGCTCATGGGAAGGTGAGGACTCTGGGGACTCTGAGGAAGATGGTAGTGGTGATTGTAAGGGTCCATGCTGCTACTATCCACCGACGAGTCCAATGATTCGATGCCAGCGTAGGTGTGTTCCTCATCTGAGCTGAACGTGCGGCTGACAACGTCTTGGATCTCAGCATATTCCCTCTCCTTTGCCTGCCTCTCCCGAAGCTCCCGCGTCTTGGCCTGTATCCTGCGCACACATTGAAGAGAAAAAGTGTGATATGTCTATTTAGTTTATAAATCATCTAGCAAAATTGGGACAAAATATTTTTAAACCCTTTAAATTTCTAAGAGCCTACATGACCCTTTGACCTGGTCATTGTAAACCATACACAACCTGTTAAAATGGCTATTATATGCATGCATTACATGTGTTTGTTTGTGAATACTAAAGATACCTAGAAAGAGAAACTAGGATATACTTTATGGTATGAGGTAATGAGTGGCAAGTGCATAAGAAATGGGCCGTAAGGAGGCAGCACAGGATAAAGAGAGAAAAAACACTATAATATCCTGTCAAGGATTCAGAGAGGCTTAGAGATGCATTATAACGTTTAAGTTTCATCTCAGATATTGATCAGTCCAGACCTGAGGAAGACCTCCTCAAACTTTGAAAGTGGCTTTCTTTTCCTAAGTAACATGGAAGGAGGATAAAGAAAAATGCTTTCTGCTTCATTGAAAGAAGCCAAGCTGTATTGAAAAATATGGCTTTTCTTGAGCCATTACAGGACCAATACGAGTGTACTGATCTTATGCCTCAGGTCCTCTAACAAGACAAGGTGAGAAGAAAACAGTCAGACCTCGTCTTCCTCCTTACCGCCCCTTCCTCTCCCTCCATGCTGTTCCACTCCGCAGGACCACTTCCACAACAGAGTCTTTCACAGGGCCTTTCCTGACTCAGAGAATGGTTCCATGTGAATGCCCATCTGTCCACAGCTAACAAGACTCAGTCATGGTGCTGCATAGGACCAGGGAGAGCTGGCATTTTAGAAGCGGGGAAGTGGACAGTGGGGAGTAGAGAGGAGAAGGGCTGAGGAAAGGAGGATGGGAGGAGTTGACCTCCCAGTGCGGTGACCCTGGCAGCAGTCACCAGACTGCTCACTGGTTCCAGATGTTGTATCCCTGCTGTAGGGTAACACACGCATACAAGCACGCTACCTCCCACTGCTGCTAGACTTCCCTATTACCTCAGGTCATAACTGACCTCTGACCCCCCACCGCTGCTCCTCACAGATGATTGACAGGTTTGGAACAGAGCTAGAATCCCCCCTAGCCTAACTCTCTCTTCCATGTCTGTGTATTTTAATAACAGTAATCACATTTCAAACAATCACCATTTTTCAGTGCCGGATTAACCCAATTCCCACATCCTACTCATAGACTGCCTTGTTTATTTTTAGCCGTCCAAAATCCCATTTTCTCAGCATTATCTGCTGAATGAGATTTTGATGGAGGCCTGATGCAATGTTGCATGATATGCAGTCATTTATAAAGCCTCTAAGCTGGTTTGGTGTATTTTTGCATTGTCGCGGACCAGGTACAATATGACAATTATCACCTCACAGCACAGTGGCGTGCACACAGTGTGGTCTCACTTAAGCTTGCTCTGTCAGGAAATAGAAAACAAGCGTCACATTGAGAAAGACACTAATTCCCAGAAGCCCTTTCACCTGCCATCTGGCTAAAGTGATGTCAGATCTCTGCCAGGAAGGACCAGACAATGATGTTACCACAGGTTCACGGAAGTCCGCTGGGATCTCAAGACCCTCTGGCGTTTTATGGACTAATCAGATTCATAAAAACGGCAATATTGACATTTAGGACGAGATAATGGCCTTGGCTAGACTGGCGACATGAGGCTAAAAGATAGAGACTTCTCTTCCAGGCCTCGGGAGTCTGACATGGATAAAGCTAATAGGTGCACTTCAATAAAAGGATATTAACAAGCAAAAATACCAAAGATGTGAGTCATAAATGCTGTCATTAGCGTCATTACCATCTGGTCCATCTTGTGCTGTAACTTTGTTGCTTTTATAGACTCATCAACTTTCATAATAAGCTTTTGTTTCAATTCTTCACAACACTTGACATTTTTCAGAAGAGAAGTCAAGGCTCTTTTTCTTGGACAAAGATGTATTGGTCCGTGTGTTTGTGGAGAAAACATGTCTACAATCCAAACCTGTCAGTCTACAGTGAGAGGCCTATTCCAACTTGTTCTGACTGTCAGACAGAAAAGCTGGACCTTCATACGGTGTTAAGTTTCCATTCTTGGCCAGTTGGCAGTGTGTCTCTCTGTGGCAAGCTGAGATTTGATTGCTACATTCCTAAGTGCATATTTTTGCTCTATGTCCTATTGATGTGTCAAGAATGAAACTACAAGTAATTTAGCAACCCTGGCACCTAAAAATTACATTCCAATGCATCTGATTTGCATCAGAAAATGTGTTTTGTAGAAAATGCCACCCAAATTACATTTTAGGCATGCTAGTGGCAAGGCTCTGAGGATGGCAATGCTGGTCTGTTTATCAGTCTTTTGGTCCAACACCTCGGTCCAGACGGAAATATCTCAAAATCTATTGGATGGATTGCCATGAAATTTGGTACCCACATTCGTGATCCCCCAGACAATGAATCTTACTGATTGGTGAGTAAGATTTGGTGATCCTATGACCTTTATAAACATCAAACACCACGAGCAGGTGTGTGTTGGAATTTTCAAATGATTCACTTATGAATCCTAAAAATGTCATCTAGTGCCACCGGTCTTGGCAACTTTTGGGTGGATACAGATATTCATGTTCCCCTTAGGATGGACTGTAATAACCTTTTTCATCCTTTTCATTGAGTGATTTTTACTTGTTCAATACTTTGGTTTGTGACCAAACCTGCAGAACTAATGACATTGCTATTACCCTCAGCTATACTTTGACTCTCTCAAACTCTGACTTAAGGTACAAGGTGCAATGGATGTTTTTCCTAATTATTAAAAATCATGAACGGTAACCGACTTTTAGTAGCCTAAATTTAACACTGAGGTTCAGAAAAACAACAAGAAAATGAGTGGTGTATAAATGCATTTTGTAGGAAACAGAGTGCCAATTTGGAAGCCATTTTTCTGCTCAGTAATATGCTCATTAGCTCCAAACCTTACTCTACATCCACACCTGCAAACTGCGTTCTTCTTGGACAACCTGCAACTGCTCCACTTCCAACTCCTCTCCTTCCCCCCACTTTCTCCTGAGAGACCACCCCCGCGCTGTACCATATATACTCCATTAGCCAATTAATGGCCCAGCATGTTAACACTGAGGAAAGTGCTGCCCACACTAAACACATTATTACTGTACAGCCCCAATTACCAAGCCTTCTCCGCTCTTCTCCTCTAACCAGATAGTATGTTTGAGAGGAGAGGACACTGTAGCTTTTAACGCAACAAGCCCGGGGAGATTTTATTTCAAAAAGGGGACAATTGAGCTGTAAGGCTTCATCGCAGCCCCACTGTGGATTTTAATTTTAATTACACTGATGACAGAAAAAAAAATAATTCCAGTATTACCTCAGTAATTGCTTGGTTTCTTTTGTGTCTCCATATGTTGTCTGTGTTTTACTCTATATTCTTATAAGTACTGACCCCACATGTACTTCTAAATCAAATGCAACGTTTACTTACTTGTTCTTCATAACAGTGCAGTGGAAAGGCATTTCCTCCTGGCTAACAGACAGTCTAGACAGCCTAATGCTGAGGCTTTCAGGGCAGTTGAAGTTCAACCCCTAATCTACTCACTGACCATGTCATCAACAAAATTATGTGTCAGCCAGATGACATTATTCCTCCTTTAACATCCCCTCCTTTCAACTTTTTTTGTTCTCCCTGTTTTTTTCTTGCCATTCATTGTCACTAAATTGGGTCTGAATACCACACCTTCACTTCATCTAAAACTGAGTTTGTAATGATACTGTTGCTTAAGCTTCATTTCAGCGAATAAATGTGAAAGCGGAGAACTCTCAAGTCAAGTAATTACTTTAACACATTATTATTGGTAGATTGAGAGGCCTGGTGTGAACTGGTGGCAACATGTCAGCTCACCTTAAGTCCTTCCTCTCCACACTGAATAAATCTCACTGTTTATCCAACAGGGCTATTTTTTTGGACCAACAAAGCCAGCAGACTCTTTCTCCATATGTTTGTCAATGTGTAATCTACCCAAGGGAGGAGGGGGGGAGAGATGAAGGGGAAGGGGGGGGGGTTCTGTCTGTACTCTCAGACACTCATTTTGAAGTCAACACACTTAGAAGCTTGAAAGCTTGCCTCTTCAATATGCATTGTTACCATGGTGGATGAAACAGAATGTATTTGCTCTCTTACTTTTTCATCCAGCTGCCTTGAATAGATTTTTCTTTTCAATAAACCCCTCACCAAAACATGTTCTATTGTTCTGAAGTGCAGATGGAGGGCAGAATGTATCTGAATCTAATCAAAGTGCAGTAAATGAGTCTGTGTGCAGCTGTCTGTGCAGAATCGCAAACCTCCGATAGCCCGTCTTTTGTGTTGACACTTGGCCCATAACAGCATAATGCAATCACAGAGATAATTGTCCAAGTTTTCTTAGTGTTAATTCACAGTGTAACAATCGCATTAACTTGCTGTAGGTATCAATATAATTACAAATGTAATCACTTTTCCCAATCAGCCAGTTGGAGCTTCCTTTGAACTCACTATGCAAATGAGACTCGAATAGGATACTAAAATAATGAGATGGTTTGACAAAGTGTAATGATAACGTAGTGTCCACAATCACTGTGACGAAAAAACAGAAAAGCATCTGCCTTAGAGCAAATCACGTCTGTTTTTTTTACAGTGGCACTGTACCCTGAACATGGTAAATGGACGTGGAACTTCTCTTTTGTTAAATGAAAGACACCTAATCCATGCAGGTTTGTCAAAAGGGAATTGTGCTGACTGACCCACTCCAGAAACACTGGCCAGGTTTTGTTTGTCTGGAGTCAGCAGGAAGTCAAACAACAAACAAGGGGAAGCAGGCCACTGTTGAGGGAAAAAAAAACAGTGATGTGCTCTGCTGTGGTCTGGGGAGCGGGAACAAGGAGAGTGGCAGTGGAGTGCTGGCCGCTGATTAGAAGCCATCCAGAGCCAAGCAGATAAGAGAGAATGGACATCATAATCAGTTGCCACAGAGAAAGACAGAGAGAATGGAGTTCAGTTCAGGCGGAAAATGAAGAAGGAACATTGTCAGGTTGTCTTTGTGTGCTTCCCACTTTGGCCGAGAAAATATAGTTTCAGGGCTAGCATGTGCAGAGATAAGTCAGAGACTGATAGAAGCTCCAACAACACCACACGCCCCGCATGTGTTCCTCTCTCTCTCCACCTCTCTTCTCCCCCATGGCCTTGCATGAATGAGGGCCACAGAAACGGCTGCTCTCCAACCCACCCAAGGTCCAATCAGAGGGCTTGTTGTATCCACAGTCCTCTCAACATGAGCCAATCAGATAGGGGTGGCCTGGGTGCTGTCCACAGGCATAAAGAAACCAGAGTAATGGCTGCCGCTGCCACTGCTGGGCTGAACAAAGATCTACATCAGCCTAACCGCAGGTTCTAATGCCGCCTTGATGAGACATGAAACAGTCAATCACAGGAGCTGTATGAATCTGCCAGATTTTAGCAAAACAAATGCTGCTGATAACCACTCTTCATCAAGTGGATGTACTGCACTGTGCTCTGGCAATGAAGTTAAAGTTTTATGTACTCTCTTCTCCATCACCTTCAGTCCATAAGAGGCTGACAAGATATCAATGGAGGGGAACATTTTTACTCAAAATAAACGAGTTGTGTCTGCAAGGACTGCAGGCCAAACCATAAATTGTGTGAATCATATCAAGGTCAGAGTTTTAAATATATAACTGTAGCTGCCTTATTGCAGAGTAAAAAGGGCAGGTTTTATGAATTAATCTGTCTCACCTCTTCGCTGAATCCTATTTTGAATCACTAAAAGCCCCTGTCAAAACCGTCTGCTTGAATTAATGATCGCTAATGTCAACCGAGCCAGGAGTTTGGCTGCGGCCCATCCCTGGGTCGTGCTGACACACAGTGCAGGCTGACAATTGCCAGCTTCGGAAACCTGTTACGATCCAATCCATAATTTTATAAACACACTCTTAAATGGTCCTGACGCAATGGCAAAGATGTAATCAATCAGAGCATGTGCCTTAAGCAGAGACCTATGACAATCAAAAGTAGCACCATGAGGTGTAATACAGTAGAGCTACCAAAAAATACAAGAAGTAATGGATTTCTGAGCTGTCGTCCTGCTGAACCCTAATGCTTTGAATATCGACTTGTCTTCATGGCAGGTTGGTTTATTATTACCCACCACGATTTCCCTCAGGATTCCCTTTCCATTAACCAAGGGACAATCCTAGCCTGGCTGAGTGATGAGATTTGGGAACAGGTACAAAAGGAAAGAATTAGGTTGCCCTCCTGCACAGGGAGCCGAGACCGGAGCTCACACATGCAGAACGGACACAAACAAGACAGGGAATGAGAATGTGCTGCAAGACAAAGTAGCAGACAAAGAAATTGGGTGACAGCGGTAAAAGAAAAGGGGATTTAAATCTGTGTATGTGTTTGTTGGGAGGGGAGGGTTGTGCACGAGGGCATGTACTCTACATATCTCATGCCCACTGTGTGTCTCTGTTGATTCTGCTGCTTAGCATGAAAGTCGTTTGGGAGCTTCTCAAAGGGGAAATAACTGCATGGACAGCCAGGCCCGCCGGTCTCCAGGGTGCGCTGAGGGAAATGTGTTGGGCCCTCAGCCATAGGGCTCACACCCTCAGGGGAGAGGACCTTCACTACAAGTCATAGTTGAATACCAAAAAGAAATGTGCTACAGCTTTTTGAGCAAGGCCTCCAGATGTTCCATTCAGCAAGGAAGAGGGCCTTTGTGAGTTTTTTTTTTTTATGGGCACACTTGTTTGTGTTTGTGGTACCATGCATTTTCGACAGCCATCCATCCTTCTCTCCCTTCGCCGTAAGAGGGAGCGGTATCAAGCCCTATTGTTTCTATTCAATTAGCTGTCATTACGAACGGCAGTTTGATTACTGAGTTCATTTGGCTGCTGGAGAACAATGCAGGCAGCAAGCTGTCTTTTCATTCACCCTGCCACCAATATTGTCTCTCCTGCTGGAAGGAATTAAATGGGGCTTGTCTGTGAGGGATGAGGCGTACGCTGCAAAACCAATGCCTCGCCTTATTCTTCTGGACGACCTGATGTCCACAAACACCAGAGGACATAGAGCCAGGAGGGGCGGATAAAAAGGGAACAGCGTATTCTTGAGCGATTAACAACCTGGGCGAGCAGCAGGAGAAGACAAATGCAGAGTTACATCGATTTCACTATTATAATGAGCACCATTCAATCATGCCAAATCCACAGGGGCCCTACGAGCACCATTAGGAGGTCAGCGCCTCTGAATGGCACTGGCAACAACAATCCATAAATGATCTATTTAATGTACTGATATAAAAGAAAGGGACATTTCACAAATTGACATCTGAGTGCTTTCCCAGAATTTCCCAACCTTGCTCCACCATTTTGCTAATTAGGTTGTTTGCTAATTTTCCGGTCAGCAGTGGGGTTTTTTTCTTTCTTCAGCTGGGACTTAATTGTTTAGGCTTTTAGCAAGCCAGGGCTCTGTCTGAGCACTCACCTCTCTTGTTCCAGCCTCATCCGCAGGGTCTCCTCTTCTGACGCCTGCATGTCCTCAGCTTTAGATTTACTGGAGCCTTTCCTCTCCATCCTGTCTCCTGGCCGCTCATCCCTCCGGTGTTTTCCAAACCTAAGTAAAAGAGAAGGGCAGAGAGGATTTAATTGAGGCCCAGGCTTTAATAATTTCCAACCCAATATGGACTTTATTTTTTTACAACAGCATGTCTCTTTCTTTGTCCGGGAAATTCAGGTGAAATACTCAGTAGGAAATTAAAGTGTCAAACTGTCAAAATCTTCAGGTCGGGTTTGTACTGGGGAGACAGCTCAGGAGGAGTCTCCCCGGGTACCCATTCGTTATTGAAAGAATAACTTGGCCATTTTCATATAAATGTTATTAAAATGCATCAAGCCATATCAAAAGATAACTCAACATAGTGAATTCCCTCCTGCCACAAGTCTCCATCCAGGACAGCAGAAAAGATTCAGTGTGCAATGCTAAGAGTAAGTCTGAAAGGTAGAAAATGGCTACACTCCCCCTTTTTCAAAAGAGAGGATGAGCTCCCTGTTTCCTTCCTGAGCTGTAGAGTTTACTTAGAGTGATGGGAGCATTGACAGCTCATGATTTAGTTTTGAGTGAGGAGGGAACAAACTACCTGCAACCAGGAGAAATGTAAGTGCAGGAAACGGCCGAGCTCACTGGCATCATTTGTAACTTTTCAGGCAGCGTCGCAAACTTTTACATTTTAATGACGGGAGTGACACACCGGTGGCGGTAAATCCGTTACAGCTTTACAGCGAGGTGAGAATAAGCCAAGCCGATGATCGTAAATTCCCCTGGTCGGCTGAGCTTGGTGCCGGGCGAATAAATGACTGGAGACTGGAGGCTGACTGAGGGGTGTGAGAAAATGATGAGGGATGGAAAATAGCAAGGAGGCATGCATTTGACAGGGAGTACAGTAAACTCACAAACACACACACAATATATGGACAACTCTATTATGTGACTCCACTGGCTGAGACTTTATTACTCACAACAATGTGCTTGTGGATAACACTAAGATCAAACGCCAACTTTATTCATGAGCACAGAATTTGGAGAGAAAGGACAGAACAGGAAAGGCAATATCATGAAAATATGATGTCATTTCCTGCTGCTCCACAAGGGTGCCAGCTGTGGAGGAAATGCAAAACAGCAGGATACAGAGAGAGGAAGTATTACAGACAGATATCCAGGAAGTGCACCGGATGGTCATTTTGCACATGGAGATAGAGGCACATCTGTACACCATATACAACAGATACAATGTTATTCTATTTACTCTGACCCATGGTGTGTGGTTTTTGATACTGGCATGCAAAGCCGAATTATATGCAACCATTTGAACACCATGTTTCTTCACACTGATAACCTATGAAAACTAAGATTTCTTTAGGTAATTACAGTTTAGGGATTATTTTATGAATGAGGTGAGGATCTGCATAGAGATGAATGCTATAATTAAGGTTATTGTGGATTAAAAACCAGGGGAGGCGCTGGGGTCATCTCAGCCTTCAATCATTCGTTGCAGGGGGAATTGGGAGAGGCTCAATAAATACTATATGTGAAAACCAAATGGAGAGTCAAAATGTACTGTCTGATGGGTAAAGAGTTGTGATTGCTGAACACATCATAACATCATACATACTAGCCCCTCAACAACTGTTGGAAGACAAGTTGTGTGATGAATCTTGGTAAAGTTGAAGAGATTACATAAGGAAGGGAGTAGGGCTGTAACGGTTTGTGTATTCGTGCCAAACCATCACGGTATAGTGGTCATGGTCCGGTGCACGCAGCCGCATGCAGGTTAGCATAATGAGCGGTTTGGCGTGCGAGTCAGTCACTCTACAGCGAGATGAAATGTCGGACCGTTGTTCCCAGTCAGCTACAACAGCAAAGGACAGAGAGAGTTGTGGAAAAGACAAGGATGGCGTGTCAGCATTGCACCACCGTTGTGTAATGCATAAATGTTTGGGTACCTTTAATGTTTAAATGTAGCCAAAGTGGAACTAATTGAAAAACTCCTAGTTATGAATAAGTTTTATTTTTCAATATATATATATATTTATTTCATTATTATTATTATATAAGAGATACTGGGAAATAAGGAACATTTCAAAATTTCTGTACTACACTGTACAATACTGAACATTTTCCCAGAATGCAATAAGTCACAAAAAGCTATAAAACTGAAAAGTGTACCAAAGGTGCCAGTGGAAAAATGCTTCCTCAGTTCTCAGCAAGAGGATTTGTCTGTCTGACACTTTACACTGTCTGTTCAAAATAAATGAAAAGAAACACCCTTACGCAGTTGGTTTTCTTCCCTGCTGTACCGAACTTGTACTGAAACATGCCTCCTAAACTGGGGTATAAGCCGAACCGTGACTTCTGTATAACATTACAACCTTGGAAGGGATATCTGGGTAAAATATTCCTTGCAATAAAGCTGAACGTGTGTTCAGAAAAAAGTTTGGGCTCCCTGGTAGCTCACCTGGTAGAGCTGGTGCCCATGGGTTCAACTCTGACCTGTGGCACTTTCCTGCGTGTCATCCTCTCTCTCTCTCTCTCTCTCTCTCTCTCTCTCTCTCTCTCTACCTTTCCAGTCAATCCCCCCCGAAAAAAAGAAATTGCTGAAAGTGAACCACTTACATTAATTAAATTAATAGAAATGAGTGTGCATATATTTCGGGCAACCCATGTTGTTTGTACTACTGTCATATGTTACTAGTTTTAAATGTGATAACTGCAAACCTTTAACTTTTTATGAGCGTCAGATTGGTGAAAAGCAGGCCACTTTTATGAACAAATTTGATGATTGTAAAGACAAGGCAGTAACTAAAAGTGTATGGCCATGAGGGCATGTGGCCACAAGTGAGAAGAAATTCAATAAATATAATCACAGAAAATGACTATATTTTTATTGACTGTTTATATTACATTACGTGTATGTTCTTGCATTGTACACACAGACATTGATTATGATGTTTCTCATGGGCTTTTTTGAGCGGCCCCGTTCAATTTCAGACTGAGGAACAGGAGAAAGCATTAAGCTCTGCAGTCTCTCAGAGCCGCTGTGCTTCACTCCGAGTTTATTTTTACCTTCCTCATAGCTGAGCTTTATTTGACAGTTTGAAAACTTTCTCCAAAAGCTGAAAAAATTACATCAGACAAGGTTGACTTTGGGCCGGTAGAAGTGAATATATTCATGAAATGGGGAGACTGTTTCTCTCACGGATGTTTATTATTCTACTTTACATTAAAAGCAGCCAAGACCTTTGTTGAAATGGCTTCTCTTTGGTAGTGGCTGCATTGGAATTGTAATCTTTCGAATGCACTGTGGACTGGTAGGAGATCCTGGTTTGTGGTTGCAGAGAGCCCAGGCGAAGCCAAGGGAGCAATATCTGGGCTCTTTTGTAGCACAGATAGCATACATTACCTGATTAATTAATCAACAAATGGCTCTAGTAAGGCATAAAACTCTAGGCTGGGGCTGGGAATGCTAATAATAGTGAGCCTGCTATCTATCACCAGGGCAGGTGACAGCTTCCCTTGCCTCACTTCAAGGACTTTCATTAACTTCCTGAGGAAAATTCACCTTCCTCTTTTCCTCTTCCAATTTTTTCTCAGTCTCTTCTTACCCCGAGCCCCCCTAAAAAAAACATAAAATAACCTAAGGAGAGACAAACTTCTGCCCTCAACTTTTTTTTCTTCTTCTGGATCAACATCAATACAGTGAGGGATTTGTCATAGGGAAACATATTGGTGGATTAGACTGAGCAGGACCCTGGGCATGCAGCAGCTCCCATATGAAAGGCTATTCCCCCATCGCCGGTGGCCTAAGAAGGAGGGCCCACATCAAAGCGGAGGCGGAGGAAAGAAATGATACTACCAGAGCTATTAGAAGGCTATCGGGACACTTGCTGGTTCACTGACAACATGGCTCTGTCCTTCACTTGAACAGCCTCAGTCCTGCCAGTGGGGACCGTTGGTGGAACACAGGATTAGCCACCAGACCTCCACTGACGCACAAACCCCAATGTAATATTTCTACACTCAACATTTTCTCAGCAGGAAAAATACAAAACTCTGTGGTACCAGCGTGTGTACAAAAACTGCAAACTGTATTGACTTTCATACCTGTCTCTGGAAGATAAGTGTCTCATTTGTGAAACGAAGTGAATCCAATAAAAACTGTAATGATTTGGAGTTAATCAGTGTCAGGAGGGAAGAAGAAACTCAGCCGTTTCTGTAAAACTCTTGAGCCAGTATTGGCACCTTGGCATTAATCGGGGCTGGCATCAGGACAGTTGTATTGAGACTGAGGCTGATGAGCCTTGATAATAAGATATTGATTGGCAGCTGCAACTCTGGTAGAATGACAATGAATTGTGTACCTTGCAGTTTGGGAAAGAAAACTTATTTGGGCCCAAACTGATTAATCTTAACTCAAATCTTGCACTGACTTGTTTTTCCCCACTAAAACCATTAAATTTAAGTTCTGTAAAACATCTATTTGAAATGACTTGCGATGGTCGAGCAACAGCTGGACATCAAATCTTCATTAAACAATGATATGCCATTTACTTCTTCATAAAGCTTTGATATTATTTTTCTGCTTCAGTCCACTAGACCGAAGCTCTGTTTAATGGTCCGTTCATAAGCATCTATCTCACTGTGGCAAACAGTACGTAAGAGTGATGAATATACAAATGTAGAGGTGCCCTCAAAAGATGAAGAACGGAACGATGGCAAGGAGAGATGTAGATCGAAAAAACACCTGGGTAGAAAGACATTCAGTTCAGATTACATGAGCAACAACAACAGCTGAGTAAGTTGCAGATTTGATTTGTAGGATAGTGATATGCCTGCAGAATCCAGATAGACACAGGGAATATTTATGAGCGTTAGGCTGCGTTCAAAGCTTGAGCTGCCCTGCCCTATTCATCACCGCTTGGTCCCGATAATGTCTGATTGGCCATCAAACTGCATTTGGGTGGTATGTAATCTAACATGTGTCAGTCATATATAATATATGCTTTATTTATGTTACACTATGTCCACTGATGCAATGAAACATTAAGAGTATAATCTAGTGTGTTCAATCATAGTTTGTGACATCTGCCGACAGCATCACATAAAATAAAATGTTTTCAAATACTGTTGCACATTAGGAATATTACTGAGTAGCTGGATGTGCTGTATGCTGTTTCCTAGAAAAGAAGTCAGTAAATAGGTACTACATTCAATATGATACATCCTCATATATCACAGAAAACAGAAGGGTTTATACCACTAGCAGTGGATGCCTCATACATCATCTTCATCGATTTACAGGGTAATAATACTTCAAGGCTGCAGCACAACAGAGGAGGAAAAAGTCAAAGAGAATTTCCAAAGAGGAAAAAAAGTAAATTATGCAAAGCCTCAAAGCCAGTTTGATTGTTACAATCATTTAATCTGGGGAGTAGATTTGACAGAAGCTAATCTGTTTTGACATCTTCTGTGGGGGATTTGTGGTTTGCTCACAGGAAGTTGCTGACTTAGGGGGAGAGGACAGCAGAAAAAGCTGTCTATTTCTTCTCCTGAAAATGTGTGTTTTTTTGAAAGTGAATGTGATGGACTACCTGGTTTAACCTCACATGATGCACTCATCATGTGAGGTGTTAAATCATTATTCAAACCTGCAAATGGAACAGGTGAGCCAGAAAGAAAAAGTGACTGCATCTATCAATTTGAGTAAGTGATGAGAAGATAATTTCAAGGGCAGACAGAGAGAATCATTATGGTTTCTGCTCGGCCAACCTGAAAGTTAATCCAGATCTCCCAGGGCGAAGTCCCCCATAGACGTCTGGTGTGGTGTCTGAGCCCCCCCATCCCCCGAAACTGTATTCGTCGCAGTCAGGAAGAAAATAAATAACTAGGCCTCCGCCCACTGCATTTCATGGTGATAATCTATAAAGCACCATAAAATTTTTATTTTTTTTCTCAGAGAAAAATCAAGAGACATTATTATCATCTTATTAAAGGCAAAAGGTACACAGCAGAAAGTTAAGACTGGCGCACATACACATAAACAAACACACACATTACTCTTTTTCTATCTTCTCCTATCACTGTCCACTGCAAGGGCATGTCAATATGAAGCAGTTCATGTTTTCTACATAGTGTTGCACCTAGGGCAACATCCTGTCCTCCATCCATGTAATTTTAATAGTGCCTTGTTAGGAAGGCGAGGCTGTCTGATTTGTCTGTCCTCCTCGCTAGCTAAGTGTTGTTGCAGCTGTGGTGAGTAAACATCTCTACCTGGGGTGAGACACACACATACCTTGTAAAAAAAATCCAATAAGACAGTCAGAGAAAGAAAAAGGGAGTTTTTTTTTTCTTCCCTGGGAATCACAATGTGACCCAGCGATCGTTAACAGGCATTAAAGGGGCATCCGCTATCACCAAGTGGCCTCAGCGTAATGTCGCCGCCACTGGTTTCCAGGGACACCAACCCCAAAGAGGTATGGGAGGATGTTCACCCATCGTTCCTTCAGCCACTGCCAGCAGATTATCTCCCTCCCCGTGGAACTCATTATCCGCAACCTGTAATGTCAGTCAGCGCTTTCCCTGCTCAGCCAGAGCCCTTTTAAACTAGAATCTACAATTTGAGGCATCCTCAGAAAAGCTTTTCTTTTTAAGGAGAAGGACTGCAACCTGAGATTCATCAGTGACTGTGTAAGATAAAGGTGACACCTCTGTGAGTTCGCACTATCTTGGGGTTCATGATATGGAATGTGCATTTAAAATAACACCAGACTTAATGCAGCTGCACATTCCCCTGCCTTTTTCAGAGACTCTGCCTCTTACAGGTCACAGCGAGATATGACATGTCTGTGCTTTCACCTCATTGGACAAAGGCTTCCGCACACAGAGCCAATCGATTTCCTCCTGAGGAAAGAAGGGGGGGGGGCTGCTGTTGATTGGCTGTAGCTCTGGAGGAAAGCCAGGCCTAATTCTTATAGCGAGAGTGTGAAAACAGTGGGGAGAGGTACAGGAGGGAGGGAGGGAGGATGGGAGTCGAAATGGTTCATGCCGGGTGAGGAAATCGGCGTGTCCCGCACCGTGGAGGCATGACATGCATTTATTCATGACATCAGGCTGAGCCCCAGTAGGGGGACAGTACCACGGGGAACATGGAGAAAAAATTATCCTCACTAGAAACTTCTACGTCTCTTAGGTCAGCCAAAGAAGACTGTCACGTTGAAGGATGTTCAGTTTCCCTGACGCTCTACGTTATCTTTCACCACACCAAAATAATGAAAAAGAAAAACAATTTGCAGGTATATGAATTGTGTGCCATCTCACATCATTGTATTTAAATGACAGTCTTTTTCTCAACCAATATCACTGTTGCCACCTGTTTACCATAAAGAGGTTATTGTATGGAAATGAAGATTTTCTGGCTGAAATACAGATGCATGGAAATGGATGCTATACCGCCCTTTCAGAAAATTGTTTTCAGCCTTAAAATGTATCTATTTTCCTGCCGTGTCAGTCACTATTTCCTGTTGTTTCTACAACTATCTCTCTCTCTCAGTCAGGTCTTCTTCCATCGGTTTTTCCTCTCTTCACACTTCTGTTTCAGGATTTATCTTCCTGGCTGGCTCTGATAAGGGAAAATAAAAGGCTTGAAAGGAAAACAAAGTCTGTATGTGTGTCCAATGGCCTGATCAACAACTACATTCCACCGCTGGTCCAGTTGTTAGGAGATAAAGAGAGCAAAAGACAAACAGGGCCTCATAAGAGCTCCTCAGCACCACCTCAGTGCACCCCTAAGGGGACGAAAGAGGAGTAAAGCAAGAAAAAGGGTTTAGACTAAAATAAATACATGTGTGCGAATAATGGTCAGTCAGAGAGCTGCAGGGCTATTTCTGGGTGGTATCCCATCCTACAGATATTGTATTGTACTTCCACTATGTTTGTTTCTGCCATTATATTTGAATGTGTGTGTGTGGAGGAGGGTATGGTAGATTTAGTTAATCCGCTCTTGTTGAGAAATGTTCTTTTTAGCCACAGAGACCAGACAGAATATAGACACACAGAGCTGCATCAGAGAGAATGGCTGAGGATGTTCTCTGCTTTTAAACTCACAACTGCTCAACTGAATAAGTGTGTATGTGTGTGTGGGGGAGAGTCTGAATGTCTATCTACAACAAAAAGTTTTTGCATGTGTGTGAGTTTGTGTGTTTGTGAGATAAAACCCCCAAAAAACAGAATTCATCTGTTTGCTCTGTTTGGCAATTATTCATATTTAAGCAATGGCAGGTACACACAAGCATCTGTGTGTGTGTGTGTGTGTGTGTGTGTGTGTGTGTGTGTGTGTGTGTGTGTGTGTGTGTGTGTTTTATCTATATGTGTGTGCCTGTATATCAAGGGACAGCTTGGCTTTTCCATATTTCAAACAGCCTGTGCAATACAAAGGACGAGGCCTAGCCCAACATGATTGCCTTTAATGTTTCACATAAATCACTGAGTTGTGTGTGTATTTGTGTGTGTGTGTGTGTGTGTGTGTGTGTGTGTGTGTGTGTGTGTGTGTGTGTTGTATGTGTGTGTGTGAGTGCGTAAGTAGGGGAGGGGTGTTTTTGCTCACGCTCAGAGGAACGTTTCAAATCCCTGACACCCCTGATTAAAGCCTCTCATTACAACACAAATAAACAGTCCAAACGCATTCATACATCCATTTGTTAAAGTGTATGAGCGCAGTGAGGAGGGAGTTTCTGAAGGACAATTTACATAGAAACACTTGAGCCGCTCGGAGGGAAGTTCAGGTGTTGGGGTAAGCTTTGTGTGTGTGTGTGCATTCTGATCAGGCAAAGTCATATTGTGTTAATTGACCTGCTGACATTTTTACCACTCATAATCATCCTGCACATTTTCTTTCTCTCACCTTACGCACAAACAGACAAACACACAGCGTCTGCCAGCCACAACCCATGCGTAAGCAGACAAATACACACAATCTCACATGCTCATATACATACACACGCTCACATTTGGCTAATGCTTAATCATCCTAGCCCACACGCTCACACACAGCAATGCAGGGGTGGGGACGAGGGGGAGCGGGGTGGGGGGTGCAACGCTGTGGTTTTTCAGTAGAAGAGCTACAGTGGGTGGCTCAGGCTGTGACCTAGATACAGTATGGCACACTGCATTCCTAATGGGCCATTTTGATCACTGCCACTCTCTGTATCCTCAGCTAGGCTGCCGCCTCAAATACAAAAAGTCAGCATTCAGCAAACACAGCATCCAAAGTCTGCTCAGCTCTTTTAATGATGCCAACTGCAATTGTGAATGTGGAAGTGCAGGAAATAAAAAGGCAACCTGAGTTTTAGAATAGCTGTACAAAATACCACTGATGTACAAAATTCATCAGAGGGTTTTAGTGATAATAGGTTTGGTGATGTATTAACAGTTGCTTTCACGTCGTACAACCTAAGCCCATTAGGAGGTGTACTGTAGGTGAGAGGAAATAGTTTAAGATTATTGTCACGATACAAGATTACCTCATAAATTCATTTTGTTTGTCAGGCCTCTTTTCTTGTCTTTTCTGTTTTGATTATCTTGCCTTCACGCAATTATTTCCCAACTAATTTACATGCTGATGAGTCTGGAGACAGATGTGTTTTGCGACACCCAAATGCTGATGATTTCCGAGATGCTCATCCAAAGGACAGGCGAGGGGAGAAGTGAGGCAGGTTTTCTGTCTCGTAAACGTCAGACTTTGAAATACAGGCATGGACACACACCGGCCCAAGCGTTGTATTTGAGTCCATCGGAGAGGGGAGACAGCGGAATCGCTGATCCGTGATATACATCCCTCCCAGCATTCAGAGGGAGACGGGAGAGGTCTTTCTGTCAATGCCACGATGAATCTCCAGGGCAGCTGGGAAGGAGGAGGGAAGAGGGATACGGGTGGATATATGGAAAGAAAGGGGGAGGGAGTGACAGTAATTGTGAGTAAAGTGAGGATGAGCGAGAGTAGGAACCCCATGGAATCTCAGGGATAGTGACTGTACATCACAAGCAGGGTTAAATAAATAACCCTGAACACTCCTCTTCTGTCTACTGGCCTTCTACAGGCCTTCTACAGTTGGATCAAAGCAAAATACATTAGAATACTACAAGAATAGAAAGTATGTTAAATTAAATATGCTGCATGTAGCATGTTTCAAGTCAAGAAATAATTCATAACAAAGATAAAACTTTATGGCACAGGAAGAAGGTGGGTTTTTGAAAAAGATCAATAACTGTGTGTGCTATGGTAAAGCAAAACAGAAAACAAATATCCTCCTTGTGTCAGGCAGCAGTGGGTTTTATGGCTGGTATTGGTTCCACTTGTACCACTGATTAGATTGAGATTCAGGAAATCTTCAGATTATAGTCAACGACAACGTCTTTAATGTCCATTCACAAGATTTTGAAAATCCTCGTATGACAACTGCGTTATGGTCGAGGTTTGGGGGTAGTCATGGTTATGGCAAATATGGTTAAAGTAGGGCAACTCAAACACTTGGTTATGGTTAACAAAGGATTGTGGTTATGGTTAATAAAAAGGCAAACACTAATTTCAGGTCTGTGTTGGGACACCTGTATGAAAGTCTATTGTATAACACATGTCAGTAACTCTCTCTGTCCTGCCCTGTGTTCTTGTTGCTTTTTTGTAACTTAGGAAGCTTTTTTAACACCTTCTGATGAAAAATAGCCTTTTGCACTGCCCCTTCTCAACCACCCTGACCTCCACACCCGAACGTTGGCATTGGACATAAATCAGAAGGTGCAGAAATGGCTATGTATACTGGGCTGGATATACAGTTGTTGATACACAGCCGGACTTAATATGGATCTGCAGCTGCAAATATCAACTAGTCTTTATCTGCTGTTGTGGACAGTTCAGTCCATCATCACACACTCCTCCTCTCTCCCTCAGCCTTGCATTCACTCACACATCTTGGTATGGCAGTGAGAGCCCAATTAAGATTCCTTCACGACAAACATAGGGAGCAGTGAAATCCCGATCTGGCCATGAAAAGAATCTCCATTTCTCCGGCATCCTCACCAAAGACAGAAAAAAAAGATCAGAGTAGGAGAGAGAGAGTGGGAGGTGGGGGGTGGAAAAGCAGGAGTAAGAAAATAGACAATTTCACTTTACATGCCGAACACATGTCGAGACGCCGGCAGAACAAGAGGAATACGGTTCCTAGCTTTAATTGGTTGCCTTTGATGGAAATCAGAAGTGTAATTCAACATCGATTGATATTACCTTTGTAATTCAAAAGCAATTTTCCCAGCCTTTTTGTCTTCCTTGCCTTTGTGATTGTTTCTCTCCCACTACCTATCCTCTCATTCACATGTTAAGGTGTGCGCACACATCAGCAGGTGGGAAAGGATGGGAAAGGTCATTTCAGCCAAAGGCCTCTATTTCATTACATGCTAAGCCTGGTGGATGGGTGAGCAGACTAGCAATGAGTCCTACTGTAGCAGGCAGCCCACTTCATTTGCATAGCACATAGGAGGAAATAAATAGGTTCTCCCATGTGCATTTCTCACCTCTGTCTCTGTAATATCGAGCATGCTTTGCATTTCTAATTCAACTTAAACTTTTTTCCCTTCCAAAACATACATTTAATATGGTTTATTATGGGGGGCATTAGTGATTCATTTGCACTATTTAGAAAAACAAAATGGGATTGTGCTGTTCTCAGATCCAGTACGTGTTCTTAATGTTTTCTCATTATTTTCAAATCCGCCAGTCCTCTGAGAGTCGACTCGCATCGGAACAGCCTTTCTCTGATTGATCAAAGCGATCCGGGCCAAAGCAAAAAAATAACATCAAAGTGGAATCAAAGTGTCTCAAAGTGTGAAAAACAAATATCAAACAGAGAGGGAGGAAGTTGAGAAACGTCAGGCAGTTTCTGTTTGGAACATCAAGGTTGATGAGAGGAGAGATGCAGGGAGGGAAAGAGGGAGAGTGAAGTAAGGAGGACAGCTGAAGTGTAAAGTGTAAAAGGGAGAACATGAGAAGAGAAGAGAAGAGAAGAGAAGAGAAGAGAAGAGAAGAGAAGAAGGGAGTCTTGGGTTTCCATTGGAGGGTCTGGGTGTGATTCCACTGGGGTTGGATCATTAGTAGTCACAGGCCTGGTAGAGTATGGAGGGGTGCACTGCTACACTTAATTTGAGCTCTTTAATAACACACTTTATGAATTCAGTCATGTTTGCAGCCCTCTGCCTGAGACGCAGCGTGAGAGACATCGGTGGATCTCATTTCAGGCCGACAAGATTTCAGATTCAATTAACTCCATCGTGCAACACCACCTCTCCTCACACACACACACACATCAGCCTCCCCACCTCTCCGCATGCTTCAAGGTCCATCTCCGAGCACTGCATGATCATTCTAAACCTAATTACTTCAGGGCTGTCTGATGGAGGCCCAGTGCTGCCCAATCACATTTGCATCGAGTGGCCAAAAGCAGAGGAAGTGCGGCTGGACAGCTACACCCCCCGCCCCTTCCCCCGCTGCCCCCTATGTCTGAAACGGCCATCTCTCATTCTTGCATAGTTGCTAAAGACGCAGAGCATCCTCTCCTCCCCCTCCCATCACTCAGTCTCTCCCTACGTCGAAATGCTTCACCCCGCCAGAAATTTACAGTGACATCCAATTTTTTGACACCAGACATAAAGCTGCGCTTGCCTTAACCTGGCGTACAGAAGAGTTTTGTTGTTTTACCGTTTTCATCTCCCATCACTGCACTCTGTGACAGTGGCGCTAATCTTCTCAGTGGGGGACTTTGTTGTTTGTTGTTTGGCCCCCGCTGGGCATCTTTGGTACATGATTGGCAAGGGAGTAATGGGATGTCACACTCAGAGGACATTTTTGTGAGGGAGTGTGGAGTGCACCCTGCAAAAATGACCCCTTTAAAGTCCTGGGATCTTTGAAGACGCAGTAGGAGGGGGGTTCTGCTAGAAAGATGTTTTTCCCAAAAAGTTGAAAAAGCTGACCCCCTCTCTGTGTAGCGCCCCCGGTGACATGATATTTCTTTTAGCTATGCAGGCATTTGAAGGTGATATTGAGGTATGACTTTGCACTTGGCAAAGCTGCCAAAAGCTGCCAAAGTCCACTATTGAGTTCCCTCTGAAATATTCATTGATGACTGGGGAAATCTGTGGCTCACCCTGCTTTAGTCTCCTCCACAGGGAGGTCAAAGGTCAGGGTCAGCTGACAGGAAGTCACTTCGTTGCTCGTGGGCACTTCAAGGGAGTGAATTCTTGCCCACTTGACGACTAAAAAAGCAACAATCCCTAATCACTGACCACCCTGCTGAGCTGATGTTTATTCACCATCCACAGTCCCTGATGTGTTACATTATTTTTTCCATGTAATTATCTTTTGCTGCATTACTCATATTCATCATTTCACTCCAGCTGCCAGTTATTCTCACATACAAGCTCCAGCTTGATGCTGTGCCCTGTGCTTGCCTTTACTACCTCAGAACAGACATTATGATGAGTGAGGCAGAGCAAAAGAAGAACAATTATCATTTTCTCTCAGATTACATTCAGCAGATGTCAGGGCCCACATGTGGAGGCGGCTAATTGCTGTCTCCAAATCAACTGTGGCATAATACTACAAGCATCTGTGAGAGTGAGTGTGTGTGTATGTGTGTGTGTGTGTGTGTGTGTGTGTGTGTGTTGTGCTGGGGAAGGTGTAGGGGACAAGGGGTGTGTTATAAGTTGTTGTGTTGATCCATCAGGCACGCTCTCAGCCCTGTGTGTGTGTATAAAAATCCAGGCTAATGCATGTACCATGTTGGCGTACTAATGATCAAACTGGCTTACCCGCCATCAGCTGTTCACACCCACACAAGCAGAAAGAATCCTTTAGTATGAAGACACGGAGCAGCGCTGGTACACGCTAACTACCTACTCCCATGCAGCACATAAGGCAATCATGCTTTCGTGGCATGGTATCCATATTCTAGGCATAGTCACGCATGCATGCAAACGCACACGCTCGTGCTAACCCCCCACACACCGGTGCTTCCAGCGAGCTTCCAGCGTGCTTCCACACTGCCTAAGAATAATAAAGATTGAAGGATAGAAAGCATCCCTCCACTCCAGCTTTCACTGGTTCCCTTTCCACTCCACACCCCCTTCTCCTGCATCTCTCCATGTAGCCTTGAGTGGGGCTGCATCTGAAGGGAGAAGGCAGACAAGGTCCCTGGGGTGATGGAGGGTGGGAGGGGGAGAGGGGAGAAGGGGGAGATGCACGGCTGTCACACTGAGCTCCAGTGTCGGCTGATGGCTCGGCGTGAGGCATGCCACTTATCAGATTGGTGGGGAGGGTGGGAGTAGGGGGGTAGGGGTAAGTGTGTGTGTGGGTGGGTGAGGAAGCACCAGGGAGAAAGGGTGAGGGTGATGCCAGAGGCCATTAACACAGTCTTTTCATCTACACATATACATGCAAACAGTCATTACACATGCACGTCCATGCAAATTCACATGCACCTTGAAACCACACACACACACACACACACACACACACACACACACACACACACACACACACACACACACACACACACACACAAAATGTACAAAATCGCCAGAGATCCTCAACCCTCCCTCCAGGCAGACAGTAGCACGATGCCGTGACTGCCGCTGTGAAAAGCTCCCTTCTTTTCTCATTCCCCCCTCTCCCTTTCCTTTTCATCCTCCTTTCCCACTCTCCCATGGTGCCCCAGTTCACTCCAGTGCACACGCTCCCTCTCTCCTTCCACCCCCCCCGCACCTCTGAAGCCCCCATTCCCTGTCCCAACCCAGTCTTCCATTTTTGCAGCCTTCACTTGCTCGTCTCTTTCATGCTACTGTACTTTTCCTACAGTGTGATGCATTTTTCCTCGCTCTTGTTAAAAACACATTTATACACACACACACACACACACAAAATTGTTTAGAAATATGAATGCACACATGCACCTAACAACAATATACAGATGGATGTGCATATATATGTCTTAACAAATGCATATGCTGACACACTGCAAAAATCTGAGTCTTATTAACCCATTAAAATATGAATTTTTACTTTGTTACAACAATTGAACACTCTCTCCTATAATAAATGACTCAGGATGGGTATTTTCTTGCGTGCGCATACATAAAATACGGTCAACACATCAAGAGATGGAGATGGGGATAGAGGTCAGTCAGTTACAGAGCAGATAAACAACACCTCATTAGGCATGTTGAACTGCGTCTTGCAGGCCAGGGCCCAGACATCATTGTCTGCAAGCATGCTAACAGAGCCCTGGGCAAAGCTTCCAACATCTAAACAAACCTGATAGGATCAGAAAGTAATGATCACATGTTATCCACTAGAAATGACATGAATAATCACATACAATGGTTTGGGGGATAATGCGCCGACCTGCACTCCCATATATCCCACTGGATGCAGACATGGACACAGTGATACATGCATGCAACAGACATCCTTGAAATAACAATGATGTGAAGATGCCTAGGGCTGGTTTTTCATCCTATGCATGCATGCACATTGCTATTCATTCTTTAGATTATAAGCTATTCATTACTGGATGGTACAGGACTCTATACCAGGCAGTCTGCCATCCTATAGGCAGTACAGTAAGACGCCAGAGAGGCAGGGGAGCCGCGGCCCTGCACTGCAGTTTCTTTGCTTTGGGCTTTAGGCAGTCAATTTTCTTTCCATCACACGCTCACACACTTTCAGTCATTCTTGCACTCACAGTATTTATCTCACAGTCTCTCTCACTATCCTCCCTCTCTCTCCCTGTATTAGGCCATCCTCCTTTCCCCTGGCTCTGATGTTAATGCACTCCCAATCAGGCTGTCCATTAAGCAGACGTGCACTACACGTTCATCAGGCCGTCCAAAGGCCTGCATGCAAATGAGCTCAAATTGCAGTGCGCTGCAAACTCCTTGAAATCTCCTTAGAGGGAGAACGTGAGTGTAAGACATGCATGTGTGAGAAATGCAGGAAAAAGTGAGTGCCTGCACGTCCGTTTTATGCTAATGTGAATAACAGAGGCAAACATTACAAAGGATTAACCCGATCAGGATGGCTTTTTGATGTTTTGATGCAATGGTGAGACACACATGAAACTTGCTCAAGTAAATTCTATCTGTGATTTGTAAGCCTGAGAGTGCTGAGTTACTGTCAGCCAAACCCTTTGTCATGCACAGGAAAACTTTTATATTCTGAAATCGCTGTCAAAACTTTGCTAGAATCGCTAAAAGTGAGACACACAACAGATCTTTTGCTTTGTTTCCCTCTCCTCCCTTTTGACTGCTAGGCATTTCACATCACTCCATTTTGTTCTTTCCAAAAAAAGTTTGTTATTGTATCCAGTGGGACGCATTCATTCTCACCTCAGTTCCTTGCCATCTCTAACTTTATAAACCTGTTAGGTGGATTGTGAGAGAACAGGGAGAGGATAGAAAGGGACAGTGTTGACTTGTGGGTGTGAGACCTGTCACAGTTTTAAGTAGACAATTGTTTGAGGTGTCAGGGAGTAGGGAGTAGCAAAAAAAAGAAAGACACAGCTTGAGAGTCAGAGAGAGGTCCAGGAGGCTGCCTCTTTGCATTCAGGAGGCACAGGGCCTGGTGTTAAATGCGTGGTGGAGGGGGGGAGTGTCAGTGAGGCCCACCGCGTGCCAACTCTTAAGTGGCAGTGGCACTCAAAGATAATGAAGAACGATGATGAGGCCGAGGAGGGCATGCCGAGGGCCCACGTGCACAGCTAAAAATCACCCAGCAGTCACCTATTGGGCTGAGCACACAGCCACTCAAAAAAGGTTTGCCAATGGCGCTGATTGCATGTCATAGGGTGTCAAACCTGTGGCTCAAATTTCCACTTTCATTTACTAATCCAGCACACTTCTCTGTGTGTACTCCCGTGAACATGTGTGTGTACTCCACATATGTGCTCATGCCTGTTGTGTGACAGAATGTGAGCCAGTGCGAGTCATTATGCATTTACACCACAGGATGCAAAGACAGTTGAGAAAAAAAGAAAAAATCACACAAGAGTGAAAATAATGGGAGATAAGCGAGCTCCCTGCATTCCTCAATTGTGACCTCGAAACACACTTGTCGTCTTTATTGTTCATTACCGAGCCGTGTGCCGCGATACGCTAACTAATCCCATTAAACTAATCCACATGAAAACAACTTACGGCACGATAACGGCCTGCACCGCCTCCACCGTTAATTTATGCCATATTCAAATGTGCATGGAATTGAAATAATTAATGTGACTCCCCCACTAATTTTCCTTGTGGCAGAGATACTGAATGGATACCCGCAGGATGTTTATTTTCATCCACAGTTTCTTTGCACATTTCTCCTCCTATTGTCTCCTATGTACACTGTTTGTGGTCCATAGTCACCATACTCAGGCTAAAATACTTCTGTTTTTGCCCAATAGTCCTCAGAGGCAGTGGGATTATTTTCCAGGCTGTAAGACAAATCTAACAACTATAAAATGTGCTAGCAGAGGTGTCTGGTTTCGAATTTGCCTCCAACTTCCTGGGGTATATGAGGTGATAACACAACCTTGAAGACCTACAGCAGGAGAGAGTATTGCTAAATTAAATCACTGACACACCTTTTGCTTGTGAACATTTTTAAAATGAATGAATATCTAAAGGATGTTGATAGCAGAATCATGCCACCTTTTATGGTCTCCCAAGGTAGTCTGCCTCTAAACTCTGAAACAACCACTGAGAATTCCAGCCACGGGCAGCAATTCCAACCTGCAGTCGATTTTATCATCTCCAAAGGTCTTTCATCCCCAGAACAAAATCACGGCTCCCACATTAGCACCCGTATGGGCCCCGAACATTGTCTGCTGGTTAACAAATGCGGAGCTTGTTTGGATAGGGGGAGCGTGCACATGAGATTATGAATAAAACATGTTGCCCTTATTAAAAATAATCTGGCTCAAAAGTGCCAGAGGCCCTTGAGGTCGATAAACCCCCCCTCCATCCACTCCCTCCACCTCATAGGGTTCAAGGAGAGGGGTCCCTGATTAGCACTGGCAACATCCAGAGAATGCATTTGAATTCTGTATGATTCAGTGGTGAGTGTGTTGAGTGGAATTAAATAAAGCAGATAGTGATTGGTGCTTGGGGCAACACAGGGTTGTTTAGGATTTGGAGCTGAGCTCTGTCTCATTCCTACCTGAACATATCGCCCAGGCCCTTCAGCACGCCTTTCTTGGCTTTGTTCTTGTCCTTGTCTTTCTCCCTCTCTTTATCCCTGTCAGGTTTCTTCTTTTCCTTTCCCCCAACCTTGTCCCGATCTTTCTGTCTGTCATCTTTGGAGATGGAGCCGTTCAGCCCAGGGCCCACAATGAGGTCGCCACTGGTGGACATTGACTCCCGACCAGATCTGGAACTTCCCTCTGTGTCCTCGTCCACTGGTGTGAAGAGATAAAGGGGAAAGAGAGGGTGTTAAATAGAGATATTGAGAAGGAAAAAGAAGAGCACACTTGCGCAAACACAGGGAAAGAAGGAAAAATAAAATGTAAGCCAATAAAAGGCAGACTAAAACTTTAACTTCCACTTGACTCCCTGCAGATCAAGGAAGCCGCAATTGAAATCAGCACATGACAACAACACTTTTTTTTATCAGTTACAAAGCCTCACTTCTTTCTTTTAGTAACATCAGCTGAACCATTAAAAGAAAGGCTGTGTCCCACAAGGTATGGCAACTTTGAACAAAACACACTGAATTCATCTGCCTCATTAGAGCAGAATATATTTACATTGTACACCCTTTGAGAATAGTATTCTGTTGAACACATTTTCACTTAGCTGAAAGCCTGAAGTTATTTCAAATGTGTACATTTCACACAGCTCAAGAGAACCGTCTTTTTTTTTCTTGTTCTTTTCTACTTCTTTTCATGTAAAAACGATGTGACCAAAGGTGGAAGCTGTAATGATAGTCATATGAATCTGGTTCTTAATTTATGTCTGAACTCATTTCAACTCAGACATCAAATTGAAACCAAACTCCTTAGGTGATGTAGGGTTGATTAAACTCAAAGTTTCCATCACATCTAATCAGAACTGATGTGCAAAATGTAATTAATCTGTCAGTAATTATACATTTAAATAATCTTGAAAAAGGCTCCCAGGGATCTTAATTGCAAATGTGCTACTCTTCGCAATCGGCATCGCTCCTGTCTATGCTGTATCTCTGGCTCTGAGGCGTGAGGTAGATGTCCTTCAGATTACAACTTATTACAGTCTTGCGTGTTGTCGTCTAAGTTCTGCCTTTGATGGAGGAGAGAAAAGCGCTTATCGTGAGGAGAGAAGAGGGAGGGGAGACCATGATGGATTCATGGCATAAGGGATGAGACAGACAACGCAAGGGTGGGGCGGCTGGATTCACATTTCAAGGAACAGTGGGGTTTGTTTTCTCTTGTGATCTGTGGAGCTATCAGCTATTTCTTTCAGCTGCCATCTCAGAGGAAATTACTGAAATGGAATCTCTACATGAGGCACTGTATGGCAGGAATAGAGAGCGAACCGGCAGCTTAAACCTGCTCAATTACGCAATTCATTGCTGCACGCAGCCCCCTCCCTTCCTTTTCTCCACCTCTACAAATTTGGGAGCAGGTTCTGGATGGGTATCAGTTTTATCACTCAATCTGCTACCTGCTTATCATCCACTTAAGAGCAACCGCAGCAAATAGCAGCTGTGAGCTGTATCTGGCTATTCAAATGACTGAGATTAGCAAGAGTGCTAATGTCGCTACTGCTTAATGATGCCAAGCTGCAGATAACATAGTAAACATTGTAATCCAGAGCCTCCCAGAGGGCAGCGGCCATGTGTGCTTGTATGTGTGCTCGCATGGAAGCATGTACATGTGTAGGCCTTCGTCCGAGGCCAGGTTCTTGCATATTTTCCTTGAGTAAAAAGGAAGGCCGAACACAAGGAGTCATTTTTTGTAATTCAATGCCATTTTTGTCATCCACTTAATTTGAGTCTTTTAAATAAAGCGAAACAGAAAAACAAGCTATCTCCTATCAGAAAAAACAGACAAAAGCCTATAACACCAGACATCAAAAGGTGAGGCCATCCATGGCAATTTAATGGAACCGAAAAGAAAAAGACTTGACTGACAATCTCCAATGACAGCAGAAGCATTGACGAAAGTGTCAGGAGACTCAAAGATAATTTGCAGAGACAACCACAGGAAACATTTTGTCACTTTAGTGAAACTCTAACATTAAACTTTCCTGCTTTAATAATCAAGGACATTTAAACTGGCCTGTCAGTGAAGGTTATGACAGACAAGTAAAATTGCCAGTCTTACTCCAACACATAAAAGAAGGGGTTTTTGCACAGCAGAGCATATTTTTCTTTTTCTCTTTTATTTCCTCAAACGATTTAACACAAAGTAGCACAAGGGGAAGTGCATTTTGCCCAGCAGGATATCTTGTGGGGACACATTTTCTTTGGGTGATGCCACATTCTTATTTTATGTAAATAAAAGTCTGGGAGCAGAGGAAGGCAGCGGCTTATCTGTCAACTTTGACTATTAACCTCAGTGACGAGCACAGACTGGCTGCTTTTATCTAAATTGAAAAACAGAGTTATTTGAATATCATGGGGGAGAATGCAATATACCGCGGCAGGGGAAATCGCTTGCTTTCCCCATTTTTCTTTGCCGAGATAAGACTGTATTTAGTGGCTTGCCGACAGAGCTTATGAGAACAAAGCGTTTCAGGCAAATAATTCCCTCTTTTTCAAATGTCTCCCAGGTCTTTAATGGTGAATGGAAATTTATATCTGGTGATTACTCTTGTGGTGTTGCAGGGTTATTACCTGTCGAAAAACGTAAGACGGTTGTCTCTCTATATCCAATGCATGTCTCTTTGTCATCAAACTCCAAGCATGGATGGATATATTCACTCAAAGGGAAGGTGGTATGTCTTTCCTTTCTATGGTTGTCTTCATAGTTTTTGAAGAATAAAAGTCAAGTAATTGTGGTTTCACTGCCAGTCAGGTACGCAGTAAGACAAATGTGCGGAAAACTGGCAAAGTTATATGTTGTTATGTGCCAAAGCTGGCACAGAGTAGTATTTCATTCATAATCATAGTAAATGCATTACAAATACATATGACGAGTAAAATGTAATACAATAGGACCCTGACGTATGTGGGTAAACAGTAGAAATCTTCCTCGCATGCACTCTGTTGAAAAACATGGTAATGCACTTTAAGAGTTTGTAAGCTCCTGGGAAACATGTTGCCACAGTCTCTAACAATTCCACTCAACATGAACTGTGTGAATATTAATGAATGTGTAACCTAGACGCTTATTGCAGATGTGCTTTGTATCAAGTGGGGGATCCCTAACCTAGTTTACTTGGGGGTGAATCCTGCCATTCTGAAAATGCTCTGGGGTACTGAGTTGGCCTATATTACACTGACTGGATTCTCTGTAATAAACTTCTAATGTCTTCTATGGTACCTTATATAATGGCATACTTTTGGGCACATGATTCTGTATTAATACTCTGAATAAACAGTCTTGAAAAACAAAAACTCAGTATCTGAACACTTACAAGTCTCCATGCTGTTCTCTTCTTCTGCCGCTGTGACACCAGGTTTCTCGTACGATTTGTCAATTGCAGCTCGGAAGCTCTCATTGCAGCCGCGGCCCCTGACGATCCGTGAGCGTGGCCTGTTAACGTTGATCTCACCATTTATTGTTGCCTCGGCAACAGCCGTCTGGAGGCTTTCAAGGGAGCTGGACTTTTTCAGGCCCAGGGAGGGTCCGACCTCTTGTTCTGCAGAACCTATGGAAAGAGGAAATAGTGTCACTGAGGCCAACGGACTAATGGCGTGTGACTCTAACTCCCCCACAAAGGCCAACCCAAACTTATCATCACAGAGCTCATTGCGTGTGAATGAATCATTCACGTTTTGCTAGTTTCATATGGGATGATGTTATGCGCCGTGCTTGGCAGGCAAAGAGAAGGTGTGAGTCTGGCAATTAACGTGAAAAACAAATGATGCCATTGCCTGGCCAATGAAGTGTGTGAAATGAGAACAGAGTATTATATCTTCACTGAGACATTTTCCTTTTGGGAATTATAATTCAACCTTTGTCCTTGTGTCTGCAGAGTTAAATTATGTGGCTGAAACATAATGCATATAAATGGGTCACTATCAAATACAACAGTGTACCACAGTACCAGCATGATTATGGTGTTATACTCAAATATAATACATTTCCCAAATGTTTAGATTAGACTGCAAACGTAAAACTATTTCCATAGGTGGTCCTCGCTCCGCTTTCTCTTTTACCCGGCTCCTCTTAAACAGGCTGGTTAAAACAGAGAGGAGGGAGAAAAATGGAAGGCATATAGACATAACAAATTCCATTGATTTCCAACACCATTCTCTTGTATCCACAAGCCCATCTTCCACAAACAACACCTCACAGCTGTAATCTTTTGCTGTATTTCTAAGGCCTTCACATGTTAGATAGCAAGTAATAGCGCATCATCAAGGCAGAACCATTGAAAAACAAACTTACTCTGTTATCAGTGTTATGTTAATTAGCCCAGTGGGCAAAAAAACACAAAAACATTTGTCGACAGGCCACTTGCAGAACAGAAGTAGTACATGGAACCTTTCCAAAGCACATTGCAGTATGAACATGGCAATATGGTTTATAGACATAAATGCCTCTATGACACAATACTAGTGCCACCCACATTATTTACTTCACTGATAAATGCTGCACAAAGCAACCATTATGCAAAGTAAATGTAATTAACATGTAAATTGTCGCCATGATACAAATGAAGGGCTGTTATGACTTGAAACCTTTTTGCCAAGTAGCTTATTAGAGTATCATATATATCATACTTGTTAGACAAAGTATCTCCTTAAAAGGATATACATAGCACTGCTAGAGAGTCTAGTTGACTAGCTGTGTTGAAGTGAATTTTGAACAGTCAACCTCTTCAACACTGGAACCAGGGCCCGGACAGCTGTAATTCTTTTTTCAATGCTTGCCAGGGGTTTGTTTAGGGTATGTAAGTGGAGCGTGACTCAGGTATTGGTATTTCATTTTGTCAGGGAGCGTCCGTCTGTTCCCCGGAGCTCTTACCTTACCAGCCAGTTGGTAAACAAGCAGCCTGGTTGATTTTCTGTCCCCTTTATTCTGCCTCGATTCAGCGTGCAGCAAGCCGCTGTCAAACGTAACAAGATGGATTTCTGAATATGTGCAAGCGAAGCCTTGTTAGATGTAAACTTCTGCAGAGGAAACTATCAGTAATAATGAATAAACTGTTGATTCAATTACTTTAGTGGCTTCACTGACTCTCTGAGGGTAACGTGCATGTCGATGGAGCCTGGACAGAGCAGCATTGTGTCTTAACGACTCCCTGTAGACCATATAGACCCTCCACATGTAGTGAGTGTGTGCTGCAGTTTCCTCTGTGGCTTCATGTGGTGTTTATAAATGTCTCCTGCGGCTCTTCCTGTTGGTTTTCAATCGCAAATGTTGCTGTAAGGTCTAGCCTCTCCCACCACTGAAAAGAACACACACATGCAAACACTGGATGTATAGGTTTGCATATGTGTGCCCCATGCAGAGACTCCCCAAAAGGCACAATAATGGAAACCCATGACATTTACACGCACACTTCTATGCCAGCTACCATCAACAAGATCCTCGACATGTTTAAAGTGGCCTAAATGAGGCGTGAGCCACTGCTGCTGGGTGATCACAGTGGATCCTTAGATGGAAGGTTGCACAGCCAAACACAGATCGGGCAAAGAAAATAAACCCCCATTACTGAGAGAAAACAATTTGTGACCGCTGTATGGAGTACTCTTTCTGAAATACATTTGTTTCAGTGTACAAAAGATGGAGGCAGGAGGACAAGAAACACAGAGCAGTGTGAATACACAAAGGTTTCATAAGCAGGGTATGAGTGAGTTAAGAGCTTAAGAAAAAAGAGGGGTAACTGGCAGCACTGTGCAGAAATGCACATATGTTGCTACTGTTATCATAATTTCACCAGCGGCAGCTTGTCTCTTTTGTTGGCTGAACCCCTTTGCTCTTCTCTTCTTGATCCCTTAACCAAGCAAACCTGCAGCAGCTCACTAGTGATTAGCCAGCTATCTGAGTTCCACAGTTCAAACACACATCATCTAGACAGCTACTTGCAGAGGACAAAGGCAGGAAAGAGCTGATTGATTTCATTTTAAAGAAACTAAAAGTTTTCATGCTACTTTTAGGATCTTTAGGGTCACAAGGGCATCCCTCTTTCCGCTGCGTTTGCTACCAGTGCACCCTTGCTGAGAGTGTGAGTGCTTCTCCATCATCCATGGCTGCTATAGATCTGGTGTCAAAGAAGTCAGATAGGCTAAAAGGTCAGCTGTTAGCCACTGGTGTTGGATTTCCAGAGTGGTAAACGTACTGTTATGTCTTCAACAGACCATTTCCCTTCCTTTTCGTCAATGTTAATAAAAATGCCCAATCCCAAGAGAACCTGGACTCAATCCTGAAAGTGCTATTCAAAATAAATGAACACCAATCCTATAATGCTGCATCCCATTTAGTGGGAAGAGTTCATATGTGTACCTTCAGGCTACAGTGGACAGTAAAAGGAAACTTTACTGCGAGCTACAAATGTCTAAGGGGTCAAAAGCTCTATGGTTGCTGCAACGGAAGATTCATTTTACTGCTGAGAGGAGAGGTGGGCCATTTCTGATTACTGTGACAAATTTTGACGCCAGGAAAATGTGAACCACCTTCCAAGACCAAGAAAATGCAAGTAAAAATCATGTAATTAATTTGTTTAGAAGGAGTAATCTCATCATGTGAAGGACAGAAGAGGACAGTCTAAAAAGGAGGCGCAGATAAAGCGTAGCAGGAAAATGCAGTAATTTTTCATACTTTGTGGATAAAACTCAACCCAGAACAAATGCCATGTAAATTTGTTTTTTTTTAAGCTTGTGCCTAAAGCCTGCCAGCAGCAGACACGCAGATTCCAGGGTGCATGTTCGACACAATGGGATTGCAAGTTAGAGCCGCACAGGATGCAACAGTTCAAGGGAACACAAATGACATCTGCTGTACTCGGAAACAGGGAATAATCCTCCCGCTCGGTATTCCGCACCACAATCCCCTTCGCCATTGTTTCTAGTCAGCGTGGTGAATGACTGAGAGAAGCAGAGAGACAAAGAGAACGGGAGAGCGAGGCAAAGAGAGAGAGTGTTTGCCCGTAGACCCCGGCTGCCTAGAACCTGCCTTTGTTTTCTTCAGAAGCAGCCCCGGCTCTCCTGGGAGAGTTTGACGGACAGCTCTCTGTATGCCAGTCTATTATGTGATTCCTATCACACAACAGAAGCCTCAGTGCTTTGCTCCTCATCTCTCTCTTATTCAGAGGGATGAAAATACATATTCCCCCATTGCATACAGACATGAGTTTGTCACTCCCCACACGTCTGGAGGAGAAATGAAAATCATCAAAATGAAATATACAAAAAGACGGACAATCAAACCAAATAGGGGGAAAGGGCACCAGGAATTTTATCATGGCCATAGACAAAAATGGCCGACGTGCTGTGTTCCTTAGCCAGATTAAGGGCAAGGACAGTTAATTGGAGAAGATCCATTGCCATTAAACGTTAAAGGGGAGGTATGGCAAACTCCATGAATAAATCAGCAGTGGTTATTACAGGGACAGGAGCCAATAGTATAATTAGAGCAGCTAAAACTATGCTCCCCAGCCATTATTCACCACGGGCCCTTGCATGTAAAGATCTGTGTACAGACAGGGGCTCCATTACACATAATTTATTCAGAGAGCCAGGGCTTTAAGCAGGGCGGTAAAAGGGTAATTATGTTAAAAATAGCCTCCAAGGTGGTCGGGGGAAGGCCACATCCAGGTATCCCAGTGGAAGTGAGGTGTTCCCGGGTCGGCCAGGCTCCTATGTCTCTGCCAGTTGTGGACCATTAGCTCGACAGAGGACGTCCTCCGTATAGTGAACATGTGTCACAAAGGAATTATCATTACCCGGACAGGTTAATATCTCAATCAAGCATGCTGGATTAATATCCTGTGATTGTGTGGTTTTATCAACCCACTAAAATTATATTTTTATACCTGTTTGTCTCTCTCCAAGTCAGCCTACTCACTCAACTGGCAAAGCTATTAATATGCAGAGGCCTGCAACTCAAATGCCAAGCCTGGCAACCCACTGGATCAGTAACTGACTTGGCTAGAATAGAAACTCACAATTATAGTGAGCATGAAGTGCAGATCTCTCATTTACTACAGATGGCCAATCAGGCTCCACTAGTCTCTTAATGTTTGTTTTTAACGCTTTTCCTGCCTCTTGTTTGAGACATACAAAAGTTGTTATATTTTTGTATTTATGCAATGTCACATACCGGATGGTATGATAAACTACTTTTTTGTTTTTCAAATATCCCTTAACACACAACAGGCAAGAGGCATGTTAGTTTCAAATTAGCACTCTCAGAAATCACTCAAAAACATCCCCTTGTGACCCAGTCATCAGCTCATTCTGTGTTAATTTAATGGAGTGAATCCACTCTAACATGCTCGAACCAGAGCTCAAAACAGCCTGACTATGATGGATCAATTGCAGCGAGCTGAAGAGGCCAACTGGCAATGAATGTCTCTCTATTGCAAATGCCACTCCATTGCCTCGTTCTCTCCAGCCCTCCACAACTCCTGGAGTAATGAGTGTTTTCTTCAATCATTTGCACTGCAGAACGAGCACAATGGCACAGGTTCCCACATTAGTTGCCAAGTTTCCATTCAACACCATGCAACTCCCTCTCAGCAATATGAAAACCCTCTTTTGATCATGCTGCAATTACCTCAAACAACTCTCTCCTCCATATGCATCCAAAGGTGCCAAGATCACACAGCCAATAATGGTTGGTTATGAGCTGGTTGTTGAGAAAGTGTGGGACTGATTTTCCAATCTCTATTATTGACCCATGGACCCAGCTGAACAATCATAATGCTCTATTGTAATAATGGTGACAGTGTATTGAGCTGGCCCAGCCATGGCTGCTTACCTCCATTGGTTCTTGTGCTGCAGTTAATCTCATCTGCTACTGTTAAAGAGCATAAACAAGCATGAGTGGTTAGTGCCTTCTGTACCATGCTTTTGAGCGCATGCAAAGCAGAAAGAGACAGAATCAGACTGTGCAGGGCAGATACTGAGCAGTTTTAGAATAGTAATGTAAGTAGAACAGATATTACACTCCATGCAAGGACCTGTCAATCATGAGGCTTACAAGGCAAAGTGGCTGGAATGTGCTAATGTATTACTACTAGCCGTGGCACCTCACTTCTCTTTCTTCCCTTTGCTTCTGTCACTCAATCTCGTTCCCCATCTAAATGGGACTGAACCGTGGGGTGTCTGACCAGTTTAGCATATTTCAACAATGATGGGCTTCAAAGTCATGAAATCCATCTTCTGATGTGATTCAGGAGCACCTGGAACACGATTAAAAGGAGGGACAAAAATACCTAGTGACAGAATAAAATGGGAGTCTGTAGGGGATAGCATTGTCAAGCATGTTAACCGTTTAGTCAGGGTGGCTTTGAAAGCACAGAGCAGCTTTATTAATGTGTTAATGGAAAGGAGAGAGGTATGCGTACAACTAACTTCTGAAGACAAACTTCAGTGTCCAACAGTGTGCCAATGACAAGGCTTAAGGATAAATGCTGGCACAATGTTCTTTGGCTCATTTAATTTCCAACTCTATTATACATTACCCATAGGCAATTTTTCATTGTGCGGCTTTGATGTAATAATTTCATTAAAATAATCAACATATTGTACTGCAGTGTGCGCCTTTGAGATAAATGGAACTTTCGTGACATTAGATACGTACCAAATCACACAATATGTAGCTTTCATTTTTAACAGGGACTCTAGAGCTTGCGTTCCATGTATTGACTGAAACATTTCTCCTCTGGGAACTCATGTCAGTTACTAGAGTTATTACATGAGAGGAACAAGTTAGTTATTTCCCTGCACCATCTGAACACTGTGATAGTCTCACTGATGGATTATGATTTTGTATTGGTGATTTCTGTCAGCAGGATCTTTCACAAACTCAATTGGGCCCTGCAAGTAGTGGGAGGGAATGTGATTTTGAATTACGTCTAATAACACGCACACTGATCTTGAGAACTAAGAAATAATAGAGCAATAATAGAAATTTGTAAAACATCCATTACACTGGTTAAACCAAGAATGAGGCATCGTCTTATGAGTAGAAGGACTAGTCTCTTTTCTAGAACCAAATGAACTAATCAAATTTACAAATAAATGCTGATGCCACTGTGGAACAATTAAGAAGCTTTTGTGATTAAATTGATTGATAAAATGTGCATTTGCAATGATGAGAACACCATCAAGGAGCTATCTCAGCATCCTGTCCATTCTATTCACTTCCTGTCCTCAGTTATATCCAATTATATTTTTATTCGACACCAAGAACATAATGGAAAAGGTTTTTATGCTCGACTAATTGCTCAGTGGAACCTATCCAATGGCTAACTATTATATTTCTCCTAAGCAGCGCTCTTTGCTGAAAGTTTGTGTCGTCCGGGTTCACTTTGTACAAAAGTTTTGAAGGTAGGGCTACTATAGGGAAGGTGGACCTCACAGAGCTGAGTGCACTGGCCCGGACCTACACTAGTCTGTGGGAGAGTCAAAGATTTCTACAGGTCTGTGGGCTCCATGCGGAATAGAGTTGGCTGTTATCTGTTATGATTAGCCAGTGATCCGAGAGAAGGCAGCGTCTGCTTCAGCCTCAGTGGGAGAGGCTCTGAACTCACACCATCTTCTTCCTGAGATACAGTGTGTGTGTTTGAGCGTCTGCTTGCACATGAGTGTGTATACGCATGCATGCCTCTCACCAGCCTTCCCATCACTAGACAGTCACTAAAGAGGCCATTGTGCTCTTGTTTCCTTCTTGTGTTTTACCCATGCTCCACTGGACACAGGGCCATGGGAGATGGAGGCCAAAAGAGCTGGTGGTGGCTGGACAGGACTGAAAAGACGACTTGTGTGTGTGTGTGAGTGTGTGTCAGAGGGGTATTTCTGTTTTGTCAAAGTGTCTCCATTTCCACAGTATTATGCCTTTACTGAGGCAGCCAGAAAAGGTGAGAGACATTAAGTGCTTGAGGAGTCACAGGTTACAGTGAGCTCTCATCCATCACCACTTTGGGGTGTCCAACAGGGAAAAGAACACAGATGGTCAGACAATCATACAAGTTTTACTGTAAACAAAACCCACAGGCTAGCCAGACATACTTCAATGCCAAAACTGTGATTCAAGGCAGCTGACCTATGCGCATGCACAGTTTTCCTGTGCAATGAAAGATTACTACAGACATTCCAGGTGCATTTAAGTTTGGTTTTCCCTCCAAATAAAGCGGTTTTATCAGGCTAAACTGTTTTCTCGTTTAACACCTGCAGGCTCATCAGACTGCTTGTGTTTTTTGCCCAGCTGGACTTTGTTCTAGTGATGTTGCCGTGTTCCCAGATTTGAGCAAATACTTGTACAAAGCTTACATAACCAATCAAAATGATAGCCAAAACTATGAAAATATTAAACTGTAGTAGAGTGGAAAGGAAAAGGTCGACATTTGGGGAAACAGGTGTATTTGCTTTCTTGAAGAGAGTTAGATGAGAAGATTGATATTCTGTACACTAAATATACCTCAGTAAAACAGCATTTGTGTTGTAAGTAAGGAAATAAAAAATATTTGCCAAAAATGTCGAACTTTTCCTTTAGTCACACGCTCCTGGCTCCGTGCTTGTGTAATGTGTGTTAAGCATAGCACAGCATTTACCTAGATCCATGCTCTTGGACTTGCGTGTCTTGACGATCTCCAGGTGAGCAGCGTTTTCATACTGTTTGGTGCGTTTCTCTGACATACTCTGGCGACCAAAGCCCTCCCTCTGGAACGAACCGTCAGCGTCTGCGTCTGGACTGAGTGAGCTACAGTTCATGAGGAAGCAGAGGAGGGAGAAACAGACACAGAAGTATTATAGTGTTGCCGCTAGACAGGGCAAATGTAGGGCCATTAGAAAAGCATACCCTTTAATCTAAAGATTATCCAATTAAAGATATGTTTTGTAATCATCTATATCATGTTGCGGTTATATTGCTAAGGGATGTCCTTATAACAAGACTGGGAGATAAAATCTACCTATTAATATTCATACAACCCCAAACCTCAGCCCAAAACACTCCTTTACTATCAGATAATGACCATCGGCATTCAATACACACACACACACACACACACACACACACACACACACACACACACACACACACACACACACACACAGTCAGTTTAAATCCTTCATTTCAATGACTATTCTAATCAAGGACACCTCCACCTCTGTTGGGTGGGATCAGGACAGGCTACAATTGGGAAATGAGGCCCAGCTAAGATGTGTGATACCCCAGTGAGGTGAGGGTGCTATGGGTCATGGCCACTCAATAACCACCCCCCCTCCTCCCATATGTCTGGAGCTGTGGCAGAGCACGGCCCACTATAGTGTGCTCCCTTTGAGATCCTCTATCTCTGTCTGGATCTTAATTGAAAATCGGAGGGGAGTGGGGAAAGGAGGTTGGGAGGGGGGTTTGGTATTTGCATGCAGAAGAGTGCATTTACAATTAAGGTGAGAACACCTTGCTATTTGAGGGGAGACAGGAGGGAGGAGATGCAGGGCTGATGGAGTCTAATAAATGTTACATGCATGAAAGGACACTGTCACCGTCTCTTTTGTTCTGTTGATGGTCACACATTATGACCACTAAAGAGTGTTTGTATTTTTACCACTAGGGGTCCATTAGGAGACTGAAATTTTACATTTTACGTCAGAAATTTCATGAAATGATCTGATCTCTCCTTTGGTTACAAAAAGAAAGCTTTTGTCCTGAACTGGACATCATGATTATATGTTTGAAAGTGGAGTAGTAGAGAGGAAACATGTTTTTCGTCAATGTATCCTCATGTAGCAGATGCTCCTTCAAGCAGCCTTCAATATTTGTAATATCACTTAACATCAACTGCAGACCTGCTGGCACTTGTTTGCACGTAAACAATTCTTATTTGGGTTGTCAACCCCATTCAACAAAAGAGCTGCTTCATGTGTCACTGAGGGGCTGGCGTCAACATGTCACTTTGCTGTCGACCACACCTGACAGTCCCAACTAAGATCAGACCGCCTCACGGGACTGACTCTAGCCGACACAGGAAGAGAGGGAGGTGGAGCAGGAAGAGAGGAATGACAGCACAGATGTATAATTCATTTATTCATCACCCCTCGCTATTCTCCTCTCATCATTCCAAGCCCACAAAAACCAGCCTGCCCTCTCTTTTTCTGTCTCCGCAAATGTCATCTGTCGGAGCGTGACTGAGACGGTGCCGGGGAGAAAGGATGTATTTTCAGCCTGAATTTAGATTTCCTTCACTCTTGCCAGTATTGTGTTTTTTTGGGGGAGGCAAATGAACAGACACAGAACATAGAAAAAGTGAGAGGCCAGCAGGTGGGTTCATGCACAGCCTTGTCACACAGGTTCAGAGAGCTGGTGAGCGTGTGGCCGTTATGTGTGATATCTGTGGGCAGTAAGAGTGAAGTTCAGGAGGACAGCCCAGCGGTGGTGCAAATTCACTCAGTAGGACATCAGATCTGTTGGTTTAAGCTGCTGCCCACTTTAACACTGCTTCTGCCTTCCTTTGGTTCATACAGAGCAATGACTAAATGCCCAGGTTGGGGATCCAGGTTAACCTGAAGAGAAATAGCCAATTGTGTTGTGTCTTTGAGCACCCCTCCAAGCCGGAGGTACCTGCTGTCAGGACTTGCACCTGAGCCTCTGCAGCAGTAACCATAACTATTTAAAGGGGTGGCAGTGACACTGTATACTACTGGTTCCCACCTTTTTTAACTTGTGTCCCATTATAGCCAAGCAATGCATACCTGTGCACCTTTGTCACTGGTTGCATATTATGTGTTGAATTTAATTAAATATTAAACTATTCAGATCTGTTAAATTCAGAAACAAATTTAAAAGCCTTGTGTTCCAATTTTGGCAGGAAATAAATGTGCTACTTATTGTGCCAAAGGCATGGAGAGGCTAGTATTAATCTTCTAGTCTACTTAAAGCTGGCACATAAAGATTCACAGCTACTACAGTCCATTACAGCACTCAATTACAGATCTCGTATTCACTTTCTACTGGCTATTAATTTTCCCATAGGGACGCTCGTTGTAATGAGATACTGCTTTGGAAGTCTCTTTTTTCTGATCCAGATACTTCTTAAGCTCAAACATAGTCTTATGGTGGAAAGAAAAGCCAATTGAAAAGACCTGAATGTTGAGTCTATGAAGGTGAGACCCATACTTGGACTTTGATGAAGACTGAATTGTTCACTTTACTCAATGAAAAACATATTGATAGATGGAAATAAGAAATAGCTTGACCATGTAACCACCTTAGATAATCTGCAGAATGACACAATTTCTTCCTTAGATCATCCATCCCGTCCATGCCTCTGGCGTCCATCAATAATACTGGGTCCAATCCATTTGGATAATATCTTCCCTCATCTCTCGTTCTTTATGCAGTGTTTAAAAGTAATTTCCACCAGTCCAAGCAGATGCTTTCCTCCCGTTCAAAGTCCTCCTGTCATCTAAAATTAACTAGCACTGAGGATTGCTCACAGGCAAATCCACAGCTTTAACTTGCATTTTACATCAACTTGTTCCTGTCTCCGTCTCGCTCACAGGAAGCTAAATGTGTCAAACTGCACATCAGCTTTGTTGCTAAGTGGTGTGTGCTAAAAGCCCTCTGTGCTCACAATTGGTGACTTGTGTAATTTTAAACTTCTTTTTCTCCTTTTCCCCCAACTCCCAAACCCTCTTACCCTCATTTAAAAAACGACCCCAAAGAGGTAAGTCTCAAAGTCTTCTTGGAAAAGTGCAGCATGGTTTGATCGATTAGCGGGGGGTTCCGTGCATTAGTTTCAACGCCTCAGAGAGGGGGCAAGAGGCGGAGAGAAATGCCCAGTAAGGTGCTTCAGAAATGGCCCTTCTGAGGTTTGAAGGAGGCAGATTCAGCTGACCGCATGGGCGCATAGCTGGGCCAAGGAACTTGGAGCTGTCTTCAATCAAACAAAAAACTCTGCATGGTCTGTGCTGCAGGCATGTGCACCAGCGGACACTAGATAGTTGGATACGTTTCTACATTTCAGAGTAAAAAAGGTGTACAAGGAGGTCTTCTCTTCCATCATTGTAACAATTTTCTTAAACATGAATTTGCTGTAAAAATATGTCTCAGATCACCACTTTTATTTCACTCGTTTAATTGCACCTATAAAACATTTGACTTAAACCTGAGTATAAAGACTAAAATGAAACGGTTCATTGAGTGCCACACAGAGGAGCAGCTGCACCTGTGATTTGCTGTAATCTCCTTTTAATTGTGATGAAGTTGCAGAGAGAGACAGAGAGGGAGAGAACAAGATCAATTAAGACCTCTTTGTCCGTCGGCTGACTCCTGCGTAGACCTCCTCATTCATTCCCTGCCTGCTGTATGGATGCTTTAATTGAGTTCTGTTGCACCGACTTCTCCAACCTGCTGAATAGGAGAGCGACTGACAAGAACCAGGCAGAGATGATATTTTGGTTTGTGTGGCAACAGTGTGTGTGCAGGTTACTTTGGCATCAGTCATGCTGAGATTCACCTGCACCCCTGTCACAATGAGGCAGTGTAGGGCACACAGTCTCACACATAGTGCACAACACAGGAAGCCATAGATAAACAGACTCAAGGTGAGCACAGAAATGAAAGCATGTATGACATGCTTGTAGCAATGGCGCGCCACTGAGACATGGTAAATATTCATAAAGCCAGGGGAGGCTATTAGCATTTAAGGAAAAAATGCCTGCAATTAATGTGTGTGTATGTGTGTGTGTACTACCTGGTGTTAAAGTCACAGCCAACCTGAATGGACATTTGAGATGAGTCAAACAGTGTATATGCACACGTACTACAGGGCTGTTTGCATTTATATGTAGTTATGCTGATAGCCTGATGGGAAAAACACATGTGCTTAATAGAGCACTTGTGATTCTTAGTTACATTACTGATGATAGAGACTATTAGGGAGTCAACGGAAGTAGGCAGTCTGCCTGCAATGTTAGCTTGGAAGTTTGTTTGTTCGTGTCTGTGCGGACCTTTTCCACTTTATATGTTAATTTGTGAAATTGTTTACCAGCCAATGTGTATCTAAACACTCGTGAGACTGAGCGCGTCAGTGCAGCAGTGTGTGTGTGTATTTGTCTGGACTCCTTTTCCATCTCTGCTGGTTGACAGACTGTGTCAGAGCTGCCTGGGAAATGATGTTTCCACCTGTGACATCTCACAAAGACAGAGAAGGACACAGTCTAGTTCTCTCTCTCTTTCCTTCTCTGTCTCTCTCGCTGTCCATTTCTCTTCCCTCTCACCTTAATGAGAATTGACACCTATCCTCCACTCTGTCAGCTGTACCTGGATTGAGGTCCAAGCCATAGGGAGAGTAGTAACTAGTTATATCAGGGCTGTGACAGTGCCCCTAGTGGTACTAGTGTGGGGGGATTCATCACACTTCCTGTAGCCAGAGAGAGCCAGAGCCAGAGATTAGATATAAATTCTGAATAGGTTTTACTGTTTAGGGACTATGAAAACATTTATATTAACCTAACATGCAATGTTTCTTTGATCCATTAGGGTTAAAGGTTCTGACAATTTCTTAAAAAAACAGATTTTTAAACATTTGTGGTCGAAGGGTCTTTGATATTGAGAAAAGAGTGTGATAGGTTTGGAAAAGCAGGCATGCACGGTTATTTTTAACTACTTAGTCTAACTACTACATTTTCAATGCCAAAAAAACAAAGAAAAGAAAAGATTAGTATTCACTGTTAACCCTATAATTCAATCACTGGTAGATTTAAAAACCCACAGGCTTTCAACAATACAATCATAAAAACAATATATAATTTAACTAATTGAGCCATATTAATCATATCACAAGTGGTCATTATCTGAGTTTAACTGCTCAGGCCTCCTTTCCTTCTACGAGTAATAAAACTTAATTCAGGTGGTATGCAGGGCAGCTATGATAACAGTGGTTGGTATGGTAATAGCAGCCTGTGCGCCACAGGCTAGCTGCTAGTGGTTAGTTCCTGGCTCTCAGTGATGTTGCATAGTGCTTCCTTAACTTCAGATTGATGAGCATGCTGCGGACCCCCTCCCCCCCTCTGCTTTTTTTCGCACTTCAGTGCCAACTCAGAATACACTGTACTCTCACCTCCTGTCCTTGCACAAGTTAGAAGACTGTGTGTTCACGACTTAGGAAGATACAGTGCTGCTGCAGCTCAAAGACAAGGTGTGCTTACGGCAGAAACAGACCCCACTGAATTAGCGTGGGAAGGGGTTGCTGTGGGGGCTGCAGCCTCCACTGCTGGCCAGAGTAAAACACAGTGGAAATATAATTTTACCTTTTAAAATAATAATAATAAAAAAAAAACATTGAACAGTTTCCTTTCAAGTGCTTGTGAATGCATTGCAGGCTGTTGTTGTTCAAGTGTGAAAATGATTCGCACGTATCCAAAGCAAACTTTAAGTAGCTAAATGAGCAGAAAAACACATTGGATTCACAGAATAACACAGCACAAATAAGCACAGAGGTTCTCTTGTTGGAAGGAGACACATTTCAGTCTCTCAAAGAGCCTTATCTTCAAAGTCAAGTTGCTTTGCTTCGGCACTTTGAAGGTAAGAGTTTTACACTCCTCGTGGTGAGCAAAGGGACTTGTGTTTTGTCTTGTTTATATGTTACACCATGAGGAAAACTCGCAAATACTTTTAAAATCTGTTATTTTTGCTTCTGGAAGATAAAGTTGGTGGCATCTCTGTGAAAACATTTTCATGAAAGGGAAATATTCATACAGGCGTGGGTGCTGGTGCAGTGAAATGTTATTCTCTCTAGGTGCTTGAGAACGTAGGATTAAAGCAGCAAGTCGTCTGATCACTGAACATCTTTAATTAATATGATCTCTATTTCCTAAAATATCTGTTATGTTATTTTTCAGCTGATTGTAAAAGACAACAAGTTGGTGCACACTAACCATCGACTGGGACCCCAGTTAGAGAGAACCGCCTGCAAATGTACTTTATCAACTTCTGAAATGAAAACCAGGTGGAAACTAGAAACATTCGTTCTGCATCCCAGACGAACCTGCTTGTATTAGGAACTGCCATAATTGTACACTAAATTGTGTCTCTGACACTGTTCCACATTCCATTCCTGAGAGAAAAACCTTTCATCGTCTTCCTTATCCAGATTATTCTGCAAAGCCATTATATCAACCAGTGCGTGTTATCTGTTTTACTGTAAATCATTTAGACGTGGTCCTTCCTGTTTGGCTTTGGATTTAAACTAATGAAGGAGGAGGCAGATACCGCAAAGGGAATTAATGTGGCGGGTCAGGACCCAATGCTCGAATGAACTTAGTGCAGATATGCAAAGTAATAATTTACAACCTTTATTTATCCAATGAAACCTGACAGAAGACACATGCTGGTTTCCATCACCTCCCTGAAACATATTCACACACCCTTTAACCCTAACTCCTGAACCAATGCAACAACTACCTCTACATCTGGCGGGATTTAAATGCATCTAAAAAGTATCTCCACTGCCCTTGGTCTCAAAATTTGAACCAGTTATATTCACAAGCCATTTTCATTGAAGCCCAACACAGCCACCACCTAGCTGATGAAAAGGAGTTAATAATAATACCAATAAAATGCTCTGTAATACAGCAGAATCAAATAAAAGCTCAGATATATGCACATTACTATTTTAACAGAGATCTAAAAGCATGGGGTTGTAATATTTATAGCCTGTTTTATGTTCATTTCAGGCCCGTAAAGCTGATGTGGTACAACAACGGTTCATAACAACAGGACAGCTCCAAGTATCTGCGAGAGAAAGCATAACAGGCGTATGTCTTCACTCAGTGAAAGGTGAAAAAACAAGAACCAAGTATGCACACATTGACAGAGCACACACCCATCAGATATTGGCTAGGGATGTCAAGAAAAAAATAAAGTAGGTCAGTTTATATGTCTCGAGTGAGATGGGATTTCTGCCTCAAAACAACCATTTATCTTGGGGGCCTCCATGTTAACACACTAACAAGACGGCTACCATTCACTAGAAACCTGCTGAGGAGAAGACTGAAACAGAGAGGAGATATTATAAATGGAGAGATGAGAATGTAAAATTTATAAATTCTATAAAAGGGAAAAGAGAGGTTAGCAGATTATACAATAAGGGAGGGTATTTTTATTTGATTTATGTTTATATTAGTTGGTGGTAAAGCTATACACATTCTTAAGTAAAAGTACTGATTAAACTTCTTTACTCAAGTTAAAATGAAAAAGTACATGTTTACCAACAGTTTGTCTGTGCAAAGCTAACTGAAACTTCAAATAGGGATGAGTCTCCCTCTCTCTCCCACCCTCTTGCCTTTTTTTGTCACGTTATCGTCATTGGGAAGGTGTGCAATCATGCAAAACATAATAATATTCCATAAATCCCTAAATTGCATCAAAACTAAAGTAATGAGCCTGTTTTGAAAATGTAAGGAGTAGAAAATATAGATATTTGTGTAAAAATGTTAAAAGGTTCTGTAGAAAGTTGTCAGAAATATAAAGTAAAAGTGCATACGGATACATGAAAAACTAATTAACTACAGTAACTAAGTATTTGTAGTTTGTTACTTTCCTCCTCTGGTCACTGTTAACTTTATAACCACCACCAGATGCTTAAATGACCCTTTGAGTACCCCGACATTAACAGAGTGAAGTTAACCCAGATTAAATTAATTTTACAAGCCAACTGACTCGCTATTTCATGTGTGAACAAAGTTCGCTGGTGCTGGAGAAAAAAAATAAATTGAATTAAATTAATAGAAGGAAATAAAAGAGTAGAGAGAGAGGAAATCTCAGTTTGTTAAATTCCACAGGGTGAAAAGAGGACAAGAAGAGAAAAGAGCCTGAATTACAATGATTTTACAAGCCAACCAGCCACTTTTGTGCTTTGTGTATGCACTGTAGGTGTATAGCTGTGGCCTTGGCAAGGCGCCCCCCATGAGGAAGGAAGGCTGCATAATACTGGAGGCCAGAGGTGAGACTTTCACAGCTCTGCACAATACATATTCAATACGTACAGGGCCCTGGCTGCACTACTGCAAGAGCTTAATTAAAAAGTAACAGTTCCAATACATCGGAGTCTGGCTGACCCGCATCCCCTGCTGGCTCAGTATGCCTGTTAACGTTGTGGGTGTGTGTGTGTGTGTGTGTGTGTGTGTGTGTGTGTGTGTGTGTGTGTGTGTGTGTGTGTGTGTGTAGTGGGATTTTGGGGGCAATTGAAAAGAAAAATGAAAAACAGTTAAAGTCAGACATAGGATACACACTTGGTGCATTTAAGCAGCTGTTAGCATTTGAGTAAAAGAGAATGTATGTGCACATGTGTGTGACTTTGAAGACATGAATTATTCACAATAACCCTAGGCAGTGGTATATAGCACGCTTCTGCCTTGTGTGCACACGTCATGCACGTGTATAGGTGTGTGTGTGTGTAAATGGAGAGTGTGTGAGAGAGTGCGGTTCAGCCTTATGCTGTGGATCTAATCCACTATGACAAACCTCTGACATCACATGAACAACAGGCATGCTGAGCAAATCTACTCATTCATAATAAATGAGAGAGTGAGAGAGAGAGAGAGAGAGAGAGAGAGAGAGAGAGAGAGAGAGAGAGACAGAGAGAGACAGAGAGTAGAGAGTAGAGAGTCTCCGGGGAAAAAGAAATAAAAACACTAAAAAAAGGAATAAATAAGCCAAGTATCTCTATTCTTGGCAGCCAGCTTTTCACCTTGAAAAAAAGTCTGGGGTTCTTTTACTGCACGCCATAATACATGTGACCTCAACCAGCTAATCATAAGAAAGAATAACAATCTTTATAAAATAAGAAAATTACAAAAAAAAAACATTATGTAAGAGTTAGAAACAATCTAGGTTTAGTGAAAAAGCAGTCCCTGACTTTGCCATTCAGACGAGAAAGAGGACATGATTGGATGTCATGTCTTTACATTTCCTGTACCCGAACACTGCAATCATACAGGAAATGCCATGAGTAATTTCAGAGTGAGTGATTATACCTTTAAGCATGAATAGCTATAACTTCCTGTGCTAAAAGGCAGCCGGTGACAACAATAAAAAAGGAAGACTAGAACATTTTAGAAAATCAACACAGAGCCGTGCTGCAGTGCTAAAATCTCCTTCTTTTTTCCCTGATGGTGTTGGTCAAGCCCCTATAGAAACTTAGTTATTTAACAAGGTTGATGAGTCCTGGCTTCATATTTTATTGCTGGGGTGCTTCAGTTGGGCTGCAGTCCGTAGGCGGAGTGGGGCACTGAAATCCCACGGGTGGTTGGGGTTGGTGAGGTGGAGGTACTGTGTGAGTCCCTGGGAGTTTTTTTACTCACAGTCTGACTGCTGCTGGGTCATCCATTATTTAACACACACACACACACACACACACACACACACACACACACACACACACACACACACACACACACACACACACACACACAAACACACCCACATGGCCTTACACAACTGTATATTTAAGTTCCCACATTTTGGGATTCTAAAGTAGCCCTGATGCAAAACTCCATTACTTTTCCATAACAAACTTGGAATATGATATGAAAATGTTATTTCCTGGTTTGTTAAGGCGGATAATGTGGTTTACTCTGCTAAGGAAATCCATCAGACTGTAATAAATGTGGGCAATAACTTGCAATAACTGAAAATGCATTCATATATATTCCTGTAAAATTGTGTATTTGTATTATTTTCCACCAATTTCTGCAGAATTTCAAAACAAGAGACATCTGATTCTGGATCACGGCGAGAATGACAACAACCTAGAAATTCAATGACCAGCAGGAACCCTTGTATACAAACACACACATAGTTTTTTTTTTCATTGCAACTGAAAACACCCCAAAAAACATCCTGCTCTCTTCCCCACAAGCCTTTGCTCAAGTCCATCAAGTTATAAATAATTCAGCCGACCGCTACAAAGTAAGAACAACCCACTGCTCACCATTCATTCTGATCAGGCAGCTCGTGGATCCAGGGCACCGGGTTCTCTCCCACAAAGCCCATGTCATCGTGGGAACTGGAGGATGATTGGTCGGAAAGGTGGGCAGGAAGCAGGGGCGGCCTATCGTCTTCGATCATCACCGTGTCGTCCTGCGGCATGTTCACAGTCGGAGAGAGCTGGTAGTTACCTGACAGAAGGGGGAGCGGGGGGGATTAGACAACATATAGGACTATTTGTAAGAATTTTTTCACGTTTATATAACACAATGTGGCATTCGTACAGAAGGTTTTTTTAAACATCCAATTAGTGGTGTCTGATAAAAAGTGTGAAGGAATCAGATTAAGAAAATATGTGCACAAACATACCTCCACAGACATGTTTGTGTAAACACAATAATTTTATCTTACTTCAGTAATTACCAAGATAAAACTGTATACAGAGATAACTTTGGCCGAGATAATTGTACTATTAAATTTTCACATCAGGACATGCCTGAAGGACACCAACATTTCTCAAAAAGGGTAAATAACAGTGCTTATCAGGTACAATTTTGCAGAGCTGCATGCATACAAAGATGTTGCATGACAGGACGATATCCACTGAATGGTAGCAGGCTCAGAACACTCATGAAAATACACAAAAATGCACAGCACGGACACAAATGACAGGGCAAAGTAAGCATTGAGACTCACAGGAGAAGAAATAATCTACTCTCTTTATGGCACAGTCAAAAAGTTGTGGACCCGAGTAGTTTTATCCATTCTCCTTCACTCTTCTCCAAGGACAAATATGAGCAGAAGAAGAGCTCCCCTGATCTGTATTCTGTCCTGCCTGACCCTCCCTGCTGAGGACTTCTTTGAATCGCTCCTTTGCTGCTCCTCAGGAGTCAAAGTCAATGGGGAATGTGCTGCCGTGGCTGGCACTCAGCACCAAGGGCAGGAGACGGGTTGTTCAACGGCATGAGAAGTGGCATTACAATACTGATTCACTCTGCAAATTGATCACTGCATGACTTAAGTGTGGACGCATAAAAAAGGGGGGAATCAAAGTCAAGACGAGTCACAAGGTCAGACGTCAACCACACACCTGCTTACTATTAGACAAAGGTTTACAGAAATGCTGAACTTCCTGGTCTTTGCTTTTGTTTCCATTATCGGAGAGCCGTTTTGCAAATTTAATAGCTAAGAAACAATTGGGTGTAATCACTAACAGCAGACAACAATATTTACCCTGGCAGGATCCCAACGTGAATCTGAGAGGCATTTAATTTCACTGGGGCCCGACGAATGATAAATGCATATTGTGGAAGTAAATCTGAGCACCAATCAACGCGGCAATGAGGTGTACAGTTTAGTTTAGGTATTTGTGCAGAAAAAGAAAAACAAAGACACAAAACAGCTGTGCAGGGGAGGACAGAACCAAGGCTTAGAAAGGTCCTCCCCAAAAAAGTCAAACAACAAACAGAAAATCAAGCAGATTTTAAGGTCACATGACTGGTGTTTATTATTTTATTCCCATCAGGACAAGTGGCTTCCGCATCTGTTAATTGATTCTTTAGGAAGCCTCCTCTCTTTGTCTATGGACTGCTCATCTAAACCAGTTAAGATGGCTGCCAACACTGTACAGGTGAAATGAAGGCCATTTCTCACTTGGGCAGCTTGACAGAGAACCATGGGTAATTGAATTCACTCTGTACTGTAAATCTGCAGGACTGGAGTAATGACAGTGAGAAACTCCAGGAAGTCGGTGAGACTAAGCTAGACCTATCACTTTTATAGCAGGCAGACCATGTGGTTCAGACATTCATTACAGCAGTGTTCTTTAAATCATAACTAGTGATATCTGCTTTTGTTGTATGAAATAATTAAAAAAAAAGGTTCTGGTTTGACCTCCAATTTATCCAATGCAATGAAAATAATTTTCCATGCCCAAACAGGGATTATGATGTAGTGTATAGCAACACCTGTGGAAGTTTGTCTAGTTATTGTGACAATGTCTTTAAAATGTTCCCAGCTTTAAGGAAAAGATTGGGAAATCTGCATATGGGGAAAAAAGACATTTACTATTTGGTATGTTTGTTTCAATACTGTGTACATTTACAGAATCTTTCTATATATTTTGTGTGCTATATTGTTATGTGTGCCTTGCCCTCTATACAATAGTTTAGCTTTGTCCTCAGAGTCCTTGCACAACTCTTGCAAGTCATCTCTCAAACACTCTTCCTTCCAAAATCCAATACTTCCCTCCTCTGTTGTCAGTGTCTCTGTTTTACAGCCAGTTTAGCAAAAGTGTGGCAGTGTCAGTAAGAGATGCCCTGCGGTTGTTCGTCCACAGGGGCCATCCTTATACCAGCCTTTACCTTCCGTTAGCTGTTAGGTAGAGTTACCTCTTGGTTGCATCAGCAGCACTGAGAATTTCACTAGAGTAGTCACTTGGAAAAGATTTGGGAAATTTTGTCAGTTTACAGTAGTGGTAATATAACAGGAAATACTGTTCCCCCCCCAAAAAAAAGCTCTGTAAAAGGTTAACACATGGACATGACATTTTTTAGGCATTCACAATATGCACTCTTCAAGACAATACATAACTTACAATCACCTTACATTCACTCATGCCAGCAGACCACTAGGACAGTTTTTAATTAGAAACTCGGCAAGCTTCCCTCTCCCAGCATTATGAAATATTTCAAGACAGGACCTCTTGACACAAGTGGCCAGCTCTGCAGATGAAGAGTTGTTAAAGTCATTTCACTTCCCTCTTTGCTAAGTAGCTAAAGGACACACATACAATAAATGGCTAGTGGACAGGTACAGTTGGGGCCATGGTTTGAAAGGTGAAAATAATTAGAGAAACTGCAGCACTTGCTTTTCTGCAGCTGTCAGCACAATTAAGCATAAAGGGAAATCACCCACACACCACTAATACTTGTTGTAGCATTAGACAAGTTAGCTGTGAAAATGACTGTACAGTACAGCTAAACTGGAACAATGTAGCAGACAAACTAAAGCAGACTAAAAGAAGATGCCTTAAGAACACTATGTTTATGTGTTTAATGCATGTTTTAAAAAAAAAAACTGGACGGAGACTGATTAAAAGCAAAAGGCCGAGTGGGAAACAGGCAAAATCTGGAGAGGAGGAAGAATTTTCAGCACCTTCAGTGGTGTTTTGGCACAGTGAGGTGCAGATGGCTCTGCTCACTCTCACACTCACTTTGTCTTTTACCAGCGCCTCACAGTTGGTGACGAGGGGGAAAACGGGGCAGGTGACAATACCAGCAGAGACACTTCACTTCAGGAAGATGGACAGACAGTGTATACAGTATGTGTGTGTTCAAGCTAGAAGTAGCTGGTGCACTGAGGCAATTGAAAGTCAAGGCTGTTCATAATGGAGAGGCGATTCTGAAGGCAATCTGAATGTATTCTCAGCGCTATGTTTGAAGTCTTCTTTTATGTGCCGTCTCCGTAGTTTACATCATCTCGCTTAGGGAAGGTCATCTGAGCTTACTGTTGTATTTAGGTTTTGCCTAATGCCACCATAGCAAAAATAACCACAATTATCTAAACCTGAGCACTGTGAATGCAATTACTGTTTTCACCAAACCCCAGAACCGCTATCTTGGCCAGAATCAAAACGCTGTTATTGAGCTTGTGATGACCTCGGCGATCCTGAAAACACTGGAGCCTTTCATGCACTCAGTTTGTGGAATGAAAGCTAAAGAAAAGAAAAAAAACCCATTAATATTATGATGGCGTCACAAATGAGTCAGCAGTCACACTTATATCTTAGGGAAAAGTACATGAGGTCACATGGAGATAAATATCACTCAAATTATGATTAATGGTTAACAGAAGCTTGCTCTTTCACAAAGGGGCTGTGTGGTATTTGTTAAAAAGCTTCTGATTTAAGCTACCATCCATGTAGTAAAGGAAAGAGTTTTCTGGCGACATGATTGTGCCACTGTGGCCTTTGTCACGCTGTAATTAAAGATAGCTTCTCATGAGTCATGCTGACAGAAACAGACACACACCACCCACCACCTCAGCACCCACCACTGCAGTCAACATCCTGCTAAAAACAAACACAAGTTGTTGGGTGGGGTTTATCATGTAGTAGTAATATTGTAATATAGAGGCTAACAGGCTCACAGTTAACAGCTGAAACATATTAAAGCCAATGTCATTACAGCAGTTGTTCATTTTAATGTTAGAACATAAAATGTTACTGTAACTGTGGTTTATGGACAAAATATTTGCAACACTGAAACAGAAAAATGGGGGGAAAATAATATATTTTTTCAGTTTCTGCTTGAATGAACAGAGCTGTACACACGTTACAGTCACATTATAGTCATGCCATCCTATCAAATAATTTAATCAGTAAAGTGAAAGTCACGTGTTTGCATGACTGTACTGAAGCACACGCAGCCCTCTGGCTAGCCATGCTCAGCGTGTGGAAGCTTTTCCATGATATCGAAGCAGAGATGTTCTTCCTCCCTCTGGCAGAGAGTGAAGACAGAGACAGATGAGCTCTCTGGCTCGAGAGGCCACCTGGCTGCATCCATCCAAACGGATCAGAGCTCTACTCTCCTCTTTCTCTGCCCTCTGACCAAGCGTTGCCCGTTGAAACATTGAGCTGTAAGGTGAGAGGTCACACTAATAGCCCCACTCGATCTTCTTTCTCCTACACCATTTCTTCCATCTATGTCCATCACACACTCGTACACTTTATTCTCCTCTCTCTCTTTCTCTCTTCCTCTCTCCTTCAGTGACATTTTGGCCTATTGATCTGACTGAAGGAGAGATCATTAGTTGATCCGCTGCGCTGCCGCAGCTATCAGGTGGTGGATTGCAGCCGGTAATCATCCTAAGTACACACTGGTAAAAACCAAAGACTTATGCTCACCAGGGGACACTGGTGCCATTTTCTAAGGGTGCTTTCACACCTGTAGTTAGATTCATTTGGTCAGAGCACAGGTTTGGACCAAGAAAAAAAAAGATATCTGCATTTAATGCTTCTTATGTGTATATTTATGTTCTCTAACTCAAAAGAAACAACTGATTATGAGCATTATTTTTATTTTTAGACTGCAAATCGACCGTGTGTTATGAATAATGACGAAGAGGGAGAAACAATGCAGAAAAGAGGTTCAGCATGTGCGATCACTATGTCACACAACCTTTTCACATAGGATCCAAGCACGACAGGACACTAATGATTTGAAAATCATGCTAAAATCACATATCTACTATTACAACATACGGTCATTGGTCTGTTTTCTTTCACACCACAAATTAATTGCACCATGTTTTTGGTCCACAATAGGGCTCAATTGACAGCTTTCACACCAGCCCAGATGAACCCAACTAAATAGAAAAAAGCACCAGGAACATTTCAATAGAACCAGACAGCTTAGGTATGAAAGCATCCTGATAGCGTTACACCCTGTTACATGAGGGGTTCTTTCACCAGTGCAATCAATCAGAACATTTAGTTGACTGGCTTGATGACAGGGTCTTATTTCCTTGTAGAGACATGCAATGTCGGGATTCAGATATGAATGGGGACACCAAACACAGAGACTCAGAGAGACATGTGGAGTTAATCAAGGATTCTCATAGAAACGAGAAGAGAGCGCTCAGCGCCCAGTCATCATCAGTCCAGGGCTGGGAGGTGTTGTCATGAAGGTCCCTATGAAAAAATACCGACAAAATGTGACTATTGTTACTGTATGTCTGGAAAACTGATTTGGTGAAGGATTAATGCAAACATATTTCCAAATAATGTATGGAAGTCGATAGATGATGTCGCTACTGGCAAAGATGATCTTCCGTACAGCGTCAAACTAAACTAACCGCTACTCTGGCATGTATTACCATGACGAGGTTAAAGGGTTTTGCTATTCCAGAGGTCAACACATGAACAGTGTTGAAAGAAGAGCTGCCCTCCCATCCAAGCCTGTTATTTAGCTTTTAAATGCCATTTCAGGGAATATCATTAGAGACCACCTCAACCTTTTCACAAAATCACCAGCTACGATAGCTGTAAGCCCAAGAGGAGTACAGTATGCATCCACAGACAAAGATATACTGTGCATTTGATACATTTGATTCCAGTGTAACTTGAGGCTAGACGCAAATATAAATCAAGCCATTCACTAATGCACTTGAGCAGGCAATCAACAGTATCTTCCAAATTGCTGTATTATACAGGACTTTACATTAACGGAATATGTTAAAAATGTGTGTGGTAAATGCACCTCTTTGAGTGAATAAGTACAGTAAAGCACAGGAAAAGGGAAGGTTCCAGTGTAACACCACTTATGTCTCTGTCATTTTCTCACTGAGGCATGCTAATAGCGCTCTCAAGCAGTCTGAACACCAAATTAAGGGAGGTCACTCTGCCTCATCTCCTGCGCTGATGGCTGAGCATACAGAAAGGATGAGTCTGCGGACTGTGAAATACTGGAAGTGAGGGGACAGCAGGGTCAGGTCCTGTGAAGACAGTCCCACTTAAACACCATTAGGGAAGACTAAAGTATCTAGAGACACCCAGAGATTGGTCTCGTTATGTTAGTCTGTGTGCTCTTGTACTTTTATCCTTTTAATTTATAAATGTCTTCATTATGATGGATCGTCCAAAGTGACAGAACTTTACTGTTCCGCACTTCTTTCATTGACTAATTTCGGATTTGGCTCAATGTGTGTCTACAGTATTTTGCACTGTCACCTGCACTGCACACATTATGTCCTGTGAACACCTACTTTCCTGTGTGACAGCAGCACGAGTCTGCTTGCCTGGTTCCCACCTCCGGCCTCCTCCCCACCTTCCCCAGCCCTTCCTCACTCCTGTGCCAGTCCTAGGTGTTCATTCTGACTCAGGCACTCTGCCAAACAGCCACATCCACAGAAAGCGTTGGTCCGCGGGCCTCAATTTTCACCCCAGCGTGTGGACCCCGCACCCAGCAGCACTTTTCAATTAAACAGACCGGAAGGTGAGGCCGGGTGTGATCCTAACGACCTTTGCGTCAAACCCCGGCTGTTGCTGTCACACTGTGCACACACAGGAGATTTCACTCAGTACCACATTTCCTCCTCTTTAATTCACCTCTTCTGCTTTTGTTCCTTTCTCTTTCTCCTTTTTTAAGGGAGAAATCATCTCCGCCAGTACTCGACCCTTTCACCCCCAAAGGCAAAAGGAGGGTGGGGATGGGAGGAAAGCAGGAAAAGAAAACAAAAGTGTCAAGAACTAATTTTATTTGAGCAGGGAGTCAAGCAGAACATACTGTATGTTCACCACCTGCTAGCTGTGGATTCAGCCTCTTGACAAGCTGCTCGATAGATGGTGTGTGTATGTGTGAAGCTAAAGCTGACAATATCACAGCATTGCATGGCAAACAGTGAAAGGAATTACCTCTGAATATTGATTAGCTGAAGGGGTGCACCTAAATACTTTACACACACACACACACACACACACACACACACACACACACACACACACACACACACACACACACACACACACACACACACACACACACACACACACACACACAGCGGATAGTTCTGAATGACAGCCCAACACTACCGGGAAGATAAAGGCAAAGTGCCCTTACAATCAATATGATGGCACTATACTGGCTTAATAGCACCTTTCTCCTGTGTCATTTTGTGCTTTTCTTTGCTGTTGCCATGGTTATTATAATTCCTATAATTCATTCAATTGTACCTATCCCCCCAGAGAACCAAGACCTATTACTACTGTTTCAGAAGAAAGGCAGCAAACTAGCTGTGACTGCTGGGAATAGACGAGACAGTCCAGTTTATGATCAATACCTGGGTTTGGTGAGATAAGGCATCCATAGGACATCTACAGCTATTTGAAGTTTTTAACAGAAAATAGGAAGCCTAGAAATAAAAATCATAGGTTGGCAGAAATATGGAGTTTACAATTTCACTGTATTGACTTGCTGCCATCTGAAATAACTCACAATCAAAGTCCGATCTTAATTCTTGAACAACAAAACCATCCAATCCCATTTACCTCAGTGGTCCACTTGTAGTAGCACACAGGCAGTATAATGGAGCAGAGGAGCAGAGGGGAGGAACTGATTTGGTTAGTTCCTCCGCTTAAGATGTAAAATGCTTCAGAGTTTTGCTTGTAATCACTATATGCTCTTAGGAAAAATGTACGCCTCACATCAGTGGAAACTGAGCATAACCTGATGGAGTGGTTGAGTGAGTGTGCCAATGTACGCATGTGCATGCAGGTACAGTGTGAGCATGTCGCACTGTATGTGCGCCCTACCATATCCCAAACTCCACATGTCTGGCCTTCATGATTCAGTAATTTAGCAGGTCTAGATACACTCCACATCGAGCTGTCAGTCAAGCCCTGCCGGCTGTGTGCTTCCTGACCTTGCCGAGCCGATCTCAGCATCTGTCCTCTAACCACAACTGTCACATTTCACACACCAGGCAATATGTCTGAGCCCTTCTGAAATAACATATAGAAGAAGATAAAGAGTGGAAACAGCTATTGTCTGTCAAGCCTGCAGAAATTTACCATCCACAAAGAAAAATACATTTTATAGTGTCGTACTAAGTGATGAGACGGTAATAGGCAATTTTGTAAGATTATAGTTTCAAAATGTGTCCATGTCTGCTTATTTATTGCCTTAACTCAAGCTAGAGTGGGTAAATGTAGCAGACAGATTTTTTAGTTAAATTTAGAAATGGAAAGAAAAAACAATCCACATGTTGGATGAGCATGAATGAGTAAGATGTGTCAGGAATATTGATGCTGTTTGCTTTCAAAGTCAATTTTGTGACATCTGATCAAGGTTAAATAGATCTTAGCTCTGTGTTGTCAGTGAGAAGCAAGGTCACTGCCACTTGCTTGTGGGCAGAACACAGAGGACAGAGAGACAGCACTTTCTTCTTCAAAATTTTCTTAAAATATACCTACTGTGGTGCCTGCTTTGATTCATTCTAGGGACAAAACAAAATACCTTTTTTGCATTTTCGGTAAATTGAAAATTTAAAAGGAGAAAAGGAGGATCAGATATTCAGTAATTGCAAAAACATTTGACCAACGCTTGGAAGCAGACAAATTCCTGCTTCTATCAGGTGCTGCATTTTACCTCATGAATAAACTCAACTTTGACTGCATCAGAAATCCAAATAACAGAATTGTGTCAGTTTAAAAAGATGAAAACCTGTCACAGAATGTAGGCACAGGTTAATGAGGGAACCACTCAGAGACAGCCTCGAGACAGAGGAAAAAAAGGAACTGACATTTTCTTGCTGCAAGACAAGCTGAGTCAAAGATCTGAGACACCGCCGAGCTTCAGCTGTGATAACTTACTGCTTTAGCACCCACTCCACCCCCACCCGTAAAACTTTTCCACTTGGCTCATTTGACTCCCACTCCGCAGGATGAGATGAGTGCTGGGCGCCCTTGAAGTTTCAGTGGCAAGAAACTTTTCCATCAGTGCGCCCACAGTTGCCGCTTATGATCACAGTGGCATTCTGAAAAGCCTGCGTCGGAAAAGCCAGTGGAATAAATAAGCCAAACTGAGAGGAAAACCCAGCCAATTTGAGAACATTTGATTCAGGATGGAGGAGAAAGATGCGACGTAAGAATGAAAATGAAAAAACAGGGGAGAGGGAGACAGAGGGAAAGAGAGTGTCAGGGGCAAGCCCTATTGATCTGGAGGCTTAATTAACCATCAGAAGTCTCTGACACAGCCTCTGATCTTCTGTGATCAGTGGCAGAGTGGCACCACTCTGGGGGAGATGGTGGGGAGGGGATAGGAGAGAAACAGGAGTCGGAGAAGGGGGGAGAGGAAGAAAGTGTAGATCATTGACAGATTACAAATTCACTTCCTCCAAACAAAGGAGGTTCGGAAAGGGTTACGGAGTTAGAGCTGAAAGAGGAGAAAGAATGAGTGATGAGAAAATCATGAGAAGAAGGTTCATCAGAGGGGAGAAAAAATGGTTTAAGGAAGATTTGGGGAAAGAAGAATGGGGGAAATCTGTGTGTGTGTGTGGGGGGGGGGAGAGACGAAATAATGGGAAGGGGATGGGAAGGTCAGACCCTGCATGTGTTGAGAAAATGGGTGTGGATTCATGCAACTACACTGCATCATCCCCCACAAACGGGCCCTCCCTACACTGATGCAATCCGCTTCGGCGTCTGTGTGTATGCACGTGTGAAAGGTCCGTCGAAGTTGAGATGACAGCAGCGGCTGGTCGAGGATTGAATTGCCAATTCTAATACACCTGAAGAGACGAGATCTTAGCTCGCTGATGTCAGCTGGGTACAATGGGAATTGACCCGAGTGAAGCTAGTCGGGAGTGGAGTGAAGGCAGTGAGGATTGGGGATGACGTTAATTCCAGAGAGGTTTTGAATAGTGAATTTGCGTACCTTGGGATGCAGGACAACGAAGGGGGGGATGAGGCTCTGAAAGTAATGCAGGTTGGGGGAGCTATCAGAGACACTTCAGAAGTGGGCTGGATGTTAAAATTGATCAGGGAATGTCAGTTAATAGACAGGATCAATTCAAGGGAAAAATACATGCAATGAGCATGAGGTTAGCAGATCAACCACACTTCCCATCAATGTGAATGGGGTTGTGACCAGCCCAAAAAAATCTGATTTGTTGAGTCCTTTTTTTCTAAAAGAGGTTAAAAGAGCCACAAATGTGCTGAGAGGGGGGGTGAAAGAACATTGCTGATACATGACTCACCAATGCGTCCCATCATATTAGTCAGCGGCGTGGAGATGTTGTCCAAGCCTTCGATGGTTTCATACAAGTGGGAAATCCGGCGCTCATGGTTGTCCAGTAGAGAATTCACAGGATGCTCTAAAACTGGTGGGCTGCCAGGGGCTTCCTACAGAGACCGGGAAAGAGATGAAGAGTGGGCATGGGGTTTACACATTTAATCTGATAAAATGTTATTTCCCTTAAAGGGCCAATATATAAAAGTATCACCATAAACATTTGAAGTATAGTCACATTTGCAACAGAAAAGTTTGAGTCATTTATGAATAATCTACAATTTCTTTGCTTCTCAACTGACATTAACTACGATACGACTCCATGAAAGCTAATGCTTCACTACACAATTTTACAGCATTAAAGTACATTATTACCTTATATCAAGCTATTATCTTGCTTACTGTATTCTGTATATCAAAAGAACAGTAAACTGTTTGTTTACATTTGGATTGTGTATTGTGCCATTGAAATAATCAATAATGTCATGTTCAGAAATGTTTCTGCATTGATAATAAATAGTTATCTTGGCTCACTGGAAGAATTCATTTATTGATTATTTGTATAGTATATATGTATCGTATAAACTATGCAGACACAATCAGATTCACCCAGAAGAAGAAATGGGTCTGCATAATATGGCTCCTAATGTGACGCCATCAATACTCCAGTAACATGGAACCGGGGCTTCAGCGTCCATCTAGGCTTACGTCGGTATTTTCTGGCTCAGCAGTGTGAAACGGCTCCTGTAGTAGTTGGAGCTAGATAAAGCTCCATGGATTTCCCATAGGCCAATAGACAGCTGTCTCTAACAATGAGCACCAGTAAATGGACCAGTGACATTTGCCATGTGGTCGATATGCCGCACTGCTGGTTATTGAGCCCACTGTACACTCAGTGCATGTGTCAATCTTGACAGGGGGACACGGTTAGTGGTTAGTCTTTGGGTGTGGGACCACTGGGCCCAGATACTGTGTCCAGTCTTCCAATAGTCTGTCAAATGTGGTATTCTTAGGATAAAGAGAATGGAGCTACCACAGCAAGAGTCAGGAAGTAGAGAGGAGAAAAATCTCACATCCACGTGCAGAGAGTTAGAAAATAAAGCTCGGTCCTTGGCCTTATTTCCCACAATGCTCCATAGGAGCCTGTGGGCAGCCGCGGGAATGCACTGAACTCCCTGTACAGGACCTATTACAGATAGCTCCCTCACAGCTAGATAGTCTTGCACAGTTCAACTCTGTACCTCAAGCATGCTTTAAACCAGGAGGCCCTGGCTAATATTGATGTCTCACAACACTCTGGCTGGCTTCCGGCCAAGAGAAAGGGGAGTAAAATATCAGACAACAACTGCAGCAGGAAGACAGGACAGCAGGAGGAAGAGGAGGAGAGGACAAGAAGAGGAGGTGGTGGGGAGCTTTTTGTAAACAAATGGAAGGAATACCAAGAAAAAGGAGGATTGTGGGGATGCGTGCGGGTGCTGCCAAGTCGCCTTCTCGTGGGAGTAGAGTGCCCTGGGAGACACATACCAGGGTAGAGGGACTTATCGGCTGTTTAATATAAATGAGAGGTTTAATGAGGTTGAGAGCGCAGGACTTTATCGGAACAGCGTGTTGATAAGAGCGAGTTGCGAGGAGGGAAAGAGGCTGTGTGTGTGTGTGTGTGTCTGTGTGTGTGTGTGTGAGTGAAATGGGGGGCTGGGTCAACACAATTACAATCGGAGCCACGGCCACTGCCAGCCTTATAATAAAAAGCATGTCCCTGGATGATTCAGACTCAATAAGGTTCAAATTGTCGAAATGAAGATTTATTTTACTCACTTCTCTCTCTTTTACTCAACCCCTCTCTGCACTTTTTAATCTGTTTCAGATCTGGAGACTTGTCATTTGTCATGAGCTAAAAAGAAGTAAGATGGAGGGTTTTAGTTAAGAGGTAGGAAAATGTGTGGACAGAGTGGAACAGAGAGCGAGCAGCTGAGAATCAAATGATATGAAAGCTATGTATAGTATGTGTCAAGAGGAATAGATCTCGGAAAGACAACAATATTTCTGTCTTGCTATCTCTGAGAGTTGAACAGGCTTATTTTAAAAGTATTCATTGGCTTTTATGGCAAATAGACTTTGGAATCAACTTAACACAGAGGCAAAATGGCAGCAATTTAATCTTTGTGTATCCAATATTAATTAAGTCCGCTTCTGTGCATGCTAATGCTCTAGCACACCGTGCATGTTTACTGACTTGTGAAGGTTTACTGATTAGTGCATGACAAGCTGTGACATTTTCATGCAAAATCTGCACTCTTTGTTGTCACCTGATATTTAGTATGAAAGTAGTGATTCAACATTTAGGTCCATTCTGAGGAAATATGTTCTGATGCCTGGGAACAGATGCACTTTGCCATTCCTGTAGCACAGGCAGCAGGTTAATAAAGTAGTGCAATGAGCAGAAGATTTGGATTAGTCAACATGAGCATTATTCATCACAGTTGCCTCAAAACAAGTGTTAACCAGAGAAAAATAAACATCAACAAAAACATCCAAGGAAAAAGAAAAAGCTTTGTGGTATCACACTGCTGAAACCCAACAAGAGCAGCAGCAAGTTGATCAAGGGGCTTATTTGTCCAAAAGTGGATGTGTTCGTTTAAGTTTTTCAGTGTGTTTGTTGAGATTTTAGAGCTTTCTTAACACTGGTTCTCATCACCTCATCATGTGTTTAATCTGTCTTAATCTAGTCATTTTCAGAGTGGATTATTCTGTTGACAGAGGGAGAGGGCAGAGCGCTGTGACTTACACTGAGCCCAGTCAAGATCATCTGCTGCTCAGCTCCCACTGGACTCACTAGACATGCCTGTGTGCTTTTGTGTTCCAGGTAATGCTGTTGTTTGTCTTTGCGAGACACGAAGTGTGTGTGTGTGTGTGTGTGTGTGTGTGTGTATACCTGTATTCATGTGCATGTGTTTAAATGCATTTGTGGTAAATGCAGACTCATGCACAAATGTGTTTTTGCCTGGGCATCAGCATCTGCCTGACCTTGACTACTAAGTGTAGAGAGGGAGAAGGAGCCGTGTGTTGACAGGGCTGGTCTTAAACTGTCAACTAAGGCTAATAATGTCTAGTCCATGGCCATTTCCTGGTCTTCAATCCTGGTCTCAGCCTGTTCCCGTGGCCCTAATCCAGTCAACCTCCACCATAATGCTGTAATTACAATCCTTAAGCTGCTGCATCCTGCCTTGGGCACAACTCACCTCTCTGCTGGCTAGATACCCCACTTTCATTAGCTTCTCACATCAAACTAGAGCCTCATCTAATGCTAGTGCTTCCCAAAGTGGTTGCCCAGGTCTTTTAGGAGTTCTTAGCAAAACTTCAATTTCACAAAAACATCACACAGATGGGAAATCAGCACAACAGCAAGGTATGTGAGAGTAACTCCTGATCAGGTTGAACTGTTCCACCACTGTTGATTCTCCAACCAAAAACACAATAAGTATATTCTCTTGGTAAAATGAAATATAAAATCTTGCGGATGTCGGGGCACATTTCTGGCTGATAATTAAGGAAATGTATGATTACATTTGTACTGGCACCTGGAATGATGAAATGGACTGTAACTATGCTCAAGGCACTTTCTATTTTTTATCAATTATCTATTTGATATTTTAGTACCACTATCATTATAATAATAATAATGATAGTGATTATTAATATTATTAACATATTTATTATTATTATTATTATTATTATTACACTATTTTTCTTTTATTACTATTGTTTTATTATTGTTTTGTTTTTTTCTTTAGTAGTAGAAGAAGGTAGTATTGTCTGCAGTCTGGGGAGAATTGTCTCTGTTTGTGGAGGTCTGTTTGTTTTGTTTGTTAGGTTGTTGTCTGTTTTCAGTTTAAAAATAGAGGGGACAGTGAATGTTACGAATATGAGGTATTGTAATCTGTGATGATCTGTCAAAATTCCAGGAAAATTGATTCCTATCAAAATAAAATCCTCATCCTCCGGGGAAGTTTTCAACACATTAGGGATGCTCTTTGGTACTTTCTACAACCATACCATTCTCTCACAGTCACTTATATCAACCAAATACTCCTCTCTTCAGGGTCGGGATCTGTATGTCTGGTTGCAATCTGTCTAGAGTTAACAGTCAGTCCTGTGTCCATATTACTAAGCTCAAGCACGATGCAATAGTATCATATAGTATAGCTAAAAAGTGAAAACCACACGTACTATGTGCTAAGTGAAAGGAATGTGTGTGTGTGTATGTATTCACATACGTGTGTATGTTGCTTAACAACACTTGGGTTTTCAGACACTAAAGCACACACTTCACCTCCGCAGTCCTCCACCGTGCCCAAGCAGCCCACTCAACCACCAGATTCAATATATTATTTTCTCAATTGGTCCTATTGAGTTTCCCCTGCCGCTCCTAAATGAGTTAGTCCTCAGAGAGCCGGCTGGGAATGAGGGCCCAGCAGCGCTGGAATTGCATTTCTGCTGCTCTGCGATCTACTTTCCTCAATTTAGTCACTGCTTCGTTTCAAACTGCATTTCCCAGAGTGCACCGCTCTTTGCCCTCGCTCTATCCTCATTCCATGAATCACCGCAATTTGCTATGACAACAGGGGAGCTATAGTCCCTACATGTCATGATCTAACAAGACTTCAATCACTCCATATTATGTTGGGGGGGAGTGGGGTCGACACAGATTTGCCTCCCTTTCTCTAGCCTCTGATGTGGGCCAGCTTCTCAATGTTTTAAGGTCTCTCCCAGCAGTGGTCAGCTCAATACTAATAAAACCATAATTTACTAGGCCGGGGTTCTGATTGATAGCTCTCTCAAGGCTCTATCGATCAGCCCTCTCTCATTCGAGTGAGCATCTTTTGTTAGGGCCAGCCACTTCCTTCCCCCTTGTCTCTTTGCATAAACGTTCTCTTAGTGACTAACAGCAATGCTTTTGGAATGGATAACAAACAGAGCCATTGGCATGCTGAGGCTGTGCTCTTTTATATACAGACTAAGCTGTTACATCTACTTTTTTCACAGAGTTAACTAAGCTACTATGTCTGCAAGCTCCTATGATGCAACAATGCTAACGCAGGGAATGAAGTTTCTGACGCTTTGATCTTTCTCCTGTACCCCCTGCTGCTTCACATAAATAATAAAACAGTATTTCAGATTCCCCATTACCTGACCATGTTCCCTAATGGTTAGTTGCACAACAGAGGAGTAAGCTATGATCTCTAGTTGGTCATCATTCCGTAGCAAATGACCATAGAACTGTTATTTGTGAATTTGTATAATATGTAAATTGTATCATTTTGATTCCACCCACTGTTGTAATATTGACTCATGTCATTATGTCAGCCTAACCTCACGCTTCACGCTGGCCTGTCATCCTTATGCATCACGCCGTTATGAGCCTGTCACATTTCTTCAATTTAAAGCATTGATGTTAATAAGCTGTCATGTATATCAAAAACCTCAGCAGTGTAGTAAATGTCGGCATTGCTAGTGGTTAATTTCTTGACGAACAGCAGACACCACTGGACATTTCTGTAAAAGTAGTACTATGTCAGCGGCTTAAGGAAATGAGAAAACAGGAAACCAGAAACAGGTTTCTCAGGTGACTAAATGCACTGGGCCACTTTGCGGTGGTTTTTTCTACCACATGGTATTTACATAATTGGGGTTGCTGGACTGGAAAGTCTTTCAAGTGGTCAAAAGAGAGGGAATGCTTTACATTTATGTCTTGAGGCGTTCTTGACGGAAAGCTCTGCTGAGACAAGCACAAAAAGAAAGTGAAAGTTATCTGCAGCAAAGGACTGAAGTGATAGCACTGCCGTCCTTGGGCAGAAGCTCCGTCTCATGAGTTATCATGAGAACTCTATGTCGGAGCACCACAATATAAAAATAGTACACTGTGAAATTTAACTCAATCTGTAGATGTGTAGAATGAGTGAAGTGTCTCCGTGGCAAACCCCGACAGGGAAGATGAGAAAGGTTTTGCAGTACGTTTTTGTTGCTCTGATTAATGCAGTGCTTCATTGGCAAGTTGTGGTAGCACTGTCAAGAAGGACATCAACAACAACAGAACCAAACCAAAAAAACCCGAGACAGCCAGTCTGTCAAAAATAGTCGATGTCTGCAGGAGATCTCCGTCATAAATAACATCACAAATGCACAGAGAGGCGTATGCGAACGTCGTATGATGAATTTCAAATCAGAGAAATGAAACCCAGCCACAAGCATGCTTATCATCGGTCTGTCTGCTTTTAGATGCAGGTGTAATGAATATCTTAGTGGTGTCATGAACTGCCATGGCTATTGCAACAGACAGAAACAAACATCCACCACTGAGTAAAAGTTCATAAACAGACAGGAGGGGGGTTTAGCTCCATAAAATCCTCCTTTTTTTCTTGGTATAATATAACTGTAAATCTCCACACATTTGCTGCTATCTCAGTTTTCTAATAATCCTGAAATAAGCCCTGATGATGTCTCGTGATAAGCAGACTTCTTTGTTCTGCCCGTATAATGGTCAATTTGTCAGTTTTAGCCACAGCAGAGATGAGGGCAACTGATCACCTATTCACATCGAAATAAACTGCAAATTAATTGGGTCTATATATCACTGCGAGAAAAAGTCGAGGGATCATCCTTTAGCTCTGCAGTCTATCCGGCACACCTCTCTCAGCACATTCAAATTTTTTACTTTTTACGCTACACATTGCTCAGCATTGCCATTTTCAGGTAAATTACTAATTACTAAGTTCTTCCATCTATTGTAACGTTACTGTATCATGAAGATTTCTATGGTGGACAATAACAGCCATACTTCCGAAATACATACACAGGATTTTATCTTCAAATTGTCACAAAGAAATGGTGGGGCAGAAGTTATTTAATGTTGAAAGTTAATGTTGAAATTATTGAAGGAACTAATAATAATGGAGGGCATAAAGTTTAAAACAAATTTGACTTTCAATAATAAAACTTCTCTAACAGATCCCCATTTCATTTAGTCACAGGACTTTGTGACTCGAGGATCAGTCTCTAACTAAAAGAGGAAGATGGAGAACAGTCAGGAAGTGTGGCCAAAAAAAAAGGAATTGAAATGACTTTTCATAAATTTAATTGCTTGAACACATGTGCCAATATATTAATAGAACTCAGATATAGAAGGGGAAATTATACACTGAAGCATAGATGCAATTACAATGCTTCAAACAAATTGGCAGTGACCAATCAAATCGCTTGACTATCTGGGGCAGAATGGCAGTTTTTCAAACAAGGGCTATCTGTGGAACCAGAATAGAGGGAAAAAAATTATTCTGGTACAGAGAGTGTGGATATAGGGTGTGTGTACATGGGTATCTGTGTTTGTGTGTGTGCTAAGCATATTCAAAATGATTAATTACACATTTTCTGCCTACCTTTGTCTTCTGTTTGATTACAAGTCCATTATAAAGAATTGGTATTAGGACTAGTCTCCAAAATAGGGATAGGGTTAAAGACAGAACAAGACATTTTGCTAATAATTTAAGCTTTAACAGTTCTTCTGAATTAGATCTTGTTGCTTTTGTCTTACTGCTGCCATTACTTATTAGGTTGGTTTACATTCACCTGTTATTTAGGACCATTTTCAGCTGTTTTCACAGTCTTATGTACAGAAATGCAGAAAATTAAAAAAGATCTAGTGCACTTAGCTGAGGTGGAAAAGCTAGTGCAACAGAAAACGACTCAAAATACGAATAAATCATAATGTAAATGAAGCATATGACCCCCCCCCCGCCACAACATTTATTGAGGTGACAAAAATAGCGGTTGTAGATCAGGTTTGATGACAACAAATCATCAGATCTGTGTGGAGCAATGAGGAGACTGTAGCATTCCTCAAATGAATACATGACATAAACATAAATGAAACCTAAGTCTTCCTCAACAAATTGTGATTTGTATTTTAAAGCTTCGATGGAAGCAATAAGGATCCACACTCGTCACATTTTGAATCAGGTTCACAGAGACCTTCTAGGCTTATTCCACATTAAAATAGACCCATTCTGTGCAGCATACTGCTTTGTTAGACTTGAATACATCCTTAATCATGCTGAAGTGTTCCTTTATTCCAAGGTCGGCAAAATTTCTTATTTTAACCCAAGGCAAAGGCCACTCATTGCCACTGCTTTAATGGCAGTATAAATAGACCAGGTACTCCACTTCAGACATGGGCTTAATCATAGGCCATCAGCAGCATGAACCAGCCTATTGAAACGTGTTTCTTCGCCACTGAGAGGATCTGTCTAGATGAATCTAGCCCCAAGTCCTGCTGAAAGAAGATGGGTTTCTGGGGGACATTGGGCGATGTGTGGAAGTGTGCGTGTATGTGTGTTTGTAGGGATTATATATTTGTATGTGCATGCCTGTGAAGAGGCTACTCTGAGTGGTAACACAATGAGGTTACATGGTGCATTTCACATTTCCATTAACATGCTTCCTCCATGTGTAACAGGGTCCTTTCTGAACATTTTCAGTTACATAGAGGAAAATGGAAGCCAGTTCAGGGACTGGTGTGTGGTTTTGGTTTTGCAAACACCAAACCAACCCTGCTTAAACTACTAAGAAACATTACACTGCTCTCTTCTAACAAAGTTGATAGTACTTTAGCCCACAGCACCAAGCAATGATGAAATCAATGCAATTTTCATGGAGTGGGGTGGCCTGAATACGCTGCACCCATCGAAGTCCCCCCACTGATGCATTAGGCTGTGCTGCTCGGCTCCTCTCCCCTGCAGACAGTGATGGATCTGATTCATTTCAATGGTGGCCTCCAGTGCTCACTCCCATTCGGCTGGGTGACAGTGGCAAACTGGCGCAGGCTCCCCACATATCTGCCTGGCCAACACGGCAGAGCAGGGGAGAAGGGGGAGGTGGTTGTAGCTGCCGGGGGCCTGTGTCGACATTTAACTTCTGCTTTTCTTATTTGAGGTTTGCAACTGACCTTAAATTCTTCATTTACAATCTTATCTTTTCTCTACTCTGAGTATATTAAAATTCCCTCTAGTGACTTTATGGCACCCTTTCAAACCACTAAGCCTCCTGAAAACACTGCATCTTCAGCAGTGCATGATTGCCTGTAATGGGAGTTTAATGGATAGAATCTAAAATGCACCGTTACATCTTCTTTTCCTTTTGTATCACACATGCTTTACATCTTTCTCTGCAACATCATCAATATCCTGTCTCATAGCAACTGATGTTGAAATAAATGTCAAACTATATACAAACCTGTCAAAATTTCTCACTAAATTGTGATCTAAATGGATCAAAGATGTAATAAACATTCATGTAAAAACATCATCCTTCATCCTTACCTACAGAGTTATGTAGAGTGCAATAATAAAAAATATATAGTTTTGCTGTTTCTGACTGTGGTTGTGTGACCTTAACTGTCTGCTCAGTGTCAGTCTGTCTACCTGTTTGCCTGCTGGTGAGGGATTAAAGAGGACAGGAGAGTGACTGGACCGAAGTGATAGAACGCACTGAACCTTGGGGCTGGGCTTTCCCCAGAGGGACATATGTCCTCTCCCCTAGTTTGGAGGCGGGTGGGGATGAAGGCAGAATGAAAAGAGAAAGGGGTGTAGACCAAAAGCAGCCCTGTGTTTAAAAAATGCATAGGGCTGCGTCAGTGGGGGCGTGGTGCTTCACGTGCCGGTGAGACGAAGAAATACAATCCAGGATTCCATTTGGAGTAATAGATCCATCCAAATCAAGGTTATATGATGCAAAAAGGCTGCACACTGGTTTAGTATATTATAAGGGAAGGAAAAGTTACCTTGGCTGCAATAATTTGAATCTATCATCACAATGATTGTGAATTAAACAGCAGAAATATGATAGCACACTGTAATCAAACCCTGAGCTAATATAGAAATGAGACTTGTTGGGTTTTATCTATTTACCATTTTGTATTATTTTCAAAATAAAAAGCATCCCAGCAGATGTATACTGGGATCTCAATGCAGAATTGAGAAAAACGTTGCAAGAAGCTATGGTGAACAGTAATGTACAGCAAATATGAGTATTCAACTTCAGTCCCTGGCTGTATTTATTCCATGTTGTCCCAACTATGGAGTATCACAAGTTAGGAAAGGAGGTGAAAAAATGTACATTAAAACAAGAAGAAAAACAAGCGCACAGGGCGTCATGGTGAAGATGTGTGGTGAGAAGAGCGAGCGAGACAGAGCGCTCGGAGGATGACGGCTAGCAGGGAGGGTGAAGGGCAGAGAGGGAGACTGGGCTCAGCATGGTACTCCAAACTGACACACAGCCACGGGACACAGGCTCCAATTAGAGTCAGAGCAACGCTAATCAAACCTGATCTACAACCTCTGGCTGCAGGGTGAGTGAACGTGTGTGAGTGTGTTGAAGTGTTCACACATAAATCCACAATGCTGAAATACAGTCACACTGTGCTTAGCATTTCACATTCTGCTAAATCATGTTTGCATTCATCTTGGCTTTTACTCCAGTATGTGAAAGGACAGAGTTTCTCTTAAAGAAAGGTAGGCTGGGATCAGTTCAGTATCACAATGGGCATTTTTATAAAGTTTAAATCCCCTCATTTTCAATATCCTTGACAATTGCCTAATGACAAATATCCACCTAGCCGCAATACATATCATTTTATCTGCCTATCCTACTGCGTTATTCCAAAGGCTTGTCAATCATAAGTCAGTGAAGTGCTTCTTAGATATCATATCAAGGCCCACCATGGGCAAAGCAAATCACACAGAGAAATGGGGGAAATGTGAGACGATATCGCCTATCTGGCACAGGAAATGGGACTGTTTGAAGATTTGCATGGTAGTGTGGTTGCTTCATAAATGTTCTCCTTTAGCTATCTCAAAGCAACAAAAACCAATGGGGCTGGGATTACGGCCAGTGGCAAGGTAGAGGAAAGCCACTCTCATTTATCATCAAGTGCAGTTGAAATGTACCTATCCCTCATCTTCATTCAATATGTCTTCCACTTGTCTACAGACAGTGCCTTATACTGTATGTATGTACACAAGGGGGAAGTGAAATGCACATTCCATCTTGGAGTTATGATAGCTCATGATTAGAATACTAATAACAATATCTGATTAAAGAAGTAAACAAAGGCAGACCAATTAAATCAGATCCTTGTGATGCCAATTAGCCCCAGCACATTAGTGTGACTCTTCCCTGACAGTGAGGCTACCTCATTGTTTTTGGACACCAGCCGCGCCACAATGAGCTGAATCATCCCTCGCTTGTTGCCCTCTACAGACATGGATTTGCGAAGTGTTTCCATGGCGTCCTGGTTGGTCATCCCATGCAATGACTCCCCGTTGACTGCAATGAGTTGATCGTTAACACGTAGACGCCCATCCTGCAGACAAACACCATTAAGGGAAAGTTAGACTTATAAAATACTTCTGAGTACAGTAGTTTTCAACCCTAACAAATACTGGGGTAAGATCATAATATTATTTCCCTATTCACTTTCTCTGGAACACATTTAAATGTGTTGTAACTCTCTGGTTTCAGACAAACTGTCCCACACAACTGGTATTTATGAACACTTAAAGTGCAAGGAAACATTGTTGCCCCAAGGAAAAAAGTCACCATGACAAGGACTTTGAACCCACGCAGCATGATGGTCCATCTCATCATGTGCTTGCATGTAGCTCCTGAGTTAAGGTAATGACCAGAGTGTGGGTGGGTGGGTGGGTGCGAGTAGTTACTTGCCTTGCTAGCAGCACCTCCATTGATAATGGATTTCACAAAGATGCCCAAATCGGTGTGGTTCTCCTTGGACCGGTTACCCTTGACGCTGACCCCCAGGCCTGCTGAGCCCGAGTCATTCAGAGGGATCTCAAAGGTCATGAACTCTTTTGTACCATCAGGGGTTAACACCATGTCATCTTCCTCTGGCTGCTGTAAGGAAAGAGAGAGTGTCTTTTTATTACATGAGTTGGCTTTCCAAAAGAAGAAAAGAAAAGTGAATATTTTTCCTCGCTCTAGAACTGCTGATGTGCTAATAACTTTTTAAAAAAAGCAAAAAAGAGACACAAAAATCTACATGACTCAACTTACAAACCAAAGTTGGCAAACTGTTGTTGAGCCCAACTACGACATCATTTTGCATTCAAATGGCTGTGTGAAGTATCTAACTTTAACTTTGGTGAAAAGACAGAAAAACAAAGAGAACAAAAAAAGATAACAGAGACTAGTGGAACAAAAATTGAAAGAACAGGGATGGTGAATGACAAGAAAATGGAAAGCAGGCGGGAGACAAGATAAAGAGGAGAAAGATGAGGGGAGCAGGAGAAGAAAGCGAATGGATGGCAAGCATGTCACACATCTCAGGGCTGTCATCGTCAATTGGCCATACTGTCTAGCCGAGCGCTGCTAATTCCGTTCCACCGTCATGAGCTTGGTGTAGGAACAGTGGGGACAGCGGAGAACTTTGAAAACGCCAGGTAGCAATTTGGCGCTCAAACAACAGTGGCTTCCTTTGAACAACACCCCTTTGAAGGATAATTGTGACACGTTAAGAACCCGACCCTCCTTCCCTGTGCGATCCATGGGCCTTTTGTTGAAAATTACCATAGTAGCGTTTTGTTGCTGGGCCGGTTCTGCAGATCCTCATGCATGGTACACAAAAAATGGTTCATTTCAGCTGCCAGAGAGGTGTGAGAGAGTTACTGCTGAGTGTTTAACAGCCAGCGCGACCAATTCAGCTGGAAAATAGTCCATCAAACTATCACTCCAGTCTCTTTTCTGACAATTTCCACTGGTGTCTATCAAAGAGCATCTGTAAAAAATAACCAAAGGAATAGTATTTGTGTATTTTACTTCTCGCTTGCAGCTAAACAGAAGGGGAAAAGAGGTGTGAAGGAAAGCTAATGGTGTAGAGAAAACACCAGAGGCATCAAAAAGCTGGCAGTTTCTTCAGCCAAAACCTGGAAAAGGTATAAGAATAAATAATAATTACCATTCAGTGGTACAGTGCCTACCAGAGATTTCTGAGCTATAGCCAAGATAAAGTAAGTGAGGAAATGTGCTGAAACCAAAAGCACTGATCTCAGTCTAGTTGTTCTTCCCTAACAGTTTGAAAATTAGACACTGCTTCGTTCTCTGTATATTTCCAAGAGGAAGTAACACACCTCTGCCATTGGCCATTGAGCTGCTCCACTTGGGTTCTTGGGGGTTAGGTTCTTTGCGCAAGGGCACCTTGGAAGCAGTTGTTTAGGAAATTAGTGTGTTTCCCATTCACTTTACCCGCAGACGTTTATATTCAGCAGATAAAAGCTGACAACTGTCCGATCAGAAGCCCGCTCCATAGGAAGCGTGAGAGCAGTGCTGTAAAACTGTGATTAGTCAGATTTGTACTGTACGTGCGTAGTTATTGCCATGGCAGCCAAATCCACATGAACAATACTGGCAGTGAGAGCAATCAACCCCAGAAACCCACCCCAAAACCTCTTTAAATAGACTCACATCAATACATACGCGTGCACACACACAGCCAGATGGATGGCAGCCAGGTGTGTGCCCTTCACAGCTGCTCGGATAAAGAGTGAAGCAGAGGAAAGAAGGGAAAGACAGAGCATAAGGTGGGTTTTTTTTCCTTTTCTGAGGCTGAGGAGTTATTAGGATGCAGCGGTGCGTTCAGGTGGAGGCTCTTTTCAACACCCTCTGACTGAGCCCCTATTCTCCAGACGGCCGTCCTATCTGCCCCCCTTTCTTTCTTTTTGCTTTTCTTCTTCTGCTTTCAAAATGGCAGTACACCTGTCTGTACAACTTGCCAACTGGGCTTTGTCCGTGACTGGACCCCTAGTAAATGCAGACCGCTGGAATCCATTTAAGCGCGCTGCATTTCAGCACCTCCGGTTCTATTACAGAAATCACCGGCACTTGTCAGGAAATTGCCCCCTGCTTTTCCTCGGACAACTGAGCGAAGCGGATAGGGGACAGAAAACAAAACAAGTGAAAAACAATTTGTTATCCAATGCAAGGGTAGATATAATGCATCAACAATGTCTGACATCCCATTATTGAGCTTGTAAAGACATAATGTCAGAATTTATATAAGCTTTGACGGCTGTTATATTGCACCTTAATGCAACTTGCGGGTTTTGATCAGTTGGTTTCCAATGCAGGCCCATAGCAACGCAGCACAAACATACAATTTCCACTCTGAAAAGAACACTCATGGATGAATGGCCTTGTGCGTCATTGGCAGGGTCAGTCTTTATCTTTAATGAAGATGTTTTATCAAAATAAAATAAATAAATAGTGGCTGTGAGTTATGTCCCTGGAGAGGCTTTTAGCCCAGGAGTTGAAGATAGTAATACACTGGATTAAAAAAAATACTTTGGATGGACCCTGTCTGAGCCCGTGTGCGTGCATGAGTGTGTGTAAGTGTGTGTGCGTACACTCTCTTCCAAAATGATGACAGAATAACCACCCACTCAGAGCTGTGTTCCGGGAATAGCGGGCCGAGGCAGAGAATGAGAGAGCAGTGTAACATTTTCATCAGACAGGAACAAGCGCCGCTAGCCAAGAATGAGTTTGTCAGGCTGCTTGACAGACCTCGTTGCACCGATTTAGCTCAGGCAGAGCTGGTTTCAACTACCTCTGAACAGGAGAAAAAAGTAAGTCAGCTCATTGTTCCAAGCCCTATGTATGCACCTGGGACAGACAGCACAAAGGTACTGACAATAGATGAACTGATGTAAAAACACTGAAAAGGCTGCATGCTTAAATCAACTTCAAAAAGCACCAGGAAAAGGTTTGATGCAAAATATGTCTGTGTTATCAGCCAAAATCCCAAATTGTTCACTGCGACATCTTGGCTTCAAACAATTTTTTTTCTCAGGTACGGTCAAAAAACCTTCTGCACTAATGATGGCTGAATGTCTCCAACACCTGCATCCCTACAAACTGCTAAAGCCAGGAACAAAGTCTACCTGACTGTGAAGACACTTGGCCTCACACATTTAACAAGAAACATTATTTGTAGATTGCATTAGGGAAGTTGACTTCTTCAGAGTGCTGGATACACCGCATGTCCTACATTCCTGGGTTGTGTGAGGGAATGTGAAGCGAGTTCAGTAGCAGACTCCATTGGGAATGACGACCATGGGAATGAATAGAACTTTTTTACCTGCATTTCTATAATGTTTTTATGCTGCTCCATATAGCAACTTCCTCGAATGTTATGACATGTTTCCATTCTGTTTGTTTTCAAGAAGATATTTTGTGGCACCTCTGAACTGATTTTATTTGGCACTAAAGATTTAAATCTCCAGGTATTGTGTTATTACTGCTTGTGTAGATAAGTATTTAAAATGCTTGTCTACATTGTGTGTACAGATAAAAATGTGTTTATAAGTGCTCTTACACTGCAATAAAGCTGCCACTTGTCCATGTGAGTCATCCTGTTTTTCAGAGTACTCTCTACAGTCAAACTTGTTGTCATAGCCAAACCACATGACATTACTGTATGCCATTTCTTGTTTGAAAAGAAGAGGTCCAGATAGTGTGTAATGTTGCATCACATGTTTTAAAGTGAATAAAAAATCCAAAAGATGCCACGACTGGCTGCAAATATTCAATGTTGTTCAGGTACCAATCATTGAGGTCAAACTTCATACTTAACCAATTTTCCGTGGAGTGGCTGTAATATCATTATTATCATCATCCCAATAGCTCAAGTGACTAGCCACTTGGCCAGCTCATCACAAAGGCCCATGTCGTTTTCTTTTTGCTCTCTGACACAGCCATGCAGTCTATTATACGATTAAGCCCTTTATTAATTAACACTGTGATGGGGTAGCAGCCATTCATTACAGTCCATTGTCCTGGCAGGGGAGGGCGACAGAGGCAGCATTTGAGCAGAGACACAAGCAGGTGAGTAGAGGAGGGCAGAGAGAGGAAAGAGTTGTTCATCAGTCTAGCAACAGAACCCTGCCTGCTTAATAGGCCTTTTTGTTTTGTTTCTACCTCGCTTAACTCGTCACGTGCTAATAAGAAAGGTGTGCTGGATGTGTGTAGGTGTGTGTCAGAGAAACAGAGCAATAGAAAAAAAAACAGCGAGATGCAAGAAAGAAGAGAGAGAGAAATAGAGAGTGCAAATGAATCACAATTACTTCTATTCACACATAACTCTGAGTTCTCCGCACATCACTGCCTAAAACAATTAACACTGCTGGAAACTTCTTTCCACACTTGGCCCAATTTGGCGACATAAAGGTCATTGGAAATGAATTTAAAAGGGCTAAAAGAAATCAGCCATGGGTGTAATTGCAAAAGTGGTGCACGCGTGATAAGTATTGTAACACAAATTTCCTTTGGCGGTGTTTCTACTCGCAACATTTTCTGACAAAAGGGGCCGAATATTAAATACCTCTAAGCCTAAAAACAAATCCAGCCTTTTCCAGGCACAATGAGGGGTTGAGAGCTGTTACACAACACTAAAGGGCATGAAGCGCACAGCTGGCAGTGGCAGGTTTTAAGTGTTTGTGAACTAACATTACATAGTCTTCACTGGGCAATCCAGCAGTTTTTGACTCAGCGCTGACAAACTGGGACTGCTACCCTTTGGGGATTTTCTAATGAGAAAGCTCATTTGGCTCATTAGCAGAATAAAGTCTGTTTCTATGAGGGCATCTGAGGCCAGATCTATCTACATCACTGCAAATGCATTATGGCTACTGGCTATCAATGAAGACACTGAGTGGATCTCACAGTGAGCAACTGAAAGCAGAGACATATGCAGGGTAGGCTTGACACTAGATGTTTCTGTGGGCGATTTAGGAAGCGATTACATCTAATCAAAGAGAACATGAAAAAATAAAAGGTGACTTTCTAAGTGTACTTGGCAACTGGGAATGTTTATAAAGGTGTTACAGCGGAACCAAAGTATAGACGCACATCATGAAGCAGATGCCTCTCATTTGAAGCTTTGCTATGTCCAACTGCACATACACACTTCAACCCTTTATGTGTTCTGGAAACAGACGCTGAATCCCCTTTGGGAGAGTGACTGTGTCGCCATAAGTGGCCTTTAACTACCTTGTTTATCGGCATAGCACAATGCTGCGCTGCACCCTCCCGTTCTCTGCACTGACAGCAAGCATAATTATGGGAACAGCTGCTGAAAAGTGCTAAACGAAAACAGGTGGCGTCGACGAGACACGCTCGGAAATCGTTAACCAGGCTGGCATTGTCTTCAACCACGCTTGGCAGCATTAGCTTTAATTACGACAGAGCATGTTTCTGAACTCTGCACTTTTATCAGGAAACCTTTCTATAGGAGCCAAATTAATAATGTAGGAAGGACTCATCAGCATTTTTGAAATAGAAGGTGTCAGTATTAAACAAAAGAAAAGCAAAGACAGAAAATGAGACGAATAAAGGAGGAGGTGCAATATGAGTGTTTTTCTGCTAAACTTTAGGGGTAAGAGCAAAGTATGAATTTTATTAAGCTTTCAGCAGACAATTTGAATAAAGTGTCTCCAGAAAAGGATGCTTTTTGGAGAAGGGGAAGAGATTTTTGGTGCCATGGTTACATATTGGGGCCCTTACCTACCAGATCACTGTGCCCTGTCATTTCAGAGACATTTTTAGTCATAAAGTGGAAGAGAAAGTGACCTCTAAGATGCATCCGCTGCTGCCAAACTGTTCTGAAGAGCTCTGTAAAGTCATAGATGCTCCCACTGATTGCAGGTTGCCAAACCACAGCTCTACACGACTCCTTCCAAAGGCCTTTAGAGCAATTCCTGTAATTTGACTTCACCTGAGTTCCAACTGTATTTTCAGAACAAATTTACAGAGTAGGGGTCAGCTATTTCTAGACATTTGTAATAGTAGAGCAATTTGCTGATTACACTCACTTATATTTTAGCAGCTGGTCTGTTTTTAAGTTATCAGAGTAGGAATGGGAATTCATCATCAAAGAAGTGTGAATACCGGCAAAAAGGGTACAGGACCCTAAATTATCAGCTCTACCAGTAAGAAATGACTCATCTCCTTGAGTTGTTTGCCAAATTTTACTAAGGTAAAATATCTGGCTCAGTAACCTGCTGTTATATAAATAAACTCCTAAAAGACAGACCAGAAAGATTCTGTCTTTACTACTTTATTAGCAAAAGTTGCAATACATTACATCATCCGTACAGTGAAGCGAAAAAGCATTACTCTGACAGACATCTAATTATATTAACACCAAAGATGTCATTTTTTGGCCTGGCTAGATACCGCATAGCTTAAGAAAGCACAGTTTATCACCACTTCAGTGGAATAACCCAAAAGGTTTATCATCATCTAAATGCTGCACTGTTAAAGCATTCAAAGGTTAATGATCCTGCTTTGTGTTATCAAGTGGAAGGAGTGGAAGGAGATGAGATGTATGTACATTGGCTGATATTCTCGGCTTATATGGTGTTTTTCTAGGTTCAGCTTTTTCAAGTTTGAACTGAATTGTCCTTAACTGTAGGAATCGCAAAGTTAAATTCCATTTTGACTGATTAATGAAAGAATGAGGAGGACTGGCTCTAACTCAACAGATCTGTGTATCATTTAGTTGCCACCGAAGACAGGGGATCGTGTTTTTTACGCCTTGTATCAATTCATTTCTCCCTCTACCGACTCGGTAAATGGATCTCGGCAGCACAGAAATCAATACAGCTTCATAAGTCTGTTCTTGTCCAACTTTAACCTCACTGTACTGCGGGCAACAAAAACCAGCTGTGTTAAGGAAAAGTAACAGAGATATCATCTGCTGTGAATAATTGTGCAAAGCAATGCAACACTGACTATGACTGCCTTGACTTGAAAACAAAAAACAATGGTGAGCTTGTTTGGATACCTTATCCTTTTCAAGAAATCTGTGCTTTTACTTTTACTGTATATAATGATTTCAGAAACTTAAATGAATAGGATTATTTCAGCTAAAACTATCTTCAGAAGGAGTAGCCCTGAATGCCTCAATTACAGTCCAGTGGTAAAAGCATGGCAGGGAGGATTTTAAACCAGGCCACCGGGGTTGGCACTTATGAAACAGGCCATTAGTCTGCTATAATTGTCAGCAATACTGTCATGCATTTGTCTACTGCGTCCCCAGCATTTGCACGAGCCATAAATTCGGTGGTCACATCAATCAGAGGGCGTAATTAATTGCGCAATTAAGATTCTCATTGCTTGGCAGATATAGCTACTAATGGATCAGTGACAAGTGTGATATGATCATAAAGAGGGGATTTTAATGTACTGTTTAATTGCTCTTATGTGGTCCACAGTGTTACAACAGAGGCTTCACAAGCCCATTTGTTCTCCACAGTCCATAGTCCTACTGGAAGTAAAAAAAATACTGTTCATCTAGGGTCATGGAATGATGTAAGGGCAAGAATGGACAATGTTATTATGGCACTTGAGCATATGCGACAAATCAAGCCCATATTGCATGTCAGGTTTTACATGGAGTGGCTTAGTATTTGTGGTGTTGTTAAAAAATGTTGAGGGCACGACTGAGTGTATGCATATGTGTAAGACAAGGAGTTGAGATCACAGCAGTCGTGCTGACACAGCAGCAAGACCAGCAGGCTAATTTACTTACACTGTAGCAAGGGCTTTAGAATGAATTAAAATGATTTGTCATCGGCAGGCCTGCACTACATTTCCTAAGTCATTCTTCATGTAATAAACTGGTAGCCACAGGTTATATTTATCTGCCTTAGGTTTGTCGTATCTGCCCTAAACTAAATAGCACCACAACAGGGTAATTCCATCATTCAAGTTCCAGTTGCATCATTGGCAGGAGAGTGTGGATGGACATCTGTAAGAGGAGGCAGAAATAGTTCCTTGACTGTTGCCATTGCTTATTGCACAGTGAAGCATGACATTTGACTTGGTTATTACAGGAGAAAAGGGAGCTGGAAACACAATCTCCACTCCACAAAGCTGGGCGATGTGGACTGAAGGCTCAGTGTCGCTCGCAGCTGTAAACACAAACAGTGCTGCACGCTGGGAGATAAATGCCAACAATAAATAACATCCACTGGCTATGCGTGGGAAGTGTGTAGTGTATATGTGTGTGTTTAAATGCGCTTAAGTGTGCCATTCTGGCTTGTGTGTGGGAATTTCAGTGGTGTGTACGTGTGTCTGGGGTTGTTTTGTAATACAACTTTACTGTCAAGTCTCGCTGTGGTCAGTGTTACCAGGCAGGTAATTGCATTGGAGGCCATGAATAATGTGAAGGGAGAGGGGAAAGGATGGTGGATGGTGGTTGCTGTCAGACTAAGGGGGCACCATTTGCTTTGAATTAACCTGCTGGAGCTGTGATATCACGTGAGAATCCATGTTGCACGGCTTCAAGCTATGCACTTGTGCTTGAACCAAAGTGATTTAGACCAATCAGCATCCTTTGAGGAACTTCTGGCACCTCTGGCATGAGTTTAACACTAGGTGTGTGAGAAGATGACAATGGTGGCAGCTAAAGATATTAGCATGGATGCTGCTAGCATTAGTTACATCAGAACTGGAGAGTATTTCTTCATTGAAAGAACCTTGAACTTTCCTTGATGGAAAAGATGTTTTTGCTCTTCTCCCAACTGGCCTCAACTGAAAGTACCTAACCCAAACCCTCCATTCGGGTTACGGCATTCCTTCTTCTGTCTTTATGTCAGATGAACTCATTTTCCATTTACTTTCAGAAGACACAAGCTCTCAGAAATCATCCATCAAGTTATATAAAGACCACAGAGCACTGAGTCACTATTCATATGCATGCATATTCTGGGATTCCAACAATGTCTCACACAAGTCTTTGTACCTCCTCATAACAGCCCCCTCTGATGATAAAAGTCATGCAATAACCTCCGAACCCGTAGGGGGCAGAAATATTTCTGATTTCCTCCCTTTAGTTTGTTTAATTCCCTGATTCAAACTCCCAGAGCTGTCAAGTGAAAGAACAGCACAGCATACAGTGACTTTGTTCACAGAGCCATTGATCTGTGCATCCTACTGTGGGTCTTAAGGGTTCAAGTTGAGCTTTTAGAGACTCTCTCTGTATGTCTCTGCTCATCTCTCCCCTCACATTTTAATGAACATGTCTTATAACCTGAAGGTCAAAGGGTTAATCCCATACAACCAAACATGTACAACACAACAGAGAACCAGAGAGGCAAAATATAACCTATAATTCTAAAATACTGTATTATTATGGATGGTGAAGGTTTAAGAGAGGAAAAATGAAAGGGCAGGCTTATTAGTGATGAGTTCAATGTTTGGTAAAGGTTAAAGCTGCTCTACTTCTCTGATACAACATAATGTATCTGTCTGAAAATGTCTATTGATACCCTTGAAATAAAAAGGGAGAGGTAACCAGACAGACAAAGACACGGGGAAATCACAGAGGCAACGCCCCACTCTACTCTATTGCCAGTTAACCTTTTCGCTTCCCAGCGAGTACATATTTATTGAAAGTTATCGAGAGCGAGTGCTATTGCTACTGAAAGCATGTCAAAATACCCCCTGACCGTGGTAATTAAAGACGCAACACAAACACGCTGGGAGGGTAAATGAATCCCTCCGGGGGCCGCGTGCAGTACGCCTGGCATACAATAAGACATCGAAACAAAAGGAGACGTGGAGGGGTTTTCGCCGCTGACATTAAACATCAGCAGGCAAATGTCAACTAGACAAAAAAAACGTCTCTTTTTCTATTTTCATCTGTGTCCCGCCGCTGTGTGTGTGTGTGTGTGTGTGTGTTTAAGACTATACTTCTTTGACAGATGCCTGTGGTTTTCTGGCATGTCACTCACGCTACAATTTAAAACATCATTGCGTTGTCATTGAGGGAATTATGTGAATGACAGCACGTAAACGCTTGTCCATACTGTATGTGTTTATGTGTGTCCTGGCAACGTGTGTAGTTAGTATATATGCATGCACACACGCTCACTCACCCATCCAGAGCGTGTGACAGTAGAGGCAATTACCAACCGTGCTTTGCCTCCGTGCTTTATTTGCAATAACTGTCATCGGCAGAGCCTTGGCCTCTTTATCTGATTTTTATGAACATACTTGTAAGGATTATTGAGATTTGTGAAAGCACTGCTGGGAAATGTGAAAGTGTGTGAGGGAACGAGGAAAAGAGAACAGTGAGGGAGAGAGTAGCAAATTGCTAATCTGACGTGTAAAGCGATGAAATATTAACTAGTAGTCTCTCACAGCATGTAGAAGTTGGTCCAAAGACAGAGAAAAAAAACAAAAACAAGGAGAGATTATAAGACAGTGTTTCCATGATGGGCTTTTTCTCATCGCGTCATGCTTGAGGAGCTAAGAAAGCGTAGCCATCAAACTCTCATGCCACACCGCTCATGAGTTGACAGCCCAGGGGCAGCCGTGCATTTTTTAACACTCCTCGCAGCATCATTCAGCTGCTGTCATGGCTGCTGAGAACAGGTATGAATCAGTTTACTACATGCCTCCAGTTAGAGTCTAAGTGTTGGCTGTAGTGGTTGAACAGCCTTCGAGTTTGACGCCGCAGCTGCCAATAGACCTTTTTCCAAACAGCAATTTTGACATGAAATAGTAGGGTAAAAACAGGTGTTACCAATGATACTAATTAAGGTTCTGTTCCATTTAGTGTAGCAGAGCCTTTCCAGATGCACAATAGAGTCACTCTGACTCTGTTTGACCTGAATGGATCAGAACCTTAATTAATATAATTGGTAACACCTGTGTTTACCCTACTATTTCATGTCAAAAGGGCTGCTGGGAAAAAGGTCTATAAGATCATGTGCAATCACATTATGTTGTCTTTATCCTTTTAACACCAATGGCATGTTTTAAGATTGTATAATTTAAATCTTAAAAAGTCCTTTAATACAAGCAGGAATAAAATACGAGCCCACGTGCCACTATGTGAATGTTAAAATGAAAGTAAAGCTGTAGACCGATTAAAGTGGAGCTAAGTCTGGGGGTGGTGCGTTTCTAACAGGAGAAACAGCACATTAGCAGAGTAAAATGTGTCTCAGAGGGGCCATTACTCTACAGGTTGAACAGCTCCTATGGCGGGGTTAACAGCCCGGGTGCCAGGCTGTGTATTAAGGGTAGGAGTGTGGTTGGCACCAGGGGCCCCTGGACTGCCAGGGTGCTGTGACACCCGAGCCTGCTGTCAGAGCGACTGAGCGCAGGCTGGACGAGGGCAGTAGCCTCACCATCTGTTGCACGACAGCCAAAGTCACCCTGCATGTAGGCTGTGTGACTGAATGTTCATGTGTGCGAGTGTGTGTGGGAATATGTCCAAAGTTCTATTTGTGCTTGCTCGCACATATCACTTGAGGGTGTCTGTGTATGCGTGTACGGGTGTGTCTGTGTGTCTCTTAAAAGCTGTGATTGTGCATCCTTGTGTGTGTGTGTGTGTGTGTGCTTATGCCCATAGCTGTATCTGTGTCTCTTTGTACCCATTCCATGTAGTTAACTGTGTGTTTATTCATCAGTGTGTATTTGTGTGTCCGGGGTTAGCTGTGTACCTAAACCTGTCTACCCTAACACTTTGGGAACTGTATGTTAATGTGCTTCCCGACTCTCATTCTGTTGGGGTTACTGGGGGTGGCTGGTGAAAATTTAGGTGCATATGGACACCACTGCAGCTTTCAGGCAGATCTAAATTTGCTTCTGTAATGTATCAAATTCAGTATCCCCTTAAAATTTAGATTGTTGACTTGTATGACATGTATTTCACAGACATTTTAGCCATAAATCCATCTACTTTTTTATTATAAGCTAGGTCTAGGTGCTATATAACCAGCCAGGTAGGATACGAAAAATGAAAATACGAAAACAATGGTCATTCGGAAAACACTGTCAACAAATCAGATGAGAGGCTCATTAATATTAATGAAACACAACACCAGACTCCTTGTTCTTGCTAGCGCTCAGAGAGAAGCGTGAATGAGGAGATGGTTTTTGATCCTTAAAACCACAAATATTCTGGATATTAAAACTTCAAATTAAACACCAGAACAGTGTCAAATATGGGACCCTTAATGAATAATATTGACTTAACACAACAATGTAAATATTGCAGTGCAGAGAGCATGGTTGCACATTTAGTGACCTTTTCCCATGTTCCTATCATATGACTTTGGTTGATTCCCAGTAAACTATAATATTAATAATAATATTATAACTACCAGAGTTCTGAGAAAATCCCAGTTTTCCTCAATATAATTTTATTTAAGGGGTCCAGAAGTGAGAATAGGATAATAGGGTACAATTATCCTCTAGTATTAAATATACAACTTGTTAAGAAATGGAAGTATTCATAGGTGTTGCAATCAACTATTATAAGTGAAGTCTTATTTTCTAAGTGGGAAAGCAGGAGGTTATACAGTGAGGAGCTGGCGGGGCACTGACCACTTCTCGGGGCAGCAGGGAGTCCTCTTGGCGAATCACCAACAGGTTCACAGTCCCACCCATGGGCGTGGCTCGGAGCAGGGCCACCACCTCTTCCTGGCTCTTTCCATTCAGGTCCACTCCACTAACCTGCACACACAATCATAAATACTCAGACAAGCACATACATAACAGGCAAAAAGAAATGTACACACAGATACACACGCAGTAAAACTAGAATCAAAGAGCTCTCTGACTTCAATGAGGGGGAATCTATGGCCTCTGCATAACCTTTATGCAGATTACCCTGTGAGCCAGTTGGAGCTGGAATTAAATATGGGTTATTTCCCCCTAAAGTGAGCACTAGCTGATTTTCATGTCAGTCTGATTGAAGTATAATCAAAATATTGTTACATCTAATCACTTTTCCTCAGCAATTCAAGGCTGTAGCTGAATTGTTATAGCCATAGGGAACACAGTATGTTTGACTCATTCCGACAAAAGCTCTGCAAGATTGAATTTTGGAACAAAACCATATCTGCAAAAGAGTAATTAGTCTGTGAAATAACATACAATCTCACAGAACACATTCTCTAACCAATATAATGGTGAGAGAGTTAGAAAGTGCTGCCCCACCTCCAGCAACCGGTCTCCAGCCTTTAATCTGCCATCTTGGATTGCGGCCCCTCGAGGAAGGATGTTTTTAACATAAATGGGAGCGCTGCCACCAATGGGGACGTCTCTGGAAGTGATGCTGAACCCAAGACCCTCTGGACCTAGGAAAAGGTAAATACAATTCGGAGGTCAACGGTTTCGTACATAACATCCATCCTTGACACTTCAGTGTCTTGCTCAAGGACACTTCATTAGGCAAGTTTTGCTAGCAAGGGTGCATGAACCTGGCAGTAAAACTGAAAGACTGTCAGCCTACATGCTCATGCTTTTGTGCTATGCTACCACAGAAATATCACTGGTTTACAGCCTTGTGGAACGTTTATCGCTCTGAATGGGGAGAAGTAAATAATGTGCATGTGTTTATGTTTTGTAAAGTGTTCCAGCACCTCCATATGAGTGTCAACACATAAGGTTTGTTTCTCCAGGTAAGCATTTAATTTTCTTGCTTTCATTTAAAAAAGTCACATCACTAATAGCCAACCAATCAATACTATACAATACTGTGGTTATAAAAATGGTGAAATATAACTAAACTTTTTTTTCCTTATATGTATATTTTGAATCCCATTATAGTAACTTCTAATGAAAGCCAGAAAATAACCTAAATATGTTGAGCCACACTATCGAAGTGCCTTGACATAGACTCTTAGCAACAGGCCAGACTCTTATAAACCATTTCTGAAAGATCCTTTTCATTACATGCTGCTGTAACATGAGTAACCACTACGCAGGGATCAAATTATGGTTTTCCATCATGTTCTGAACCTCCTATAGTTAATACAAACATACTTACTTCCTTTCTGACATTTTTCATTGGTTTGCCATCAGGGTGTGTCTCACTCAGGTTTTTTAGGAAATATAAATGAAAAAATGTCCCTAACTAAATATAGCGTCAATGCTATGAACCAAAATTGAGTGTTTATGATGAGTGCGTGTGGACTGTAAAGCCACTCTTGCAAGTTATGGTCGGATTAAAGACCGGTTATGGACCAGAATAAGCAGAGAGAAGTGAATGATTATGGATTGCAGAATGCATCAAAATGTTGTTCAATAGCCTTAAAATGTAGTGCACTACACCTAAATAGCATAATGCTGTTTTCTAAATCATCCTGGTACTATTTGCCAGATGTTTAAACCAAAAAACCCTTCAGACTTCTGGGTACAACGGCCAGGAGGCTGTGTTCAAATCATGTCTGGGTCAAGTCAGCCTTCTACTATATATAGATGGTTTAAAGTTTGCATAATGTAGAAAACAGTGCTCATTATGTGTTCAATAAAAGTAGTTTCTTACTGATGTATCATTGAGCAAGAGCTACATGCCTTTTTGAAGCACATTGAGAGGTAAGGTTAAATTCAACAGCTGAATCTGAGAAAACACAGATATCAGCTGTGTAAAGCCATTTGGTGTAGGTTTTAAGTCTGACCTTTAAGGTTCCTCAAATGAATATGAATTGCTGGTGTGGAGGAAGTAGGCAAATACAATAACGGATAAATAAGAGGATCTCAGGCCTGACCTTTTCTGCTGACCAGACCTGAATTTGTCAAATAAAAGCAAGAAATGGTTTCAAATGTCAGCTAGGGAATGAGGTCAACCAAATAAATTGTGTTTGTCGGCTTATTCTTGACAGAATATTTAAAAATTACAATATAAAAAACAATAGCCCAGCTACATAATGATATTAGATGAGTCATAAGAACAGTGTTCAGAGAGACAGATTCCACCGTGGATGACCTAGCCGTTGGCGTTTCAAGCAGTCAAGTAGGAAAGTCGAGTTATGGTTTCAGTGGAGGCTTTTCAGATGGTAACAACAGTGATTAGTATTCATGTCAAAGTAGCTGCTCATTTCACAGAGCTGTCAGCACCTCTGATGGTTCATCATGACCTACTTTTCCCCAGTATGTCTCCCTAGCAGTCTGTCGAACTGTCTGTCGTCTCGCTGACAGTGATGATGTTGATGAACAAGAAACACAAAGAGAAAGACGAGCGGATCGGAACTTTCCCGTGGCTTCTGCACACAAACAAACTTTTGGGAAAAGGTGATGAAGAGGTTGCTTATGAAGTCAAAAAGTTGAGCTGTTGAGGATAATGACGTGTTATGATCTCTCAGATTCAGCACGATAACCAAGCAGACAGAAATAGCTGCGATCGTTTACGCTGAATGTCTCTTCATTAATGGCAAACTTTTAACACAAGGTTGCATTGCTGCCAAAGTAATCAGTTACCTACTCAGTGCAGTCTCTGTACTCAAAATGAAACTATAGATAGAATAATTAAATAAGGAAGACTTTATTTTTAGCCAAAAGGTTGATGATGGTGAGTTCACAGATTTCTCAATAAAGTTTCCTCTACCAGTGTTATCCTAATGTAGTTTCCAATCCAGATAAGCTGCACATTATGGTTCCTCTTTCAAATCCTCAACATCCCTGTCTTTGTTCCCCTTTCCGCTGTGACCCCCCTCCAATGCCAGTCCCTCCCCTCTCTAGTGGCCTGCACACAGCCTAATGAGCAGAATCAAACTCCTGCCCATTGTAAGATCCCGTCGTTAACGGTCTCCAATCAGGCAATTAGGAGAATGCATCTCTAATAGGCCTGCAGTAATTAACCACTGACGTCTTTATTTTGGGTAATAGAAGACCAGGATAAAAGTAATTGTATCCCTTTCTGGATTAGTTGGAATCCTGGCTCCAATAAGCCAATTAAATAGCAAACATGAGGAGAGGCTGAGGCATATTAGAATGACTTAATGGGGTGCGTATGTGCTTTTCGACTGCAGTATTTGATTAAGGCACTCTTGTTAATTTGCCATGCAAGATCTGCTCCCGCCACTCGGAACTCAGAGCCACTTAGGCCGAATCACAACAATTACAACAAGTCAACAACAAAACTGCTGAAGCCTTTCTAAAAGTACATTAGTAGTGATAAAATCTGACGGTAATCAAACGGAACTGTCAAAATGGATTTCAGAGGCACATTTCCCTCGACTCTGTCGGATTTTAGTGCTCAGTTAAATTTCCAATTCAACAACATTTGGACAATAATTCATCTCCATTTAGAGTTCACGAATGGCTTGAAGTTTACAAGCAAGGCACATCCAATCCTGTAAGCCCCATTTAAATCATGAGCAATAATCTGAGAAACCATTTCTGTCACTTGGGGCGAGAGCATACTTTTGAGAGTTATGACTGGTGCCGAATTAGACCATGAAGCACTGTGGCTAGTGAAAATAAACTAAACTACTGGCATCAGTGTCTTGCTGGAGCTGCACCAACATCTCCCCAGCTTGGTTTCACTAAAATGAGAGGCTTGAATGCAGAAAAAAGAGGGGGAACTTTATCATATTATAAACAAAAATATATAACTTGCACTGCAGCCGCACATTGTATGAAAACTCTGAAACTCTGCTGGCAGTGCTCGGGGACCTCTGCCAAACATATTAGAGCAGCTTGCGACTGCATTTCCCCAGAGCGCGTTGCATTTAGCCTGCGCTGCTGCCCTCACTTGCCACACTATTCCCTGAAGCTCGCTGCTACGGCCTCGCTGCCAGCTTTCAACCAAACATCTGCTCCCTTCGACATAAAAAAAGGAGCAAAAAGAGAGAGAGGGGAGGCAAGTCACCTCAGCACTGGTTCATTTCACAAGCAACTTCTCGTCAATTCATATAAAGATAGTGAAGTGATGAAAATGACATGGAGTCTGGCAGCAAAGCCACCACAATGGTTGACTAAGATATACAACTGCTTCAGTATCAAAGGCCTGTCTGAGTCTGCAAACAAACCAACCTCAGCTGGAAGCAGACTGATTGCTGAATCTTAATATTTTAACCACAAGACAGAGATGATGTAACCTGAGAACATCCAACCACATACTTTGTTTTCAAGACACAGTTGATCTGTGTTTGCTTTTGGCCTGCTCAGTTGAACAAAGCCCAAAGGCAAATAGAGATTTTCTAATATATTTTGTTTAATATTTAAGGTTGTTTCCCTTAACCTATTGTTTACTCTGGAGAAAATAAACACATACAGATGATGATATGACCCTTTGTCTCAATGAGGAGCAAAGGGGGTGACAGAGTGGAAAATGGGTAATAGATGCAGGAATAGAAAGAGAGACAGGTGTGATTTGCATCTGCTCTCTGCCTTAAAGCACAAACTATTTTATGGTTGTCTCATCAGCTGCTTGATGAGCAAAATAGTAAAACTGTAAGTTTGTGTCTATTGAACGGTAAGTGCAGTTAAATGCAAAATACTGCTGGATCTGGTTTGTGGAGAATCTGCCAGCCTGTTCTTGCTTTAACCACATCAGACTTTCTTTCTGAGGGCAATTTAAATGTATGTACTCACTTTGTGCTGCCTCACTTAAATTAACCAATGAAGAAATGTGCCTCTCCTCATCTGTGCATTGTGACCTCTGCACTAGGCACCAAAATACCAGGAAAAGCAGTTTTTAAGATCAGGAAAACTCTGATGAAAATTCTGAAAAATGTCCACTTTAACAACCATGCAGTTGTGTGTGCTGTTTCTTACCTTTCTTCAGCTGGATATTGAACCTGCGGCCTTTGTTCTTCAGGTAGGAGCTGGTGGACGGGTTTGTGCTTACCCTGCGCTGCAGGGAGGGGGAGGGGGCTGACGAGGTCCTGGAGACCAAGTTGTGGGGTAATGTGGCGTACCGTCGACTTGGCTCTGGAGTGCTTCCTGACAGGGGTCCCTGGTGGCTACAGAGCAAGACAACGATCAAGCTTTGATTAGATTTTTTACCTACACAAAGAGACCATTTGTAACATTTCCAGCATGCTGATTTGGTATTTTTGGCATTTTCTGTATTTTTTCAATTACGCAGTAACTAATCAACAAGAAACAGAACAAGAAAACATTTTTTCATCATCATATTATGGCAAAACATCATATTTAGAACAACTTTTGGGCCACTATTGGAAATAATGATGGTAGCAGCTTAGGACAACAGACATGTAGGCCTGACCCTGCCTGCTCCATGGATCGATTGGTTGATAAAAATGCACTTGTCCAGTCAATAAATTATTGGTTGACAAATTGCTTGTGGGGTAAAGGCTGTTTTTTTGTGAAAGTTCTGATATTGTGCTCTGATAACTGGATTCATTCATTCTGTCTGTCTCTTGTCAATGTAATCTCTTTTTTCCTCTTTACTTTGATCTACTAATAAGTGCTGTTGAGCATATACTTATGTAGCATCATCTGTCAGGCTGCTCTGTAATTACAATGTAGAGTAAGATGCACAGTAATGTTCCAACGTTATCTCTATGCAGTAGGCAATATTGACAAATTGACTAAATGTAACAGACAGAGAATGAATAGAGGATTTATGAATATATATCATTGAAATTACTATAAACCTGTGGACAAGGGCCTATTTGATAACACCCACATGTTTAGCTTTTTTGAATTAGGCCAAAGACATTACATAAATGAATAGTAACCCCAGGCAGATAAAATGGGCTTTTAACAAGATGATCAGCGATTGAGACTTGGAGATCTCAGGTAGAAATTAGTATTAAACTGCGCTCTCGCCTTTTATTGTGCAGCTTTTAAACTTTGATGGATTCACAGTGAACATTTTAAGGAAAAGTCATTGACTGGTGTAATTAAAACAGACTTGCATTCATTGGAAACTGTGCAGCCTGAGACTGCATAGCTTAATTATGTGCACAAACATGAACTTTTGTTATTTTTCCAATCAACTGATTGGACAGAAATGCAACTTTTATTTAATGCTACTGTATGTCTCACTTTCATCTGTGCAGGTTGTTTTAGCAACATGTTTGCTGCATACGGATAGGCAGGCTGACTCTTCTACAGAAACACAATTGAGGTCAAACCTACTTGTGGTTGAGGCCTGGTTCTGGTCCAGACCTGGACATCAGCCCCCCCACCAGGCTGGACCTGTCCCCTGGCAGCTGAGAGTCTTGGCTAAAGCGGACTCTGTTGGACTGTGGAGGGCTGAGCTCACTCTGGGCCGCAAGCAGCTCGTACTGCCTCTTCATAGCTGCGGGGACTACATGGAAGAGGATGACCGGGCAACGCATTGCCTGTTTGAAAATGTTCTGGGCTCTGGAGGTGATACGGAGAGAGTGCGAGAGAGAGTGGGGAGGTCATGCAGACAGAAATGAATTAGCTTTAACATGATAAGCGATACAATACTGCACTATCATAGCTTGACAGATATAGAAAGATAACGTAGGTTATGTATATGTTGAGAGGTAATAGAGAGAGTTGAGGCTAGCATTGCTAATCGGGCAGCTCACCACATAGCAGCAGTGGACAGAAATTACATTATCTATAATTACCAGCATCAAGACAGGAAAGAGATAAGCATGGTGAGTCAGTGATGGAACGTTATATATTGTGTATATAATGCCAGTGAACCATATAGTATGGTGAGTATCTAAGTCTCACTACAGGATAGTAGTAGTCTGTGTGTTTGTGTATGACTGTGTGTGGTTAGAAATGAATGGACATGAGTTGACTCCACAATCAGAACAGAGATGATGAATCATGCATCAAGGAAGCTTTCCAGACAATGAGGTTCCAAAGTAAGCAGACACACACTTCATTCCTTACACACAAAATAAGAATAAAAAAGCCAAAACACACACTGAGTCTCATGCGAGTTTTGGGGCCAAATAAGCCAAGACAAGAGCTCAACATCATTCCCAGACGCAAGAATTGTTTAGTCTGGTTTTTGCCAGTGGCACTTAGCATATAGATAGACTGGCCAGGAGCAAGCCACACTGCAGCATAAGGGGCCAGAGGCACGGTGGATGTCTGGATTCCAACAATCCCACCTCCTGTTTCCAGACCCCCATTATCACGCCAGTAATACCGTGCTGATTCTATCCAAATGACAGCCGCTGCCCTGCTTCCACCACAACAGACAGCACTTCATTCAAGCTGTGTCACAGAGGCGAGGCACGCGTGCCGTACCAAGCCACTTCTGCAGGATTTGTTGTCTCCCATCTTTATTTCTATGGTAATTTACAAAAATCACTCACATGTGCACACTGGGGGGGACTGAGTGAGCAAGTGTGTGCGTGTACACTCCACCTGCACATATACAGTGCCATCACTCCAGTAATCAGCCTCCACGCGGGCCTGATTGAATAATAAATCACCCCATCAATGCATCATTACATTCAGTTAGATTAAGCGCCTCAAAATATTTACCCATGCAAAACAATCCAAGGAGATTAGACTATCACTTTAAATTGTCGCTCTGTGCGGCGCACAATCAAGGGTGGGGGAGGTAGTCATGAGAGAGCAAGGGGGGTAGATGGGGAAGAAAGTTTAGCTCCTTCACCTAATTTTCATGCAGAATCACAAACATCATATGCATTTGGATGCCGGTGGAGGAGTGTCTGTTTGGCAGGGGAGGGTAAGTGCGGAACGCTACAAAACATCACTCCCTTGTGGATTTGGTTTGTAAGCCTCTTTCACACTAGAAAAGGCTTGGAAGGAAACTGGGATGTTTACTAATGACAACAGCATCATTTTGAAAGGGAAAAAAAAGGAATCCTAAAACCTTAGTGGCTTTGTACACAGTCTGGTGAACACATTAACATAATGTGGTAAGGTAACCGTGATATTCTAGAGTTTTACATGCTGATGGAGAGCTTATCTTTGCCAAAGTTGGTTATAAAATTTGTGGCATGTCTTGATAAAAAAAAAAAAATACAATTTGACAGTGATAGAGTTGTTCAACAAATAATGGGTAGTCTCTGACACTACTTCTGAATGCACAGGGGTTCCAAAATGAAATGGTTTCTGCCATTCAGTAGGGTGGCTCTGAGCCCAGTGGTTTTAGAAGTCTATGTCCAGCCCGGCCTGACTGTAGGCTGGGCCTTTGTTGGCAGGAATCTGGGCTATTTCTTCCTGTAGAGGAGTGGATGATAAGGGGAGAGAGCCAAGCAGACCTCTGTACACTGCCTCCAGAATCCAGCCTGGAGGAGAAGCAATCTATTTCTCAGCCACACACACACAGAAGTGTAGATAATACTTTATAGCTCAGTGTAACTGTGTGTGTTTGAAGCAAATGGGTGGCTTTGGGTAAATAGGGGGTAAAAGTCCCAGGTTTATATCTTCATTCCACTTTAGGAAATGAAGGCGAGCGATGAATCGATATAAATGAATCGAGAGTGTAGGCGGTTTTGGATCAGAGGGCGAAGCGGTGGTGAAGGACTGCAGGTCACTGAGACCTATTACAGGAAGGCCAACAAAGACTAATACTTCTGTTTTATTGTGCAGCTGTGTGGGTGTCATGTCTCCCTGAAGTTTAGGCTCCACTTATCAACAACAACACTATTTACTGTCACTGCACTTAATGTCCAACACGGTGCTCTCAGTATGAACTGTATCAGTGGATTGTGCTTCAGGATAACACAGTATAGGTCCTCGCTTTGGACGTAGGGAAAGAAATTAAAATCAGCATGGCATTCAGAGGACATACTGAAATGATCAGAAAAGTTACTGAGAGTACAGTAGGAACTTTAGAGTTTATATTGTCATATGGAAAAGAGGATGTTTTTTTTATACATATAACCATCAATAGGGGGCCAACTTTAGAGCTTACTGTTCGAAGCGCAGGTGGCGAATGTCTCCCTGATTAATTTTGACGATACAATCGTTCTCCTTGAAGAGACGCTCCTGCTCCGCTTTGCCCCCACGCTCCAGACGCTTCACTAGCAGGCCCTGAGTCCTGGAAATGATCACACAGCAGCTTAGAAATAAAACATAATTTAGACACATCCTGCAGCAATTACACAACACACAGTCACATATCATACATGAACATGAAAAACAGGCAACAAATTGCAAGTCTAGAAAAGAAGGCATGGAGGAGGAAAAAGATGTGAATATTAAAGATAAGTTAGGTGGTTAGCATTATCCAAAGAATGAAGTAAATGAGAAAGAGAGTATGAGAAAGTAAATATCCAGAGTTGAAATCAGTTGTTCTATGGCCTAGTGATTTATAACTCATCAGCCAACAAAGTGCTGCAAGCTTTTGACCATTTATATGTATTTTTTATCAGTGAGCAAGTGTAAAAGATCATGAAGCTTAACCATTCAGATTGTATTACTTTCAAAGTTGGGGAAAGTAATTGAGTTTACAAAATCACTTTAGCCCTATAGTAATGTACTGTATTTTTGTACTGTCACCAAAAGTTAACTTTCCAAACTTTAAGCTTGGATAAAGACCTGCGGCCTGGAGAAGCACCGCATTACTAACTAGATTTTAAGCCTCTGTCCATGTCTCTGTCCTCCACTCTGTCTGCCTTTCTTGGGCAGGTTTGAGAGAATGACAGGGCGGGTTGTTTGAGGTAATCCAGACCAACAGCTAAGAGATCATCTTATGGCTTCAGAGGAAACGCTGCAGTTGCCTTCACTGAAGCTTAAGACGAGAGCTGGCAGTGCTGTAATAAATACCCAGGCAGTTCCACGGCAGTGCCATCTCAGCACTTCTCAAAAAAGGCAACCTTTACCTTCAAATACCCCCCTAAATAAATACATCAGTGAGCTCCTTTGGGGCTTTAGTTAGGCCCTGAGGATAACGACATGCAAAGAGATTTGATGTGCGCTAGCACAGCAGAGCTACAAACTCCATCCGTCTCTAAGGCGCCAGATGCCTGAGGTAGCAGGTAGAATGACTGAGTGCAAACGTTTGGTGTCCTTGCATAAACTGACAAAAAGTTTGGAGGCTTACTTTTGGGAAATTAAAAATAATGATGAAATATATCAGAGCCAAAACTATTCAGAAGCCAAACTTAGATTTACAAGATACAGTAAATTATACTGCGATCAAGATCAACAGCTTATCAGTGGCAAGGACATAAGCTGCGTGCTTCTCATAATTTTCAGTTACTTCCTATCATTTCACTGGACACATAAACAACAGCACATTTAAATTGTGACCCTGTTTACCTCAGACGTCCAGGGCAGATTTGCACAGCTCTTTAGCATTTCAACCAAACAGGGCCACTTTCAGGACATTGCCCTAATTGGCTGCATAATGTGGACATCCACGCTCACACCGCAGACTCATTTCAGCTTCTCAATGGGGGTAAATGGTTCGGCATTAAGTTGAAATTAAAGATCACAAAAGGCCCGTCCCTCTTTCTCTGTGTCTGAGCCGGCGCTGCCAGGTCAGCTTAAGTGTGTTGAACATAGAGTAATTGCGGGCAGTGTGGAAGTGGACATGATTGTGCTTTATCTCCATAAGTGTTGGCAGCTTGAAAACAAAGTATTGTGCATGGAGATTACAGCATGGACACACTCTAATGACTTCGGATCTGGTAGCAGACAAGAGACAGTAGATAAAGGAGTTTTGGTTGATCCCTGATCAGTATTCAGAGGAGCAGCAGGAAGGATAGGGGATAAAGCGGCATCTTTTAGAGATTTGAAGAAGATGATGATTTCATAAAAGCTCTATTATTGTGATGACTGTAATGCACCGCCACCCTCTCAGTTCCTCCCTGTGTCGCTGATAGGGTTTTCTTTAGATACTAATCAGTTACTTGGGGAAAGCAGGAGAGCTAAAGCAACATTTAAATGGCATTCTCACAAGCTGTAAGTCAGTGAATTCATTAGCTGCCAAATATAAGCACAAGGAATTTGTAGTTTGAAGATTCTCTGCAGACTGGAGAAAAAATATCAGGCTTGCTAAGTCCCACACAAGACTCAGCATCATACTATGGCTTTACTCCATCTTGTGGCTGGGCAGCAGTGCTGAGAAATGATTTGAACGAGGCCACCTGCTCTCATCTACTGCCTTTAATCAAATAATAATCCAATCAGGATCCGTTTATGCACGGCAATTATGTCCGCAGTTTGTTTACAATTGAAACTGGTCATGGAATGAGAAGTTCATTAAACAAAGAATGCATCTGCGAGGGGCGTGTTTGTGTGTGTGTGTCTCTGTGTGCAAATGTTAAGTATATTTATGTGTGGTAGATCAGCAGCCCTCACAAACTGTTTGCATTTGTGTAAGAGAAAGAAAGAGACAGCAAGAGTCACTCAAGGTGAGTCCTTACTGTTCATTTTCAGGTAACTATCTGTGTGTGTGTGTGTGTGTGTGTGTGTGTGTGTTTGTGTGTGAGAGAGAGAGAGAGAGAGAGAGAGAGAGAGAGAGAGAGAGAGAGAGAGAGAATGTCTACTGAAACTCTGAGTCTCCAGTCTTTCAGAGTCTCTAAGCTCTCTCCTGCAGCTGTCTTCCCCTCCTGCTTGGATCTAACTTGATGTCAGTACAGAGAAGCAGAATGCGGGCAGCCGACGCTGGAGTGCCTGCAGTTCCTTGTTTGCTGTCTGGTTTTGCTGCCTGCCTGACCCCTGTGGCCCTGGTCTAGACTCTAATGACAGCCCACTGAGCCTAATGCCTCCTGTCCTAGCACACAGGAAAGAGCTGGGCCGGGCCATTAGCATCATCCCACTGACCAGACGCTAAGTCTTATCATGTCTGAAGTTAATTGAAGGCTCTGATAGCTATTAGTGCCGACCTTAGCTGATGGAGAAGAAATTTACTGGCCATGCAGCATTACTGCTATATCTTGCAAGATGCAGTCTGATTTAGTAGGAATACAGAGGAACTGAAGGATAAAAGCATGTCTAATGAACTGTTGGATTTAAACTTTATTTGAGCAATATTGCCTGGTGCGACTCATCGTGAATCATTATATTCCTTCTCTGACTCAGGATAACTCACAGCTTCTGAGGGAGTCAATCACACGAGGTCAAAGCTAAATATAGTTTCCTGACACTTGCTTATAAACAGCAATGGGATTAGTGTCCCAAAGAAATGACACACAGCAATCTTCAATGACACCCATCCTCTCTCCCTCAAATGTCATCCCGTTTCATCTCCTCACTCTGTCTTTTCACCTCACTCCACTGCCTCCCTCTCCCAACGCTGAGTAGTCACATTCACCTTGGTGGTGTGCCAGTCCCTTGGCGTGCAGCAGGGATCTCTGTTATACACAAGCTTTTAGTTTGATTACATCTGGCCACTTCCTCTGTCCTTTATTTTTTCTGGAATAACTATAAACTGGGATACATTCCTCCTCTTGTCCTCTGTCATCGACACTCTTCATCGATTACAAAAAAAAGGCAAAAAGAAGCAGTCTGAATCACCTTCAAGGAGGGGGGACGCCATTGCGACTGAGGACATAGGTTAGAATAAAAGAAAAGGATAACACGACTTGGACAAAGCTGTGCAGTCAAGAGCAAAACTACTTTCATCTGCTCTCCTTCCCACTGGGGGCTTTTGAGCAGTGGGATAGGAGCAGTGCTTGGTATGGGTGTGGTGTTTCAGCAGTGAGACTCACAAAAATAAAAAAAATAAAAGATGGTCAGGAGAATCCGAGTCAGAGAAAAAGACAGCCTAGAGGAACATGTAAAAAGAGATGAATAAGAGAGAACAGAGAGAGTTGAGAAAAAAATATGAGTGAAATGATGAGTAAAAGTAAAAAGAAAGCAACATCCACAGGGCTTCAAACCAAAGGATGCAGGAGACATATTGAATGGTGAAACTAACTAGCTATTGTTGTATTGTTGTAGCTATGTTTTTTTTTTTTACCTGATGTCCTGCGCACTGAAAGGCACTACATGGATACCCAGGGGCCCTCCTTCATTGGACACCTCCACCGGCTTGAGCATGCCTCTGCGGGACGATGATGGATGAGGCAGAGAGGACGGGGAGAAGGAGGAGGCAGGGGGGGAGACATGCATGAATAACAAATAATAGGAATGACAAAAAAATGTAGAAAAGCAGGATATAAAAGACAACATAGTCAAACATGACAAGATGTTGATGGGGTGTATGGAATGGGGGTTGGTGCGGCCTTGTTGGTGGAGGCTGCATTGTGTTGTCTATACAAAGTCATCCATTACAAAGTCAGGCTGGAGGACCTCGAGGTCGATTCGGGACCCAAATGGAGACTCCAATTAAGTGATTAAGATCAGATTGTTGTGCTAAAAGAGAACAGATTAATTGAAAAACGTGCGCAGACAGGAGGAGGAGGAGGAGGAGAAGGTTAATTTGTGTGGATAAAGACGTGAAGACAAATGAACACACGCAGTCGCTAACGCAGATGTGTGTGATGATGTTGATGGAAGAAGGCGTGGTCTTGATGTACACTTTGTGTTGTCATTGTCATGTGGTAATAAGGTTGCGTTTAGTGATGATGTTCTGGCAATTATTAACCTTTCTGGTATCACTGTGATAAATTAAAAGGTCAGTTCACCCAAATTATAACAAAATACAGAAAATAAAAGTATTTTTTTGGTATTTGGGTGAACCAACCTTTTAAGACACACTGTATGGTGTATAAATAGGTGGTTGGGGGGGCTGCAGGGGTTCACTCACTCTAGGTTTAACACGGGTGAATGTTCCAATGAGGAATCAGCTCTCCCTACTGGCTCTATCCGTTCAATCCTCCTTTCTTGTCTCCTTTGCTCTTCTTCCTCCTTCTCCTCCTAAAAAGAAAGAAAGAAAAAGAAAAAAAGACAGAATAAATCATTAAAAGACTGTTCCGGCAAAGTAAAAAACTCACCCTCTCTCTGTCATTATTTCTATTTGGCTGTGCTTGCATCTGCTCCTCTCCTGCCTATATCTCTCCTCTGGCTTTTAATCCAATTACCTGCAGGAACAAGTAACGGCCTCTATTCTAAATCAAAAGAGACTTTCAGTGGAGTACAGACTGGGGCACTGATGCTGCTGCAGAAACATCCAAAGCCAAAGTCTTCAGCGACTCTAGTGACAAAGTGGCCCTGATCGATTGCTCCTTCTCAATCAATCGGGTCCGGCCTAGGGCGTGGCACCGCTGCCGGATTTTTGCGGTGATCCGATCAGGTCTGGAGTGAAGGAAAGTGGTTGCGCCCGCTGTCATTTGTTTCTCTCACTCTCTTCATTTCATTTACTCATCTTCCTTCAGGGCCATTAGGCAGCAGGGCTGGGAGGCGGTGGCTTTTACAGGCAAGCCAGACGTCTGAGGGCTTAACCAGGCTCTGGGATGAGACAGAGCAGCTTCATGCTCTCCTTAATGGGGAATAAAATCTTTATCTGAGCTCTCTTTATGGAGATGGTACAGATTGAGCAGGGCACTTACATGCAGTGATGACATGCTGCATGTAGAATAGGAGGGAGACATATTTAATAACGCCGGGTTCAAGTTCAACTAATCATCATCTGTTGAAGGTTAGTTACAGGAGGAGCTGGGGAGGTTCATCAACAAGTGACAAGCACACTGAACGTTAACATTTGATCAATTTAAAGGGAGACCGTAATTTCAGTTTTTGCTCCCAGTCCTGATGGCAACTGCGGATCCTCATGAATGTGTTTTTCTGTGTGTATGTGTGAGCTTGTCAGCACCCAGACAGCGCATCGTCTCCTTGGGAGGGTCTGCTGAAATGCTTTGTTAGCCGCTGCTATTTCCCCGCCCTCACCCCTCACCTTGCTCTTTCTCTCTCTTTCACTAAAATGTCAAGCACATCCAAATAGGTTTCGTGCCTTGCTGGTTTCTTTATGGTAATGGATTCAACCCCTTTCAGAGGCCAGGATATCTTTGGTGACACACAGGCGTGGCGCAGAGAGACTCTGTCCCCTATTTATTTTCTTTAGAGTCGGGGGAGGGGGTGGGGGGTAAGGTGGGATAGGGGCATGAAAATTTCATCAGGAGTCTACCTTAAGAGACCTCGACTCACCCTACCTGTCTGTTTCCCCTTTCAAACCGTCCAATATGAAAATGAGTCAGTCAACCAGTCACCTCCACCTGTAATTATGTATCAGCTGAGGTCTGAGGTGCCTCACGGGGCCCGTTATTCACAAAGCTTTTCATGGAAACCTCCCAGTTGGGTTGGCTGTATTTTTTTTAATACATATATATATATATATATATATATATATACTGTGCACAATGTATCTGGCCACCTGTGGGAATCTATAAATAAAGACAGAGTGGAGAGTGCTGGTGAAGTTGGACAAGAAGACTAGATATAAGACCATATAAGTATAAGATATAAAATGAGATTGGCAGAAAAGGAGGTATGAAAGCCATAGGAACATGTTGACTTTAAAAAGGCCATTTTCATTCTCAGCGATGCTGCTCAGTGCCTTTGTCTCATTAGACACCAGAGTGATCTGAGAGGCGAGCTGATTCACAGTGTATCATCACAGAAAGTGACATGTAATTAACTTCAGTAACAGTAGCTCTCAGCAACAATCTCCTGTCTGTTAGTTTGCTCCTGTAGGTGGCAAGTGATTGTGGCATGACTGCAGCTCTATTTCCCTCTTATCATCTTCCTGCTTAAATGTAAAAAATACTAGAGAGAAATGATATGATGGAATAAAAGAACAAGTAAAGGGTAAGGAAAGACACGTTAACTGTGAGTTTTGCCGTCAGAGCACCAACGGGAAGGGATCCTTCACTTGTACCAGGCCAAAAGCACAGTGTAAGCAGGTTGAGTGTGTGAATGTGACAGGTAAAATTACCATAAGATGGCACAAGTAGATATCAAAGCAGCACCAGAGGAAGGTGATACTTCTATTCAGGTGTGCTGCAGACAAATGGTGTGAAAAACTGAGAGGAACTGTGAAAATGACACTAAAGAAAAGAAAAACCTGGTGGGTTCATGAAAGTGAGCAAACCAGAGTCGGTAGGCAATGGAGAAGAGAAGAGAGAAAAGGAGTTGTGAATGAGAGTAACAGAAGAATAATGTCCTAAAATCAGCCTCATTAAATTGTTGTTGTAAAATGTTAAAGGCGGACAAATTTGCAAAGAAGGCAAGATTTTCACTTGTTTTAAGAACTTTTTAAATGTTTTCTTAAGTGCAGTGATCTGCCTTACACCCTCCGGCTTGAGATATTGACCTTCCTTCCAAGGACATCTGTGGAACAGTTGAATACTTCAGATGATAAAGTGGAATCATTTCACTGTTTTGGCAGGATTTCTAATGTTTTTTTCTGAAAACTGTGCTAATGTTTAGTACATTTAAAATGCACTGTCGCTGAAAGAAATAACAGACCTGTCTTACACTACTGGTCTTGTTAGTGCTAGTGTTTTGATATAAGAGCCTTTCTCGCAGCCATGTTTTCATTCTCATATTTGAATGCACAACACGCTTCAACTACCAGTCAATTTCCACCGTAAACAGAAATACATGATTGACGCTTGACACAGGATTCATGAGGCAGTGCTTAAGTGGCCACTGTGGTTCATTAGAGTCAAACTCTGTGATATCCCACCAGCAAAGCCACCGCCTCTTCATTATCTGAGACTCTGTGCTTTAACGAGACAAACACACTTCTAAGACTGAACATGATAAATAAGATTGACATTTCATGCAGTGAAGTCCTTAAGGATGGCTGCAGACCTCTCCCAGTGTTGAGTCAGTATTGCAAGGGTCAGTGTCTCCTTGTGACCAGGGGCAGAAGAGGAACCCTTCTCCCTTTATATTCACTGCCAGCCCACTTACTGTCTGTCCTTGTGTCAGTAGCAAAGCCGAACACTGAGTGACAGCAGAGGAGAGACACAGGCTAAATATACATCCATTTTCCCAGCCCCTCCACTCTCCCTCTCTTCTTTTTTTCTTTGTCTCTCCATCATTCTGAATCTCTCCTTTCTCCCTCACTAAAAACCCTCCATTTCTTCCTCCCCTGAGTGCTTTTAGCACCCCGTTGATCCCTTGGTAACCAGTGGAGTGGGGAAGCAACAAGGCTTTTCAACTCTCCATGGCACTCATTCCGAGCTCTCTCTCTTTTTCTCTCTGCGCTTCCCTCCATCCTCCCGTCTCTCTCCCTTCCACCCATGCAGCAAGAAGGGCTCGGAGCCCTGATCTGTGGCCAAAAATCCACCAGCCTCTTTAACAATGAAGGGAAGCAAAAGCGGGGGTTAGAGGCTTGGCCATCGGACAGCTGCAGCATTACATTATTGAGACTCATATAAGAAAAACAGGGTGAGAGACAGAGAGAAAGACAGGGAGAGTGAGAGCTGCAAAGTGCAGAGTCTTGTTACCTTCAAATGGACAGACAGGTTAGAACGGTAAGAGGACCAAGGAGAGAGAAGAAAGTAGGAGGATGGGAGGGAGGTAGCAGCTGTCTGCTCAGGAGGGGAAAACGCTGAACACTCACTCACATGCACACACACACACACACACACACACACACACACACACACACACACACACACATAAAGTGAAGCACACCACTGGAGGGTTGGGGCAAAGGGTGTGTGTTGAGGAGCTGTCATCCTCCAACAACCACTGTCCTAAAAGACGCCTACTGTAAGTGTGTGTGTGTGTGTGTGTGTGTGTGTGTGTGTGTGTGTGTGTGTGTGTGTGTGTGTGTGTGTGTGTCATGCCATTAGCTATGGGCAAGTACAACATGTAACATGGTGAAAGGGGGGGAAGGGGTGGGGACTACCTCCTGAGCCCATCTTTGGCATCAAGGGCTTAACAAGGACAGGTTCAAAGGTCGCAGCGAGTGGTGTGTTTCTGGCCACCGCCCCTCCTTTAAGGCTGAGGTCCACATCTGTGTGACAGCTTCATGTGTGGAACAGGCCTCGCTGTCAGACGATGTCACCCGTTCCCTTACAATGGGCCGTCTGTGCCCAGCAGAACAATGGAGGCCAACAGGATATAGAAATGTCTCAGAATGAACAATGTGGTGTGTTCTCTGTATGAAAAATAAAGGAAACAAGCAATTTGACTAGAGCATTTAGCAAAATGGCTGTTGAAATATTTACAAAGACTGCCCTCCCTCCTGATTTGGCCAGCTAAAAATATGAAACATTAATTGTGCAAGGTGACATACGCCCCTTATGGAAACATTAAACCAGCCAAAGGTAACAAACGATAGCAACATGTGAAAAGAATCTGTTTTCAGTGAGCAGAGAAAAAAAGCAGCAGAGGCTTTTCCTCTCCTTCACAAAAGGTTAAGGAGCCATAATTGTACCCTCATTACCTCCAGTTAATGCAGTTCGACTAAACACTGTAACAGGCAGGACCAAACAGGACTTCACAGTACCGCTGCATTGCACAATGGCATTGACATACAAAGACAAGCTGTCGGTAATAACTCCTAATAGTCCTATTAAAGTTCCTTTGACCTCACAAAGCAATTACCAATATTTTTCCATCTTAACCGGGGCCAGAATCTCGCTGTTTTTAATCAGCAGTTAGAAGAGGCTTTATGGCTTTGGACACAAAGATTTTTCACCTAAATCTGAACAACAGATGACCCCCAACTTACTTCAAAATAGAGCAGCTGCCTTCACCAGCTGCTGATGGATGGCGTATGCAGTGTTTAGGATGACCTGGTCATAGCTGTGACAGAATTCACCACACATGGATTATTCTTCGTGTTACAGAAGGTCTTTTATCCCTCATATCCATCCCCTCAGAGGAAACTGCCATTAGGGCCAAATTACGCACCAAAAAGGCCCCTGTGAATAGATTGGACTCGACTGTTGCACCCAAGGACCCTGCCCCACCTTCCCCACCATCCTTAACCCTTTATCCCCCACCCGCCCATCGGACTCAAACACCATTAAAACAACCAATACGTCACAATGACTGAGACTATGAGACAGTTATTTACATTTATGTTGGGATAAGGGGACATTATAAAAGGCTGGGTGAAGAGTTAAACTGGTTAGTGGAGGATGAAAGGGTTCTAATGACCTCCTTCATCCTACCCACAAGTTCCCTAAATGGCACTTAATGGGTGTCAGCGGAGAGGCCAAAACCAGTTTCAGCATACTTTCTTTATATTGTTATGATCTTAAGGATCATGATGATGTAAGCTAATGGTGATTTCAATATGCAGCAATGGGGATTTATTGTGTTGACTTGAAGGAAATAAACAGGATAGTACCTACTGAATCGGGCTCTCTTTCAGTCAATGTTTCATTTGTTTGGCAAAACTATTAGCTCCCTGTTGGACTGGAAACTTCAAATCTGGAGGAATATCAAAGCAGTGTGACCCTGGTGTCTGATATCTCCTGCTCTGTATGTGTGTGAGGGAGAGAGAAAGAGAGAGGGAGGTGACGATACTACACTCACTATGTTTGTGTGCCAAGGGGAGAAGCCAAGGCAGTGCCCGTCCTCTGATGAGGACATGTGTTGTCTTTCATATTTCACACCCCGCGCCCATGGGCTCCAGCCTTGTTCAAAGGAGAGCATTTGCATTCCAGATTAGATGTACCATTCCTTTTGATAATGAGGAGAGGGAGTCCAATATGTGTTGTTGTGCTAAGTTAGGACAGTGGGGAGTGGGGTTGGGTATCAAGAACCTGTTCTGAATTGGAAGCATTGCCAATTTAAAAAAAACCAAGCATATGTGTTGAGAACCAAGCTTTTTGATTCCACTCATCTATTCCTGACCGCAAAGTTTGGACTTACTCTGCAGTCCTGTGTTTCTATGCCAATGCATGTGTATACTGCTTAAAAGACAGCAGTGATAAACATTTAATCACAGTGATAAATGATTTCATGTAACTGAATAAGTCTGTTTGAAAGGGCAAAGAATTCCCTGCAGCGTTTTCCTCTTCATTAATGCAGAATTTCTGATAGCATTTTCATAGCCATAAGACCTCATCAGCTTCAGCTAATGTTAGCACATTATTGTGTAAAACAGGAAACATTCGACAGGTGGATGGCAACATATAAAACATTTAGATTTTTAGTTTTTGCCTTACCTAATTCAGAAAAAATACTACGTCTTCTATAGATGGCCTTTGCTTTTAAAATTGTTTTTCTCATTTAAATGATATGACAACAGCTAGAATTTGATGAAGAACTCAAATCAATATGAATGACAATATCGACAACACAAAGTGATAACCAACCCCAGTGGGCTTTATGTTTCTGTTTATTAATATATCTCCATTCACAATTACATATTTTCCTGCCAGTATGCATGGTATATTGCATTTGCAATATGGCCAAGTTTAATATAACTCCCCCATCCTAACACATCTTTTTAATCAACAAAGATCTCCAGCCTTTAAATCTGTCTCCCTTTGTTTTGTTTCAGAAAGACATGGCTTCTGGCTCATAAAAGTTCAGGCTCTGACGTGGACTTACTTGAAGCAAATTGCAGGGACAGACAGGTTCCTAATGCTGTTAAGCAAATTAGATCAGAGATGTGAGGCAGCATTTGTCCACATCAGGACGGGGAGCGGCGAGATGTTGGGGGGTGGGGGGTGAGAGACGGACGGTGCTGTTTGTGAGTTGATATTTGGAAAAACAAAGGCCTGCCTCTCTTTTTACTCCCTCTTTGTCTCTCCACGACAATCTTTGTCTCTTCTTTTGTCTCTGCCTCCGTCACTGATAGACCTGTGGTGTGTGGAATACATCATTTGCCAGCGCCTGTTTCATATCAGGCCTGGACTGATCTATCAATGACACAGCTGCCTTTGCCTTTGCCCACTGTATCGTTAAATTGCACTTTAATTAAATTAGGCCTGCTAATTATGAGGGCTTAAATCAATCACCAGGTCAATAACAAAGGCCCAAAGCGGACGGAGAAGACCGAGACTTTTTCCAAACCTCATCAATAACAGCCGCAACCGGAGCAGACCACTCCTGTACCAGAGAGCCGGAGGTTCAAACGGGTAGGAATTACTGCGAATTGAGTTATCGTCACCAGCTTTTGTCCAGAGCACTTCTAACTCTGACAAGCTCTGTGAATAATGTTATTTGAATACAGTAGAAGTGTTTCAAAGAGTTTGAATGTGCATAGCATTTTGCATTAGAATGGCACTTCAAAGGGGTGTTTAAAGCAGATTTAGAGTTTCTGGTGCATACAAAAATTGTTCAAAAGGGATATTATGACTTTCCAGACACCTGGCTTAGGTGAAGGGAGGTGATTCTGAACAGATAATCCCGGGGGTTGAGTGGGCAGCCCCACTGAGCGGACGGTCCCAGCTGAATCCTGGGTCTTTACCCATGCATTACAAAGAGATCTGTGGTGCTTTTCACAGATTAATCATAATTTTGAGCTTATTGAGTGGGAGGACAGTCTGCTTTCCACTGCTCAGAACGTTTAATCCATCTTTCAAACTGTGAAGGTCAGTGAGCGAATGTTACCCCCGTTGAAATAATTGAGGGTGGTTGAATTTCAATGAGAGCACCCGTGGTTCAGATCTGGATTGTAATTAAATACATTTTCTTTTTGTTTTTAGGAGCCGCTCCTGCAATTATGTGAGTCACACTGACTTATTGAGTAGCATGGTGGCTGCCAATAAAGTGCACTCCCTGTACGGCCAAATTGCCATCCAAACTATTAGATACAACCGTTACTGTGATGCAAATGTTGTATCAGCAAGTAATAACGGCAGCACCTGGAAAGAAAATGTGGAGGGCAGCTCTTCTTCTCATCACCTTCTATAGGATGTTTTAACACGCTGTGACCTCATACCCTAAATGCACTGAACATGAAGAAGAAAGAAATGAAAAAGAGGGAATGACGGTGAATGATATTGAACTATGAATAATTAAGTGGAAAGTAAAGCCTTGGTACACATTGCTGTGAGTTATTACAGGGGGTGAACGCTCTATTCCACAGATCAGCCGTGGTTTGCTGCCTTGTTTGAGCAGGTGGGGTGGGTGGTGAGTGGGGGCTCATCTGTAGCGCCATGGGAGCAGTGTGGGGTGAGGTGGGGGGGCGCTTTCCATTTCGTTTTAATTGGAAGCTGAAATTCTTGGATAAGGCGCAGACAGAAAGCCATTTAGCCGAGTCCTTGCTCTCAGCCAGGGCTAAATGAAGAGGGCCGTGTGGAGATGAGGGGCCTGTGGAGGGCCAGTAATGAAGAGAGGTCCCAAAAGACTCCATACAGCCACGGCAATCTAGTGGACCCAAGATGGCGGGGCGGGGTGTAGGTGGGTGGCAGGTGTGCACGCTTTAGTGGAGAAGAAAGGAGAAAAGAGGATGGAAAGAACTCCATGTAATTATTTTAATATAAAAAGTATTTTTTTGTTTGTATATGCTGTGGCTCTGAGTGTAATGAATGCAAGATTAGACAAAATATCGATTGATCAAAGGAGGGTGCTACTTAGTGGATAGTTGAAGATAATCTACTTGCTAAGTACAACAAGTGATTGCAATCACTGATGAGATAAGAGCACAGGGAAATTACTGTCAACGTCACAACAAACAAGACAGATCGGAGCATGGATAGTCTATTTGCAGCATGTAAACATTGTACATGTGTAGATGCACATATGAACCCTGCACAAACAGGATACCATTAGGCATACTTGCATATTAAGGTATTGATATTTCAATCATATAACACCATCAGCAAGAGTCTTTTCCTTCCTTCCACACATAAACCCCAACAAGCAAACCAACGGATGTTTCTCCGCTCTTTTTTAAATGGAAAAGGCTCTCAGCATGGTTTAGCTTGAAATCATGAATGCATGTGGAAATATCAGAGAATGTAGTGGTGGAGCTCAGCTGGGGTGCTATTCTACACAACAGCTCCCATAGCCTGTACACCTCAGCCATAAAGAGGAACAAATTCCAATGGAAACCTGCTCTGCAGGGAGAGGAGCGGCCCATTACAGTGGTGCTCCTTGCGTTAATGATACCATTATCTCTATCTGGGCTATTCCAAAGTCAGTGTGGGCATCTAGCCTTGGGACACTCAAAGGATTATACCAGTGATGTTGCATGTTTTACTGGGGGAAGAATCTGCCACAGACATTTGAGACAGCCACTAGTGTTAATTAATTTCACCTTTATGAAAAAAGGGTAAGCTAATGCAGTCAAGCGTGAATTGTGTGTTGTGTGGTGCGTGACCCAATATTCAAGATTGTAGATTAAGCTGATAAATATCAGCGTCCTTCATAAAAGAAGATACACATTTACTTTACCCTTATCCTTGTATTCAGGTTTGAGTTTCTGACCAAATAGTATATAATAAGTGGGTGCGATACAAAATCTGGGATGTCAGTGCTTCTTCTCAGAAAACATTTTAAACTATTCTTTTGTACTTTCACCTGCCTTGCAAGATAATAACAGCATAACCTTTAAAAAATATAGAAATATAAATGTGACTCTATGTTACCTGTGACTGATTATCTACTGCATCTAAAGCAAAAGTCTTAAGTCTGAATTATACTTTCCATGTGCTCGAGCACAATAGTGTCTGCTAAGGTCCATGTAATGTAAATTTTGTCATCAGAGGGTGTTCGCATACTCCTTGCAGACATCTGCATACTGGCATTTTTTTATGACTCATGAACCTGTCCTCGAAGCGGACTCCAGAAAGTTGTATAAACAGAAGTGCCAAGCAGAGGTGACATCCGCAGCAGTCCGTGCACCCTTTAGTAGATTCATATTCATAATGTACTGAAGTTAATTAGAACCAATGGCTGCTTGAACCCCCCCAATCATACATATTCTTTATCTTATCTATTTATTATATTATTCACTTTACTTACTGGAATCGCTTTTCCAAAGTGACATGTAATCAATGACAAGGTAGATAATGTTCGAAGACAATTTGACAGAACATTTGATTGTTGATTGACACATACAGGTATTGCGGGGATTGTTAGAGAAAGTTTTACTGGGTAACATCTTTATCATGATGTGGCAGCACAACCTTTGCAATTACATTCTGCTGCCACATATGTCTCTCTATATATCCTTTATAAGTTGCTGTAAGCTTTTCTCTGTCAAATTTTGATATAAACCTGGATTGAAACCAACACAAGTGTCCAAATGCCTCTTAGTGGTGCAGTACAAAGTGGCTGGCTACCATGGCTACATCTGTATGGGAGGAACAGAAGTGGACAGATTCCACTGATACCTCTCTCCTCTTCAACACTCTCTCTTTAGATGCTTTTTTATTTCTCCATCTCCTTGGCTCTGAAATGACACTGCCTCATTCCTCGCCATTTGCATCCAACTGTGACCGCTTTTGTTCTCCGCACCGATGCAAATGAAACCGGTCTCTTCGGCCGAGATGGCGAGGTGGTCCCGTCTCACATTTGTCTGTGGCCCTGAGATGTGGATGTTTAATGTCGGCCGGGGCCTTATTACATTCCTTCAGCAACTTAAAAGCATTGGCCCCCTAATGGGACCTATAAAACTGTGAGGAAAGCCTATTGTGACAATGGGCCTCATTGTGTCAGAGTAGACTCATTTGGCACTCTGTGGAGAGTGGAAATGTGTGGCATATTAAAAAAAATAGCAGCCAAGGAAAGAGAGGGTGAGAAAGTAGAAAGAAATCAAATAAATAGGAGTGAATGACTTCGCACTGTGGGAAATACGGCACTGTCAATCACCAAAGTCAATCTAGTGCCTCAGTGTCGGGCAGAAAAAGAGCTTAGGCGTAGCTGTTGCAGACTATACTTTCATTAGCCTCTATATGTTTGTTTCGTCTCTTGTCCTTTGAGTTGGAGTCAGGTTTTGGCACTGATGGTTTTTGAATGGTCATTAAAGGAAAACTTCTTTTTGTCCTGGCTGCCAACCAGAGGGGGCTTGGATGTAATTAACTTCACAACAGCGACACCTTGCCTGAATATTGGCCTTGCTCCTCCTACAAAAGACACAGCACAAAATAATTTCATCTGAAGAAATAGTGTTTAGAGTGTGCATCCTCTTCTCCTCATCCTCTTTGCTTTGTTCTCTGCTGCCCACGCTGGTTTGCTTGCATGCTGGCGGCCCTGTTTTATTCCCTGAAGTCATTATTGTCTTCGGCTAAGGTGCCCCTGCTCCCTGTGATTTGTGGGTAATGAGCTGGCACCCCCCTGCCCGTGTTCAATTATTCTCATTGAGAAAGTGATTTCTCACTCCACGGAGCAAATCGGAGAAGGCGAAAGCGTGAACTCTAATCAAGAATTAACATGTTCACAACCAGCAGTGCGGCGAGGGATAGCCACCCTGATACTGTAGAGGTGGTGTAGGTGTGGACAGAAATAAGGGGTAGAAGGACAGAAGAGTGACAGCCACTGGGGTAAACAGATTTATAATCTGTTCCCTTGAAAAACTTGTTTTTGTACATCCACCCGTGTTTGGTGTTTGAAGTAAGGAAAAAAAAAAAGGAACTGAACAAAACTAGTCAAAAAAAGGTGATGTGTTTACAACTGAAGCACAGACAGCCTTGCTGAAGGGCTGTTCACAGTGATGGGGTGAATGTGCAAGAGGAACGACATCCGAGCAGTAATTAACCACGGAGAGAGGGAGCAGAAAGAGGGGGAAGCGAGAAGACGAGTGCAAACTTTGGAGAGAAAAACAGAGATGAGGAGAACACATGTAGTTCAGTGACTACTAATGACCCGACAGGAGGAACAGAGGGGGAGAGAGAAAGACAGCTTCAGCACGACGAGAAAGGACACTGACATGAACCTTTATGTTTGAAACTACATGTCACTTTATGCAAATAAATCAAGATGAAAGTTTATTAACTACAAAATTTAATGACAGAGGGTTAACTGTTGACTTGAATCGTAGCTATACTGCATTAATCACTTCTCTCACTTTTATTGTTCTTTACCCGCATTTCCCAGATGCTTTTCCACTCTGATAATAATAATAACAATAACATTCTGAAGCAAAAAGTAACATTTTTTAATTCTCAGGGGGATGTTTTTGCATATAAGTAGTCAAAATTGAAAGATGGCACAAAAAGCTCTGGGGAGCTTAAAAAAAAAACATTGCATCAGCCTTCTGAAGCCCGAATCAGTCAAACTCTAATCTGAACTGTCTCGTCACACGCACATCCTCACACAGCCTGCAGAGCGAGACAGGTTAAACATTTTCAGGCTACAGCACCGCAGATAGAGAAGGTGTTGGCAACTTCCAAAAAATGTCTGCCGCCTCCTCTCCTGTTCAGACGAGATAACAGGAGAGACATGATTTGCACAATTCTCAATAAAGTAAGAAAAGGCAAGAAATTGAAGAAGAGCACGAATAAACAAGAGATATCTTGTCTAGAGGGGAAAGAAAAGGCCAACGTGGCATGGAACTTTGTCATGGAACAACGGTGAATGACAGATTTTTTGTTATTCCTGAATTGATTATCAATTTTGAGTAGAGCGACATTTTCTGCTTTGTCTCTCTCCCAGTCCCCCGCTGACGGCCTTTTCACACACTGTCCTTGGGAACTACATTTGTCTGCTGTGTTATGTGCTTGGGATTAAGTTGTGAAAGTTGTTCTGAATTGTTAAGCACTTATTTCTATCATTCTCATTCTCTGTCTGTCCCTGTGTGTGTGTGTGTGTGTGTGTGTGTGTGTGTGTGTGTGTGTGTGTGTGTGTGTGTGTGTGTGAAGGTGAGAGGGGAGCCATCCTGAATGCTAATAGAAAGCAGAGTGAGAAGAGCTTATGGGCAGAAAAGCTGGCGGACGATTAACTCTCCTGGTCTCAATAGAAATCACACACACACACACACAGAGCCACACCCACGCACACACACACACACACACTCACACTCACACACACATTAAGGCTCATGGTGATTATCACTGCAGTTTATTTCTAACAAAGATGTTAAGTTAATAATGAGATGTTAAATAGCATTATTTTTATAATTGCTAATTTTTCCCTGCTGTGGAATGAATCAACGAAATGACACTACCAACTGTGTGTGTGTGTGTGTGTGTGTGTGTGTTACCTGCTCATCCTCTTAACATAAACACTTATTTAATGACAGAATTACACCAAATCTGTAATGCATTATGTTGTTGCTGGCTGTCTGCAGGATTCTATACAGAGCTGGTGGCAAAAACAAGTGAAAATTAATAAGCAAAGTTATCGAACTTAAACTTTGCTATAAATCTGATTTTGCTCTAAAAATGTACTTTGGGCATGTTTTTGGATCCCCAAAACAATGGCAAGAGTTATAATATTGATACTTTGATGCATCATTGTGGGCGAGTTGCCTTGTAGAGGCCTTTAAAAGTGTTGCACCACAATGAATAAAACATGAAAAAAAGACAAACACAGTGGAGGATAAAGTATTCTAATAAGTTCTTACCACTTTTTAACTGGTTATGAAACAGTCTCAATGCCTTTATATGACCTCCATAAACAAACAAGCACATCAGGGTCGAATCAACCAAAAATGATGCTTTAAGTATAAGTAGCAATATCACACTGCAGAAAATGCTTCATTACAAATAAAGTCCTGCATTTGAAATAAGAAAAAGTAAAAAGAAAAGAAGACTTAGAATTAGAAGTAGCATTTACAAATGTGCTGAAGTTAAAGTACTTAATAATAAAATGGTCCTTCTGAGTGATTTACTATATCATTGGATTATTATTACTGATACATCAGTGTGTAAGAAGCATTTGTTGTAGCTGGCTGAGGTAGAGCTTTTCAGCTACTTTATATTGTTGGGTGGTTTAATCTTCAAAAGGTCCAATGCGTAACAAGGGTAATAGAAGTGCAAAGTAGCATTAATGGAAAATACTGTACAAACACCTCAACCTTGTACAGTAAAGTAATTAACATCCCACCAATCAGAGCAGCTTAAAAAATAGTACTAAGGGAGGGACAGGTAAGACTAACTCGATCAAGGTTGAATACAAAATTGTAGTGTAGTGGGCAAAGTGACATTCTCACATTGAGTTCACTCACCAACTATAGGTTGGCTCAATCAACAAGCACAAGTCAGTACAATGCTAAAGCTAGCCAAGCCCACTTAAAGGTGAAAAGAGGAGGTGACCAGCGCTAAATGAGCCTTAAAAAGCAGTGCAGGCCTTGAGAGAAATGGCAGAAAATAAACCTGCTCTGGTCTGTCAGGGGTCATGGCGTTCCGGCAGGGGTTCAGCGGCGATGGCTAATTAAGAGAGGAGAGGCCATTGTGGGTCTCGGGGATCCATTGTTCTCACTCAGGTCCTAGGCTGGACTGGAGCGTCTCTGGTGAGCTGCCATTTACACAGCACTCACAGAGGAAGAAAAAATGGGTCCATTACAGCTTGTGTAATTTATTATCAGATTCAGTCTTAAATTCAGTCTTTTCTAAAGGTAATCAGAAGTGAGATCATTCAACTGACTGGACAATGAACTGTCAAAACTCACAATAGGTCAGGTTAATGGTATTAGCTAATCACAAAAAGGACGCTTGACTTTCTGATTGATTTTAGAAATTTAGAAATTAATCCAATCCCATGACAGATTTCCTGCTCATTTTTGAGAAAAATAAACACACTAGGTAGTATATGATATGAATTGTTTAAGTCAACATTTTTTGCACCAGTGTAGAGAGAGCAGAAAAGAGAAAAGGCATCTGCAAGGAGCCTACATCAGCACCCTTTGATGACAAAATTTACATCACATGGACCTTAGCAGACACTATTGTGCTCGAGCACATGGAAAGTATAATTCAGACTTAAGACTTTTGCTTTAGATGCAGTAGATAATCAGTCACAGGTAACATAGAGTCACATTTATATTTCTTAAAGGTTATGCTGTTATTATCTTGCAAGGCAGGTGAAAGTACAAAAAAATAGTTGGAAATGTTTTCTGAGAAGAAGCACTGACATCCCAGATTTTGCATCAGAAACTCAAACCTGAATACATGGATGAGGATAAAGTAAGAGAAAGAGAAACATGGAAATGGTAAGGAGGATACAAACAGAGATAATAATTAATAGGGAATAAAGAAATAACAGAAAGAAAGTGTTTTTTTAGGGCACTGCTGTGTGCCTAGAGTCAATGTTGAATACACAGCAGCACCTACTGGCCAGGCCCACTGGACAGCAATTAGAAAAGACATGGTGAGTAGATCTTGTATGTGTGCATACACTGAATTGTTTTTCAACGAACAAAACATGCACAGGGTCTCTCATCTACTCTGCAACTTCTTTGGAGCTGGCTGACCTTCCTGTGTGTGTTTCAGGGAGAATTAAGAGGCAAGTCCTGGATAAGTGCAAGGTCCTCTCCGCAGACACAGGACACCACAGTGGGACTGACTGCACTGCTCTGGAATGCGGGTTGCTGTTTTTCTGCACACTCTCCTGCACACAACAAAACCCCTTGACCTGCTCTTCATCAAACATCGGCCCAGATTTATTTGAACCCGATGCACACACATATACACATACGAACACTGTATCCACCAGATAGTACTGGAGAGGAGGGAGACGGAGACAGGGGATAGGTGAGGTTGGAGAGAAGAGCTCACCTGTTCAGAGAGACAGGTAAAGAGCCTGTGTCAGTCAGGCAGGGTTTGGAGGTTATTGCTGTGTTTTCTCTCCATGCTCAACTGCTCTAACATTGCCCGCAGCTCGCCTCGGGGTCTGCAGACTGTGTGGTCTCTACCAACATGCTAGTCAGGAGAGTAGGCTAAGTTCACGCACCAGCAACAGCACAGAGAATGAAATGCTAACTTCCGTGTAGAATTGACTCGCCCAAGGGTTTTATTGTCATATTTTATTTCGTTTATTTTATTGTTTTTCCACTTCAAAACATATTCTGATTCTGTTTGCCACTGCATCCATTATGGTTTTAATGAAAGAAGTGAACATGAAGCTATAATTGGGAAGTTTATCAACATAAAACAAAAGCTGACTTGCATTTACAGGGTAACTCTGGCAATAATAATGTTGATTTGGGATTGAAAGGTGACAGCTTTCCAATTTTGAGTTAAACTGAAACTCTACCCATAAAGTAGATCCCTTGAAACCCCTATAACCAACATACTGGAATTACTCTTTAAAGCCAGTCAGCATTCTGCAAAAGATTAGCAAAAAATTCATTCGTATTTATATATTCATTCACTGGGCTTCATTTTCTATCGTCATTAATTGTGTAAAAGTGATGCTGCACTGTGCGAAGAACAGTAAAACAACAAACAAACTGTTGGCTTCTAACTGAAGTGAGAGGCAGAAAAAAAGGGAGAAAAAAAACCATTTTGTTGACAAATCAGTTCACAAATACCAATCTGTGTTTGTTTGGCGAGAAATCTTTGATGTGAGAATAGAAAAGGAAAGGAGGGAGTTCACACCGCTCCTTGCTCTCTTCTTCCGGCTTGAAGTTTGAACGGACTCATCTCCTTTCAATGTGTTGGCTCGATGATTTCGCTGGGCACCTCGCCGCTTTGGTTTCCTTTAAAACTCGCCAGACAAGGTGTCTCATTTAGACAACAAAGAGAGAGAGGCACTCCGACAGTTGGAGGCTTGATCAAAGATGTCTGATCAGAGCTGTTTCCACTCAGACATGTTTTTGACTCGGTTATGTAACGCTTTAGTTTTCTTTCTGTCTCTGTAAATCTCTCTCTCTTTCAATTTGTTATGGGCACAACTGTTTGAAACAGCATTTTGAACAAACAGCCGTATACTGAAAGCCAACAAGTACCAAATCAATGAATTCATTCAGACAAGTTTAAGATAGCGCTTTGTCTGGCTTGTTCCGTTCTAAAAATAACACATGATAATCAGAAATTATAATAAAATATCTCTCTGTCTATCACTGTCGCTGAAACCCTTTTGGGTACACTTCAAACATCTCTGTCTCCCTCCAAGTGAGCCATTTTGATTGGGTTAAATCCCTCTATGATTGACAGCTGCTGTCAGTTCTGCCTCTGGTACAGCTCATGATAATGGCCTCCGGTCCCTCATCAAGGCCACAAAATAATACAGTGGAGAGGCACTCAGCCAGATCCAAATGTGTGTGCGTGTCTATGTCTATGTGTGTGTGTGTGTGTGTGTGTGTGTGTGTGTGTGTGTGTGTGTGTGTGTGTGTGTGTGTGTGTGTGATGCTGGGCGGGAAGGCCCATTAGCATTCATCAGTAGGATAATAGGCCAGCGTTAATGTCAGCTGTTTATATAAAGAATAACTCATAAAGCCCTGGCGTATATGGGCTGATAGAGCATGCTTCTCTCCACGCCACATTTGTTAGGGTGTGTGTGCAAGGGTGGAAGGGTGGTAAGGGATTGTAGCTTCCAAAATCTCAGAAGGAACTGTTTGACACTAAAGTGAATTTATTGACTGTTAGATAAACATAAGACAAGGAGGGAAGACTTAACTAGAGGGGCGAGACAGCCTTGTGATCAGTGCTGAAAATTTGCACAAAAGCAGTGAAAAGCAGAAAAACAGAATTCACTGCATTTTAAAAAGACACCAAACTCATCATTAAATTCATGAAATTCACTTGATTTATTATAGATTCCAGGTTTCAGGGGGAATTAACTTAATCGCGTACAACACTGCCCTGTTTTGGAGGAGAATTCTGTATGCAAATATATTCTCGTTATACGATCTAAAATAAAATTCTGACAGAACCACTCTTGCATCTACATTTCCTCCTCTGTAGCCCAGCTTCAAGTCCCTCTCTGCGACTATCACATCTGGGTTCTGGCGGTGACGACAGAATCGCAGATTGTACAGTTAATGGTGTCGTCGTCCAACTTCCCCGGAACCTCTTTGGTATTTTAAGCGTAGAAGTCAATGTGTCGTTTTAGTCGACCTGACTTCACATACCTAATTTATAGCAGGGGCTGGGAGGCCTGCTTAAATATAAATGGTGAAGTGAAGCACTTTAAGAGTGTACCAAATAGTGCCGAGCACAACGGAGCTGCTTCACATACATCAGCCATCAAAGAAAAAGATTTGATGTTAGAAGACGATGAAAGGTGCAGTGTGATTCAGGGAGGAGTGTGCATAAAGTTAAGAAAGGATGACGCAAACACCCACACACATATACGTACACAAAGTAAAGAGTTGTTTCAGTGAACAGACAGAAATGAGTGTGATGGCCTTTCTTAGTTTTCTTTGTTTTCTCTTTTATCTTTACTCATAAAGCAGAACAATAAAGTACAGGAGATAAATAATCCATGATAAACAAACAACTGCTAATTAGTGTGATTTTCCTAAAACCTTGGCGTGGGTGTGTGTGTGTACACTCATTATCTCCACCAGCGTTTTAGCACTGATCACAATTCTTTTTAATTAACCCACGCTGTGTATTTTTATCTTGCAATTCAGTGCTGCTGTGCTGCACGCCCATCAAACAGACAAAGAAGACAAAATATCAAACAGTCATGTGTGGGAGGGAAAGGCGCCGATCAAGACTGAGATACAGTGAGTCAAGGAAAGAAACAACTGGGCGACAAGGTGCCTCTTTGAAACCTACACTGTGTCACCTCTAATGAGTGGATTTGTGTTTTGTGAATCATCTTAGTCATACAGCTGTCAGATTACAGGTAGCAGGTAGCACCATGAATTAACCACTGCATGTTTAAACTCGCGCTGTGGCACTCTGCTGTTATTCATTAAATGTTTACATACTGATGTTGGTACGACTCCCGCTCTGAAATAATAATCTCATATTTTATGAGATATTTATTTATGAGTATCAACCTGGACAGTAATCTTGGATTTGGGATTTCTGGGGTTTTTAATTTTTGAACAAATTCATGTCAATGTTTGTGTCTTCTTTAAGCTACTTAAATCTTTCCCGCTGCAGCTAGTTCAACTAATTATGAATATTAAAATTACAGTTTTAATAAAACTGATAGTTACAATCAAATAAAATGAGCAAAATGTTGAGGCAGACAGGGCCTCATCAAGCAGCATGAAGCTACAGGTATGTTTACAAAGCTACATTTTTAAATTATTTTAAACTTCAACTGAACAATTACAGATTTATCATTTTCTTTATTATTACATAATAACTATACTTATAAACACATCAGCTTTTAGGCTCATTACCGCCACCTGGATTAAAGAGAGGACTCAACTTTTTTTTTTAACTCACTCAGACGTATTCGTCATATGACTGCATGCACCGAACCGTGACGCCTGTACCGTGACGGTTTGTGACGAATACAAATACCATTACACCCCTACTGGGTTATGAACATCACAGTGGATTGTGAAATTGTGATATACATTTTTTTGTGTTTCTTAGACAAATCAATGGATTAAAAAAAAATACTCAACTAGAAAGACATTGAGAGTGCCCACCTCTGCCAAGACCAACCGTCCAGTCTTCTAGAACATGCAAATCTGAATACCCTTCACCTTAATCTTGACAGGTTAGCACATGCTTGACAAAATTTGCCAATTTTGCCATAGGAAAGGGAAAAATAATTTCTGTATACGCCCGATGATTCTGTTCCAAATTTTAATGGGTCCTTCCTTGGTCCATGCTACACCCACCCCATCGAGTGTCATGGAAATTGGGCCAGTAATTCCTTTAAAATCCTTAACGATAATGGAAATATGTATAAGTGAGTTTTGTTTTTATTTCTTTAATTTAAAATCTAAATCTGGAAAGGAGCTGTCAAACAAATGTAGTGGAATAAAAAATACAATATCTCCCACTGAATTGTAGTGGAGCAGAAGTATAAAGTAGCATGAAATGAAACTACTCAAGTAAAGTAGTATCTCAAAATTGTACTTGTACAGTACAGAGTAAATGTGCAGTTAATTTGCATATTAAGATTATTATTGTTATTATAAATGTATTTGTGTCAGATGTGGATCAGATGTCATTATCCGGATATAGCTGATGTGTGAACAGTGTATATGGGACCCAGATGAAAGGTAGGACAAGGTTAGTGTCAGACAGCCCTAAAAAAGTTTGGAGATATCCTATTAGAGCAATACTGCAATAGCTTCACATGCAAAAACACACACTGCACTAAAATAGCTCCTTTTTCATTGGATGGCTTTCTCTTGACAGACTGTCTGGACAGAAACAAATACTGTAAGAAAACACCTAAGAATTAAAGTACTTCCTCAAAGAACGATAGCCTCTATAACAATAATACACAACCCTGGCCAGGTTGATTTTCAATGAGACAGAAAGATGAAGGCAGGCGGAGCACCGAGAAACCCACATAACAACAGTCAAGACATTCAGGTGAGGCTCCTGGCAAGCTGAATGGAATACAACACAAAGATGTTTGTGAAATAAGCTAAAAGCAACGTGTTTGGCAAGATGTCAATCAAATGTTTTTTATTCTGACTCTTACCCTCAATTACTTGTGTATCCACTTTACTCTATTCTTTTTTCCATATCTCAGTGTTTCACACCCTTTCTTTGCTATTTCTCATTCTTTAACATGAAGGAGGGATCGATTAAACACATCCTTCATAGGTCAAAGCAGGTAGCTGAAGTAGTGACGGGCAGAGACTGGCAGACAAACAGGGAGAAGTCCTCTTCACAAGGAGCTCAGTGCGTCCGACACCTCCCAAGGTCATGTCTGCTCTTCCCGCAGAGAGCTTCTGTCACTCTTAATAACTTTTAAAGGGAACATTTTTTCTCTCCTCTGACAGGCTGAGGAGTAGAGGGACCAGTTGCAGAGTGAGACAATCACAAAGTGCAGACAGAGCGAGGAGGTGTGAAGTGAGGAGACGAGCCTGCAATGACTAACAGTGTACGCTGTTACTTTATGAAAAGTATTGCTACATAGAATTATGAAGTCTGATGTCAGTCAGTGTTTCTGTTTCAAGTTAGTTTGAGCAGTGAGCACAAACTGTGGCTGTAATCACTACTCTGTTATCTGTCACTGCTGTGCTTACCATTGCTGTAACACTATGGCAGGATATGATGGATTAGGACACGGTGCAGCATAGTGTGAAACACATAGACATGGATCAGGCACAAACTCTACTCACTACTCATGCTACTTTAAGGTGCTCTGGATTAATGTCTCAACCAAATGGCATATGTTACATGTTACTGTCACTCAGATGGATGTATTATTAGGGCAACGGGGCTGCCAAGTGGGTATGTAAACTATTCTTGTACGCAGATAATAATACTTGCCAGAAATAGTGTGGCATTATCAATAGGGATGCATCGATCAATTTTTTCCAAGACCCCAACTCTCCATTACAGAGTAGCAAACTAATCTCAGTGTTCTTTTTCTCTTTTCTTTGTCTCTTTTTTCTCTGATTTTTTTATATCAAATCCAACTCCATACCTGTTCTTGCCGGTCAAGCCATCGGTCCACCATTGGATGGTTGGCGCTGAGGGAAGATCGAGTCATCTCTCTCTGGAACTGAGTGGTCCAGCCACTCGCATCACGAGGAAGACTCCGATAGGCATGCCCTCCTCTACCCTGCAAAGGAACAGAAGTGGTGTAGAGATTAACAGCACTGCATGACACAGAAGCTACTATCAGAAGAAGAGGTTTACTTGCACTGATCATACCACTGCTGCCGCAAAGAAATGAGTAGGAGCAAAATCAGCTATCTAAAATCCTTCATCAACAAACAATTTCAAAGACTGATCCATCCTTCATATTTTTGGCTTTTAAATGGGCAGTTTTGTGGGTTGGTGTTATCTATAGCAGCTAGATGACAGACATTTTGTGATGGAAGTTGGTTAGTTTATCTTGGATTTGTCCCACACACCAATACTGAGTTCTTCATTCAAGTCTCACTCCATTCCACCCTCACCCCTAACCCTTCCCCACAGCTAAACCTGAGCTGCTAATAAGAGGCCTCTTATAATAAGACAGCCACAGCTGAGCTTTTCCATTCCACAAAAAGCACCCTCTGAAATGCTCCTGCCAAGGTAATGTCAAACACCAGCAGACTTATTATAATAGCCAGGAGCACAAAAATGCACACAAGCACACTAGATTACATTCCAGACATGGTAGCCTTGGCACTGTAATCCTGGCGATTGAAGGTCATGGTGGCTGAAGCTATTTGAATGAAAATGAAAGCAAATGTATATTACTAATCACAGAGGAGACAATGATTCACAAAGACAGACAAACCAAATGAGAATGATTAAAGGTCTGATGAGTTACCAACTTACAGCTAAAGAGCAAGACAGACAGAAACAAAAGTTTGGATTTCTTTAATGAGACATCACACAACAAAAGAACACAGACAAAAGTTAAAAAAGAAAAAAATCCCAAGAGGCTTGTTGCAGACTGAGGGGCAGAATGACAGGCAGCCGAAAAGGTGAAAAAAGGCAAAAGAAAACATGTTATGTTCTGTGAGTAAAAGAATAGCAGCAAACAATGCAAAAAAACAGAGCAGAGCAGGAGAGAGAGTCCTATCCCCTGCCAGCTATAATAAGCCATATGTGCATTTGAATGTGGCGTGACGGGGCCTAAGGAAGCCCTGCAGACAGGACTGTAAAACTCAGCTGGACACGTGGGCTCTACTGAGACGGCCACTGATAGCCATCATGGCCTCTGTCCCAGCCATGGAACACGGCACGACAATGGACCTCTCTCCACAAACTTTTACGACACATCAGGTCGTAAAAGGCAGAGTAACCCAGATATCAGAGAGGTAGCAGTAAATCAGCGGGACCATATCCACGGCCTGATTCCTTTAGTTGACTGTGCTAAGCGTGGAGAACCCAGAGTATGAGGTATTGTAAAGTCATTGGGAAACGTGATGAGTTTACAGTGCTAGCTGATGACTGAGGACTCCCGTTGCCTTATATTGTGGAGACTTAGCAGAACTGAGCCTTAGTCAGCCATAACTGGACTCACAGGGAATTGAACAGAACATGGCTGACTGCAGTATATAAAGGAAATTATCCCAGACAATGGGGAGACACTATAGTGTATGGCTTGCATCCATATGCTCTTTTGGCAATGCTAATCACTGATGTATGGCTCCCTCTGAGAACAATGTTTGCTCCAAGACATAAATATATCAAAGTCAATGCTGACTAATACATTCAACATCTGTTGTTGACTGCATAAAAATAGACTTTATCTTGGACTGACAGGGAATATATGACAGATGGATGTATGAAAAAGAGAGATTGAGGATTATGAAGACTAAAACTCCATTTTTATTGAAAAATCTAATGGCCCTGTCAAAAACTGGACGAGCTGGAAAAAAAACATGACAGCCTCCCAATGTTAGCTCATTACTTTTCAAACCAGTCGCCAGTGACAGGAAGATGACTTAAATGGATCTAATTCACGTAACTGATCACCTGCCACAGATGGGAGTCAAGAACTAAATGGGACACTTGAACACTGCATTCAGTCAGGCTTTATTTGCAAAATCTGTACAATGTGCTAAATTTATTTTAGCCATAATGTGAATACCATTTCTGTTGTCGCATTCACTCTGATATCAACCAAACATTATTAAGGATGTTTAAATTTATGCAACTCTGTTAAAGCTGTTGTAATCCATTCAAAGAGGGAATCAGTGTTTTTGTTGTTTATGCTATACTATAGTGCAATCATTGTTAATGATTTAAAGTTAAATGTTTTATGTTAATTCTGAAACCCAAACCCTACTTAACCCACAGAGCAAAGCAGCATTAATAACCTGTAGAGCGGACACACAAGTGGATGCCACAGGGCAGAGCAAAAGGACCAAATTGCAGAATTTGACCTACTGAAACTCCTGTTCTGTTGCTTTTATATTTTTCACACTTTAACAAACATTTTAACATATTCATATAACATGGGCCAGAAAAGAAGTCATCCTGCCATCACCTCAAACTTTTTTCCTCCGCCCCCTGGGCTTGGGGGTGTGCTGTTACATTGTTGAGGCTCTGACAACTAAAGTGTCTTTAAATAGGATTATCAGACACAGCTTCCAGACACACTAATCACATGGGGGTTTGCCGTGTCACGTTCCAACCACTCAATCATCTCCCTTTTTTTAACCTCCCTGTTTCATTGGAAACATATCTCTTTCTCAGCAAGAAGTAAAGGTCTGTCAGCACCACGTGGGGGCAGCCATTTTGAGAAGTTAATTGGCTTCCCTTCTCATTTGAAAGCCACAGGGAGGATGTACCTGAGCTACGTTTTTTTTAAGATTTATAATCAGTGGCTTAAAAAGCCCCAGAAAAGGTGAATTTGAACAAAGGGAAAGTGTTTAAGAATCTCTGCTCGTCTTTTTGGAAGACAAGAAGGGGTGTTATCAGAGGGAACTAGTTTCAGATAAAGACTATCTATGCCACTGCTGGATATCTGCAAGCAGGGCAGCACAGGTTTCATATCTCACGGTTATTTCTTTGATTTGGGGTGCAGAGGAGAGAAGGAATGAAAATGAGGGAAGAAAGAAGTAAGGAAGTTAAACAGAGAGACTGCTGGAGGTTGAAAGATTTCATAGCACATATCTGACATTATAATTGATGCAGCTCCAGTACATCTGCAGCACTGCAGAAAATAACTTCTGGGCAAGATGCTTTTTGAGTCAGTACTTGACAGTGGTGTAACAGAACTAATGCAATGCCGACCTTTTTTTAAGTTCTGTTTTTTTAGTCTCTTCAGATGCACATCAACCTTTATGAGAGAAATGGTTTATCATAGTATTTGTGAGGTATTCCTCTTGATAGCAGTAAAAAGTCAGAGTTAACACAGAAGTTACCAAAGTATCTCTGTTACCTTTCGTTCCAGGCTGCCGGTGCCTGCGCTTGTATTTGGTTTATGGCTGTGCTTCTGAAAGCCAGCAGTTGTGGACCAGCGAGTTGGATTCTTTCTGGACGGTTCCTCTGGACCCACCGGGACTTCGCCCGGAGGAAGGTCAGCCAGGGAGGGATCACTGCTGCGACGGACATGGAGAGGCATATCTGTGGAGGGGAAAGTGGAGTGAACAGAGGGTGGAAAGAAAAGAATAAGAAGGGAAAAGGGTGAAAAACAGGGGACACAGCAGGTTACAGCAACATCAAACTTGCTGTTTTATCCACATATTGAGATGATCACTTTCTCCCTCAGTGTTCCAACAGTGGCACGTTTCTGGGGCCACTGTGCTGACTGCACTGCACATGAGCTGAATCATGGGAAGTGGTGATTATAGTGTTGTTTCCATAAAGTCTATTGAGCCCAAAAGGAAACATTGTACAACTCAACTGTGAGAGGTTTGGCTTGGCTTGAGCTCTGCTATAGTGAAAGAAATATACTGTAAGTGTAATTTTAGCTGGAAAATTACCCAGGCAGCTATAAAAAACTTGTATGTATGTAAAAAATGATCCAACCCCTTGGTCAGACTAGCCACCCTAAAAATAACAATTACTATCATAATTGCGGCAAAACTGCTCATATATCATCATCTGACTCGCAAGATAAAGGTCATTCTTACACACTGCAAGCTGATACTGGAAAGTTTCCCGGGATTGAAACCAAAATTACCCCAGCCATCAAACACATACAAGAAACTGCACAGGAAACACTGGCCCATGTTACAGCTGCCACATTGACCAATCTACAGCTAAAACTTTGTATAAAGTTCTCATATTTGATCAGAGGTGCCAGAACAACTAGAGGGAATGAAGCTGCTCCACATTTCACACTCCAGTTAAAACCTTCAGTGAGAAATCCTACTCATGTCTGTTACACAGGGAAGGCGGTAAGTATATCCGTGAGCTGTGGTGTGAATCATCTGGATATTCCCAAAAGGCCATATGGATTTGTTTACGACGTTCTAGCAGCCTGCATGTTACACCCATAATTATGCAAATAGTTGGGTAACCACCTGTCATCCATTGGCGGATCATTTCAGCGAGCATATGCCGGTGCTAAGCTTCCATCTGATACACCAGAGACATGTCTTAGTGGTGAAAGCGACGCATTTTAATCACGGCTTACGCTGTGCCGCAACTCGTGCGTATTTAATACTGTGACAAGACTGGAGAGTTTTGAATGCTACTGTAAGTGTTTCTTGTGACCGCCTGCAGGGAAGAAGGCTCGGAGACAGCAATAATTATTTGACTGAATCCCAAAAATAAAGGGGAGGTAAACATGTGTTTGCCGGTGCCTTTATCCTCCAGACAGAGAAACCACACTCTTGCTTTCCATATTCTGTCAAACATTAATCTTTTCAAGAAGCATCTCTCTTGACCTCAGTGGCTCATATCCCTTCTCCCATGTCCTTCACCTGTTCTTGCCTCTAATATGCTCACATAATAAAACATCCCATCTACCTCTCTGCTTCCTTACAATTTATTTCAATCCTACTCTCACTATTTAATCCTCCCCTACCTGATTCTGTGGTCTCCCGATTATGGTCAGGGCTCTATGGCACTGAACTATCGTTTTCTTCACTAACCCTTTGCTTGCAAGGTTGGTTTATGTAGGAATTGAGGTTTATTCTCACTCACCCACTGAAAATCCCCAACCTGTAGTATGTGATTGCTGGAATTTTCAACGTTTATTTTTCCTTAGTTTGAACTATGATGTCATTAAGGGCTATACACATAAACCTGACTTGTAGCAGGACAGTGCTTCCAATTAAAATGAAGGTTGCTGTATATGTTTTCAATCATTTTTTAAAAAATCGACTAATATCGAAATTCCTGTCTGGTGATAACAACTATCTTCAGTTATTGCTCTCTATTGTCTATTTTGTTGTTTTTATAGGAATGCCTCCTCTTTTACTACAAACCAAATCTACCCTTGGGTATAAATAAGTAACCTCGACCTTGAGTCCTTCAAATTACATTGTTCAATACATTGTTAGTCCATGGCCTCTGGAGCAACACATGGAAGCATTTTCTGATCTGAAGCCCACATCAGCAGGACATCACTTATTTGTATCTGTGCCTTCCAAAACTGGCAGTTTCAGGGATAGGGTTGGGCCCAGGACAGCACTCAGCAATCCAGTCAGGACATTACAGCAGGCCAGCTTTCTGCATGATAGAACCTTACACTGATGTCCTCTGGTCAGTGATGCTGACTTACTTATTACTTTCAACATATTTGGACATACTTTTTTCAACTGCTGGACATACATTTACATTTACTAGACTTTCCTTCTGGGTTTGACAATGTTGCAGTCTTACTTCCAAAGCTCCCAGTATGGTTGATGTCAATGAAACATTTGCACCATTATCCTTTTTTAGTCAAAAAGATCTGTTGTCACAGTATGTCCCAAAGCACAGCCCCTTTCTTTCCACTATGAACAGGGGACTTCATATGCAAATTACTATATGATGACATCTGGAAACTTCAGGGAACTTTCTCAGCAAGTAACCTGAGTTAATAAAACTCTATTTCTCATGAGGGGAATCCTTAATGCGAGTCAGGTTCTCAAGCAGTAGCAAGTAGCTTGTAAAACCACACTATCAAAGTAGCTTTCCTAACACTCTGTTAAAAGTTTGATCTTCACCCTTACCCAACCACTCTGCGGACATAGACATGTCAACAAAACTTACCAGCAGCTTTTAATATATTCTGTCCTCTGTTACAAATGTGTTTCAGTTATTTAGACCGTTGTCTGTAGGCTTCCTCAGAGGAGGTTGGGAATTGAGTAAAGAACCACAGCTAGCAGCCACATGGCCAGTCATTGTGCATTTACTCTTAAATCAGGTTGAAGATTCAATAATGGCATTTAATAGACTTTGCCCCCTCTTGGTAACGGCTGGTTCATGTCCAGTTCAGGGCTCTAATGGCATTCACCTCAGACGGCGGGGGTAATTAATGTCTAGTATTATGCTACATGACAAAAATACAGAAAGACAGGGAGTGAGAGTGAGAGCTACAGAGATGGGGGGGGGGATTTAGAGGGAAAACAGGGATTAAAGTAAGGGATTAAAAAATACAGATGCTTGGAAAAAAATCTGAAACTTCACATTACATCTCCATATTTTTTTCCTCAGAATGAGGCTTTTTTATTTAAGACTTTTAAATAAGTATTTGCTTTTTATGTATCTGTGTGTGTGGACATGGAATTACAAGACACTTGATGTTGATTAAAAGCCTTGGTGTATTTCCCAGAATACCTCAAGGCTCAGCTCTTACTAGACATTTATCAGGGTCTTTTGAAACCATGACAACATTGATCATGCTTTATGCGACATGACTCTTTCCAGATGCTAACAAACTAAAATGTCCATTATTAATCATTTATTTGTATCATTTGGAAACCATGCATACTCAACATTCACACCAAATAACTGAATTTAATTAAATGCTGTAGATAAAGACAGTTAGGAGAGCCTGCAGCTGAATTTGAGAATTTCATTAAGATATGTGATATGACATCACGTGTTGATACATGATATGATCTAGAACATGTGATTTAATATTACATTTATAATACACTAGATTAGGTCATTCTGTGTGCCAATGAGTGTTGCTGATCATGCTTTCTCTTCCAGTTTACACAGCCTCCCAGTTTTAGATATGCATGAGTGAAATATATAAAGGACTGACTTTGTGTCAGCAAGTCTTTCGACTCTCTTTGTACTGTGAATTTATGCTTACGCATCAGCTAATGATGTCTGGCTGTTTTACGATGCTACTGGCATCTAAACACAGACAGGTATGGCATATTCCCATTTAGTGAGGCTTCTCTTTTAAAATGCTGATTCATCATGTTTACAAATCCTTACAGATTAACATATGATAAATAAGAGAGCTGGTCGGTGTGTGCTTGTTTATTTGTACTCTGTTTGGAAGGTCACAATATGAAAATTCTCTCCCCTCCCCGTTCTCCCTGACCAATTTTCCTCTACTTAATTTGTGATGGGATTATCCCGGCAGTCCGAAGGGTTTGGTTGGTCCCACGTTTAATAACCAGCGCCGCCACTTCAGACCAAGCCAGCCATCGATCCAGGCTGAAGAAGGAGCGAGACCACTGGGGGGAGGGTGGCTAATAAAACGAGACCCTAATCCAGCCCCTGTAGTGAGGGATTATGGCCAGGGCACAGGGTCATAGAGATGCACACACCACAATTCACCACAGGGAGAGGTCAGACTCTCCAGGGGCTATTACCTCGTATTGCTTTGTCCTTTATTTATCTTTCACACTCACCTTGTTTGGAGGAGAAATATATTAGTTTGTATGAATCACCATGGATAAAAGTTTATACACGGCACAAAAGTCAATATTAAAGTAATTTAGTGTTAGATTGAAGAATCTTGTATGTGCACATGCTGATTTTTACTATTTAGAGGAAACTGCAGCACAGTTTGAAATGGGAGGTAATACATTTTTAGTAGGGGTGGCGGGACTTCAGTTACAACCAACAGTGTGTGTGTAACACTGGCAAAAAGCACTGATATGAGCCATCATGAAAATAAAGCCATAAATGACAACTATGTGGGACTCACTATTGAATATGAAGTATTGTGAAGGACGTTTCACTGTTTATAATTAGTCATGCTTGCTTCAGTTATAACCGTCAGCATGAGCCCTCTTCACTGTCACAAAGAACAAATCCATATATGACTTGGGTTGCAAGAATATCAACTAGCTATAGAGAGGTTTAGTGAGCTCACTGTTGTGAGTATACTTCAGTTTTCATTGATATGTTTTCTTAAGTTCTGACATTCCGCAAGGGAATCGCCTTCCAAAGCCAGACCACATCAGGTTTTACAACTAGTATTAGAAAAACATCCAAAAATAATCAATTAGCCCTGAACAGATATGACCAATCAGAACAGGTTTAAAGAGTGCAAGTCCCTGTTAGATTGAACACCCTCCATGTGTTGGTCAACCAGGAGTAGAGAGGATTCATGTTGTGTTTACTGGAGATAACATCAGTCTTCTATTGTCAAGTACACTTTAAATAATGTCTGTCTCAAGTGCCTTGTCAGACAAAATATTAGGAAACACCATCATTTTACTCAGACAAGATGACAAGATGTTATTTATCTTTATGAATGAGGACGTGTTTGAGGACACCCACTCAGACAGCCTTTAGAGGCTTTTGAGGTCTTCTTTATGTTTTTGTGTTCTAGTGTATTTGTGGCTATAGACACTGTTATAATGAAAAGTGACATTTCCCTACTGAGCTAAGTCAAGTGACATGCTTAACATGTTAACACTGACCACCTTATGTTAAAAGTGAGGAAGCCACAGGGATGAACAGGATGCCAGTGAGTGTTGTATACCATTTTAAGCTGGCTGTTTGAGATGAATCTACACAGCCAACCTACTGTCAGCCTTTTCTACAGTTCAAAAGAAGTTGCAAGGTATACAAATGTCAAAAACATTTTCAGTGATAAACTCACATCACATAAAGACACCCTTAAAAAATGACACACCTTTTACATAGCCATCTCTCTAGTTGGTCATAAACAACCCCAACCTGCAGTACAAGTGGCTCTCATAACACAGCAAAATCAACTTCCAACTTAGTGGTGAAAGAGACGGGGGTCAACTCTAATGTATTGGCCGTGGAAGTTTCCAATCACTGAAATGGCATGAAGTAAAGAGGAAGGGTCCTTACTATACCTGGAGAGGAGGGAGTAGCCCTTCCTCCCGACTGGCTGCCAACTCAAGGTAATGGAGAGAATGCCTCAGCATACTGATAAGGTTACAGAGAGGACACACTATAGATTGACTGTGTATCGTTTGTCCGTATTTCTGTCCTTACAGTGACCAAATTACCTCACTCATTCTGCCACTCCTCACTTCTTCAAGGGATTGTTTTAGAGCATTCACATTGTTACAGTACAGTAACTGGCATTTTCAGAGAAACTGAAGTTTTGTTTTCCACTTAAAGGACCATTGTGTAAGATGTAATAGCATCTAGCAGTGTAGTTGCTGATTGCAACACCCTCAGCTCACCTTCCTATTCCTTCCTACCTCCCTATCTACAGCCAGTGTTGGGCTTGTCTGTCCTGGGCTACAGTAGAAACATGGGGTTCAACATGGCGGACGCTCCTTCTGTAGATAAATAAGGCTTATTCTAAGGTAACGGAAACACATTCTAATTTCCAGTTGATTATACACTAATGAAAACATACCAATGAATAATATATTCCATTTCTGTCAATGATTGGTGACATCACTAATTGGGGACCGTATAGGACACAAAGAGCAGTGCAACAGCAATTTGTTTTCCTACATGCCTCGGGATGGATTTGCTCTTTAATCAAAATATGAGAGGTGGGTTTAGAAAAAGTAGGTACACTAATACATTACAACATAACTCCTGCAGTGTAATGAATGTCATAATAACATGCTATAATGTATCCAAGGTGGGATCTTGTACAGTAAGATTTGGGTTAGAGGTTATAGAATAAATAAAGTTAGGTCTTTACTTGTATTCAAATAAAAATGTGTGCAGTACAGTTAGAATATAGGCACTGTCAGCCGGCCAGGGATGAAGGCTGTCTGCTCTGTGAACTTGGTATTTTCCCTTGTGGCCCTCTGGCCCTGGCGTACTCCGAGTCCATGCTTTCACATCGAACTGATTTAAATATAAATGCCAAGCGACCATGGCTTCATGAAATGTCTAAAAGCTATTTTTTTCCTGGGCTACTTTGAATACTTCAAGCCTGGGCCAGTTCAATGTCTGAATAAATTATGGCACTGAGCCATTTTACTCTCTTCTCCAACCACTGACTACATATTGATGTCCCTTGTGTGCAGCGAGGGGGATTTCCACTGAATACACCCTGACCTGAATCCTCCACAGGGGGACAAAAAGTTCCACTTTTGGGGGAAGGAATACAGTTCTGGGGTGGTGGGAATGAGGACTGTGGAGGAAGAGATGAAATATGTAGAAGACTTAAATAGGACGTTGGTCAACCGAAGGCCAAACGGAGTCGAGAACACCACTGCTTCTGTGAAGTGTTTAGCAAACTCTAATCTGATGTAATGTCAGAGAGAGAGACGAGACAAACTTTGAATAAACATCAACGGTTGACCTTTACCAAGACCGGAAGATAAAATCCAATAGATGAATGAATGGAAAAGCACTTTAAAGCAAACGGGCAGTTATGAAAACAAAAAGCCTACTTGGCTTTACAGCTAAGTGCCCAACTGCCTATACATTGTTTGTGTGTGTGTGTGTGTGTGTGTGTGTGTCTGCCTCCGTGCACATGTACATACAAATTGATTTTAACATTTTTATGTCCTCATTTTGAGTAAATCCTCAGTAGGAAATGTAAGCATACTGTATTTTTATGACTGGCAGCCGCCCTCTTTCATTTTCATTCTACACCCAAACCTAAAAGACCAAATCAGTCAATAGGCAAGCATTAGCAAACCATATTAAAATGCTACAAATCTGTCTTGGCAAACAAAATAAAAAAGTTCATGAATCATTGTGTTTAGGTTATAAAAAATTCAATCATGTTGCTAGTTTGTCAGCTTTCTGTTTATCAGTGCATCACTCAGCTGGTTTGGAGAGAAATCAAATCTGTTTACAGGTTCTACGGTGAAGTTCTTCACACAGCAGCTTCCTCTCACAAACTGACCTAAAATACCTCTTGACTGATTCTCCACCTCTTTTGGTTGATACAACTGATACATCTCTGTGCCACAACTATATATCAGGGTCATCTTTTCTAAATCAACTGTAGAAGACTAAGCCATTGAAGACGAGTAAGAAGAGTTTCTGCAGTTATAGTCATCTCTTCCATCCTCTTCAGCCTTATTTGAGATGGAGTGTTAAGCTAAAGGGTTGTACAATGGAATAGATGTTGCGTTTCAATCTATAACATTCTTTTTGAAAATCCCTAATCCTAAAATCCTTAATATTTATGTTTTATAATACTATGCTATATGTAATGTTATAATGGATTATTTTACCATTAAATAAGAATGTAAACATGTACCCAGGAAGTTCTACTCGTTCAGGATCTGTCTCCTCCTCAATGACAAACTTTATATGTCAGTCATATTCGTTGGTGTTGGATATAATGTCCCATTACAGTCTGTGAGTCAAACACAGGAGAGCTGTATTCCCACGGGGTTCCTGAGTCAACCATCCTGTTTTTATTTTGAACAAGAAATAGAGTGAGACAGAGACTGATTCTTTTCTCCTGACAGAAAGACAATACAGACTATTTACTTGAGAGAAAGAGGAGAGGATGTCAGCCTTCCTCAAGTCCTCAGAGATGAGGCCTCCAGCAGCAGACACCTAGACACTTCAACAACAATAACACAAATGTGTGTATGTGTGTGTGTGCCCGCACACTGCTCCTAGACTGTTTCCCCAGACAATGAAGATCTCAGAGAGGACGGGAGGAGTGGAGTTCACTCCCCAAATCAAACCTGACTCATCTAGGTCGAGGCTCTACTCACACTGAGAACCCAGAGAGCAATACAACTAGTGTGTATGCATGCATATGTGTTTGCGTTTGCACACATGTGAATTTGAGCAAACATTTAAATGAGCATGTTCATGCTTTCATGTGTGCATGATTCTAAAGTATCTCATTTATCCTGGCTGTTGAACAATTCATGAATATTTGGGGTCAGCTGATCATGCTTGATCTGAGGGCCAGGGGTGTTTATCCTGTCCAAAAAGATTTGGAAATGTTCAGCTTCACTCCTGGTTTAAATTCAGAATAAATTCCTTGCGGTGTATACATATTGACAGTTCCTAATTTTTTCCCATTTCTGTCTTTTGCAATTGTCTTTTTTCAATTTTTCTCAGTTTGTTACTTTCTTATGCCTTAAATTCCCCCAAATAAAACAATCTAGTACAAATCGTATTACAAAATTGGATCAGCAGCTCCATTACAACACCCCAACTCTATCTCGACTTAACCCAGACTCATGGAGACTCCCCTTCACACCGAGGCCTCCGGGGAGTTGTTAATCAGCAAACGAAACAACCCTCAGTGGGCCCAGAAACAGGTCCGCAGCAGCACCTTCCATGTAAACACCATTTTGTGTGTTTCTCCATTAGGGCCGGTCCGGAGGTACAGGCTCTCAGAGAAAAGGGGCCATAAATCTCACTCAGCCTGATATGTGGCCAAGTCGCTCATGATTAAAAACACCGCTCTGAAAATGTCATGAGCCAGCCAGGAGTGGTAGAAGCTAGAGGCACAGCCAGAGCTACCAGATACATTTTAGGATTCAGTTTGGTTGGCCAAACAAATTTTGACTTCTACAGTAAATATCAAAAACCTGACACTGCTGAGATGGATAAAGACTTCTCCTAACCCAAACCGCTTCTCACCCCTGAAATGTGAGTTCAGTGTGGGAGATTACTTTAGTCAGCTTCAGGGGTGTCAGCCTGTAAAAGCTGCAATAAAACCTACCTCACTCTGCTCTAAAAAGCTACTCAGACACCCTAAAACAATTATTAATATGGCTCCCACTGGTGCTCCTGAGTGTCACTTTGTATTTTTAAGAGGTTTTTGTACCAAGATAAAATAAAAAGTTTTGAGGGTAAACACAGAACACTACGGAAGCCCTAAAGGGCCATGCATTCATACATTTTATTTCCTCCATTTTCCCATGATAATGAGTTAATTAATTTGAGATCTCGAGATAATGACTGTGATATGATAACTGCGGTCAAGCCAGCCGTTACTCTGATCTCTGTGGTCAAATCAGCCGCACTTAAATTTACAGCGTATTCACTTCCAGTTTTCAAAATAAAGGTATTAAGAACAGTAAGCTATAACTCGAACCTACATTTAAAATAAAATATGTTACATTAAAGTGTTTCATGCGCCCATGATGAATAAAAAACATACTTAATATCAAACATTTCTACTGCACCAATGTGAAGAAATGCCAAAACAAAAGTTCCATATTTGTACCTCCAAGTAGCATCTTTTCGCATATTTGAGGTACAGTAAAAGCAGGTACAAGTATGGAATTTTAATGTTGAATTTCTCCAAATTGGTGCAGTTAAAATGCTTGATATTAAGTATACTTGTATTCTTATATGTGTAGAAGTCAGATATACCATCCATAGCCAGGAATTGTTGAGCAATATGTTTTTAATGTACCTCAAATATGCGAAAAGATGCCACTTGGAGGTACAAATATGGTATTGTTGTGTTTTGGCATTTCTTCACATTGGTGCAGTAGAAATGCTTGATATTAAGTATGTTTTTTATTCATCATGGGCGCATGAAACACTTTAATGTAACATATTTTATTTTAAATGTAGGTTCGATGTGAATTATTAATCATAGCTTACTGTTCTTAATACCTTTATTTTGAAAACCGGAAGTGAATATGCTGTAAATTTAAGTGCGGCTGATTTGACCATGGAGATCGGAGTAACGGCTGGCTTGACCACAGTTATCATATCACAGTCGTTACCTTGAGATCTCGAATTAATTATATCATTATCTTGGGAAAACAAAGTTTCATTATCTCGAGATCTCGAGAAAATTAACTCGTTATCACGGGAAAACGGAGGAAATAAAATGTATGAATGCATGGCCCTTTAGGGCTTCCGTAGAACACTGACCACAACAGACACGTTACAACATGTTGTTCATCATTAGCTGCATTACAAAACTGTGTATTGGCCTTGAGCTGTAGTATTCTTGCACTTATTTTATACACTTATTAAGTATTAAGAACATTTCTGATCTGTGTGTGTATAGAATGCATTAAAAGAGGTTCAAAGAAAGAAGATCAAGGATTCAGCTGAAGAGATATCGTATTTATTGCTCCACACATTCTTCTACCATGTCAAAACCTGGCGCCAACATTACCCACAATGCAACTTGACACCAACAGTTCATCTGTATTTTTAGATTTCATGCAGCTCTCTGTGGAGCCAAAAAAGCTTTATACAAGTTTTTATCATCTGCAGTAGTACTATCCAACACCTTTAAACAGGGTTTGATGTATTAAATCAGTTGAGGCTTCCTTAACATATAAATGTGAGAACTTGTGCTCATACAGCAAGTTGATATAATCCCATACATTACAGGTGGAACATGTCACATGTAAACATCAGTTTCTAAAAATTATAGTAATTATGAGATATTACTACACAAGTGATATGGAGACAAGATCATTATTGAGAACAGCTTATATCAGCTACTATACTAGATTTTTTACAATCAGCAACCGTGTCTTTGCAGAAAAGCTGCTGGATCCCTTTATGGCACACTGAGTTTGCTTCTTCTATCTCTAAATGAGCCTAAACTGTCACAGATTTAATTGTCACAGCCAATGTGTGAGCGGAAACTGGAGGCTGATGAGTGAGTGAATGAATTTCAGTGCCTGGCAGGTCCGACAGCATCTGAGGCATGGAGCTCATTCCACTGCAGTTTCCAGACAGCACGTACACAAAATCCATATCGCAAACATTTCAGCCACGAGTACAACGTCTTCCTCTGCTCTGAACAAAAACATTCTCACTCGCTCTTTTCAGCGAAGATGACAAATGCAAACTTCCACCAGACTCCAACTTTTTCTGGGCCCTTGATGATTTATTGGGAAAAACAGAAAGTTATTTGGTGTGTGAGATGAGAGGAGTGCTGCAAGAGGAGTGATATGGGCACCGGTGTGGGAGGCCTGTGTTGTTCAATGGACGGAGACATTTCTGGTTAAAAGCTGCCTGCTGGGAGCCACCACTGAGTACATATGCTAATCTCAAAACAGCTCACACACACATAAATCCATTTCTGATCAGAACAGCACGTATGAGGTCAGAGTAGTTTACATGCAACAAGTCAAAGCTTATCAGAGGGGCGTTCTTTCCATAATGCAGAGCAGAGCGACAAAGGCAAAAACAGAGGAAAAGAACTCAGCACTGCTCTGCACTATGGGATTCATTTTTATTAATAGGATTGTTTTAGAAAAAGTGAATACAAGATTCTAAGAAACAGATGGTATTGTGATGTGCAGCCTCCATGTTTTGGATATGCATCACTCTGATCTGTCACGCAGTATTATAAAAGCACATGAGGTTTTCATTGAGATTCAAGGCAGGGGATGATGAGAGAGAAGCATGGGTGTAGAAAATCTAACTTTTTTCTGAGTAGGTATGTAAAGCGCCCTTGGTAGGAATAACTCATGTAATTGGGCAACAAGGTAGCATAGTGTGTATGGAGACAATGACAGTATCCCCCAAAATAATGCTGAGACAAGTGGTTGTTTTGGGGAACTATATGAGATTCATAGGGTGTCTGAGAATAGTGCTACGTGTGGCACTTAAACATCAGTAAATCCTCACTACAGTCACTCTACACTGCATTTTACATCATAAACCACTAGGCTGGATTTCAGAGAGAATTAGCTGGATTGTGTCATGGCACCAAAAAGAGATTACTTCATATTTCAAAACAGGAAGGGTGATGGTCTTTCAGTGCAAGTATGGCTTAAGTTTCCAGAGTTTCTTGCTGTTGTGGATGGAAGCAGTGAGAGGTTTCAACTGAAGTCCAAAGTTTCAATTGCTCACGGCAATGGCACAACTTGACCCTACACTAAAGGTATATAGAATGATGAAATATGAAAGTAACTTTTCAGAAATTGCACAGCACTGGAAGTAATAAAGCCCCGATCATGTGCTGAAAAGCATAAACTTTTTTGGTCAGAGATTCTTCCTCTGCAGTTAAAAGTTGAAAGTTTGCTAACTATTATTTCAGGTTCGGTTCTGGTCCTTTGGGCTTTTTATTAATCTTGAAACACCACCTTGACCTGGGTTTGTTGAGTGTAACACTGAAAGTTTAGGGATATCTGATGCAAGCAGTCATTCCTTTACATGTAAACTAATAGTGGGCTTAGTACTTGTTTTATTGGTCAGATACTGTGGCCACAGGGAGGGGGATCAATCATGTTTTTTCTCATGGCCTCTCAGGAGTTGCTGAAAGAAAGTGAGTAAAGTAAAACAAAATGAATGAAGAGAGGTATAAGAGGCGACCTAGAACCGAGAATTTCTGTAGAATTTGTACATGTATATGTTTTTTGAATTAAGTTATAGGGAGGTGGTCGCTATGGATGAGGGTACAAAGTGCAGAATCTTGAAATGGAACTCTTGAATGAATACCTTGAGTAGTTTGGTTTAGGCAATACAAACAATTAGTTAAGGTAAGTGAAAGACTGTGAATTTGATTAAATTTTAATTAATTGTCGTGTCTTGTGCACTTTGGACTTATTTCTGTATACCAAGACCATGATCTTTCCCTTACCTTAACCAAGTTCTGCAAGAGCCTAAACAGAACTGCAATTAAGGTAAATGCTGTAGTGGCGATGGATACTGTACTGCAAGATCCAATATTTTGGAGGAAACAAAATAAACATGTTGTCAGTGAATAATTTACTGATATATTCAGTATCAGTATGGGTTTTTGGCAACTTGCCAGATATGTTAATTAAGAACATTTCTTCGTTGTGTTAATAAAAAACTTAATCCATACAGCACTGAGTTTTCTACTAAAAGTATTACGTGTTTCAAATTAGTCGTGAATAAATTGGGAGAAGTGGAAATAAGAACAGAACTGAAAGAGTTGTTTGCTTGTGGTATACTTTGAAAATCCATTGGAGATTAAGGACCTTTCTTCACACAAATCTTTCTAAACGAAGACCACAAATCCACTTTATCACATCCCTTACAGTATTGGAGCTGTTGGCAACATGGCAGTACTGATGTCAGCTTCAAGGTACAAAGAAGAAGGTAGGCTTAAGATAAAACAATGCAACTGGTGTTTGTATCAAGGACCTTTCTGCGTGCCAACACCTCAATCAAGTTGCTCAGTTGCTTGTCAGCTTGAACCCAGTCTCCATTTGAAGTGGATCACATCATCACCCTGCCCTAAAATGAGAGAGCACAATTGGGGACCTCCTGATCTGCAGTCAAATGCTCTACCCCCTGACATTGTTCCCAGGCCTCACCAGGGAGATACAATGAGTAAGCTAGTTAGAGTTTGATCTCTGCTACTTGACTAAATTCCACATGACAAACACAATTAGAGCCAGCAGGCTTTTGGGAAGTGGGTATGAAATTCAACCCCTCTTGTAAACCTGCATCTGATCTGCTAGAATAAGTCAGTAAATACCAAACCAGATCCAGTGCATTTCCCTGTTGCTGACCAAATGCTGACAAGTCTGTGTACAGGGTGGAAATTAAAAGAAGACTTTCCTTATTGAGATCAATAAAGTATTATTACTGGTAATACAATTGTGATGCCATGACAAAAACAAAAATCTGCATCATTCATGTGTTTCTGCTGCTTCCTTCGGGCAAATGAAAGCATCTCAACACATATTAATAATTTATAGTGCAAATCTATGCCAAAAGACAGGGAGCAGCTTTTTCCTCATATCCAAACATTCCAGACCCAGAACTTCAGTCCAATATACAAACATGTGGTTTCTAAACATTTGCATGGGTAGCATAAAGGAAGTCTGCCGGGTAGTCACTGCAGATTGTCAAATTAATTTGCCCTTAATGTGCAAATGGCTGGCAGAAACCATTCCATGAGAAAAAACAATAAATCAGGCAGAGTATGCGAAAATGTTTTGCTTTGATCAAAGCTGTGATTGTGAGCCAAAGTAAGTACTCTGAAAGTGATCGTGTATGTGGGAAGATGGGAATGTGGTATGGGAGTGTTCTGGGATTTCCACAGCACTTTGGGATGGATAGTATCTTTGTGGATCTGATGAAAAACAGGAGCAGGGGGAGGAGGGGAGTGAAAGACTTTCTGTAGCAGCGGCCAAGAGGAAGCATCTCTCTCTCTCTCTCTCTCTCTCTCTCTCTCTCTCTCTCTCTCTCTCTCTCTCTCATAAGCATGCTAGGACCAGTTTAGTCTTTATTAATGAACACTGCCTTACTAACTCTATGGGTTTTAGTGCATTGTGTGTGTCTTTGTGAGTAATTCTGTGTTGGAGTGTGCAGCAAAAATCTTCCTCTTTAGTTTCCACTAATACCAGTGTAAATCAGCTTATTTCAATAATTTTCTTGAAGCAAGTCCCTGATTCTTGATATTTGGGAAATGATTTGTTGCTACAAACTGACAAAGGGAGTTATCCTTTAAAAAAGTTAGTAAAAGAGTCACATTTCATGTCTGGATAGGAGTCTGTATTACTTGTTAGGACAGACCATTTCCATTTGGGTATTTGTGGGCGTTACTTGCGAACACATGAACCAATAATAACAATGAAAACAACCTGTACTTTCTGCATGCATTCACAATGCCCTCATGTTGTATGCAGGTATGCATTAGCATGTGCGAATAAACACCTGTCTGTGCCTGCACATGCCCCTGAGTGCTTCCCTCACATGTGCTTTGAGGCAGACAAACTTCACAGGTGACCTCCCTCTGGAAGACAATGAAACAGACCGGTGTAGGGGCAAGAGAGGGTGGGGGCCTCTTACAAAGGGACTAATGAAGTGGGTGGAGGAGTTGAGGCGTTATTTGCAGGTCCACTGGGATGAAGAGCCTGGAGACAAAGAGATGCTAAACACCCCAGCCCTTTGTGGACTTATCGTGGAGAGACCAGGAGGCATTGCCCTTGGCCAGTTTGACCCTCTTTTGACATGTCTTACAAAGTGTAAATGAACCACAGAGGCTCTCACTGACTAATGAGAGAGACAGAGAGGAAGAGAGACATAAAGATGATTTTTGAGTTGGAAACCCTTTTTGCTTTAGCATCACTGTATATTTATAGTTAAATCAATCCACTGAAACATTTCTAATTTGAATAGACAGGAAATCATGAGTAATTATGATAATTATAATGAAGTATAATCATTGTAAGTGTTCAGTGATGTGTTCTTAGATAAACAATTTTTCCCTTTGTCCTAATTACGCTCTTTGTTTGAATGTTCCACATTTTTGTTTTAGTAAAGAAATACTTTACAAGTTCACCACACATATTAGTGGAAGTACTGATTTGCACTCTGGGTTTTTTGGTGTGTGTGTGTGTGTGGGGGGGGTGATAAATAAGGTGAAATTAAGCCAATAAGGTGAAATTGAAACTAAATGTAAGTTTCTCTTGGTTGTTGTCCTTCTTCAGATTGAGGGATACTAAAAAAAGCATGCATACGAATTTGGTGAAGTGAAAAGGGAGAGAAATATAAGTGTAATTAGTTTAATGATTCTTTGTAAGGCTGCAGTGAATTAGCAACTCTTCAAACTCAGCCTTTGAGACAGAGAAACAGACAGAGAGTAAATCAATTTGTTCATTAATGACACATGGGACAACTACTGAAGACCTCAAGCTCTGATGTGGTTTATTCAATTATTTTTCAAATTTGAAGGTTCTGTTTGTAACTTGGCAACAGACGTGCTTTGTGATATTTTTAGTGGTCACTAAGTAAGGAAAAAATACTATGAGCATGTACTCTTTCTTCATCTCTGACTAAAAAAACAAGACAAGGAAAGGTCAGATGACTATGTCTGTCTCTTTCTGCTAACACTTCCTGTCTCTGCAAAGTCTCATCCCCATGACTATCACTCAGTGCCATTGTGAAAATGATTTATCTTAACACTACACAAATAGGTAATCATTTACATAATGAATAAACAAACTGCACATTAAGAGCTCTCTGAGAAATCAGAAGTGGACAGGATGCCATATGTCAGATAGTGACAGGCAGACACATAAGTTTGTTAAATGTCTTTCTGCTGAGTGTCTTTGGTAGTGAGATGACACCAGAGTCAGTGCAAACAAACTCTGGCTCCCTTCCCATGCTCCCTGTCTCGGGGGTTATGGCCAGCCACCATTTGAGTCTATTTCTGCATGTCAGAAAGCGTTAATGACTTTGTTTCCCAATCAAGACCTCACTGCTCCTGTGTTGCTTTAAGTGTGACACAAGTGACCTGCAGGCCTGATCTCAGCCCAGCACAGGAAGTAATAAAGCAGTCAACAAACTAACAAACACACACTCTCTCACACACACACACAAGCACACACAACTCCACATGATTCAGCTGTCTAGCTATGGCTTTATTGGAATCCTGGCAGAAGTAATAATAGGAACAGTACTGGTAGTACATTCCCAGCAGTGCTGAGTGGAGACTTTTACCACTCCAAGCACTTCACACTTCATTACCAAAACACTGTCTCCACCATTAGACAGTGCCGGCCGCTGCAATAATTAGCTATAAGAAGCCCTGGATGATATTATGACAGTATGAGTGTTTTTATGACTAATATTCCTAGTGACTGTGAACCGAACACCCACTCCTCAGCAGTTCAAATACCCACCCTGGGCACTCCCTCTCTCCCTCTCTCCCCCTCTACAAGCGTGAGTATGATTAAGAGTTGACATAACTAATAGCCTCTCCACTAACTTAGGTAGAGGCAGGCAGTTCATAGTCTCACGAGGACCGCTGGGTTTAAAAGTGCTTTCAGTGTGCTAATGATGAGCTTGCTATCCCAACATCCTCACTGCTGAGTGTCTACTCAACTTTGAAGCTACTTTGAGAGGTGTGATGCACAGCTGGAGTGGTTGTGGATCGTTGTTGAAGAAGGGCTGAGTAGATCTGTGAAGGGCCACCATGACATAAACACATCCATCCTCTCTTCTATATCCTTACACTGGCAAAATATTGTGATTACTTACCAAGAATATTGTAAATTCATACTGATACGTCCATTTGAACAGTACTTTGCTTACATAGCATATGGACATACATAACATAACACATGGAGGTACATCAGTGAAACTAAAACATGTAACTCATGTGGACCTGAGCTAAATAAATCTTAAGATCTTGTTTGCTGAGAGGTGAGAAGTGTATCATGACAATGGATAGTGTCATGGCACTGCAGAGAAGAAAGTAGAAACAGAGAGCCCTAAAAAGTCTGTGTCATCACACTCTTTCTCAAGTCAGATATAAAGAGAGAAAAAATAAGAAGCAAAGAGAAAATTTGAGCTCACCAGTTGAGAAATTGTGGCCTCTTCTTTGGCAATTCCATTGCTTGGATTTGATAAAACTCAGGGAGGAAAGGATGGTGTTTCTTATAATCATTATGCTCTGCCATTTTGTTTTTGTAGTCCAACAGCCATGGACCCAAAGTTGCCCAAAAAGGTTCACTCATTATTTAATTTTGTGAACCTGTCTTGTACAGGTTACCTCTCAAGAAAGACTAGCAGCACAGAGCTTCAAGCACCACCTTTGTCACAATCCAGTTTGAGATCTGTATTATTTTAGTTTATATCCTGCCTAAAGTTGTGTTTAACCAAATTACAACAACGTGATTAATGCACAAAAAAACGTCAAGCATCAGGGTACATACACAATACCCAGACAATGACAGGTGGGAGGTCAATGGGCAATGCAAATGTTTGCCTTGGGGCCCCCCACAGGAGGTAAATGTGCAGAGACCAGCACAGGGTCAAGGCCCTGTTACTTAAAACAGAGTAACTCTTCAAGGCTACCAACAAATCTAGCAGGGATTCTACTATGGCATTGTGACAATTAAACTGCACAAAGATAAAAAACAAATAAAGTCAGATTTTTTGAAAAACAGCTATATATTTCAATCAATACCTATACAACAATATAGTCCTGGGCCTTGTACCACTTATGATAAGTTAAGGCTACAATTGTGATAACAAAGTTATGACAAGATTCTAAGAACATACTGAAAGGTAAAGGGAGAAGAAGGCAGACAGAGCCGACGTGAGATGGGTTAACCATCAGACAAGACAAATCAGCAGATGCACACTGCCACCGTTATCAACTCTGTGATTCTTCCGATAGCTAAGCCCAAAGATCACACTGCATCACCTGCTTACCGCTGAAGTGAGAGATTGAAGAGGTAGTTCTGGACCAGAGAGAGTTAGAGACGGCAGATGAAAATGATAAGTATCAGGGCTTGCTATCAGACGTAGCTGCATGTGGTTCCAAACCTAAACCTAGTAGTTTATCTATAATTGGCAATCACTGCCTTTGGAAGTCACCCAAACCCACTGGGAGAGCCCACGATGGGGTGGCAGTTGTCTTCCTAAACCTTAAATCTGAGATGGAGATCTTAAAAAGGGAAAAAAAATGCTGAACAAATACATCATACACTATCTCAGAACAAGGGCCTATGGGAACTAATGTCTTAATTGAGCAGCTCTGTGTTTTTAAAGAATGTGGTGATCATGCTAACTTACAAGTTAGGGACTATGTACACTTATGTTGTGTGTTGTCAGTGTGTCGCTGTGCATCTCCTCTTCTGTAGTGACTTTTATATGGCCTTGGCTGGCGGCAGGGAGCCTCCTCAGTGGCAGACCACTAAGCCAAATTGATTAAATGAAGGCCCTCCTCTTCGAAGGTGTCCGCACTCCACCCCCCCGCACAGGCAATCTCTCTAATGGCCTCCCAGCAACCCTGTCACTGCAGAGCTTCAAGGACCAAGGGAGCAGAGATTCAAGGACCACAAGACCAGGTCAGTGAAGGAATGGACAATTTGCCACTACATTGTTGTTTTTTTAATCGATAGAAGCACCAGAAAGCAGGTTTGTATTGGCTGGAGCTAAAATGGTGAAAAGTGGTCACAGGGTAAAAGGCAAAATGACAGGTTGTCTGTATATATTTTAGTTTGATCTGTAAATTGGCAGGGGGTCAATCATGGAAGTATTATTGCAATCACTGTGATCTTTTGTTTTAAAGCCACTCCACATCAATGTCAGGGTAGTTTTAACCTCTGTCAATAGCACTTAGCTTCTCCCATTTCTGGATTCTATATCCTGAGCAATTGCCATTGAGCCGATAAATACCTAAGAATAAAAAACCCTCACAGTGAAGGAACAATCACATAAAAGTAATTTATGAAAGTAAAGTTCAAGGAACACACCATTGCTAAAGTTGATGTCCAAAACCGGTAATCTGTTGAATACCTCTTTCACACATAGGGATGTAATTCACACTAATCCTTCGGAATGTCCTTCAGGCCATGAAGACATGTGATATCAGCAAAATCCAACATATTTACAGCCTAGGTTCAATGTTGTAGATACAATGATGCTTTAGACAGGGGGAACTGGAAAAACTTTTAAATTTCCGACGTGATCGTATGACACGTTGTATGAACTTATCCTGTTCAAGCATAACTTGATCCGTAACCACTGTAACAGCACTGTGTACTCCATGATTTGGACAATCATAATTGAGTGTTAATTATCAAATAAATCACCACAGTTAAATAACCACATAATCAACACAGAGTCTTCTCCATTTGCTCCTCTGTTTGACCACAGGTGGAAGAAACAGAGAGTACTACTAGTGGTCACTTGGCACAGCGGCCTTCAAATATTTTACTTCAATTAGTTTCAGCCTTACAACTTGTAACTTGCAACTTTTTGCACCATTTCTGTCACCCAGGAGCCTATGTCTATACTCGTGAAGAAACTGTTTAAACATAGAAAAACTTTGACAAATGGCAACCTGCCAGTTATATTAACTCAACTCTGGGTCAAATAAAAGGACCCCTGTGAAACTCCTTGAGCAACAAAGAACAGAACTTTCAATTTCGAAGCTACAAGCACCATTAAGATCCAGTGTTAATTTAAAGTTTCAGACATTTTCTCTTACTTCTGAAAGATTAGAATTTAGTGGTGAGTAGAGTCAGAGGCAGCTCCGGCGTCCGTATAATTACGGGAAAATTACATTCATTATTGTAATTTACATCTCATCTCCAACCCAATTATTAGCAGTTTGACCTGCACGGCACATGTTAGCATAGAAATCTAAAATTTGCTCCCAAGACGGAGGAAAGGGAGGGGTTGAGGACAGAAAGACAGCGAGACAGAGAGTTTGGGACTTTGGGAGTTGTAGGAGGGGAAAAAACAATCAATATGGCTCTAAAAGATGATGATTTTAAATAGCCATAATTCTCTGCCTCAGAGCACAGCTGCCAAGGGCGCCGCTGCAACACTTTGATGTCTGATATGCAATATTGCTGCCAGTAATTTGCTCATCTGCATCTCTGGAGGGACCATCGCCTGTCTGTCTTATTCATCTGCCTGACCATGTGTACGTTACCAGTCAGTCTGGTATAAATTTGTATTCACTACATACATATACACCTTTTGAGGTACTATTGGAGTGGAAAATGTTAGTATGAATTAAACATAGTCTCTGAGGAACAATCGTATCCTGTAAACAATGCAATCTCACTTGCATCTTGTTTGTAATACAGCACTTATGTAAAACTCGCACAAAACAAAAAATATTACTGGCCTTACCTGCCAGACTGCCTAATCAGTCAAAGGTACAGCCTCCTGTCTCTCTTTCCTATCTATCTTCTTCACTGTCATTATCTCTGAAAAACTGTCATAGATATACCCAATCACTATGAAAGACGCAGTGTGTAGAAATTAATCAGTTCTTCTTTTTTGCTGCAATCTTGTCATTACATTCCTTTAATGTAAAATGTACAATTTACTGTGAAGGGTAGGCTTAGAAATGTATGTTTGTGTGGGTGGGTAGGCTTACATAAGCATGACATGCTTGCCACTAGAAAACAATTCAAGTTCCAATGTGAGTAAAAGTCACTTGTCATTCATCTATTAAATAATTACTTTTTATTTGCTTGAATCCCAGGAGATCATAGGTCAGGATCAGCTATACAACAGCAGACTGGAACAATTCATCATTAACTAGCTCAGACTGAAGTCATATTCAAAGATGTGGAGGGCAGCAGGAGGGTGTCAATAAGTGTACTCACTCACATGAACACTGATAGATGCTTTGCTTGTTCAGCTGTTAAGTTACCCTATATTCTGTATAGCTACTGTAAATGTACAACAACCTACCACCATATTCTGCAATTTCAACCATGAAAAGGCAGTGTTAGGGTGTAGCTATAGGTTCATGTTCATGCCCAAAATTATATTTACTAAAAAGCAAGACCAAACTGGTTTTGGACAACCCCTTAATAAGGTGAACTTTCCATGCAAACACGCACCAAGAGGCAGAGAGGACAGTGTGCGAGAGTAGGGGCCAAACTTGGATTCATTGTCTTGTTCAAGGACACTTTAACAGGGCAGAGGCTTCCAACACAGCCTTGAATCGATCTTGTCCAATGGAAGGACATGTTTAAGTCATCCTTCCATCATATATGAACAGTTTTAGAAGCTACTCAGTTCTGCAGCATCTTTGTCTGTGTGAGCGATGAAAAACACGACATATCTCTCAGACACCTAGTCAATATTTGAAGCAAGTTGACAGCAGGTCATATAGCTTCCAACAAACCTGCCTCTCACTCTGAGCTACTGGTTTTACTTTCAGATTGCCTTTGCTCTGGAACAATTTCAATACATCTAACAGACAGGTTGAACCGGGATGCTCTTTTATGTTAGGGTAGGGAGTGAAGTCTACTGTGTATTCAAGTGCATGTGTGAGTCCATGCCCCTATGTGAGTTCGGGTTTGAATGTCTTGGATGTTCTTTGAAGTTTAAGACAGCTCTGCATCAGCTCACTGGTTCCACTTCATGGGATGTGAATATGTGGACATGAGCAACATCTGAGTCACTGACTTGTGTGCGCCAGTTTCTGGTTGTGTGTGCCGTCTGTGAGTGTGTGCATGTCCACCTTGCTCTGGCATGTGTGCTCCAGCTCATGCATGACTGAAAATCCAACCGTGTCTCAATTTCTTCCGTCGTCTCTGTTTCTACCTGTCTGTCTGAGTCAGTACACCACCATTCCCTGGGCACAATGCACAGTCTTGACAGAGACTCGACTCACACACAACACACCTGAAGCATGTCAAGTTAAACAGACGCTGGCCAGAGTAAAAAAAGTTTACTTTGTTGCATTTTGGTATTGTTTCAGTCAGGTTCTCAATGTCCACTTACAAGTTAGTCTTTATGCTATTAACACGTAAAAACAGTTGTGCATGTGTGTCCAGAATGTGGTTTGCATTCAGTTCCTTTTGTTATGCTCAGCTTCCCATAGTAACTTTTAGCTTAAAGATGACAGCTTGATGTAAAACCTTGCATTTTGAATTCCTGCAGGTGGCATAGACTACCTGCTCATTCTTAAAAACACACATTACAGTACTTAAGGTGCTAGTCATGCTGATGCTGATTTTTAACTTTTTTGCATGTTATAATATGCCTTTCAACAATGTCAGTTGCTTTTTGCTAGGTGGTAGGAAATCCACTTCAAGCTCTTTTTTTGTGTGTTTTTCATTGTTAGATTATTAGCAGTTATAGCAGTATATAATAAGCTAAATACATGAGTATTTAATGGATGTGTTTGTTCTGTGTACCATTAACATTTATTGGTACCACAATGATGATAGCTAGTTTTAAAGTCACAGAAGTGACTTATTAGTGGTGATGTAATGATACTTTTATTAGACTCACTTGACCGTAGAGCGGTTGGGGTGACCTCGATCTCACTGTTGGCCTGGTAGGGCTGGAAGGCTGATGCCGAACTCATGTCACTGGCAAAGGGTTCTGGACTCTGTGTACCTGTGGAGCTGGCACTGGTACCATCACCTCCATTGTGAGGATCCTGCTCTTCATATACTGCCACCAGCTGGAGAGAGAAGGAAAACATTTATTTGTGTATTAGAGCAGGTTGTGGGGGATAAATGTAGGCATGTGTTATGTGTCCATATATGCACATACATGAATTGGTGCACATGGACTGCATATAAGTGTGGGTATATTAGTTTCACATTCAGGTAATCTTCCTCAGCTCAAATCAGTCAATCGTGTTGTAAGTCTGGTAGTCTGGTAGCATCTCTCTCTCTCTCTCTCTCTCTCTCTCTCTCTCTCTCTCTACAGTCTAATCTTGCAACATCTGCAGTCATGTAGCACAGGGTGTTCTGGGTTGCCAGGTTTGGCTCCCACGGCGAGCAGCTGCTCCATTCCCACAAAGGTGATACGTTGCCACATTTCCCAGGCCAGATAGGGAGAACTCCCCCCTAGCATCCCGTAATTATCAGAGTCTAACACACACTGCTCATCACTATAGCCAACTTGCCCACTTAACAAGAGAGAGACAGCCGCCTGGATTATCCTGTGCGAGAAACACTAGACCCTGTTTCCTCTTTCACCGGTATATAGAAAATTAGATCAGCCAATGCTGATTGACTACATATGAGTCAAAGCTTACTCTTAGGCTCCTGGACTGAGGGACAGAGAGATAGAGATAGAAAGAGAGAAAGAGAGAGAGAGAGAGGGAGAGAGCAATGAAAGCATAAAGCCTGTAGTGGTGGAGTGGAGGAAGCAGTGCCAAGTGGTTTTCATTGCCAGCACAACCTGTTACTAAACCTCTCACAAGAAGATTAACCTCTTATTCCATCCATACAGAGCAATCATACAGCTGCAGCCTGATACGAACCATGCTATACAGAACAATAGTATGTATATTACAGACTGGAGATGAGTTCCTTTTCATGTCTTTGTGCTACCTGCAAATCTATGTAATGGAAGGCCATGGATGTGGGGAGAGCAACCAACAAAGAAAGCATTAGTCGCCGTTGGGAGCAAACAGCTTTCCTGTATCCCGCATCGTATTTATCTGAAGGTAAAAATAACACAAGTGTTTTTCCATGTATTTGCTGTTTTTCATCACCCCAACGCAGGGAAATCTGCATATAAACAAGTTTAGAAGCCCCTTCTCTTCTTTTTTATTTAATTCATATGCAGAGGATGATGCTTAAGTGTGTATGTGTTTGTGCTCTGTGTTTGAATTTATGCCTTTCTGTGAGTATGCCCATGTGGTTTACTGTTGCTGTAATTCACAGCGACATCTCTCATGCTGGCTTTGCAAAATTAAAGCAGACTGCATTTTTTTCCCTAAGATGTTTCCTTGCATCTCGATGCCGTCTCTGAGACGTACTCTATCACCGAAGGCTTCACCCATTTCACTCTAATCACGTTCCATTCCGATCTTGAAATTACATTCCTCAGGTTGTAAGGGTTTACCACAAATTTGCTCAGTGCGCCAGAGAGGCAATCACAGAGGAGAGAGATCCGGTGCTACAAAATAAGAAGGCCTTAATATTAGAAATCAGGCAGTTTGAGGAGGTAATTTGCTGAAGGTTTGCTCATTGGTAAATGTGTAAATTCACATGTCTTAGGGCATAAAAAGATACTTTGCTTTGTGTTTAAGAGCAAATACAGTTAATAGGCTATAAATATTGATACATTTGGCAAGTGGTGTTTCCTTGTTGCAAGTTGGGTAGTTTTCCTTATTTTTACATCTTATACTTTGATATCTGGTTTCTTTACAAGATGTTAAAACTTTCAGGAGAATTTTTTGAAGGATGAAGTTATGTTCTGACAAAAAAAGTTTGCATTAATGATGAAAGGAGCAGCTATGTGAAGATGCCAAGGCGGCTGTGAACACAGACTAGAGTGAAGGGTTGTCCCCAGAGGTATTTACACTGCCTGAGTGCATGTGCTAGCCAATGAATCATTAGTGACAAAGTAATCAGGCCTCCCATTCATATGTTGCTGGGAGTATTTAGCAACCCGACAAGCCCTCTGCCTGCCAGCTGCCCATTTAGAGAAGTGGTGAATACCGTTGTTGGTGTCGCGGCGAGGCGTGATTCATTTTTAAATACATTCCAAATCCCTCTAATTAGGTCCACTTTGCTATGCCTTGCATCCTTTCACAAGACACTCCAGAGTACTCTGTGGGTATCTGACATATACAGCAAAACTCATCCACACACCCTCCATTTCATAATCAAATAGGCCTGCATTTATATTGCATTCAATATTTATGGGCTCTTGGAAGTGCTTGTCCGTCCCCTAAACCCAAAGAGACAAGAAAAGGTTCCCACTCTTTGGAAAGAAGATTTCTCATTTCCAGGCTGTAGATGCCTTTTTTGCTTCTTGATTGGTTCACCGAAGGTTTACGTGACATTTAGGTTTAATTAATCTCCAATAAAAGGTTTTCAGTATTGCATAGTTTAAGTTATCAGAAAGATATGGGCAGCAGACACGCCTATAGGTGTTACCATAACTTCATCATTTTATCAAGTCTTTAGCACTGATGTATATCATATTAGTATAGTCAACCATGAGTATAATCAAACAAAATGATGTGACCAAACTAAAAAAGTTTCTGGATTCCAAAGTGTGCTTATCTACCAGGTCCAGTTATGCCAGCATTGCCTATAGTCCGTTATTTGGGCTGTGACCAAAACACCACAAACAAGGATGGAAGAAAGAGCTGGAATGGACATAAACCTCCCTGTTTGACTCACACACTTATCATCAACACACATCTGCAGAGCATCTTTGGAGGAGGTATAGGCTGCCAGAAGGGCCCCTTGAAGCCTCCTCCTCTCCTCGCCTCTCTCCGAGCTCTCTCCATCGTCACACACTCTATCTGTGCTGTGGAGAAGGGGGCACTCTTGGCCAGAGGGAAAACTGACGCAATTCTTACTGTTGACGGGACCGAGCTAAGCCATCACACAAGCGCCTTCCCTCCGTCTGGGAATTGGTCACAGCCACTTTAGAACTGAGGCGATTTCACGTTTCAATTTCTTTATTCTCACACTTTCCCCCGTGGCTGCTGTGCGACGAGTTATATTCAGAAGTTTTTCAAAAAGAGGAAAAAGTTTTTTTAGCGATGCACAAACGGGAACAGCATGGCTAATTGTCAAGTGGCGTAACAGCTGAGGCTGAGGACTCAGAGTGGAGGGACAGTGGGAGGGAGGCAGTGAAAGAGTATTTTTAAGAGCCCCTGAATAACAAGAGGCTACCTCCTACAATAAAATACACAGTTATATCAAAACCAAAGGTAGGAGAAGAGGAGAGAGCAAAGGAAAGCACATGACAGGATGTGAGTTGAAGAAATGTTCCAGTTTCCAGTCTCAGGATAAACTCTGGAGCGATTTGAAAAACCTATTTAGCTCCTACCTGCTTCAGTTGAGAGAAGCGAGGAAAAGAGAAGACCTGACTGAGTCTTATTTCATGGGCCTCTCTCTCTCCAGCAGGGAGCTACAACATTGCTGCTGCCTTAAGCCCCTGGAGCAAGGCTGACACTCATCCACTCTCAGCCAGTTCCACTGACTGTCACAGCAGCTGCCAATCAACTGCTATCTACCTGCAAGCCTGAGGGCTGCTGGAGAGAAGCAAGAGCAGAGGATGGAGAGAGATGATGATGAAGGGGTGAGACGAGGCGGAGGAGAGGAGAGAAAGGAGAGGGAAAAGAGAGAGAAAGTGAGGCCGGGCATTCTCTGCAGCCTAGGTACAGGCTGTATTTGGGATTCAGCATTTCCATATCTGTAACGGAGAGAGCAGGGAGACAGGGCACCGAAAAACAGAATCTCAGGGATGCCTTTCATGTTGGCCCCCTTTGATCTCTTTCCGGCTTTTGGCAGCAAGGGTGGAGTAGAAGAAGAGACGGAGAGGAAGCAGCTGAGGAGGGGAGAAAGGAGTTGTTTTGACAACCTCTCTCCATCTCTTTTTTCTCTCTTCAACGAGCCCCGCACCCCTTACCCCCCTTCACCAAACACACCCCTCCACCTCTGATCTGCCAGGAAGCCTGGGCATTAGGACTGGCACCGGTACAAAACAGCCGTCGCAAAGCATTCGCCAAGCGACGCTACGAAGACACAAGACAACAGAGGTTATTAGTAGTCAGGGAGCAGCGTTGGCAGTGCCACCAGAGACATGTAAAACTTGCCCTGCAATGCTCTGACGCTAATCCATATCTGCCATTACAGCTTTTTCACAGCCGAGTGGAAGGGACGGCTGACATGAGTCAACCCGCGGGAAACCTGTCCGCTCAATCCACACCTTCAATTAAAGAGAACATCCAAAGTCGTGCCACGCTACGTCCTGCTGTGAATATTTATTGCTGCACAAAAAGTCACCCCTAGAGGCTAGATTAATATTTATTCATTTGTCTGTCGTGCTTTTTCTTTTCCCCTCCAATCCAAAATGCTGTATGTTACTAATAAGCAGTGACTATAACCTAAATAATAGGCAGATAAGCTGCATGTATTGAGATGAGTTTACCCTCCCTGATTCCTCCACTTCTATTTGTGCTTTGAAGGTGCAACACTTTGGTCAATGAATTAATTGTTATGATGAATAAGTTAAGTTATGCAATGCATCATTGCTGAGGTAACTTACATATACTGTCTCTGCCAGAAAACACAAACTCACACAAACCCTCACACACACACACACAGTCCAGGTTTCATCCTCCCTCCCTATCATTTATCATCATTTTATTGCAAGGGCACCAGGGGCGCAAAGTTATTACAGGTACAGTAGCAGTGGAAACTGTGAAAGCCACTTACTCCACCAGAAACTGCAACTCTAAACTTGTTGAGTAATAACCATGAGCCACTATCCTTCATCCACACACCACTCATCTATCCATCCATCTGTCCATCCATCCATTTGCCCCCTTCGACACTCGCCATTTATCAGTCATGGACCCTTTAAGCATACATCAAAGACTTTTGATCATCTATCGGTATGCACAGATCAACTCAATGCAGCCCTGATATGATTTACACTTCACTGCAGTGACTGTACGTGGTCTTTTCATTTCCCTCTAAGAGGATGTGACCTTTACTTGTAACTTTTTCATGACCTTAGGCATCATCACAATGGAGAAACCTTCCTCCTGTTACTGTAGAGTTATTACAGAGTTTTCAATATTTCATTCTTTCCTCCCGTCCATTATTTCTCACACGCCGAGAGTCGAGCAAACCAACAAAGTGCTTAGTCCTGTATTTTTCCTGCTCATTAAGACCATCAAATATTCAGAGAATAGGTCTTGAGCACTCTGGCCTGCCATCGCTAGCATTCCAAATGGCACCCTGCAGAGCCTCAGAAACATATGCATATTTCAGGTGCTGTCACATGGGGTTGATGCAAGGGAAGAGCGCCCTGAAGGCTTGCTAAGGCAAGACCTGAAATGATGACACACACAGCAAAGCAAATGTAATGCGTAAAGATGCTGCGACACATGGAATACATCCTCCCATTTATAACAGCGATGGTGTGCGAGGGCAGTGAAAGAGGGCGGTGTGAAGGAGAGGGGAGGAGGCAGGAAGATGACAGGCTTAAAGAAATATAATCCCTAAACAAGCAAACGCAAGTCCTGAGATTGGTTTATGCTGCTGTTCTAGCTGAAACATTAAGTCATCATTTCTTTCACTTTTTGAAGCAAAGCAGCTCACAAGGTAGATTCATTGCTGAAAGAAAATAAACAAGGTGGGAGGGGTGTTAGAGAGAGAATGGGTGAAGAGTCAGTGAGAAAATATACAGAGCAAGCAAAGTTTAACCAGATTAGAGACTCATCCCTTTCAAATCCAGTCGGCCAAGTTCTCGTGCCTGCCTTTGAAGTTTTCCTCCTGTGTTGGGGGAAATGAATTCACACATATTAGGGAGCCCTGTGTGAACACTACCTACGCAGTGCTGACCGAAGGAAAAATTCCTACTACGCCCCCTTCGCTTTCTGCCGTGTATATTAATACCTTATAACCCTGTGGTCACATGCACAATTCAAGCCTATTCAGCCCTGGGAAATAAATAACACTTTCTTGAAGGCACATAGACATTTGCTTTCTGCAACTTAAGAGTGAAAGGGGGAGCGGAAGAGGAGGGAGCAAGGGAGGGAAAAATGATGATATATTCATGAAAGCAATTAGGGTGGGTGTCCATAAGAAAGCAGAAACATGATGAGCATCTTATGACCTCAATGGGCTAAATTACCATCAATCACCTGACACTAATTAACACTGCACAGACACATGGAATAATGCTGAACTAATCTTGTTCCATCAACACGTCTATATTTTAAAATGTAATCATATTAATTATCCTATTCCATTCTAGATGTACAGAGATGTATTCATTTTTAGAGTTTGCCTATTTCAATTCACTTTGTGCCACAGCTTTCACAAATGTAGTCTAAAATATTCTTCAGCTACATGCGTTGTTGCTTTGAAGGACATTGTACTTTTAGGTTGAATGTACAGAAAATCACAGACTGTACCCAAAACAGTTTGTGTAGTCTAATCATTTGTTTATGATATCTTATATTGATTTGACCTTGAGGTGTTGCACCCTCAAACAGGACTTAAAGGAATCTAATCAATTCAGCGGACCTACCTGCTCCTCCAGTCTTCATACAGCTCAGCCCCACCATGTTGCATACCCAATCTAATAATGCCATTCCTCCCCTGCCCTGATTCACATGCAAAACAACGACCAGACAGTCTGTCTAGGGGCCGCACTCGCAAATATACACACACACAGATATGAGTACATGAGCACACCAATACACACTTAAACTGCAGATGCACACAAAAGCACAAAAAGTCACAGTTTGTGTATTAGTATTCCTCTCCCAAAGCGATGGCATTAGAAAAACCCATATTCTAACAGTGCCTTTCAGAGGGAAGTGCCCTTCAATCTTTCATTGGTTATGCACAAAGCCAGGAGAGAGTAATTAAAAACTCCACATCCAGGGACCTCGGCACAGAAAGAGAGAGAGGGCCAAAAGAAAAAAGGGAAAGCTTCAAACATTTCAGGCCTCCCTGGTGGAAAGAGACGGAGGGAATGAGAAGCAGAAAGTGGAGTGGAGCAGACAGAGAGGGAGGGCCGTATCCTTGACAAGGCCATACATCCTCTGTAGTCAAGAAAGATGGAAATCAGGTATTTCATACCTTTAACAAGGCCAGACCCGATCGTTAAGAATGTCGTGTCATACACACTGGCCCTAATTATTTAGGCATTATCTGTCTCTGGGTGTTAGGGAAAAGATCTAGAGAAAAGCCCTTTCTGTTTGATCCTCAGAGGATGACACCAAGAGCTCACATCTAACACTGATAGAGAGCTGCAAATAGTGGACTGGAGATATCTGAACAGACACCGTTGCTGACAACAATAAGAGAGACACATAGAAAGCCAGTGTAGATTTTTACTTTTGTTTCATTTTGTGGGTTATGTCAGCCTGTAGACACCCCTCTAACATCATTTCGGGATGTGGCCACGGTCGGAGTCAGGTAACGAGCGTGTAAGTCCACACTTTGAGGTGGTGAAGTGGATAGATGGCTCAAACAAACAGGAGAGTGCTGTCCCACATGAAACCAAAAGTAAACAACTTCTTTGAAGTTAAGTATGTAAGTTATGTCACATATGTAACATTTACAAACTTTTCCTCATCCTAACTAAGTAGTTTTTGTGGCTGATCCTAGCTAGCTTTTGTAGCTAAAGCTAATGAAAGAATTTTTCTAAACCTAACCAAACTGTGACTGTTTCACAACGTCCACTACACAAGCTTTATTTTGAAAGTTTAAGTGGACATTGCATATTTATTGTTGCTAACTTACCCACAGAGCCCTGTGCGTCCAGAAATGACGAGAGGGAACCTACAGTATCAGATTTGAAGCAGAGAACCACTGACCACGCTGCAGTATTTGATGACTTGGTAGTGAAAACTTGTTGGTTATGTTTGTTTTGGGTTATGAAGGCTTTCTAGTGTGTGCTGAGAGTGATCTATTTTTAAAAAATATGTATCAATTGCACAAACAACAACGAAGAAGTGAGCTGTGTCTACCAAAAAACACTCACATGTCATATTCATTCAGAAATCTCAACCCGTAGGCACAGTATAGATCTAAACAAAATTCCAATATGAAACAAGGGATTAAGATTGACTTTCATGGCTTTGAGGTGCATATATTGTTGCCAAATTAGGGAGCTGGTCTCCCTCTTGGGTGGCCTTTGCCCCGTCACCTGTGATGGCCCCGTGTGCTTGATAGCCCGGGGCCATGGACCAGCAACAGAGGCTGTATGTGTGCACAGACTACTTTACATGCAAAGAGAAGAGCTTTGAACTTGTAAAATAGACTTCAAAACAAATACCTCAATGTGCTTGACGAATGCGCTTGGAATACATAAATAATTTCAAGTAATATGTTGCTGCGTTCTGCATTCAACTTGAATTCAATGATGAAATTTAAAGGTCCAGTGTGTAACGTTTAGGAGGATCTGTTGGCAGAAATTGAATATAATATTCATAGGTATGTTTTTATTAGTGTATAATCTCCTGAAAAAGAATTACTGTATTTCTGTTACCTTAAAATGAGCCGTTTTTTATCTGCAGAGAGAGAGGGTTCTCTTCTGCAGAGTCCGCCATGTTGAACCACCATGTTTCTACAGTAGCCCAGAACAGACAAACCAAACACTGGCTCTAGATAGGGTGTTTCACACACACCAATATTTCTTTTACATGCCAATGGTTTCTCTTCTCTTCACTGATTCCCCTAAGTTTTAGTTTACATTCCTTCAGTAGGGCAGATCTAATGTATGAAACACACACTTACAGAAGTAGCAATGAATTCTCTCAGTTTATATTAATTATCTCCAATCAGGAAAACTGGAGACAATAAAACTTATTGTTTAAAACAGATAATACGCGGGGCTAGATTAGCTCCTGGTAAAGGAGCACATGACCAATTCCCTCTCTCTCATAAGTCCCTAAACTTTATGGAAGTGCAACTCTAAATTGCTATTAAGCTAGTGGAGCTTAATACCTTTTTCTCTTTCAGGCATTAAAATACACGCAGCCACGGACTGAGGTAAAAGAAAAAGGCTACTTACGGTCCTTAAAACCCACATACACAATCACACACGCCTATCTTTTAGCTGAGCGACTGCCAGTGTTGGGTCACTAAACCAATGAGCTTGTCAATCAGCCTGTCAGGTGCTCAGCGAGACAGCTAATCATCCAGTACATATGCCAACCAGACATTCAGCAAATGCGTAAGTCAACAAATTCAAAGCTCCTGAGCCATTCCGCTAGTCAGTCACCCAGCCAGGCAACCAGTTAGTCAGCCGATCAGTCGATGTATTAGCTAGTATGTCAGCCACTGGTTTAACAGTGTTCAGCTAGCCAGTCACCCAGCCATCTAGTTAGCTAGCAAAGAGATGGCCAAGTGGAGCTAAACACCCCACTGTTGGCACTGAACTGAGCTGAGGCAGAGCCAACACCCACAACACACACGTGCACATAAACACACACACACAACTAGCCGGTGGGGACAGCATTGTCATTATCTGCCATCTGCAGGCCTGAGTGGCCTTAGCCTGGAGGGAAAGGAAACGAAGACGGAGGAAGAGAAGCAGGGAGAGAGGATGCTTGTCCTTATTTGTGTTTGTGTAGGGAGGTAAACACACAATGTGATATGTCACATACTCTTGCTAACACACCGAAACACACAAGAAGACAACAAAGAAATGACTTTGTGCCCATGAGGGAACACACAGGCTTTGCTTTGTGAGAGAGAAGTGTACACCCAGTATGTTAGAGTAGAAGAGAGCAATTACAGCAGTGTGCTCAAAGAGAACAACCTGACAGACTAAACACCATCACAAGTGTGTGTCTGTGTGAGAAGTGTGTGTGGATGCTTCTCACATAGTGCATAACTCTTTAGACAGATGTAGGTGTTAATGACAACGCTAAACACCCTCCTTTTAACTGTTGCTATGTGTTATGTATTTAGTAGAGGCCTAATTTAATACATTTCTGAACCAGCCAGCTGTACATGGTGGACTGAGGTGTGAGAGGTTCTGGTACGTGCAAAAATGTGTAGCATCAAGGCATGCACAAGGCAGGATGATGCTGTGTGAAGAGTGTAACACCAGCAAGAGACTCAGCAATGAGGCTTCAGACTGAATAACAAGGACACAGGTTACTGAGATATCAAGTGTGTTTTTCTGCTGCTTCCTCTTCTCGGTGCTGTTTCTGTGGCTGCCATGGGCTGAAGCCAAGCACACCAACACTTCACAGAGCTCAGCACCTCTATGGCACTAAGGTTCTGGCTGTGAAGAAGTCTGCGTGATATGGCGTGTTGCATTCTTGCTTCCTGGAGTCTAAAAGAAGCTGCTTGGAGACGTGCATGTAGTTTCCAGAAGTGAGAAGAGGAATAGAAGCGACTATAAGCCTTTACTGTAATGTTTGAAGAGAAAGCAAAGGCATCTAGAAACACACCAAATGTGCAGGATATCGGTTATAGCTGCAGTGAGTGCAGGCTTTTGAGAGTTGGGCTCATGCCGTTGGTCTTTTTTGTCTATTTCTGTGTCAGAGGTGACTACTTCAACTTCTCGGTCTAGCTCTTTTCAAAGACTGAGACGAACAGGTCGGCTCTCTATTTGTCATAAATAAACTAATACTGACAGCTTACATAAACACTGTCAGAGAAAACACTGACAGCTAAGAATAACTCAAACCTCAGTGTTTGCTAGAAAAGACCTGTGCTCTGTGCACAGCCATCACAAAGGACAAAACGACTCACTCATGCTTCAGACGTACACTTGAATAAAACATGCCAAAGATTAAATGGGTTTCATTTTGTTAGCGCTTCATCACAAAGGTTAAACATTTCATCAAGTCCCTCATTCTATGTTCTCTCTCCTAACACCCTTTTGAATAGAGGTCCACCTCTCAGCTCAGCCACTCTGTTCTTTCCAACTGGAGGTTGGTGTCTTAGCAAGGCAACTTGTGCCCTCTAGTGCACGTCACACTCCAAGTACCATGCAAGTAACTGTACTCTCTCCTGCTTCTACATGCTCTGGCAAAAGAACACAGAGAAATAGGGTTAGGGTTAGGGTTAGGGTGTGCTATGAGATGTGGTACCACAAGATGTGAAGGTAGATTAAATGGATGTCAGGTTTTACACAAAGGGCCATTTAGATTTCTCTCAAAAGTGCAGTTTTTTCTACATCGGCAGTATGTATCTCAAGAGAGACATTTTTTGCTTCACAGGATAAGCCCTCTTGCTAAAGAACAATAATTCCATGACTGGATAGGTACTAGAGCAACAGAATGAAGTAGCGCCCTAGTGTTCAACTGGTCAATAACTCAAACAAATGTATCTGTACTCTTGGTGCGAGAGAAGGGACATGAGGACACAGTGCGCCCCACCCTGTGCATAATGGGAGGTTACAAGACAGGGTGGGGGTGTATGTCTGGGGAGTGCTGCTGAACTCCAGTAACCTCAATTATTCAGCATTAGGCCCTGCTATTGATTTCCTGTTGGATCGACTTACTGAGTCCCGAGCATTGGGACAGTGACATGCTATAGCCTTCCCTGGGAGGGATCTTTAAGAATGGATGGATGGATGGGAGTCTGTTAGAGGCAGAGAAGAAAAGAGATACAGATCCACGGGAGAGGAGGGTGTAATTAAAGATACCCCTTATCAAGGCTGTGATAGATGAAGATGTCACAGCCTAGTAGGCTAGTTAGTTAGCGAGAGGCCAGGGGACTGGTTGGTTAGTTTTTGACGACCTTGAGAAGGGAGGGTGACGTTGCTTGGAGGGCAAAGGGTTCCCATGACTGGGGCTTCTACTGAGGGAGGAACAATATTTGTGTTTGAAAGGAAAACTCTGTAGCTGTCAGATATGCGGGGGAAGACTAATTGGTTGAGGATATGGGGTATTATTGCTGGTGTTGAGGTTTTGGGGGGGTTTCAAGCGTCCATCAGTGCCCAAGCCGACCTCAGTGAAAACAAACAACATAGCTATGCCAGGCAAAGTCAGCCTTAATATTTCTCGCACTTACCAAGACCATCATCTGTGAAAACAAGTCACATACTGATAACACAAGAAAACAACACAGCTTTTATGTTGATAAAAGAGAAATAACTCACTATCTCTTTTACCATCCAAATCTAAATCTGGTCATATGTAGGTCTGTCTTCTTATGTACCTGGCTACATGGTCAGACATGGGTCAGGTTCCAAATTACACAGATGGCAAGAGCTGCCATTCTGCAGTTTCTCCTTGGCCCAACCTTGAGAAGCTGTGCTGGGCTGAGCAGAGCACTGATCTGGGCTGAGCTGGTTTGTAGGTTGAAGACTGGAGGGGGCCAATCTGAGACCCGTAGCCTGACAGAGTGTACGTTAATTTGAGGAAGCTGAGGTAGATTGAGGTGTTGGGAGAGTTGAGAAAATGGTGGAGTGAGAACAATATCTTCAGACTGAATCTAATGTTGAATTTCCAAATCTCTCTACTCCTTACTGTTTCAAGAAACTGTAAAAAAAATTAAATAAAAGCGCATTTTTTTTTCTGATGAAAAAACTAATGTTAGAATGTAAATGAATCAGAAAAAGAAAAAACTAGATGTTATAATAAAACAAGTGGAGTGACTTCCCTTATTTGAATACGTTTACCTTTCAAGTCATTATAAAACCCCAATCTATGTACAAAAGTGGAATATGATTATTTTAGGAAGCTTAAATGGCTTACTCTAGCCCCAACAGTTTTTCAGATGGTCAATTTAAGGCTTATGTATGGAATAGTTTAAAAACCTGTGCCTTTGTATATGAAAATCTACTTTTCACAGATTAAAAACACTCGCTTTTTCACACGAATACACGTCTCTATTCTACAATAACATTAATAATAATAATAATAATAATAATTTTTGTATTGTGTATTGCATGTTGGAAGAATTGAACTTGAAATACAATTGTTCTCAGTGAGGTTTTCAGGGAGGTTGGTGGAGGTGTGTTTTCTGTGGTGTGTAAGGTGAAGGTGAATAGGTGAACAGGGTGAGGTTGGAGTCTTGGCAATGAGTAGTTAGGCGTCAGTGATTCGGCTCCACCTCCTAATCAGCGCTTAATTGGCAGGGCTGACGACAAGTACGGGCCGTAGGGCAGACCACAGCGACCGTTTACTGCTGTCTCCTCTTTTCTCTGCAAATCAAAGCAATGCACTAACCGTCTCCAGACGCACAGATGTCTATGTATCTATACTATGTGACTATGAACGGTATTGATGTTACTGTACTTGTATGTGTCAGTGCTTGGAGGCCTGTTTAGACCTGGGTTCATACCTGTCAACATCCGCTTTGCAGTTACTGTCTTCTAACATTTTGGCAACACAGATCTGTCATAATTTATAGGTGGTGTTTAACGGTATTTGTCAGTCAATAGCACACATCAAACGGCACCATAATTACAAGAAGTTACCCAACGCATCCAAATAGTCAGTAAGGTCATTGCGGATACTACCTGTCAAGACTTGGCGCTGAGTCTGAGACTTATCAAATAGTTGTGAGAGTAGCAGCCTGGAGGCAAAATTCATTCTAATACACAACACATAACTTTGGTAAAACCCACTGCATACAGAAAAAAACATCCAACTGTTCATGCTCGCCCAGAACGGAGAGGGTTATACAAAACACCAAAGAGATTTTCAGCCATGGGATGAAGAGGGAGATAAAGAGAGATAGATGGAGAGGTAAAATAAAGACCTGCACTTCACAAGATGGCAGAGAACTCAGTGCCGGCTCGCACATGGTGGCATGAATATAAATCAGCAGGTGGATCATGCTGTCAGCCACTGTCAGGGATGGAGAGGAGAAGCTCTGCACCTCTCTTGAGTCCACAACCTGAGAATCAACACTCATATTCTCTACTCTTGTCTGTCCAAACTTCCTCTCTATTTCTTCATGCCGTTTTCTTTTTAAATGTTTGCTCTTGCTTTCTTTTACTGACAGTTTTGTAGTCTCTGCTTAACACAACATTTATCTCTCTGTCTCTCTGTTTCATCACTCTTTCTTTTTCTTATTCAAAACTCAACCTTCACCACAGTCTTCCTTCACATTACCGTTCACTTATCATCTCAATATCTCTTTGCACAAATCGTGTATCTCAATTGGCCAATCTTAAGAGGGTTGGCTTTTATTTTAGCTATCGGTTCTAGCAAAGTTCATCATCTGAATATGGAGCGATAAATGAGCTTCTCCACTGAAGCCTTACAGTTAATTTACAAAGCTATTAGACAGACATGGCCAAGCTATTAGACAGACATGGCCAAGGCAGGCAGTGGCTGTGAATAAAGGACCGGAGCTAAGGGTGTGAGGAAGTGATTATAGGTGTGTGTGACTTTGTTTTTGTGTGTGATTGTGTTCTTTAGTTCAAAACAATTTTACTTCTAGACATTTTAAGTGAGGGCATTCTGTTGTAGGTTTTTGAGATTCTTAAATTAAATGTAAAGAAGTGGGTTTGGGATTTATTAAGAAGCCCTAATTAAGAAGAGGTTTGGAAAAGGGTCATGGTCAAGGACTGTTTAATGTTATCTGGATGTTTAGGATTAAGGTCAGCATTATATATTGGGCAAAACTGTAGGTGTAATCACTGAAAAGTCTAGTCTGACATAGTATCTTTCCATTGTAATTGCTGGTTAACATTGCATACATAGTGCTAATCATGAACCTTAGCATCCTTGGTTCATGTCTTGTCAGGGACCTTTTCCTGTGTCATTCCTGTCATCTGTATAATGTCGATGATTGAATAAAGCATTAATAAGTTAAAAAAATTGTTGTCAATACAGTAGCTGACACCAATCAGGATTCAGATCTTACTTTTGGACATCACTTGTGGGAACTGAGCATTCCGGGAAGGTGTGGAAGTAACTCAAGGAAAAGAATAAAACAAAGACTCATAGGAAAAGCTTGACGCAGAAAGAGAGATGTTCACTGACACTCGATCCCTCCACAACACAGAGGCAAGTGTTTTTGGCCAGAGGAACACTAGCCTGCTCTGTCCCACCACCATGCCAACACCAGCTGGAGATCCAGCTTCCCCTTTGCTGTACACAGCTGCAAATCCCCTCAGCCGTTCTCAAAGACTCCTTTGGAAAGTGGAGCATGCAGCAAGAGCCAAAATGTCAGCTCTTCTAGCAGGTGGACAGCTGATCTGCGTAGAAAATAGGCCTTGGCAGGAGGGTAAGGCAGCAGTGTCTTGAGGTGCAACAGCAAGCCTCTCAAGAGCATAATCTCATCCCTCAGAAGATGTGTAAGCTGCAGCTTTTAAGGAACAGAATCAGCAGATTTCTCAGCAGGAAAACAGCAGCTTTGACACCCAGTGACACTTGTTAAGAAAGAGATTCCTGACAAATTCTAAGTAGATGTAAAACCTGTCCATAATTTCGGAAGCTACAGAGAACATACCTTCTGGGAGAGAAATATTTTTGACGACATTAAAGGAAAGCTGTTAACCAGACACTGGAAAGTCCAAAGTTTACTTCAAACACTGAGCTCATTGACAAGAGCACTCCAAATAAAACTTCTTTAGACTGAAGTTTGTTTGAGGAGTCGAGGCACTGAACTTGGTTGATCCTTAAGTCATGTTTTGACACGGAGGTCTTTGTCAGAGAATGTTTTATTTAAGCTCCAGATATGCACAGGTCTAAGACTTAGAGTATAGCATAATCTGCTATTTGGAAGCTCTAACAGCAATCACTGCTCAGACGTTTTCCATACTGTCTTCTCATAGACATCTAACAATGTCTCTGTAAGGTCACAGTCATCTCACAGTCATCTAAAGCAGGATGTTTGAACTGCATTATTTCCTTGGCCCAGTATCTAAAGTGGTCACGGTGGGATGCAAGAGAAGCACTTGAGAGCTTTCTTTTACAGTAAGAGAGGGGCGATACAAGCAGAGGTGGCCAAATGTGAGCTTTCCATGAGCTGTGTGACCATGTTTCCACCCCTAAGTCATGTTTTATAGAAGACTTTATGAATTAATTGTGTGCCTAAGGAAGACGGTGACTATGACGACTATGGATGAGTGAAGAGCCAATGGCACAAGCAAGAGGTTACTTTGAGTGTGCTGTGTGTGGGTGAAATTTTTACCATTTTGAGGAGTACAGACATCCAACTGTCCTTGGAAAATCTGATAAGCAGCTGTAAATCTGCACTTTCTTTCAATGTAAAAGGCTATTGTTAAATTTCATGTTTGATGTAAAGAATGAATGATTTAGAGCAAAGACCAAGGTCATTAACTTACATATGGAAATTCAGATCATTGCATCAGACAAAACACAAGAACATGTGTTGGTAAGATACACCATAAGTGTGTATGCATGTGTGTGTCTTTTCTCCAGGGCCACCTTATGGACAACATAAGCCAGAACACCCCAAAACAGGGCATGACAGCGCCCAGGCCACACCGTGCTATTTATGGGCCACATGCACCGTCCTAATTCACCTTTCTCCCGTTTGTCTCCTGTTAGCAGTCCTTCAAACCAATTAACACCTAAACAACCATTCAGGTCTGATTCCAAACGGCTGGATGCAATTAGAAGTAGGAAATATGGCCACTTATGGCAGGAAGGGGATTTAAGACACTGGGCTGGGAATTGAGACTACTGTTGGTTAGCCTAATGATTGGGAGGTAGACAGTGGTTGCAGATAATTGTGAGTAAAAATTGAGGGAAGGGCAAATATAGAATAATTCCTACCCCAGATTCAAACCTGGAAAAATATTTGGCTGAAACTTTGGAATTAGGTGGATAAAGTTGCATTGAAATAGTTTTTAATGAATAAACGCTGAAACTGCATGCTGTTTCGTGATATTTTTTTTCCTTTACTTTAAGGGTCCCATGGGAAAGAAACAGCTAAGCAGCACTGCGCTCTGATCTCCAAAGGCTCCACCCCATCCAGATTATCGCTATGTGGGACTGGCGCCAGCGGTTTTGTCTTGGCTCGGGTTCCCACCATTGCCCCCTTCAGCGAGGTTGTATTAGGCACTTGCCGCGGCACTCATTACCACCAAAACAAAGACAAACCGCTGCTGTATGAATCACGACCGCCGACCAAGATCTGAAAATGTGTCCTGGATATATTATAGGAGGCCACGCCGCATGACTCTTTGTGGAGGGCTTTGAAGACAAGTTGCATTTTCACATGTGCGGCAAAGGTTTTTACCTCAAAAGCATTCCGTTCTGTAAGGTGATGCAGCTTTTTTGATGCTATTTTCCACACATAAACAGAATTGGGTCAGAGTGATCACACTAGAGGCGTGTGCAGTAATGGCATCCAGTGGTTAGAAAGCACACTACAGCAATGGGCCCTCGCTACAAATCATGTTTCATGTCAAGCAAATTGTAATTAAGGGCTTTACAATCAGTACAGTATACAATACCATCTATCTATGTTATAAGGAATAACCCACAAAAAACAACCCTTTGATAAGGAAAAAGGAAGAAACCTCAGGAAGTGCAGCAGAGGAGAGATCCCTCTATCAGCCGTGTATGTATGAAGGAGAACTGGATACTGTGTTCAAAGATGCTCCCCCATTCATTTATATGAAAATTGCTCACTGGGCACCTACACCAAAAAGCCTCCATGGGCTTCCTTGTGCATTTTTGAGCCCATAGAGCATGCGCACATCCTTCTCCAGCAGAGCCGGTTGCTGCGAGTCTGAGTCTTCCACTGGGCAAGCTCGCTGGCTTCCTGTTGGCTCCCAGCACACATGAAAAAATAAAAGTCATTATATGGCTCTTCTAGACTTTCCAAATATTACTTTGGGCCAGTGTGGCTCACTTGATGAATGCAGAAGTTGCAATACCCTGTGCAGCCTCTACACCAGCCCAGCTCCATTCCTGGGGGCTTGCTTCCACGAGCAGGCATATAGTAGATGTCTTAACAGTGATAACATTCGTAACATTACAATACTGGGAAACAGAATGACACAATGGTCAGATAGTAAGTAATATTTATGAACAGTGCATAAACCTTGATCCCACATACATGTCTGTATTCTCATTACTTCCAACAAAAAAAGGCGGCATGAGCCACTGAACTGGGCCAGCCTTCCCATTTCACTCTGTGGGTTATAAATTATTTATTCCAACCAGAGGCTCATACATACAGTTTAACTATATGATGGACTAATGAGGGCTATTGATCGAATAATTGATTGCTTTATGCATGGCATAAATGACTACCCACTGATCCATTTTGGCAGATCATTACTTAATATGCATTATTCAGAGCTAACCACTAACCAGTGGAGACTGCAGTATCATCTGAGGAATGAATGTCAACAAGAATATAATAGCAGAGTCAAGGCCACATCAATGCCTCAATGACTCTTTTAGTGCAGTGAATAAACCCACCACTGCTGAGTGGTTAGAGCAAAACGACTACCAAGTTTGATGTGTCAGTCAATGACACAAGGCCAGTAAAGTGTTATATTTATCTGCCCTGCTCTTACCCTGTTTTCAAACTATAACCTTTACTGCAACTTCTCATATTCACGACACCACTTTTATTTCAAAGTTGTTTAACCCATTTGCTGTATCCATCCTTGACTATTCTGGCCTTTTAATCCCATAAAGATTGACAGATCCAGCAATGTTGCCTTTCAAATAAGAGACTACAGTATGTTTGGCTTGCATCCTAGAGAGGCATCAAATAATGTGCTCTTTGAGTTTTTCCCACAGATTTAGAGGTGAACCACAACACAACCGTCTCCTCTTCTCCTTGTCTGGTAACAAAACCCAAGAAAAACCCCTCTAGAGAGTGCTTTACAAGAAGTAAATTACTGAACGCCCACACACTGACTCTGACCTGTACTGGCTTTCTGGCTTGACTACGAGGGCTTGGGTTGCAAGCACAGCTGGCTGGCCCACAACTAGAACTTGGACTGTATCATTGGGCTCACTTAGCATCCCTCCTGCGAGTGATGGTTTACGAAACACTGGCAATGTATGAAAATATTGCTCTTTTACTGTATATCTCTGATTACAGCACACTGCATTGCAGTCTGCTGTATAACTAAATAACAAGCTTGGGGTTATGAACTGGTTGCTTGGCCTACTTTTCCAATTCTCTTTCTATTTTCTGTAGTGCTATTAGACATGCTTCCATTCCAAAGTAAACCATGTTCACTGACCATTTGACAGAGATGACAGGAGTGGGATGCCCTCCTTGCCTTCCTTTTCAATAAAACAGCACTTTGAGGTCTCTCTGAGATATAATTTAAGATAAGATTTCTAACCAAAGAAAGAGAGGATGGAGAGGGAGGAAGAGTAGGAAGGAGAAAAAGAGTAAGAGAAAGACAAAATGTGACTGTGATGACACACCAAGGAGAATAGAGGGGTCTCCTGAGGAAGCTGAAGCTGAAAGCGTCCAAATCGACTTCCTGGAAAAGCAACAGCAGTGGTGTGTACTGTATGTGCTTTGGGTCAACAGGGGCTAACCAGCCAGGGTCGTCCTGGGGTCATCACAGTGTGGGCAACTTTCACTTCTTAGCTTGGCCTTTTTTTCCATTAAAGCTAACTTGACTTTAGCTGTGTCTGACACCGTGACTCACTGTAGATGCTGGTTCTTTTTTACTATTATTTCTTTACAGCCATTGCCAGTGTAGGGAAATAGCATGAGAGTGTTGCTACAAGAGCTAATCTACTGAAATGACTCCTAAGTATGGCATATTTCAACCAAATTCTCGATGTAACTTAAGCAAGAGCATGGTGCTTCTATACCTGCAATCCAGCCTAGGAAGATTCCAAAGTAGGGTGCAAGCAAGAGAAGACATTTCTAAAGATAAAACGTACCCCCTGCAGCGGCTATAATGCAGTAATGTTTCATGCATTACAGCCAGACTAGGACAAATGCAGCCACACAAAAATGCATGTAAAGAAATGAAATAAATTGCAGTGATCCAGACTCTCAGGAACTACAAAAGAACTGCATATGGTCTGTCCGCAACAGCTGGATACTGCGCATTGGTACAAACTCACAACATTGCTGGGGTCATGGGAATGTGTTTGCTTGGCCTTTAGGTGATTCCACTGGGACAGAGTTAAATGCCCACATTCATTGGCAATTCACATTCTTTCTTCTGATTAAAGAGAAACAGAATGCGGTCCAGGTTTATGATCTATTTACAGTTCTAATGTGGCTCAAGTGACCCATATTAACATTTCGCTATTGATAATAGAACAGCAATTGTCCAGCAAAATGGCAGCAGTGGAATGGTAAATGGCAGCACAAGAAACAAGACCGAGCTCCTTCAACTCATGTCCCTTCCCTGTTGTCCCAGGTTCAGTGCTGGTTTCCTGCCAGTCCCCACCATTTCAGCAGACAACAGAAACAGACACACAGGACACTCACAACAAGCACCTGGAACCATTCCCCAGTACCAGCGTCATTAATGAGCCAGGTTATCCACAGTCCTCCAGGGTCGGCTTGGACGCCAGGTCAGGATTTGTCACTAATGGGGCTCTGTGAGTGCCAGGGTACCAGAGCTGTGAATCCCCCAGAGAGGCATCAGTCTGAAGGGCCCCGGACTCTAATTGGGGGAGCCCATGTACATAAATGACAGATTATGACCTATAAATGAGAATTTATGTGACCATTAGACGTGCCGGGTGATCCCGGCAGAGATTGAGAAGGTGCTCATTAGCTATGCATTCAGAATGCCTGGCTCTGCCTAATTAGCCTGATGATATGCAGGCTACAGACATTTCCTTGTTTTCCACTCTCAAACATTTCATGCTTGTTATTTTGGTGCACTTTGCGGCGCCATTAGAAGGTGATGTGAATTCTTTGCATTTTAAATGCATTTATATGTGAAAGACCAAAAACGGGGCATCAATAGCAGCTAGGAATCCATGCAAGGTGAGAAAAACGTTGCCGGTTATTGTTGTGTGATAGCAATCCAACTTCAACAGCTTTATGAGACAAGCCTCCCTTGTCACCCTGAGAGTGGATGAAGGGAATATTTACCCAATATTAAAAAAGCTTTGATTTGATATATCCGCAGGGATGGGATATGACTAGAAAAATGTCAAAATCAATGCGCTTGTCCGAAGGTCTTCAGTTGAACGGTAATATCTGGGAGATTGATCGGTGTGATTAGGGATTCGACGGCAGACTCAAATATTTGCACATGGAGTGGCAGTATTAGTGCTGTAATATTGAGTGGTGGTGGTGGGAAGGGGGTGTCATCGGAGGTGAGGAAGTCAGCCTGGAGAGAGATGGAGATGAGGGAGACTGTGTAATTTGCTTAGTGCCAGTTTTTCAAACCATATAATTAATGGTTATTAGTATACTGGGAGTTACATTATATATATATATATATATATATATATATATATATATATTGTGCTTACAAGCCAAAGAACTTGTATCATTTCATCGTAAAAAATACCAGTATGATGTGTAAATACATATACATTGTTTTTAATGAATTGCATTCTGCTTTAGCAAAAATATTGTTTCTGATCACCAGTCATGCCAATATTAAGTAAATGAATTAAGCACAGTTGCATTGAGAGATGTAGCCTGTGTTCACTGAGCTGTGCTAAGAAAGACTTACACGAGAGATTCAGAAGAAGAAGTGTGTTTGATAAACCCCTTCATTTCTATTGGTTGTACCTGTTTTGATCAGCTCACTTTAGGGTTATGGGCTCTCCGAACAAAGCATCACACACTTTATACGATTAACTGGTGGTGACAGGTTTTGTTTTAGGGCAAAAGCCTTCCAGCCCTACTTTGACCTTTCCTTTGTGGCATGCTACATAAGTGATCGAAAGCATAAAAATGTGCTTTTTTCCATGACTACTCCAGATAAAAAAAATAACCCAAAGTAGCACTGAAGAGCAGACCATAAATCATATTTAACAACTACAGACATGAAACTTAACTTTTATATGTGGACATAAAAAGGAAATGTATCCAAATATAGGGAGTAAGCAAGCAGCTTAGATACTAACATACTAGTTAATAACCAGTGTGTGGGCAACAAGAGAGAGACAATGCTACAGGATGGACACATTTAGAGGAAGTTATGTGTAGGACAGGAGGAATCTAATTTCAATGCACACCAAAGGAGTGTTTTAATGCCAGGTGTAAATGTAATCCTGCAAACTCAGATCTAGACAATGTAACAGTTATAATACCAGGTGTACAGGGAGTCTTTCTTCATCTCCACTGCTCTCTCTTTCTCTCTGCCGCCTCATGTTTCTCTTTTTGTTCAGCTAACAATGCCAGAGTGTTATTTCTCTTTGAGGAGGCTGCTTGAGTTCCCATCGGGCATGAGAGCGGCGGGGTGGAGATAGAAGCGGTGACCGTGCAAGACGGCGACATCGGGCTGGGCGAGCCTATTAGCACACTTCACAGCTGGTCCTCTCTCCCTCTCTCTCTCTCTCTCTCTCTCTCTCTCTCTCTCTCTCTCTCTCTCTCTCTCTCTCTCTCTCTCTCTCACACACACAAACACGCACACACACACATACACAATGGTCTTCAAGAGACCCATTGAAGGCTGCTAGTTTGAAGGAGAAGAAGGAAAGAACGATGGCGCTGGTCGTCCTCTGAGCTCCCATTAAAAGCATCTTAAAAGCTGCCAGAGAGGCTGAATGAGGGGTGGGAGACGGCATCCATCAATTAGAGGAAAATGAGATGGAGGGAGAAGGGTGGAGAAAGACACAGTGTGTATGTGTGTGTATTTGAAAAAAACAGCTAAGTTAACCCTAGCAGTGTAACACCAAACTGGTCAATCCAATCCTGAGAAAAGGTCTCATTTCCAACAAAGGCTTTACAGAAAGTTATAATACTTTGCAAGACTTTTACAGTCACTCTGAGTTTGTTTCATTACACCAGACCAACATGGAACTCTTATTAACAAGAAATGGCAAAGAGTAAGAGAAAAGAGAAAAACAGATATTGTGACATGACAGACCAAAGTGAAACAAAGACAAAGATACTTTTATAGGGTTGCGTTTACTTTTTGGTTTATTATAGTCTCCTAGGTGCTGTTCTCATTTAGACTGAGAAGTGATACGGCTTTCACCCTGTTGGCAGGTATGTGAGGTGCCAAAGACACTGAAATACTTTGAATACATTATGCTAGTCTTTTCTTCATTCTTTTCACTGGTATTATCATACCTTTCACTCTTTCCTGCATATCATTACGGCACAGAAATGACACCGGAGAGACTGTCATATTATTTTATAAGAAGCTTGAGGTTGAGGTTATAAAACAAGATGTTTAACTAACTAATTTAGTCTAATAAAAATCTTTAAAATCCACTTTTTTGCTTTTAATCTACCAGAGAATGGATCCCAACTGGTTTAGATGTTTGTTTTGAAACACGGAACATTTAATTTAGTGACTTTACCTGTGTCCATAAAGTTTACTTGAAACTATACAAATGAAATGTTGTCATTTTTTAGAAGTTGCGTTTTAAGGGTCCTTTAAACCAGCAGCCTCTATTGAGGAATTGTACTGTTTCAGAAAGTAAACAGTGATACATGTTTCCTTTTTTCCTATTTATTTATTTTATTTTTTATTTAGACTTTTTGACTCGTGACCTGAACCTAATTTTCTCTAATGTTGTGTGCATTGTTTTTAAAGGGGTTGCACATAATGACATTCACTGATGGCACATTTGATTGACTGGATATGGATATATTTACCAATGAGTCCAATGATAAGCCTGCATTCTTGTTTGCCAAGTATGCATGTCAGTTGTTATAAACTCTTGTTGTCAGTGCATGGGGAGTTTTGTTTATAATGTTTGTTTTGTTTTTTTTTTTCAAAACTGCCTTTCCTCTAAAAGAAAGTGTTTTTATTTGTTTTGTCATATCACAGCAAATAACATATAGAAATAGTGTTTGCAGTGTGTTCATGAAAAGGCTTTGTAGTGACTGATGCAATTTAGTTGATACATACATATGACCGACCAGACTTGAAATGTGTTCATCAATCACCCTTACTGACACAAGTTTCTTATTTAAAGAGAGATTTATTTGGATCATGTTGTGTAGAAGTGGGCAGTGGTGGTGATGACACTTGTCTGATATTACTGGATTTTGATGCCTCTAAGCTCCTCAAGCTGCGTCAAAGTGCTATACAGCTGCTAATGTGGCCATTGACTGCTGGCCAACAGCAGAATCTCCAGCAGCTTGTGTGAGGTCCACTTAGCATACAAACTGATGTTGGAAAACAGCCTGTTATGCTAAATAGATAGTAGATGAGAAATTCCCAGTGAATGTGTCCTCTAGCAAATAACTAGAAATGTTCAAACCTGGAGCATGTCTGGCTTATTTCCTCAGACATTTAACTTAAATGTCTTATTATTTGAATACTAAGGTATTAGAGTGATTACTATCTACAAATGAGACTATTACTGAGAAGATTGGCTTCTAAACTATGTTGTTAACCAACGTGTCAGACTGGAAATCTGCATGGAAATCCACAGGAAGAAGACACAGCTCTCCTAAGTAAAGGAAGGAAACATCAGACGATAGAAGGAGTAGAGAGCATGCAGAAGAATCAATTCTAACGGGTTTTATATTCTTTAGTAAAGAGGTAAAGGAAGAACTTTACCCCCCCCCCCACCCACAGGGGTACCTACAGTGTCATAGTTTGAAGAGTAGGGCCACTGACCAAGCAGCCGTATTTGACGAGGTAGCTTAGAAAATCACATCTAATTTACTTCAATCAATTAATAAATAAAATCAATTCAAAATGGGATCTAAAGATTTAATGGCATTTAATGTGTGTGTGTGTGTGTGTGTGTGTGTGTGTGTGTGTGTGTGTGTGTGTGTGTGTGTGTGTGTGTGTATGTGTGTGTGTGTGAATGCCCACATGCTGGGTGGGTTGCACTATGAATCTTCTTACAGTATTTCTACTTGAGTGTTGACTTAAGTGTTGATTTGTTTCAGCAAGCTGAGATGAAGCTTTCATCAAACAAACTATTACTTGATCAAGACACTAAAACCAAGATTACACAGCTGACTAAACCATGCAGTGAATACAGAAACATTAAAATGTGGTCTGAACACAATGCTCTTTAAAACACCGGTAGTGCCTTTTCCTGCAGCATGCTATGTAGGATCATCACAATATCATGTGCACATACAGTATGAATAGTGCACATCCATATGCATATACATGCCTGTGTATTTGCTCAACACACATGATGTATGCATGAATGCAATTATGCATAGCCTATATGTGTATATCATACATGTATGTATGAATATGCACGTATGTGTGTGCACCTGTGTGAGATTTAAGTCCCCTTCCTCTCATCTGAGCCTTTTTAACACACTCCTGTCCCCCAGTGTGGCCACTCCTCTCGGCACCCTACTGGGATCTCTGTCTTCATGGAATCCTATTAGACAAGGCCTGCTTCCATCTGGATCCAGCACTGACAGCCCATTCATCAACACTGCTGTCCCACACCAAACACACACAAGCACAAGCAGGGCCCTTCATTGTGGAGCAGGACAAGGAAACATCCCATAATAATAAAACAGACACCCACCAGAAGGAAGGGATGAAATAGAATCTCCACGGCGAGAGCCAGAGAGAAGGGAAGGAGAGGATGGAGAAGGCAGGAGGAAGAGTTAGATCAAGGTATGTGTGTGTGTGTGTGTGTGTGTGTGTGTGTGTGTGTGTGTGTGTGTGTGTGTGTGTGTGTGTGTGGTCTGTGTTGCCTGCCCTCTCTATGTTCATACCCGGGTGGCTCTTGGTTTGAACATACTGATGAAAGAGGCTTCTGAGAGTAAGGAGCATGAAATAACTTACCTGGTGTATCAGAGACACATACACACATGGCAGGCAGTAGCAGCAAGGCACCGGGAAGAAAGACAAAGACAGAGAGGCGGGTTAATATCAACACACAATCCATGTGAGGTTTGAGTGTGTCAGGCAAACACTATACAGCAGAATCAAAATCAAGGTCATGGCCACCCAGTGAGGAAGTGGTAAATAAAAAGGTGGATAAACTCAACAAATCAAACAAATCCAGTCATATTATCAGGGAAAAACTAAATGTCCTCTTTATTCACTCTGTTCAGATAAAAGTTAAGTCACTGGTGTTACTAAGTTGTTTACTTTATTGTTATTTCAGTTTGTGTCAACCTAGAAAGTTTTAATGAGTTTATCCCCTAATATATCCCAGGGTGCACCTATGTATGGACCAAGCCGAGACATAGTACATCAGAAATCAATTTTCAATCTTGACCGACTCTTGATCTTCAATATCTCATACAAGAGGAGAGCAGAAAGAGCACTTTCAGTAGTATTTATCACACACACACACACACACACACACACACACACACACACACGCACACACACACACAAACAGAAATCATCAGCTATACTATTGGCAGCAAAGCCATGAGAGTCTGATGGAGTGGTTGTCTTGGAAACAGAGACTGGCATGGGTTATTATGAAGGAAGAAATGAAGGGTGAGGGGGGGTCACAATGCAAAGATCTGCAGCGAGACAGAGTTGTGTGCGGTGTGTGTGTGTGTGTGTGTGTGTGTGTGTGTGTGTGTGTTGTGATAGGGGCTGATTATAGAGGTTCACCTCTAAATAAAGTTCCATTCTCTCACTACTATCCACTGCACTATCAATAATTCACATAAGACAAATGAATCAATAATTCCAACAAATATACAGACTTACAGCTGAGGCTGTGTTATTTTCTAAAGACATGGATCGGTATTCCTTACTGTAATATGCAACTGGTAGAAACAGAAAGAGAGGCAATGGATAAATAGGGAGGGTTGTAACAAGCACAGACAGTGACAGACTGACAGCCTCCTCCACTGTTTCCCCTTTCTCACCATTTTTCTTTCAGCCGTCTGCCTACACTGGGTTCATAGTCCTGTGGTGATTGTTGTTGACCTCCTTCACTCCCTCTCTCCATCCTGCCTCCTTTCATCCCCTCTTTCCTCCAGTCCAGCCCCCCCCCCCCATTTACAGAGGGAAGAAAACAAGTATCTAGGCAACACAGCATCGCTTATGGGGAGAGGAGAGGGGAGAGGAAAGGAGAGAGAAGAAGAGAGAGGAGGAGAGAGAGGAGGAGAGGAGGGGAGAGGAGTAAAAAACCGCATTGTGATGGAATAGAGAATACAGATGAGAACCAGAGTAGTTGAATGAGAGAAAAAGCAAGAGAGGAAGATAGAAAGTGAGATATCCTGTACAGTAGTGAGAACAAAAGAGGAAAAAGAGAGAGATAAGCATCAAATGAATCCCTCAAGAAACAAAATGCATGTCTGGTGAACAAGGGGAAGTAAAATGGGCCTAGCAATGGCATCTACAGTATTCAAAAATAAAATTGGGACAGATAGAAAAAGCCTGATGGGTAAGGAGAGAATAGCAGAAGAAGGAAATGAAAAAGGGACAAGATAATGGAGAAAAAACCTAATTATTGCCAAACCAGCCTTTTTCATGCCTGATTCCAGATGTTCTATTACATTCATTTATGTTAGTGTAATATTTCATACCTTAACACAAACACACTGCATGAGCCTTCTACACTTTGAATTGTTTGACTGCAGATTGCTTTTCAATTAATAACCCCAAAAAGTCTTGCAACCCAACAACACTGAAGAAAAAGTACATTTAATGTCTCTCTACAATAAACAATTTTATGACAGTTCATTGGGTTGTATGGATGGGTATTGCTGTCTCCTGAGTTTATTCCCTGATCTGTACCCATAAAACCCTGAATTTGAACTCTGTTTTTGAGAGAAATGGTAGTAAACATAAAAAAACGATAAAAAAAAATAAAATAGCAAATTGGAAATTATGTTAATGTCAGTGTGTCTTGAGGCATTTGCGGGGTGTTTGCATGAGGGCAAGCTGTGCGATAGATAAGGTTCCAGAAAAGAGGGTTTTCCTCGGCTCTCTTCAAACCCCTCAAGACACACAGAGAGATGGCAGAGGAGGAGAAGGAGGGAGGGAGCAGACTTAAAAACATTGTTGTTGTTGTGTGTGTGTTTACTTTCATCTGCCTCTTCTTCTTCTATTCAGCCAAGAAATAAAGTTTCATTTATTCTTTCAGTCACAATGGTGAAAGTGAGGATCCCAGCATGCCAAATAAAGTTTGCTGATTATGTGTAGCCCTTTCTGGGATATAAACATAATAGTTCAACAGACAGACAGACAGACCATAAGAAAGTGAGCTAATAAAAAACATATTCAGTCTGCTGACAATTTTTTTCACTTTTGACCCTTGCAAATCCTTTTTGCAGTGCTCCACATGGGATCATTATCCCAGGCTTCATGCAAGCCAACACACAGACATACACAACATGGCCCCTATGACGGCTGGATAATGACATTTGACAAGGCTATAGTTGCTCATCTGCAAACCCACCGTAATCCATGACATGTACAACCACTGTGAAATGGGATGAATGGGAAATTGTGGCATACTGTGTCATTCAGGGTAACTGGGTTTGGTATTTATGATGGAAGAAAAACTGGGGGAGACAGCTGACGTGCTCCACACCTGGATCTTTGGGGATGACAGCTCTCTCCAAACAAAGGCAGTTTGAGTTTGCCAGACCATTGTTTTTAGCACTGTTTGACAAAATGACACAAAATCACGTGCATGTCCGGATTCAATCTGCAATCACACTGAGCAATCAGTAGAGAGTGGCGTTAAAGCCCTGTGGGGAGCAATCTGGGCCATTTCCAAGCAGCATCTCCCACAGCCACGTACAGGAAAAAAATAAAAAAAGCTTTCCGCAGAGGAGCTGAGCTCATTTTGAACACATAATTGTCCTCCTCTTCCCCTACAGCCTCATTACAGTACAATCTGATTACAGGGTGGAAAACAAAGGAAGAGGATGAAAAATAGCATCCACCATCGATGAGGTGGATGCAGGTCTGTTTATGTCTCTGTCAACTTTAGCCCCGACCCTCCCTTCCCTACTTAACTTGGTTTTGACTTCAAGCAAGCCGGAAAAAGTACAACTCTATAAACACAGTTTGTGTTCATTCTAGGTGAAATTGCATGTCACATCCGTTTGGGTTTCACAACATAAAAGCATAAATTCTCATCCATGGTGTCAAAGCCACCGTAGCTGGAGCAGAGAAGTGGTAGGAACCTCACAGGGCCTAACGTGGCTGTGACTGAAGTCAGCCCATTTTCTGTGTATGACAGCAGCAGAATGAGACTGTTTCGGCTCAGTTAACGCGCCAACGATCAGGTCCCCTGCTCCCAATGAGCAGATTTCATTGGCCTCTATTACTGGGTCAGGCTGCATGTGGCGGTGGCTGTGTGTGTTTGACTAAGCAATAAGCCCAGTGTCACTGTCACTTTCATCAGCAGAAACTCTCACTCACTATGTCTCATCTTTTTCTTTGTCTCTCTTTCTTCTCAAGGGCAGCTTTGGAAAAACCATCCAACCCTCCAGGAGAGATGAGGATAGGGAAGAACCAGACTATACCAATATGCCAATAAGGGGAATAGCACAGAGGCTAAACAAGCTTACAATGAAATGTGTAGTGAGTTCTCCTCAGGTTAAACTTTTAACATGAAAACTGCAAATTTGTGTATTGCTTGATTAAAAAATGGACTAATATAACATACTGAGTGCTTTAACTGCTTTTTATGAAGCTACACCTTCTTATGACAGCAGCATGCCAGAGGTATGTTCACAAATTATACAATTTTAGTGCAAAGATTATGATAACTATGAAAGAAATAAGGCATTTTAGAGTCAATATTTCTGTTGGCATTGCTGTGATAAAGGTTAGCTCATGTGGAACACAAGGTTCTATCTATACATCTTAAGTTCTTCTTGGCTGCATTCCTGTGTGGACACACATCAGTCCAAAACCAACACTGCGATACAACAAAGCCAATGCAGTCCACATCACACAGCTAAATAATATTGTGACACCAGGGCAATTTAGTTATTACAAGATACATGTAGTGTGTGGAGAATAATTAACACAATCAGCTTAAAAACTACAAATAATGAATGACCTGATTTTCAATCTTATGAAAGGAAAAATGGGCAGATTCCAAATCTTTATCTTAAAACATTCTTCCTCAGCCAATTGTGAGCCTTGAATCCTAAAAAACTTCAAATTCAGAAGCTTAATAACTTTAAATCAGAGAGTCAGGTATGTTACCAGCAACCCAAACTGGCATATTAATGAACTAAAAAACTTTCCCCAGTTAGACCTCAGTGGTTTAGCACCTTTAGGTATGTGTGCATCAGCCCAAGTTGCTTGTATTCCATTGACCCTATCTGACTCATAAATAACAGAAACTCTGGTCCAGCCAGTCCACCTGTGCTGTGAGGTATGCAACTGAAACATCTGTGCTGCTGTTAAAACAAACTCTACTTATCTCTCCCCTTAAAGACACATTCTATAAGTCTCTTCTTGGCAACAGCTTGGAGTCTAGCTTTGAATTCATTTCTTAAGATGTCTATCTCTAGCTCTATCTGAGCTGTGTGAGAGGGAAGTAAGGTGGACTCCAGAAGACAGAGCAGGGTTGGGCTAATGAGTGACGTTTGATAGGTTCCAAGTTAAAACTCATACTGCAGCATGTCCACACATTTCTGTGATTTTCAGAGAGATAAAAAAAAAAAGTATTTTGTTGCAAGTGCATGCACATGCACCCATATGGCTATGTGTGTTTAAACATATAAATGCATGTTCATGAGCAGACAAGTGCAGTGCTGATGTGGAGACTGTGCACATCAGAGCATCCAGGAGGGATTTCATTTAAATGAGTGGAGCAGGGCTGAAGTGCTATGCACTCTCTAGGGACAAACACAGCCCTCAGTCCCTGGAGTAGATCCATTTACACAGACAGACACAACATAGATTCATACACACACAATCAGTGTAAACACTACAAACAAAGTTTATCCAGCCAGTTAAGTCAGACGTCTGTGGATCTCCAGATTTTTATATAATAAACCCATCTCACCAGCCTAAAGAGTTATAACTTACTTTATAACTTACACTTACTGATGAACTGGCAAAACTTGAATGCAATGTACATTATAAGCCGTAGAGTCCAAAGAAGGCTAAACCATTGGTCTTATTCTCACCTTAACAGGGAACTTGAGTTATAAAGTTTTCAAACAATTTGGAGCTCTCAATGTATAAAACTGTCTCTGGCAGCTTTAACATTTGGTTTAGGGTGTCACCAAAGTGCCATCAGCAATAAGAATGCATCCAGGCAGACTGTCAGTCTAATAAACCCGGTTATTGCTTTCCTGCTCTCTAAATATGACAAGCGATGCTGAGAAGCTCAACCTTTTCATTGTGCAAAATGTGCCACTTAAATAAACGAGCTGCAGTAATATTTCAAGTGCTTTTCTTATTCCATTCCATCCCCTCTGATCATCAGTCCTTGTCCGGCTCCATTAGAGCTGTTTCATATCTGAGAATAACAATATCTCAGTCACTGTGTGGCTCACCGCGCTGCCGTAGAGCTAATCAATCTACGACTCGTCTCTCCATAGGTGGACTGATCGGCTGGTATTATTCTCCAGTCAATTACCTCCACTGAGAGAGGCAGAAGGAAGAATGACAATGGACGCTGATGAATGCCAGTCAGGGCTCAATTTAGCCAGCCGGGGCGCCCTCCCTAAGCTGGCAGTAAGACAATTGGGTCGTCTAATAGGTATTTATATGAGCTCCCCTCCAGCGACCAGCCATTTGTTATGAAGAGAGGTTACTGCTAGAATGGACTGTTTACCTATAATGTGCAAGTCTGCATAAGGACGTAGTGGAAGACCACAGTGTGTATGATGGATGCTTGTGCATGCATGTGTGTTTATGCACATGTGAATGCATCTGTATTCCCAATCATCTTAAAATGATGTACTCATCTGCTGTCTTTAGGCAATATCAAGAGTCTATAGTAGTTATCAAATGACTATCAATGGCTATGCCTTGAATCTGAACTGCCTCATTTAAACTCTCAGTACACACAAGAAGGTAGTAACAGTTAAACAGCTGGTGAAGGTATTTAACACATTATTATGCTCTGTGCGCGTGTTCGACAGTGAAGAAGTAGCCAAAAATGGAAGTTGGCACGACAAATGTAAGGGTTCAGGGGAATGGCAATCCACAGACGTGCCCTACTGTCCTACAGGATGATGAGAAAAACACTGCAGCACATATTCGAGATGAAAATGGAGAGAGAGTGAAAGAAAATACAAGAGTAAGTCTGGGAGACACTGAGAGAGATTTCATTCATAGTTACAGACCCAAAACAACGGATTTCAATGGATTCTTTGTTTCATTTGGTTAGGCTTGGTAAACTGAGGGCTGAACTGGGATGTAGTTGGGTTAGTTAATAAACTGAACCTCAGTACTCTCAACAGTGAAATGGCTTTCTCTCTAACATGGTTATAATATTTGATGGCTCTTTTCCTAATGTATTGGGGGAATAGCAAGTTCTCATACATAAGCTAGCATTCTTCCACGACTGATTTGAGTTATTTCAGAGCCCATTATGGTAGTTTTTGCTGCCTTGTTTTTGCTTTCATTCACAACTGTTGCTATTTCCATGGGAACAAGATTAGGCAGTAAATCATGGGTTGAGATACATAACAAGAAGACCTTGTGGCGCAATGGTAGCGCGTCTGACTCCAGATCAGAAGGTTGCGTGTTCAAATCACGTCAGGGTCATAGCTTTTCACAGTCAGACTCAACCTGTGTTGAAAAAGCTCTGCAATAAGCAGCAGAGCAGCTTCACGGTGGCTGCATTTGGCCTAAAGGCCCGGACACACTAACCCGATTATAGGCCATCGGACAGTCGGGCGAGGTCGGTGACTCGAGTCAGTTCGGTGTGTCCCGTGCCGTCAGTCGGAGTCGACGTCGACGTTCATTTTGGCCGACTCTACATGTCAAATGGGCCAGTGGCCGTCGGCCTCAATGACCAATCTGATTGGTGGAGTGTTAGCCCTTGACTAGCGAATCAGTGAGTGCACGAGAAAACCGGAAGTGACGATGGTAAACATACTACGCCAGTATCTTGTTATTATTAGCCATCGTATTTTCAGTTCAGGGAGTAATGACAATAACGATCCTTCTTGACTACTATCAACACTCTCTGATGAAAACAATGACTGACGACAGCGTGCTCTGTGTTTACTAGGTCTAGAGTGATCCGTCATTTCCAGTTTTCATTTTTTTTGGGCGACAACACAGATTAGCGCCGCCTGCTGTTATGGGGACATAGTACCGACTCGGGGAGACGAGAGTCCTGGCCTTAAAACACAGCACAACAGCTGTCTCGTACTGAAATAGAGAAAATAAAGCAAACATTAAAACCCACTGAGTAAGAATTAAATATTTCACTTCAGAAATCTGAGCAGCTTCACCTTTCAGAGATTTCTATTTTGCGTCCATCACGCTTGTGTAAAATAATATAACACCATCAGGCCTCACTGAAATAATTTCCTATGAAAGAACAGATGTCTGCATTTTTCTCTGGCTCTCCTCTTGTTTTTGTCTGTGACACAAGGCTCTTTGTGTGTCTTAACACAGTAATCATTTTCACAGTCATACCTACCTGGCACTAAGGTGTCTACTGTCCTGTAATCCTAATAACAGATGCCCACAACTGTCCAGAGCAGCCCAATACCATCATACAAATGACTGCTTTAGCCAAATGTTCTACACATAGGCAGGTTATTCAGTTACAACAACTAACCTCTAAAATCCTTTTAGTATGCTCACGGCTTCCGCTCAACATTTCTAAGGAGGCTTTGAGAGGCAGGTTTTGTGGCCCTAAGCTGGGCTCATATTCCTGCAGTTAATTGGGCCTGACGAGATGTACGTGCCTTCGGACCAGACTTTTTTTTTCTCCACTCTAAGTGTGCAGCTACTTGTATTTTTCATCACTTTCTTTTCCCATGAAGCACATCTTTCAAGTGTAACAAATCTCTGGGTGCTAAATACACACAGAACCAGGATTCTTGGCAACTAAAGAGTTGTCCTCTTAGTATTTCCTCCTTTGTCCTCTGTTACTCCTACATGTCCTCTCCCCCACTCCAGCACCCACCTCTCAGAAAAGCCATTCCCCAGCCCAACCCTTGGGTGATCACATCCAGCATGTTAACCATTTGACCCCTTGACCCACTAAAGCGCTTGCTGTGGTCCACTACAAGGAAATTTGGTTAAAACATGTGTAAGAAAATACGAGGACATTAGCTGAAAAGTCTGTTTAGTCTTCTCATTGCTTGGCTATATACACAGGACTCTGGGTGTGTGTGTGTGTGTGTGTGTGTGTGTGTGTGTGTGTGTGTGTGTGTATCTGGCAGTAAAAAAACCATTACTGAGTGTGTATAGAGCTCATTCACACACCTGGGCCCCATTCAGCGTTGCCCTGCCAAACACCCGTGACGTGCCCTGAACAGAGCAGCATCATGGGAAGTCTAAATTAAGCATAGGGCTGTGACACGGTCAGGGCACACTGTCGAACACTTGATGGAGGAGTGAGAGACAGAGACAGAGAGAGCACACCGATGAGGAAAGTGTGCTCTGCAAACATAATACGACCAAATTAAAACAGGAGCTGGATGAAAAAAAAACACCAGAGCGCTGTAATTAAACTTACTTAAATAATTAAACTTCTGCAACACTGGCATTTGATTGACTTGATCATGAAACACCCACACTGTGTTCAGCTAAAAGAAGCACGGATGTTGGTCAGTATATAAAAGCCGAGTGAGAACATTATAAAACCATAATACAATGTAAGGCGACTGTGATACTGCAAAGCCATGCCCATAATGTGTTATTCCAACAGCTACACTCTTCAAATTAATTCAATAAATCACAGAAAACTAATGAGAGAGTAAGAAAGGCATATTTTATGACATGTCCAAATAGTTCTCAGTCTGTGGAATAACAGGAGAGAGGAGAGGAAAGCCGTTCCCAGAACTGAGAACTCCCTGGATCTGGAATATGGGGCGTTGATATTTTCTTAAGTGGGCCTCGGGGATGGCTTTTGAAACCATGCTTAATGTAGGATTTTATTTGGCTTGGAATAAAAGCCCTCCCTAGGGCGCACCTCTTCCTATAGGCTGGTTAACCCTGCCTGACACACACACACACACACACACACACTTAAGCATGCGCACACACAAAACATTAAGTAGGTTATGATTCATTTTCTTTGTCATCATCTGCCCATAAAACAAAGTCAATTGGAGCGAATGGGGGATTTCCTCCACTCCTTTTTAGGCTGCACATTAAATCATTCATGGCTATTAAACAGTACACGTGTGTATTAAAATGTGAACACACACACACACACACACACACACACAGATGTAGACACAACATGGTCTGTGCTTTCACATAATGTTATTCAAACTATAACCTGACATTTCCTCTGTATTGTAGCTTTTTAAATAGACCTGTAAATAACTGGGAGCACAATGAGCAGACGGTTAATGAATTCAATTAGTCAACGTCGGGCCGATTAAGAGGTCTGAAAAGAAGCATTGTCACATCGTAGATAGGAGAGGAGTGTGTGTGTACGCGTGTGTGTGAGAGAGACCCAGAATCAATGGCTCTATCAGTCAGCCAGGCCAGGCCTCGCACTCTGGGCCTCTCGCTCCATTCATCACCGAGGACCAACAGACGGCAATACATGGAATATATGTGTGAGTGTGTGTTTCATTTTGTGGGTGTGTATTTTACTTTGGTATTATGTTGTCTATGTGTGTGTGGGAGGCCGTGTGTGTTTGCATACCAGCAGCTCATTATAACTCTTTGTACCAACACGCTGCACATCTCAAAGCTGGTAACATTACCTCTTATCTCAACAGCAGGATGAATGCTTTGAAACTGTCAAAGGCCTCATAGATGTTTTCTCAATTAAGAGTAACCTTTATGCTGAAGGATTCACATCCCACAAAAGCTTCTTGTCTGCTTTTACACTATGTACGACAATGGAAATTGGAGGCGCCGTACTTGTAGCTGTCAGATGCCGAGTTCAAACAGTGCGGTTATTTTTTTACAGCGGGGCCCGATGGGGAATCGACCTTTTCACTGAGATGTCTGAGTAAACAGAAAAAAGGAAAGCAAACAAAATAAAATGCCAAGCAAAATTCACAGTATTCACACAGCGATCGCCTGGCGAGACGGTGCCAAAAGACCGCAAACAACAGAGCCCCTCAGCAGCCCACTAAAGCTGACGGAGCCTCTTCACGAGGGGACGCTAAAAACTAAATGTGTTTGGGGAAGTGGTGCTAAGCATGCAGGCTGAAATATTGTCTGTAAGGAATTTCCTTTGCTGAGGCAACTTCAAATAACTTTTACACACGTGTTGGGAAAGAGAGAGAGAAAGGGAGAGAGAGAGCATTACAAGCTGAGCTCAGATATTAATACCCAGGAAAGTTTGCATGAATACATCAGTGTGACTTGTAAGAATTAAAAAGAATCTTCTAACACTTGCTGGAGTGAGAGAAAAATCAGTCTTTGTTACAGATTCAGAGCTAACAAGGTTTTGGTTATAGGAAAGATTATTCATTTAGGGTGGGAAGTGAAGCTGTCATGAGTGTGTGTACCTGTTAACTGTGTTTATCACGTGTGGAAAATATATTAATCACATGACATTTGTCAATGTTTATTTCAATTTAGACAGCATGCTGTTATTTCATGTGCCAATGCAGAATAAGAAGAATGTGCAGAGTAACATGAATATGTATGGGGACTATAAGGATTTGTAATGTACTGGCCTAATTCCTCCCACATTTATTTTTTTTCACCTGTATGGTGTTACCCTGGTAGGCTTTCAATTTTTCAATGGCTGCAACTTAATGATTATTTCCATTATCAATGAATCTGACGATTATTAATTTTAATCAACTGATCAATCCTTTGATTTATAAAACGTAAGAAAATTGAGAAAAATTCACTACAATTTCCCAAAGCTAAATTAATAATAATAATTAATAATTAATTAAATTACTTGTTTTTTGTCTCAAACAAGTCAAAATCTGTGACTTGTTGGCAGTTAACAAAGATGACAATTTCGAATTAACCAATTATCTAAACAGCTGCAGATTAATTTTCAATTATTCAACTAATCATTTCAGCTCTAGGTTTTTTATCTGTCAGTTGAGGTAAAACATGAATCTTTCCTTGCAGTTTGAGTTTTATTTTGTAAAACACAGAGGCCTTAATAAAAGCAAACAAAGGAGAGAGATTTTACAATAGCAAACCCCTGGCTTCAAATTTAGAAAACATGTGTGGAAGATGTTTCACACCGGCATCTTGCTGTATTTTTGAGGCAGCCCATCAATTGTGACTTGAGAGCATTCATCCAAGGTTTTCCAGAGAGGATGTTTTCGCTTTCATCTGCTGTCCATCCGCTCCTTTGACAGACGCTTCAGTTTACGCTGAGCCAGGAGACTATAGTCAGAGATGCTTCTATTGATGGGTCAGCTTGCACAGGAGAGATGAATCAATTCTCTGTGAGTGGACACGTACGGCAGACAGGAAGTGAGCACTTGGTCCGGCCTGAGGGCCCCACTGATGCTACACTATGTTTATCTCAGGGATAGGCTTCTCCTTTCACCCCCACCTCACACACACACACACACACACACACACACACACACACACACACACACACACACACACACGCACACACACAGGCTCGCACCGGCCCTGGCCCAATCCGTGATTGCATCTGGCATGTCATCGTCTGTGGCCAGCTCGGCTCCTCAGGGGCCCCTGATGCTCTGATGGAGCAAAGCAGCACCGTCCCCCACACCCCACTGTTCACCCCTTCTCAGGACAAATTTAATTTGGAGGTGCAGAGGACTGATAAAACCAGGAGACAGCATAAGGGGCAGAGGGAGGAGGGAGGTAATTTGATACCTCCTCCTGCCCCATTTCACCTCCTGCACACACATACACACCTCCTCCTCTCGTTTTCCTCCACCCTGCACCCACGCCCCCTCTACTCTCTGCATCCCGAGACAAAGACATCCTTTTTTTCCTCTCTGCCATTTTTTTCTCTTATCAGATGGATGATAGAAGGAAAAGAGAGACGGATGAGCAACACCATGCTTCTGATCTCAGATACATTACCAGTGGAATTCTGTATCTGTGCTGAATGCAATATACACTGGTTGTATAATCACCTTGTATAAAATGTATCGTTTCTTCTCTAAACATGTATAGAAATGTACTATTCTCTATGTGAGTGAAATGTAAATTAAAGAAATATGTAAGAAAGCACATGTTATGACCATGACAAAAAATAATTTCATATTTCATCCATACAGTTTTACTTTCAGATAGTGAGTAGTGTTGAAACAATGAATCAATACATCCATTACACAACTCACATACAATTATATATGATCATTAATTATATTCTCAAACAAAATTACTACACATTTGCTTTGCTAAGCTTCTCAAAAATTATGATTTGCTGCTTTTCTCCGTTTTATGTCATTGTAAAGTGAATATTTGGGTTTTGGACTCTTGGAGATCTGCAAGTATCTGCAAGTACTTAAATGTAAGTACCTGTCCTTGTATCTGGTCTGAAAAAAAATGGTATCGCTGCATCCCTAAATAAAATCATTGTTACTGAGACCTTTTGATTGAACACAAGAAGGAGGGATACTGTAGCACCTGGCCACAGTTAACCCCTAAAAGCAGTTTCTCTTAGCAGCATTGTGGGCTACTAAATTGCTGCTTGTTCAAGCCTAAAACGTATGTGTAGCGGCAACTGAGCGTAAATAGTGGCCCCAGTGGCTCCAAGTGGGGCCACTATGATGCGTGAGTGCCCACAGATGTCGGCTACAGTCTATCTGAGCTGCCTTTATTGAATTAGCCAGAGACTAGAGCAAGCAGTCTGGAGCTGGAGGTTTTCACAGGTCAGTGCTTCCCCTCCAGCCCTGCAGCCATAAGGCCTTTGAGCCACCTGCAGCTGGGAGACACGAGCTGAACCTCAACCTGAGACTGACTGTGTGTGTGTGTGTGTGTGTGTGTGTGTGTGTGAGAGAGAGAGAGAGAGAGAGAGAGAGAGAGAGAGAGAGAGAGAGAGAGAGAGAGAGAGAGAGAGAGAGAGATAAAGGGCTGACAAACTAGTCGACAGATGGATTTTCTTGAAAAAAAAGGGCATACTAACCAGACACACCAGGATCTACACACTGCACACGCATACAAAAAAACACATGCAAAGACAGAAGGTCAGGCAAGTGAGTGTGTCTGTGTGTCTGTGTGTGTGTGAGTGTGCAGGCTTGATGTCCCTGGGAGCCTGACCACACTGCCTTCTTCATATGGACAGGTGAGAGCTGCAATTATCACCGGGATCTCTTGCACACACAAAGCTCAAGGCTCTCAAGACACACTTCTACACACACACACACACACACACACACACACACACACTTCATCAAGTCTCCAGTCACTCTGTGAAACCATAGTGCCTTCTTTCCCCTAACACCATTCAGATCATGTTTCCATGCCAGCCCTGCTGGTGAACCAATCCAAGCTGGTGAACGGGCACCAGTCCCATACTCCCCACTGCCCAACTCATCTATTATTGAAGTTGACATAATTGCAGGGGGCATCATCCACCAATATCAAGACTCCCAATATAAAAGCCTTTAAATAATTCAGGAAAGAGGTGCCCACCCCACACTGGCAAGTGGGGGATTTCTCACATGATGAGATCATGGTCCCTCAGACACAGGAGGGCGTGGGGGCGCGACTGTGTGTTTTTATGTGTGTGTATGTATATAAATGTGTGTTCACAACCATGTGTCAAGTGTCAGCTGGAGTTCTGAAGTCAACCCAGTTCATTATGATATGTGTCGTCAGGGGAAGTGACAGAGCTGTGACCTCCCACACTCCTCACCCCCACCATCTAAAACCACCTTCCTTAATCAAGTGGGCGTGCATGTGTGTGTGTGCCTTTCTTTAAAAAAAAAAAAGGGGGGGGGACTCATTTGTATTCAAGTAAACTTCAGACATCAGCATATACTGTGATTACGGGTTCGGCAAATTGCTAAGCATGATTGATTGTGTCTCATTGTTGGAATAATGTGTGATCTGTGACCGATTGATTGTGTCTCGTTGCACTGAATGGCTCATTTGAATATTAACAACCTACTACTTGTGTTGCTATGAAATGTCACCAAATTGTTCCTAATTTTGAGACGCAAATGATACGCAAGAAGTAATTTGAGCCTCATCAGCACTGAATAATAACAGGACAGTCCCAAATGACAACCAAATTCATAAATCGTAGTTTTACCACCTCATTCACTGATCAAAACAGCCATTTTATATTTTGTTAAACATTTATTCTGTTGTCTCCCATTCTAATGGTGGATTCAAACGTTCTAATACATAAATCTATTTGTTCATGAATGCCCCCAACAAAATGCTAAATAGAGTGGGAAAGTGTGACATTTAAGAAACAAAGGTCATTAGCTTTTAGTTTTCCACATTATAGTCTGACATTTAATGTAACGATTTATATTGTTTCTTAATTCTCAATTATTTTCCATGTTTGTACAAACAACAGTTAAAGGGGCCAGTTTGTTATTATCTTCATACAGAAACAGTCTAATGCCATGACAAATGGCGTTTACAACTTCCTTGTTTAGTTTAAAAGACAGCATATTCTTTTCATACACAGAAAATTGGCCACAGATTTGCAGTTATCAATGATGTAAGCTTTCTGAGCGCAATATTTGTGAGAGCAGTGATAAACACAAACACAACAATCTATTTTTGTCCAGAGCAGTGTAAACACAAGAGTCAGACGTTGACTGCTGAGAATCTGCACAGTTTTAGCATTGACGGAGATATCAGGGCTACTTTTCCGCCCTTCAGAGGAAGCCGTTCGCTGCCACTCATTCCTGTAGTGTATGAAAAACAACTTCCACAGAGCAAGACAATCCATCACAACAACTATCAAGCCTGCATTTTGTGTGTTTTGTCGTTATCTCAGTGTGCTCAGTTGAGCATTTTCATATCATTGTGTCCATTACATTCTGAGTCTGCTTACTGTCGATCACTTGGCGCAGACAGGAAGAGACAAAGCGGCCTCTACTATTTTTATTCATTAATTCATTTCTTGGGTAAACTTTCTTCACCAAGCCACCAGTAATTTTATAAACATGCGACACTGCCCAAAACAGAAGCAGGCAGAAATTAATAGGATATTATTTTCATACCAAAACGACACAAAATCAGTAGGTTGATTGCCAGTGACTCTCAAAACAACAGTTAAAACGACAGTTTGGTTAGGTTTACGCTCCAAAACTACTTGTTTAGGTTTAGGAAAAGATCATGTTTTGGGTTTTAGTTACATTATGTCATTGACTTTTGGTTTCACACAGGACATGAACTGCAGTCTTCTGGGTAAAAGTCAAGAAGGGTTTGCCCCATCCACCCAGACCTCCCCCTATACGGACTTTGTTGCTTACTGCTCACTATAGGCCACAAAGTTACCCTCATTCCAAAATGCCCCTAAAAACCTGACAATATAACATCATTCCCTTTCTTACTTGTGCTTTAAGTGACAATAACACTCCAACAATATCACAAAAACTATCAAACACAGACTGATGTGTAAAGTCAGCTGCATGACCAAACAACCAAACTTTACCGGGCTCCTGCAGGGCCCATCAGGGGAAATCAGCCTCCCTTAGCTAATAAACAGTAATGACCTGCTTCCCGACACGTCTCGGAGCCTCCCTTCGTGTCGGCGTGGTGATGAGGACAAAACAGCGGAGCCAGCAGAAAGAAGCTGCGCCTGGGGTGGCCCGGTAATTACTGTTAATTGGTTTAACATGGGGATGGATGGAAAGAAGGATGAGAGAGAGCGAAAGGGGTGGAAAGAAGGATAGAGTTCTCCCTCCAAGCCCTCGTCTGTAGCTCGTTTGATGTGATGGGGTGTGTTATCGCAGCTCTCTATCAGTAGCATGAGCTAATGTAGAAGAGTGGGGAGGGGAGGTTAGATATGCAGGGAGGCAAGTACATAAGCAGTCTGGTAAACAAGCATCGGGTCGTATGTGCACAAACATACAAAAACATATGAATTATGCAAACAAACAATAAACATACACTGGCTTAGGAGCACAGGTACAATAGAGAGCATGGGGAACATGTAAAGAGCGAAACTCAAAGTACAAAAACTACAGACAAATGTGTATGCATTGATGAAATACAGACATTCACACACACTACTGTAAAACACACACACTCAGATTACACAGCCTGAGGGGAGCTGCTCACCCAGATAAGACAGGCAGTCTGAGGGCCATTTACAGCCATTTGATGCATAGTGAGCCTCCTATCTGTGGTTGTGTGAGCGCAGAGATGAGGCGTGGAGTATTCCCCATTCAGCTCCATGCTAATACCCTGACCATAACCTCATCAACAACCTCTGGACATCTACACAGTGCTGCACTGTAATCTGCCATGAGAGACGCAGAGAGAGACAAAGAACAACAGATTTTAGGGGAAGATGAAAGAGACACTTTATACCAAAGGCTCCAGTGTGGGTGTGCTGATAAAAACAAAAGAGTGGATGAATACATGAGGGAGGACTGTGACCCATAAGTAACCCACAGGACTCTCTGCTTACTTGTCTTGTGTGATTTACACAATTGATACTGAAACTGAGGTGAGCTGCATTGAAAAAAGATTTTGAACAATATGGTCAATTATAGGTTGTTTTTCCCTCTGAATTGCAGCTGTACAGCTGTGTGCCGCTATTCACAATGTGTCTATTTGCTTATATAAGAAATTATCTTATTTTTGTTCATATGTATGCAGTGAGAGCTTGTGTTTGCTGTGATAGAAAGTGAGGATTGTCAGACACGCATACTGTTGGGCCATGAGGTCCTTACAGATAAACAGCCTACCATAGCATGTGGGAACACCAACAGGTGTGATCTACTGTGGCTGAGCAACACCTTCCCACTTTGTGCTTTCCTTTCTCTCTTCCCCTCAGTCTACACATTTCAGTGTGAGGCCAGTGTGAGCGAGAAAACTTAAAGATACCCTGTAGAGTTTTGCTTGTAAACAAACACAGTTATGTTCGTGTTTCTCACCAAAAGAAATTGTGTACATGTATCTAACAAATGCCTTAACAAATGTATTGAATGATAGTCTCCTTCTTCTCCACCTTTGGTTGTGATTTGGTCAGTGTTTGTTAGTGAAATAGCATTGAAAACCCATATAGGCCCACTACAGACATGGCCAACCGTTGAATGGGTTTTTTTAAGCATAAAAAAATGGAAGCATCTTTCTCGTATTACAGTTAAACAGTAAATTAAAATACATAATGTAGTAACAGACTCGTATTTGATCCGCACTGCCGAGCACTGTTTTGTGAGCCCTGTGTGTTGCGCTGGATGGACTTACTGAAAATTACTTTACTAGCAAGCTATGCCCTAAAGCATACGTTGCTTTATTGTCTATTTTACTATAAACGGCACCATAATTTATCATGCTTTATCATCCATAATAATCATGCTGGAAACTAGTGATTGAGACCATACACTCATTAGGAAAGGTTTACTGAGGAAATAAGTCAAGTGAGAAGCAGGGTAATTTTTCCATTACAGTCAATACGAACCTCATACTAACGCAATCCAGCCCCCTGCTGGCCATTAGAAAGAATGCTGTTGCAGGTTTAAGTTACTTCTATGGTGGCTTCATGTTCCAGACCAGGAAACTCTATCCATTAATTATATACTGCCAATGTGTGCACCTGTTAGCTGAGATACAAACAAAACAGGGACTTGCTAATCAACACATTGCACCATAGTGTCACTAGTGATCAAAAACTCCACAGGGTACCTAAATGGTTACAATGTTTTTAATGACTCTCAACAAAACGTCAATTAGGTGTGATTCAGTCTCATAATCTAAAAGAAAAATAGAAATTAGAGCAGCACTTGATACATTTACCAGGGGATGGATATGCAATTGGTAATATTCTCATTCATAACCTAATGGCAGCAGTTATGGTATTTGTGGTTGTGGTGAGACAGTTCAGACAGCCCAAAGCTGCTGTGCAATGAGACTGAAACAAACCCACATCACTATGTATTTACTCAACAAGTGCTGTTATGATGCACGACAGAAGATGCTTTAGAGAATTGAAGGTCTTTTGCGAGTAATGTTGCATTGTTACTCTAAGAGAAAACAAATTGAGGGGGGACCTGTGTTACCATTTTACAGGTCAAAGAGACTTTTAACTGGAGTCCTATTTCTGAGTAACACAGGTTGTAAGCATGGCCACCACTGACACCACGAAGACAGGTCTCCTCTACTTAGTTTTATGACTACTCCAATACACGCAATCAGCCGTAAAATTCACCCTCGCACAAAAGAACCCTCCAGTAAGCTTCTTGTGGAGGGCAATAAAACCCAGCCGCCCCCGGGCAGAAAACAACTGCTTCTCCTCAAGTCGATTTATGTCCCAGCCTCTCTCGTTGGGTGACAAAAAAAAAAAAGCAGCAATGTTTCTTTTTGGGGACAACGGAGTAATCTAGAGAATTGAGGGCCATCAAAAAAATCAGCTGCTGTAAAACATGATGGCAGGCAGATCGGTAAATAGCCCCGCCTGTCAACTGGACTTTCAAGGGGCTAGCCATAAAACAGCATCGTGTGCCAAGACTGTGCTGGATGCCGTCACGAGGACAACAGCAGCAAAGTACATAAAAAAAATATTTTACATATGCAGTACATGGCAAGTATGCCAAGAGACACGATTGAGCATAATAGGTTTCCACTGACTTTTGTTTACATTGAAGAGAAAGCTGCATGTTTTACATCACCCGATTTGTTTATTGAACAGGTATCCAGGAAAAAGGCCATCAGTAACTGTAAGAGCCGCTATGCACTGAGGTATGGCGTCATATACAGCAGAGGCAAGAGGTTAACACATTGGGCCAAGGCCATTACATCACCAACATCATACCAAGCCCCATTGGGTTTAACAGTCCCAGGTAAGTCACGGAACATGTCCCCATCGCCAATATAGCTTAAGTGTAATGTCAACTTTATGGTTTAACAGCTTTCACGCTTGATCTGTATAGTATGAGTAGAGCATGGAGCTGCATTTTGTGTCAAGTTGGATTTGTACGACTGCCTTTAATCGGGATGGCTTTAGAAAGTACAAACACAGAGATGATCTTGAAATGTTCTACGTCTTAATGCCACACAGTCTCAGTCAGCGGTGTCTGACTGATGTTAAGGTACAGAATAACTTAGTGTCAGTCGGGGTTACATGACTGCACATAACCCTGACTGACACTGTGTAGGTGGTATACATGGTAAATCCTGCTCTGAAGAGAATAAATCTGCTTGACACTGTCTATGCACACGTGTCCCTCCTCAACAAAGTTCATTATTCCAGAGTTTTTAGCTTCAGCTTAGACACCTTTTAGCAAGTTTCTTCCAAGTCCTCCACCTAGCTTCCCTCTCTCTCCCTCCTACCTATTGACAATCCTCACTTTCCCCATCTCTAAACCTCGCCAGCACAATGCAGGTTTTAGCTGGGATGAGAGACAGTGGTGATGGCTGCTCGAGTTCATCAACAGAAGTGTAAGCCTGAAAGTTAACCAGCGCTGGGCCATTAGGCTTTCGATGCGTAAGCTCTCAGAGCTGTGTAGTATCGCCAATGAGCGATGCTTCAAAGATGTGCGGTGGGAGTGGAGAGGCAGAAGGCTTAGGGCTTTAAAGTACTGTAGTTGTGGGGAAGTTTTCTAAAGTACCCCGGGTGGAGATTTCCGCGCAGAGGGAGAGACAGTCTTACAGTAGATGGGATGAGTTGAAGGACTAATGTGTAAACCATCTGCGTGACTGATGAAAGTGATTGTGCTCCCATCCATGTCTTCTAAGAGGCTATGAACAGGATTCACTCGTAAAAGAAGAGCAGTCCGCTGAGACCTTTTTCATCAGTCACGGAGAAACTGAGTAAAACAGAGGGGATCCAAAAACTTTCTGAGTTTGAAAATATGACGGTGCAATTCATCCAATACAGTCACACACAAACACACATGCACTTGTTAGACCACAGAACAGATATATACACACAATTCCTGGCTGAGAAATCAGATTTATGTGCACACTCTCACAGACAGTTAAGGTGAGCTGCGGGTGTGTGTTATGTCCCCCTGCAGTTAGATATTTTACAATGTGCCTGGTGCTACAAAGCAGGGTGAATCACATACTGTACAGCCTGTATGTGCCCCTAGAGGCCAGGCTTAATGTAAAGCATACCAGCAGCAGTGCCAATAGACAAAGGGAATCCATTTGGAGCCATTTCACGCATGGTGTAATGCTGAGGAAAAGGAGGAGGAGGACAGTTGATAATAAATGGGACATTCTCCCTCCTTGACTACCTCTGGAGAAAGACAGTCTTCCCACTCTTTCCACATCAAGGTGACGACAGGAGAGAGGGAGCAAAGGCTGGTTTCTGCTTCATGCCTGTTATGCTATTTGTGATGAAAGCATGCCTAAGAACTCCAGCACTTTAGTATCTCTCTGAGAAAATTTAGTTTTCCACCTGGCCAGCAAGTTTGTTCAAGTTTGCAGCTTTACAGCTATGTCATTTCTACTTCTGCAAAATGCATGCATATCTGTGTGAAGCATGAGCCAGCCTGAAATAAGGGATCGAGCAGAAGAGTTTTGAGTTACTCATGCTGTGATGAGAAGTCCCTCAACTTGGCTTCTAAAGGAATCTGTGAACCTCTACAAAGCATGACATTCTCACGATATGGCCTGGTGCTGTTGAATGCACCATGTCTTCAATGTGCTTCTGAATACACAGGCATGCTTCAGCCCCAAGTAATGTGATATTCCTGATATGTGGAGAAGCACAGGACATGGTTTGGATCCCTGCAACCAAAGTGTCCTTAGGATAAAAACATACCTCACTTTATGACTGAATGCTTGAAATAGTGATTTAAAATAGTTATCTATGTATGATCTAGAGATGTGATCTTCCAAATGGATACAACCAATTACATAATCACAAGATTGTCTTTTAATGTGGAAGGATTTTTTAAAGTTAATTTCTGTAAGTGACTTGGCAAAGTGTAGTACAAGGTTTCCTGCTTACAGAAGAATTTGACCCTGTATGCTAGTCACACTACACAAGCTCCAATGGTGACACCACAGTGCCCCCTACTGCAGCTGGATAATAGTACAACCCATGAACAACCCAAGTGCCCATAAGTCATTGCTGTACCACAAGCTCCCATTTCAGCCAGTAGATCACTTTGACACCCTGCAGAGATGATTATACTTCTTCTGATGTATGCCATCAGTGACATGCTCCTGCCACAGTTGAGTGAGTCAGTGTGGAATGAGGAGATGTTTGGTATAGATCAAGAATCCCCTTGTGTCCCATCCGTGTAATGTGCTTTTGTAGAGCACACTCAATGGTAGACCATGGCATAAACAAGTTGTCATCTTTGACTCACATGTGCTTGGAAAGCTAAATTGTATATACTCATAGCTGGTTACTAAAAGCATTTGTAAAGCAAAGCTGGGGACATAATGGCCATATCATAATGTTTGACTCTCTACAGCCTAAACGTCTCATTCATTCATTGAAAAATCTATCCACACCCATGTGGAATGAGCGAAATCTTTAGTTTCAACCATACTTCATCTGTGTCTTATGTGTTTCTGTTTGCTTCCCTAATATCACAAACAGTAAAGTAGAATTTTAGCAGAAATCTGATGGATAGCATTATTTTTCTGTTCTGTGCTAGAAAGTGTTGGTTGTTGATAAACCACATGCCTTCCATGTTACTCCAGGTCATGTTATATGTGGTAACATTATGTTGCTATATATTGGATTGCAGTAAATCATATTATTCTATGTCTTCTTCAATGTTTCCAGGGACTTCTAGAGACTCTGTAGATCTCATTAAATCAGTCTGAAAGGTAGCCACAAAGATAATAATGAAGACAGTGAACCCCTGCTTATAAACTCCTCAACACAATGATTTAACATAGAAACACTATGGCTTGACAACACAACATTCATATAAAAACCTGTTGGGGAAAGCAAAGGTGGTGCATTTCAATATTTCATCTCGACTTTCTCCTCTAGCACGGCAGCCGTGAAATTCAGTCGGTGAGTGTGTTGTTCCACTCGGCATAAACACAACACCCCCCTACTGAGACCAGCCTCATTCAAATGGATGAGACGTCACACGTGTTAAATAACAGAGGCACACTGCCACGTTCTGATATGGTGAGGTTAATCTGCACGGTAGAGGCAAAGCAAAGCTCTGGAGAAGCACACACTGTGTGAGTGTGGTTCTAAAGTTTGAGAGAAAAATGCTAGGAGCTTCCACAAAGACTGTGTGACAGTTCATGTTGGTTAACGTTTTTCTTTAATTGTGATTTTTTTCTGTGAGTTTCCAGTGAGTTGGGTTACAGAAAGCTAGTGGTTACCCACATTGCATATATCAGTCTTGTGTAGCTCTATACACTACAGTAAACCAATTTGAGACGTATGGGAATGTAGTTATTGTTTGCTAAGTTTATCTTCTGTTTTCTCTGTAAATACAAATGTAAACATGAGTAGTTTTTGAGTAGTAACACCACAAAGTACATTTTGTTTTAGCGCTTGTGAAATAACAAAGCAGACATTTTGGTTGAGAAGTGTTTTTTCTGTACTGTGGCTAAAGGAGATCATAAAGCCTATGTCTGATTCACTTTGTTTGTTTCTCATATACAGAGCTTTTTCAGCACACAGACAGAGTGGAAAGCTAGCAGACCTGAGGAAATATTTGCTGATTTGAAAAAAACTGTGTTGGATTAGAATCACATTACCTAGAATAGCTTACCCTACCTTTAGCTATTTGAATTAAGTCACTAATAAAGATAAAAGAGTGAGAGAGATATGGTTACTAATGGATGACAAATATATATATGGGTATGGTTACTCACTATAACTCATTGTTATCATTTTATTTGGTTTAAATTGTTATGTTTTTTTTCTCCTAATAAATCCCTGTTCTTTTCTTAAAGCTTAATATACTGTATAGATGCATTCCATCATCCACAAATAAACAAAGCAAAACACAAAAAGAAACAAGCATGTGCTTAGACACGCCCAAACCTATAGCTACAGAGAGGCATGCACACTGACAAAAACACACTCACTCACACACACACACACACAAGACCACCTGTCAGTGTGTGTTGAGCGCCACAGGCAGCATCACCTGCTTGCTGTAAAAAACGTTTTGATATTCATATCAACCTTCAGCTCCATATACACTCCAATCAAATACCTCTCGCTTTCCTTTTTCTATCTCTCTCTATCTCTCTCTGCCCCAGACATAATAATGAAACCTCATAAAAGTGAGGGAGTGTAGAAATCTAGCAGTGCAGGTGAGGTGTTTGATCTAGAGAAAACATAGCAGCGTGTCTGGAGATTAGCAAACTGTGAACCATGGAGGAGGGTGGAGAAAAAAAAAACGTGAGTGGGACAAATAGACAAACTGCTGAGAAGTTGGACAAAGTTTGGAAGCAGAACACATGAAATGGAGACAGGCACAGATACAGTTGTATAGTATCACACACACACATGCAAACACACTTGTGAAGGGATGTGAGTGGCAACAGAGAGGGCACTCTGCCAAGTTATGGGAGGGCACTGGGCCAGGGTGACTGTCCTGCCAAAGTGCCCCCCAGGCAGCCGAGGACAATCCACCATCGTGACCGTCATCAACATCACAATTAGAAAGCCGGACTCAGCTGGTGGACTTGGATGGACTGATGGGGATGGAAGGGGTGAAGAAATGAAAAAAACAAAGTAATTTATTTTTACATGCTTAATTATAACTCCACATTTCTAGCATTAGATCAATAAAACTCCACCTGTTCCTCCTAAAAACCTCCTGTAAATGTGTCAAAAACATCCCTAGCAACAAGAAAAAAACGATGATTAAAAAAGCAACACTTCACACCTCAATACGCCGATTTGCATCAGAAACAAGTGAAATTATCTCAACCAGAGGGGAAGATTTTTCACAGTTTTTAAGAAAAAGAATGTGCTATTTTTACAAATAAGTGCAGGGGTTGTAAAGTCAGGAAGAGGGAGACCTAATGTAGATGTATGTCTTGGCCAGCCACTACGCTCCCTGCTTTGTCTCAGCCCTGTTTAACACAGATTTAGCTTTCAGAGTGCTAACTGATAACATTGCACATTATTGCTCTTTTGGAGTAAAAAGGTGTCTTTTTACAACCTTTGCTTTATATGAAACACTATTGCCAAGGCAAATGTTTTAGTATTCACATTGCAATTTATTCTGCCTACCGATTAATGTGTGGCTGGAATGTTGCTCTGTATTCCCTCCCTGCAGCAAAAACTCATTTTGACGAAATATGAATATAGGCTTCAGAATGAAATGTCACAGTGATTTCTTTGTCAAACTACAGCAGGGGCTGGTTCTGCTAATGCCGTGTCAGGAGGTGCTGCAGCGAGGGGAAATTCCCGGTGCGGCTACTCTGGTCTCAGGTGCCACACCTGTGCTAATAGCACTGCTAATTGGAACGTGGCGCTATGAGAGCACACACACGTACACACATGCAGACTAAGGCCAGACCCACCAAGAAGTCGTATGCTTCCCTCTGTGTGTGTGGAAAAAGTGTCTCGACATAAAAGATATTTTTAATATCTTGGTTTTTAAATATCAAACATGAACTTATTCATCATAAAATACACATTGAGACAGGTGGAGATAAAAGAGGTAGAAAGGAAAGAAAGAAATAGTGTATAGGTCTTTCGACTTGTGCAAAAAGCTTTTTTTCCCATTTTTTCTTTTCTCTCAGCCTCTCTCTGTCCTCTTTATTCAACCCTTCTCTTCCTCGTAATAAACATGGAGGCAACGTGTTGAATAAAATATTAGCATGTGTTGTTGATGGAGCAACCTGGTTTTGGGTACACAAACAGATGCACGTACAAATCTGTCGCCCTTACTGTATGTCACCATGTCATACACATTATCAGGATCAGAAACACACATGCAAAATGCTATGCTCTGAACATTCACACATCCTGCATATCTCATATATATGTCCTAAACCTCTGTCCTGCCAAACAACCTGATCACATACACACACAAATATACACACACATACACACTCACTTTCCAGTCGTTGTGTTGTTGTTGCTAAAAACATGCATCCCATCTGCACACTCCCACAGAGGAAGAAAGGAGCAAGGTGCACCGAAATACAACACAATAAAAAGGTTTCTTCTGGTTGCTGGTGATGGGGATGTGTTCCACAGTTGTTGTTCAAAGAACCATATTTGAATACAAGTAGGTGGCACATCTGTCGACTATTTTTTTTGTCTGTCATGAATTATTAACATCCTGTCATTGCTGGCAGCAACAGCCATCATTATTTCACTTATGAATAGAAATGATGCCAAAGTGTCTCATATCTATCAGTTGTGCCCACACAGTGTTTGTTGTGTTGAAACGTCTTTTTAACAAAGGAAAAAAAGGATGATCAGCAAAAGCTTTTTTTTTTTTTTAAGTGTGTTCATAGTTTTGTGGAATACTTACAAATAGCTACATACTAGGTGATACCATTATGCATGTGTTACTCCATTATGGATTCTTGGCAGCACTGATGCCTGAACCCAGTCTTTTGCTTAAATAATAGTCGGTCAAATAATTACACAAAATAACAAAAGGATGATTAAAAAATAGTAACTGCATTTAAGTTGAAATACCAGCAGTCAAAGTGTCTAATTTTCAGTTATATAACGAAAACAACTTTGATCACATCTACATGTGGATTCAGTTAAATGTTTAGTGGTGGTAAAGAAACCACATGCAATTTTCATCTGTTTGAGCTGCAGAAAATTAATTTCCCTAATGTGATGGTTGAACTCCCTCACTCTTTACTTTGGCAGCATTTCGTACCATCTCACCACTTTACACATAATATAACCGTCACTTTCCACAAAGTGGCAGGCTGTAGTTGGGAAGAAGAGTTTTCTTTAATATGACTTCTGGTAAATGAGGTAAGTGAGTGTGTGTGTGTGTGTGTGTGTGTGTGTGTGTGTGTGTGTGTGTGTGTGTGTGTGTGTGTGTGTGTGTGTGTGTGCGTGTTGCTGTGATCAATAGATGTGTGGGTGAGTCAACGTGCAGTTCATTCACTGCCTGATGATCAATATGGGATTAGGGAGGGAAGCAAGGTCTGTCTCTTGTCTTGACTGTTAAAGGGCTCTTGATGATGAGGTAGGAAGAAGAGAATCAACAGCAGAATGAAGAGGGGTGGATACATTATAGGACACTTTGATAACACATACACACATTCCTGTGCTCTCATATGGCCAGTATAGTCTGTACTGCATTCATTCCCTAAACACATAACCATATATACTTCGAGGCATTTGTGTCACCAGATAGAGGCGTCAAATAACTTCTGTTGAATTTAGTACCAAGATAAGTAACACCATGTCAGTAAACGGCACAGAGCCGGCCCAGTTTATGGCTGCTTTAAAGGCAACAGAACAAAAATAGGGATGGAAAAGCCTGTTCAAGATAACTTGTTATTAGATACATTTTTTATTTTCCTCCTGAAGAATATATTTTTCATGTCATGTCTTTCTATATTCAGGTCCACCCCGTTATTAAAGATTAAAGTTAGGCAGTTAAGCTGTAACATAAAAGATCTTTAACCTTTACATTGACACGCCTTGCCTTCAACCTTTACATCAATCTATCTTAATTCCAGTTGTCATCACAAAACATCCATGCAGAAACTGGCCATTTTAGACGTTTCTCTAATGGCTGTAGAGAGGGTTGTTTGTGTGTCCTTTGGGAGTGTCATCAGTAGGTGAGGCCACACACAGTGTCAGTGAGTGAATCAGGGCTTTTACAGTGTAATGGCCTTTAAACAAGAGAGCCAGAGAGAGTTACTGACAGGGGACAATACAGCATGTCACATGACTCTTCTTTCTTCAGTGGAAAGACAGACATTTACACTAATGCATGTATACAGGACAGTGCTTCTGGCACAACAGAGCAATAATATTGCAAACCATCAGATCTGTGTGTGTGTGTGTGTGTGTGTGTGTGTGTGTGTGTGTGTGTGTGTGTGTGTGTGTACGCTGATGGATGAGTGTCTTCAGAGATAAATGGGTGCCTATTATTTGTGCCTTTTATAGGCAAACTCCCTGCTGACATCCGAATGGGAATAGCATGCAGTCCTGCACACGCACGCCCACACGCACAAACACACACACACACACTCACACACACTCACACACACTCACACACACTCACATAACGAGCTACAACTGAGGGGCCCTAGGCTGTGGCACATCTGTTGTAGAGGAGACATAAGGCATTCATGCCGGGACTCTCAAGATTCTGCACGTAATACCACACAAAGGAAGAAGGAAGGAATAGTGGTGGAGGGGTCTAATGACATTTTTACCTAAAAACGGATAAATTCATAGTTGCACAAACAGACACACTGGGACATTTTCTCTCAAATTGGCCCACTGCCCTTCAGATACCCTTTACAATACATACAGCTTTTAGTATTCTTGACTTCTAGTGCAGTGAGACAGAGGGCAAAAAGATGAAGACAGATTCATTGTGAACACAGAAAACCCTTTACATACACACAACAGGGAGTCACTACAGTCCACTACAGTCCAATATGTTTTCATTATAGGTAAGCTAATTTTGTATAAATACTGTCCATGATCAACTTATAAAACAAAATAAATCTGTATTGATTAGATTCCACGCATCAACATTATGATTCATTAATTCATGAATCATTAGCACGGTTAATAGTAGGAGAGGTTGTATTCTAGGGCTGCAACTAACAAACTAGTTCTATTACCGATAAATCCGGACATTATTTTCTCAAAACATACTCCAAAATTGCCCATCATAATCTAAGGTGGCGTCTTCAGACCCACAGATTTTTTACTTTACTATTATATGACGAACAAAAGCAGCAAATCTTCATATTTGAGGAGCTGGAACCAAAGAATGTTTGTCAGTTTTGCTTTAAAAATGCATTCATTCTCTGTTGATCGCCTAATTGTTAGCTGTATTATATTTGCAGGAATTGTAGTAGGAACAAGCAATTATAAGAATAGTAAGAGCTGGGAAGTGTTAGGGTAGGGTTGAATGTGGAAATTATTTTCCACCAAGCAGAATTGAAAAATAATATTTTTTGTGTAAAGATTTGAATAACGCCACACATTTTAACAGATGCTTGAAATGACTATTATTTGCTATCGATATTAAAAACCACTCCAGGTCAAGTGACAAATCACACACCGACAGGCAAGAGGAAAGCATACAGCGCTTCAGCATGTCTGTAAGCCTCCAGTACTTTAGCAGAGCAGGACATAATCTGAAGAGGTCTTTAGCCTTTTCTCATGAGAAGAGAGGCAATGAGAGCACACAGCCGTGGTGTTAGAGGGGATTCAGCTCTCTGTCTGCTACAATATGCCTGTCTAAAGCTCTCCAAACCAGGCTTAGCTTCCTGGCCCTGGCACCGCCTCCCTGCATCTCTGTGCCAGTGTCAACTTCAGCTCGGTACGGCGCCAGCCGCCAACGCCAGACTCAGTTTAGCTCATGGCAATGCCTGCTCTCTACCCGAACTGGGCTTCTTCTCTCCTCCCTACATTGCTTCCTTCCTTTCTTTGCTTGGGTGTCTTTCATTATTTTCTCTTCCTTTCTTCACTCATCTCTTTATTCTTTTTTAATTTTTTTTCTTGCTTGATTCAAATCTATTGTCCTCTTTGCTTAGAATTTTTCATTTTGCTCTCCTTTATTTACTAAATGTATTCAAATACATTATGAATGTACATGTAAGTGTGTTTTTGTTGGTTCAGATTGTCTGTTGTGTATGCAGAGGTGCTTTACCAAATCCTTCAACTATTAGTCCCCGCTCCATACTCACAGCTATACTAACTACTATAATATTTAAACCCACACACAGCTCAAAATCCCAACTAGCCTGGTGTATATCATATCCCCTGTAATAAATGAACCCCATCTAAAACAGAGCTTTGCCTTCCAAAGTCAATTTGAGAGCCAATTTTCAGACACAACCTTGGAGTGACTTTGGATCTGTGAGGGTAATTATATATGGTTCTGAGAGAAGTAGTCAAGTGTTGAAAACAGCAGCTCATGGTCTGGAGACTCTTGAGACAAAAGCTACAGAGGGATACTTGTCATGCAGAAGAGACACTTGCTTGGTTTAACAGGGAGCGGAGAGGCAGCCGAGTGAGAGAGAAATAGGTCTATATTCAAAAGAATAAGCAATTTATGGTAGATTGAAGTTTTCTGTTTAAGATTGCAGTTTCTGTTGAACTGGCTGTGACTTTGTATAAGTAATTTTCTTGTGGGCAATTGTACTGTAGAATCACATGGAGAATGCACTGTTGCCCCCAAGAGGCGATGTGAAAGATTCAAATGTGGAGAAGATGACTTCCTCTGGCCAAACTCACTGCAGCCACATAATGAGACAATATGGATAAATAGCAAATATAACATCCAGTTCCAACGTGGAAACCAGGGCAATGTCTCTCCCCCTGTATCTCTGTCTGATGCCAGTGGGTCTTGTGGGTGCAGCACTATCCACATATGGATAATAGAGAAAAACAAGTCCTTTGTCATCTTAGTGCTCCTAGGTACACCGCTCCGGGGGTCTTTGGGTGGGCGGCAGGATCCCAGCAGGGGGGCTCTGTCTGTCACCTCAGTTTAGGGATAGTCTCATGGCGGCTGACCCAAATCGTGCCCCTGGGGCAATGCCGGGCCCTTCCACAGGACTCCACCGCTGCAGATAATAGGCTCGTTTGGCAAAGTATCCAGACACTGGAACCAAAGCATCCCTGACAGCTGTCAACCGGGACAAACATCCTCCTGCATGACACGCAGACGTGCACAATACCAGGATGGTAGTGTGTGTCGTTACCATAGTACGTCTGTGTGTGTGTGTGTGTGTGTGTGTGTAGGGGCGTGCGTGCATGACTGCTTTTGAACACAGGTGTGAGAAAATGAGTGCACGTTCTTGTCTGTGTGGGTCCCTCTATTTTTTTTCTTGTTTTGGTACTGCCTATCCACAGCTCTGGTTAAACACCCTGGCATTTCCAGACAGTATTCAGGCGAGCCGACGCCATGTCAGGAGCAATTTGGCACATCGGCAGAAATATCTTCCTGTAGGGGAGCTGTCATGGAGGAGAAATCAAAGACACCTACATGACTAGCTGGGTTGCCTCCGAGCTGAAAGAAAAGCTTGGTGACATGACCTGATTTCAACCATTTTAAAGAAAACCACAGCAGAAGATGCACTGTAGTAGCTGCCTGCTGCTTTCCAATATGGAGTAATATCATTCTTACCTCAGGCACAGGGGTTGTGTATGTCATACTGCATATGCTATGCAGCTGAAGCAGTAGTTTTGTCAACGAGGATGGACTGTTATCTAAACCGGTGGCTCGGCAGGTCTATACAAGCAAGTTCAGCAGGCTGTCATGCTCTAGTGATGCTCGAGGTTCACGACCGCCAGGTGACCTTTGTTCCACATCATCACCTCTCTGACTGTCTATACTACACACACAGCACTCTTAATCCAACACAGTGAGTTAGCTAGCCAGTTCAGGCCGTCAACTCAAGCTGCACTGCTATAAACACATGATATGCCTTTCTTTCCATAATCACAAACACACCCTTCCAATTTGGCGGTCTATTGAAGTTTAAGAAAAATTTCCCAGCTTTATTTCTGCTCCATCAATGCTGCTGCTGCCTGCATGGGTATTGCTGCCTGCCTGTTCTGTAAGCCCCACCACCACCTGAGCATCCACCTGTAGGCTCCAGCTAGGGGGTTTTAAGTATTTGCTCATCACTTCCCAATATCTCGATGTACACATATCTAAGGAGAGGGATGAGGTCGGAGCGTAAATGTCTAAATGTAACTATGTTGTACTGCTGCAATAAACATTGCAGACAATACAAACATGGGTTGTCTGACTGGATGGTATACAGAACCGTTTTGCCATTTTGGCCACAACAAGGGGATATCCTGATTTCAAGAGATAAATAAAGGTTAAATGAAAATAGAATCAAAAAACAACAAAACAAACATCTTTGGTTTGGTTTCTTCCGTTTGGCTAGTCTGCACTGTAAATATAATCCACTTCACTGCTTGACCTCATATGACAACCCATTCATTCCAGTGAATGCTGTTCACCAGCACACGCCGAGGATGGGATAAATAATCCATATCACTGTGTGTTGTAGGTCTCGTGCAATATCAGTACACTGCTGTCATAATTGCAATTCCCACTGTGGCAGTATTGGTATTTCCTTTCTTACCTGCAGACTTTCAATCTCTGAAATGTTCGCCATTTTATTGCTGTGTATCATTTAGCTATTGGCACTCGTGTTCATACTGTGGTGCGTGTTTTTACAAGGATCCGACTGTGGTACTTTATACAACATTGTTTATAAAACTCTCATCTGAAAGCACTCATTATGTGGGTTTGTTTCCTGCTTTTTGAAAAGAATTAGCCTGATGAGAAGTATTTCCTCTAAGACTTACACAGTATCATGAGATATTGTAGACCGTTTTCTGCAGTATATCACACTTCACAGAACAGCCTCAATTTTCCATAGCATTGCTTCACTGAAAGCCATTTGCACTTAATACAAAATAGCACAACACATTTATAAATAATACAATATTGACTTAATCCTCCTTATGCACTCAAAAAGACAACTGATTTGCTAACAGTAAAGGTCTGTTGTTCAGCTTCCAATTCAAAAGCTCAGAAAGGCATCTCCCCACTGCGAGGGATTATAACTGCATAAGTGGGAAAGAGGGAGCTGAAAAAGAACAACAGTGCTCAACAAACCTTCCCCGGGTAAGTGAAGTTCAAAAACTAGGAACCTAATAAACAAGTAACACCCGACAATAAATCCAAAGCCCCAGAGGAAAATGAAATGAAAAACTGCTTGCTGCCGCCCACGAGCCTCTGAGCAGAGCAGTGGAGGTGAGGATCAATTCCGCTACCACACCGAGTCTTTCAGGACACAGAGCTGACTCTGGTCCTTACAGGCTAATTACAGCTGACTACAGCTTGTGTCTGTCGAGATGCATGTGTGGGCATGTGTGACTTTATCAGAGTGTGTGACTATTTCTGTATGTGTGTGTTCTCAGGCTCATATATGTGTGATGTTCTTTGATTGTCTCCATGTTGGATGACGACATTTACACCTTTCGGCCAGAAGAAGTCTGAGTGTGTGTTGTGTGTATCTAATTTCCTCAGCAGTTACACCTTTCAAGGTTCAGGTATGTAAGCATGTTTTCTGAATCTGAGTATCAGTCTAAAGGTATTTTCTTCTGAGCAAGAACAAGTGCTGGTGGTTGACAGAGAACTTGAGAAACTGTCACACCTTCATACATTCCTGCATGTATTTCTCCTCCAGTTCCTGCATCTTTTCAACAAAGGGTTATCAAGTCCACTAGACCACATTTGGAACCATCCACGTCCTTGCACTAACTTGCAAAATGAAACATCAGTTTAGTTGAATGTGTTACAGAAATGGAAGCAGCTGTTCACAAACATTGTTGGCTAGAGATTCAAGCCCTCAAATGTCATAGGAGCAAGCATTAAATTACCTGGGAGCAATCACTTTCGTTTTAAAGATGGGGCTCAGGATTGGGTATTCAAACTCAGTCAGGGTCCATTTGATTAGATAACAAAACAGATCAAGATGATGCACAGTACTTTAACTGGGCTGTCTGTTTTGCCACCAGAGGGCAGTATCTGGGTTATAACACCTTTATGACACAATGAAGCCTTTAGAGAGGAGACTGGGTTTATTTTCATGATATGTCATAGTATTTCTGGTGTTGCTTCTACAGGTACATTCAGGTCTCAATACATTACATTGTTGAAATGAACAGGAAGGACCTTTTGTGACTCACACCTGGTTGAAATTAACCTAGAGTCTGTCTAATAAGGTACCCAAACTGTGCTACTTTACACATTAGCACAATCTGAAGAAGTATGAATGGTTTGATGGTTTTATTTTCTCTGGCTATTTTCTCCGCCTCCACCTACAGAAAATGAAACTTTATCATACTGTCCTGCACAAATCAAATGGGGGTCCAGACAGACAATGAATCATACTAAGTTGGAAAGATGCACAGCAAATATAGCATAAATGTCCACAATGCGTGAGGTGAATGCATTACACTGAAAGATGATGGCGAGAGACGGCCAACCAGACAAAACAGTCTTCAATCTATGCCAAAAGAGGCTACATTCACTCACAAACACATACAAACGCAGACACACACTTAGACACACACGCACACACACAGCACAGACAAACAGAGTAATTAGTCTTTGATTTCCCCCGGCAGTGTTCTGGTACCAGGGGGCAGCTGCTGGGACCCTGCTTTAGCCGTGGCTAATTTCACTCACGGCTTGATCTCGACCCAGCGCAGGTGCCCACTTGGCACCCGACTGCCGTTGCCATGGCAATGCCAACTTCAGGGGCCAAGAAAATGCCAATTGTCCAAGGAGCTCGACCACAGGAGCCATGGATGTGGTACTCATTATTAACGGGCAGATATGGACACTTCCATATCTCAATAAAGCTTTCCCTTTCTTTCTCCTTCCTATAGTGTATGTTTTTTGAGTTTTTCTTTCATGAAATGCTGTTTCTGTTTTTCTGAGGCAGCTATCCATTCCCAAAAACAAGCTATGTACTGTGAAGCAGATAGTATACAGACAATAGCGCAGACTGCTTTAACTTGGGCTTGAGTGCCCCTTTGTGGTTCACAAGTGCAACTGCAATGTGTGGCTGCAGGACCACACCTACATGCACCCCCTGTAAAACACACTACACTGAACTGCTGATTCATGTACTTCTGCTGTAACAAGCTTTTTCCCTTAATCACCCCAGAGGATTCACCTTTCAGCCCTGCGCTCATTAAGCCCATGGGACACGCTTGCTTATTTGTTATCAAGCTCCCTTTAGATGAAATATCTAGATGGCAACTTGCACAGTAAGTAAGCTAACAAGCTGGATGAGGCTCAATCAAGAGTTAAGAGTTAGTGATGTTTAAAGTGAGGGGGGGACAAACAGTGCAGAACAGGATTGGGTGGGCAGTCACAACCATAAACAATGTCCTCTTCTCCCGACTAGATACATGAACACTGTGAATAAATTCGACTTATGAGTCTGAAACTTCCAATTCTATACACATATTCAAAGAACTTAATTACAGGAATTAAGCTTGCTTCTACATCAGACAACGAGTTTGTCTTGCGCAACAACAACAGTTCTGAAGTTTTATATACCATTTGAATTGCTAATGAAATAGCCCAATTTCTCTATAATGACCATTAAAGTTTCATCTAATTGGCCATATCACACCCATTTCATTCCTTTATAAATTTCAACAGACCCATATTGTGAATTTCTTACCTAAGGCCATCTTCTAACCAGGAGTCATTTTAATTGCCACATTGCCATCTGGTGTATGGATGAAGTGTCTGTATCACAGCCATTTCAAAGCTATCAGTAGAATTTTTTTCACACAAAAGTCTAACATAAGGGCCCTGAGCTAGATGAAAGTTTACACCTCCTTCCTAAACACTCTGAGGTTGTGTTATTTGGCTAGGAGCTTCAGCCCAGTTAGTCTCATTCGACATTATGTATCATCAGTGTGTCTAAAGCTGGCCACATAAAAACAGACTGCATTATTTACTATCCTCTGTAAAAAATAAAATAAAAAGTTGTATGTTTCTTGGTGTTAGATTTATGTTGCTGTACTAAGAAATAAATATTGAGGGTTAAATAGTCAGTTAGGATCTGAGTGCACCATTAGTAGTAGTAGTAGTAGTATGAGTATAGTATTAGTCTATAGTATCCTCATTGTTATGATTATTGGTTTATTTTGTTTTTTAAATCCTTTACTCTAACACTTATTTGCTATTGAATTTCGGCAATATACACCATATATGAAATATTTTTTAAATCCACTGCTTCTTCTACACCTAAAAATGCTGACATAATTTGGAGTCAGACATTACCATTGCACAATGATGTTGTCAACAAAGCTTTTTGTTTGGTATTAGACATCCTGAGAAGAGGTCACAGACAGCCATTTGTATAAAAACATATTGGCAGTCATAATTGATTTAAGAATACACCCTATAGATCTAGATTAATATTGTCAAGCAACATCATTTTATTTAATCCTGACAGATTTTTTTTAAATAGCTATTCCTCTGCTAAACCACAACTTCACACTTCAGTCCAGTTGGTGGCAGTAGTGCACAAAAAGCTGGTATGACTACTGCCAATAAACATCAATGAAAATATATAGACTATAACACAAACATACCTTACACTTCACTTGTAACACATATAATACTCTAAGTAGTGTCAGGACATTGTGGACAGACAAGATGGAACTAAAGGGTCATGTGTTTCTGCTCTCCCTCTCTAAATTCAGATTTTTAGCCTACTCAGATAAACAGTTATCACCAACTTGTGTCACCTGAGTTGTATGTTTGTCCTAGTTGTCCTTACCCAAATCCTAATTTCATTACAATTTTCTTTATAAGGGAAAAAATGTAGCCATAGAGCTCAACTTCACACTCAAACCAAACTTGGAACAGCAAGAGGGACATTTGTGCAACACAAGACCAAAAGTAAAACTAACCAACTGTATAAATATACTCTCATATTTCACATGCATGTCAAATAGAAGTTAGATAGATAATCAATGTGAAGATCTGTGGAACAGGGACAGACAGGCTGCAGCATGCATCTCTATGACTGCATATGAATCACAGCGTGATAATCTGACTGCTGAACCTGAGCCAGACATCTCACATACCACACACACAAAACACACACACACACACACACACACACACACGGCTTGGGTGCTCCCAACGGTAGATGCACCGAAACTTGCAAAGTGACAACAGTAGTTTCTACATTAACTCCCCTCTGCTCTGTTTTCTCTCTATATCACTGCAGTGAAATCATTCATTTACACTTGAATGTGACAGAAATCGATACAGCAAAAACACCAACAGTGGATATCAGCCCACAGTAAATATAAAGTAAGGAGTATCAGTGTGGTGTGGTCTGAAATACAGAAAATGTACACAGAAATATTTCTCTTGAAAGAAAAGGAGCGAAACAGAGACAAAGTGATCTATAAGGAAGAAATTAGTTTAAAATTAAGATATGAAATCCTTATCGTAGGATGGAAACAAATTGTATTACACTTTGAATATACTGAATGGTCCAATACAGAAGTTCTTCAGCATTGATAACAACCTACAAACTCATTAATTAGCTGTTGGCTGTTTTGGATATTGTTACATTGAAACTAATAACCTATCAGGTACACAGGTAGGGTAATTGCAGAGGAAGAAAATATGAAAATGGCATGTTTTTTGTCTATGGGCTGCAAAACTTTGTATGCAGTTTATCTGCAGCTGCACATTGACACTACATAACAATGTTTATTGAGTGTGCAGATTTTGTGTTTGTAGAAATTTGGCACGCTGCTTTTTAAGAGAGCAGAAAAAAGGAAAGACAGGAAGCTGAAGAACACAGGTGCAGGACGTCGTGGCACAACAGTAGCGCATCTGACTTTAGATCAGAAGGTTGCATGTTTAAATCACATTGGGGTCATTGGTTTTCAAGATGAAACAGGACAGCACTCACTCCACTGATGTACCCTGTCAAACCTGTGTCTCCAGCTGAATCTACCCAGACTCTGTAGTTCACATGTGAGGAGATAAATCTGATTACATGTGGCTCATTGGCTTAAATGAGACAAATGTTGTTGTTCCACCTTATTAAAGCTAAAGGGATTCTTTGCTTTATGTTAAGTGATATATAAACTTTGTTTGAAAGTGTTACCATCTGGCATACAAAATGTACAACAACATAAAAGAGAAAACCTAATTAGGTTTTTATAATGTGATAGTATGAAGACAGCACATTTTATTTATGACATTTCCAAAGGCAGTATACAAACATCTGTCTAGGCCCAGCACAGCCCAGGATGCCTGTGGAACTACTATATCCATCAGAAGAAGAACAGCGTTGTCATTCATGGGTTAAAATGAACAGGTCTGGTTAACTGTGTTCCTTCCTGTTAGTAGAGTAAAACAGGGACGGAGGCAGTAGCTGATACAGAGAACTGGACAGACTGGATTTTCTACTAACAAATACACACACACACACACACACACACACACACACACACACACACACACACACACACACACACACACACACACACACACACAAAGAAGAAAGCACCCATGCACCCACTGACACAAAAAGAAGTGTGTACACACTATTCCACTGGTGTAAAGTTCATTGTCCTAGCCCAAATCCTGCTGATCTATGCACTCTGTGTCATTTACAACATCTACCAACAGAGATGTAATACAGTAGTCAGTCTTGTGACCGTACTATCAATGTTTATTTTTGGGGCTGTGAAGGGTTTGACAGTACACAGGTATAAAGTACAATGTAACCTGACCTGCAACCTGAGAATATTACTATAAAACTATACTGATGAGACTGATATAAAAAGAATCAAACATGAAATAAATCATCCAAAATGTTGGACTGTCGCAGTAATTGTGTTTGTTAATTGTTAATAAAAATATTGTCATGTTAATGAAATGTCATCAGTGAGATGTAAAGAGCCCACACAAACACCAGGGGGAGCATATATTCACAGAACCAGAACAAATTAAAGATAATGAAAAGGAGAAAATATATATGTGCCAAGAAATCAATTAGTTTGCAGCTGTCAAAAACACAGGCTCTTTTAACTTTCTTTCTTTCTTTTTCTTTCTTTCTTTCTTTCTTTCCTTCAGGAGATAGAAGAGGAGAGGAAAGGAGAGCAGAGGGAGAAAGGAGTGTTGCAGACAGCAGGTGCAAAACAGCTGCTCTCACCCCTGATCCCACCTGATGCGTTACCATGGCACCTACCACACAATCATTATGGTGTGTAGCCACACATGCACACATATTTTTCTTCTCTCTCAAAGTTTCTCATTCATGCTCAAATGCACACACAAAACCAAAAAGGCATATGCACATCAAACAGACTATACAGAGCCACTCGCTGAACTTCTTCAAACCTTAGATGTCAAATGTGGGAAATGCACTTCTTAATATGAAACGGCTATACAAGAAACACAGTGTTCTTGAGAAGGACAGACACGTTTCACAAGATAGCAGTGGCTCCAAGACATCAGATATCCTGAGAAAATCTGCTAACAGATAGAAATCAAAGATAACACTTTCAACTGAAATTCACGTTTCATCAGGATTAAGAGGAAAATTTTACGATGGGCCTGCTGGCTTTAAGCTTAGATATCTCTGAAGTGATTACAACACCAGATAAATCAATCATGTCATCACTACACCAGGATACACTACAGTCAGTAATAGTGGATGACTATGATTGTTGTATTACAAAAGTTCTGTCTGTTGATACTTTAAATTCAATGTGTTTATTCATTTTAAGAATTTCACTGCTGAGTAACTTCTAGCAAACAGTTATTTCATTCAACAATTTAAATGAACTAAAAGCTAGTTGAAAAATCATTTAAACCACTCACAAAGACACAAAGAGGCGGTTATGGCTCACTAACTGGCCCCACATTAAAGCCAAACAGCTAGTGACTCAGGTGTAGTCAGCACTCTTCCCATGGGAAGGAAGAGGTGGGATTGTGGGTAATTATTTACAGTTGGTCTGGTGGGTGGGGTGGGTAGTATGATATCATCCTGCTTCTGACATAGATTCGACCTTACACTCATATGAAAGAAATGGAGTACTGCCAGTAGGTTGAAATTATTCAGCAGAAAACATGGTGCTGTGCAGTAGTCTACTGTTTTGTAATGTTTTAGTAATGAGACAGTAAAAGCAGACAGGTGTAATCATAAGCACATGTTAGTGAAACTCTTTGTAGTACTGCCAAAGCTTTACGCACAAAGTTTCAGAGTACAGACACAACCAAAGCTATTTTTGCACAAGTAAAGGCTGAATGGAAATGAGAAGAGGTGGTAAAACAGGAAATGGCAGTTTGTGAACATAAACAAATAAATAAAATACCAAATTACATCTTTCAGTTTGCTCTCAGTTTCACTCACACTTTTACTCACCCTATCTTTGTCATCCACCACATCACACAGCATGTCATCCTGGTCCAAAATGCCTCCATCTCCATGTTCCAATCTGTGGACCTGGACCCAGTAGCTGGGGTCCTGGAAGAAAAAGAAAAAAGAGAGGGAGTATTAGCTCTGTAAAGAGATCAGCTTTATTTGCACCATATAGACTTGGGATTTGACGCCTTATGTAAGAAAAGCCATGCAACATATTCCTGTGGAACTGCCAGGGCAAAGGAATTAGCAGCTTGTGTCTCCTTAGGAATCAGCTGATCTAATCACCATGTGGTTCATATAATGATCCAGTCAGCAGGCACACAGGGGCTCTGACATGGTTATGGATTGACATCATGGTAGCAGTTATGAAATATTTTAATCCGCTGCTGGATGGCCTGCAAAATAAGCATATGGCTCAAACCTTTCTCCGAGTGGAAGTAGAAAAGAGAGTAAGTGTGACACAGGCACAACAGGATGTGTCATATTCATCAGTTCTTATTGTTACATTCAGTGCATAAAAGGTGACAACACTCCTGTTCAGTTCCAAAATGGCCAGTGACTTTTTTGCATCAGCATCTGAATATCATCCATGCATACATTATACATTCAGGTACTACTGCAAGTAGTCTAGATAAAGTCAGCATCAGCTCTGAACATCATTTAAAGTGCAATCAATCCAATATGGCCCTTTAGAAGGGAAACAAATAACTTTTCTCAAACTATGATGAAATGCTGTATGTTTATAAGAGTTGGTGCTTTGTAATGATCACAGCTAGTGTACAGTATGTAATGTGACACATGGACTAAAGTACAGTTCATCAATAGTTTCAGAAGTGTAAGTACGAAATGTCCATATGCCCTATAAAGAGATAAATACATATGCAGTACAGAATACTGCTTTCCATAGCACTGCACCAGTTTATTTATAGGACACACACGTAAATGTCTCATTTATATATTATACACGCCTTCAAATGCAGGTATTAATAGCCACAGTACAGAAGCAGGGAAGTTGGGAAAAAGTGGTTTAAAGTTTTCAGGTTGGCTGGAAAGGTGTTAGACAGAAACGTAATACATACTTTTTGGGTTTTTAAAAAAAAAAAAGATTCCCAACATACTGTAATGCTTTTGTGAATTTCAGCTTGTAATTTAAAAAAAATTACTTTCTATAATCCTAGTGTCTGTTGACTATTAGCATTCATACTGAAATCAGCACAATAAATGCACTTCGATACATGATTTAAAGGTCACCTGACCACACAAAATCACATAAATTACACTAGTCAAAAGCTTAGAATGGCAGTCACTGATACTCTGCTCAGCTAGTTAGGTTTTGAAAGAGTTTAGCTGGGTTTCTTCCCTCATGATTGGACTAATGCCTCATTTGGATATGTGTAATAACTAACTTAATTACACAGATGTGGGTTCATCAAAATGGACATTTGTCATTCACAGATAATTGCTAGAGAGAGTAAATGTAGTTTTAGCTGTAGCTCAGGCCAGCTGTAGCCGTCTTATGTCTGTCTATTTGGTTTCTTTGTGGTACAGTTAGACAGAGGGTCTTCTGGTCCAGAGTACCAAACCAGTAGTTACTGCACATCTGGCCTTGTTTTCAGCTCCGTTTTGTAGTTACTGCAAATTTAAGTGGTTTTCACAAAAATTCTACATGTCTATGGCATATTATTTTTCAAGTCATTATTATTAAAATAATTCAAGTTACCAAATATGTAGTTTACTGCATTTTGTAAAGGAAACTAGTCAAGCAGCTTCATATATAGTATCAACGTTGGGCATTCTGTAAATATTGTATATACTGTAAACAGAACATTTTTGAAGATTCCATGTGTGGTTTGGATGTTTGGTATTCAATAATAAAAACATTAAAATGAATAATGGCTTCTCTCCATTTGTCCTCTTCCTCCCTGCTCTCCCTCACTTTGGCTTTGCCCAGCTCAGCCTACAAGCACTGAGGCATGATGGACCAGTCAGAGAGGAGGCTAAATAGAAAGCAGTCAGCTCAGTGACTGTCCCTCCTTCACCATGTTAGGAAAGAATCTCCTTACTCCTTTGTCTGTATTTTGTTCTCACTCTATTTCCCTCCCTCTGTCTCTTTTCCTCCAAAACTGAGCTGTCTTTTTTCGGGTCTGTGGTTAAATGCCTTCATGCATGGCTCTGTTGTACTGAACTCCAGTGCGGTTCACCAGGAAAACTGGTCCAAATCATGAGGGGAATAACTGTGTGGTATTTTCCTTCCTTCTGAGGTTATTAGGAGGGAAAAGATGGCAAGTTTATCAGGGACGTTCCCAAAAGGCAATACAAGAAATCGGAAGCATGAAGAAAGATACAGAGTTAATGCGTGTATAGTAAAAATCTATACAGGGTTGTTTTGATTTGAAAGCCTAGCTTGAAACCAGTCCAATCTGGGAGAAAAGAAAAACAGTTCAAACTACACTACAATACCACTACAAAACACACTGAAAACCCAAAAGAAGAAAGACACTGTAAAAATTAACCATCTCATTAACCATCTCTGGAAGTCATTACAAAACACACACTGACCCTCAGCTTTAAACAAGGAAAAAAATATTTAAATGTTCAAATTTTGACACAGTCCATGTCTGTCGGCATGATCCTCATCCAGACTTGTTCATCGGATGGATTATAGGGAACAAATATGATTCTGAGAAAAGCTTAGCCACATAACTTAATCCCAGAAATGCACTTGGGATGGAAGAAAAGCATTCGAGGCTTGACAAACGGTGTTTTGATGTGACTTGGTTCAAATGATGTAGGAGCCTTACATCAGTGGTGCTTTGCCTCAGCAAGCCAAAAATCATGCTTAAGATTTCTCAGTTTAAGAACTCAAGAGTATTAGCACAGAATTTATCACTAACAGGGATTAGGTTGGAATTTGTGTTTTGGGGGTCATTTCTGAATGCTTTGGTAACAATACCGAAGTCTAGGGGTGCCTGGATAGCGCACCTGGTAGAGCCAGAAAACAAGAGCTGTTCATTGCCTCAGAATGAACCATTTTTATCTACAGTGGGATTACACTGTAGAAGCGTGGCAGTTCACCATGGCGGCCTCAAAGGATAAACGCTTCCTTGCCCATTGATGCCGCCATGTTGAACTGCCATGCTTCTACAGTAGCCCACAACAGACAAAGAAACAGATTTTTGGGAGTTTTCTCTTCTATCCTAAAGACCTGTGCTAGGACATGTCTTTTAATGTTGTATTCATCCTTAAAATATGGTTTTCCTTCCCAGTAATGGGTGATAATCTCATTGGTTCCATATCATATTGTCACATAGCATGATCTTGATTAAATTATAGCAGAGAACGGGCGCCCGGTTAGTTCAGTTGGTAGAGCTGGTGACCCATGTACCAAGGCTGACTCCTTGCTGCAGGGGCCCAGGGTTCAAATCCAACCTATGGCTCTTTGATGTGTGTCATCCCCCCCTCTCTCTGCCCCCTTTCCTGTCTACCTTCAGCTGTCTCTATCAATTAAAAAGGCAATAAGTAAAAAAGCCCCAAAAACTGTATTTAAAAAAACATTATAGTGGAGAACAAATAATAATATTTAGTACATGCTTGCCAACAAATTCTATGAGTTTGGCAGCAGTTTAGGTGCCACCTGAAGTGTGCATAAGCAAATGAACTTTCATCACATGTACCACATTTGAACACATATGTGCTTAATCAAATGTTCAACTGATGTATGGAAACCAGTACAAATGGATTGAAGAGAAACAGAGAATGAGCAGATCCTCAAAGACAAAGAGTGCATTGTGACAAAGTCATTTGTATTACTGTAGTGCATAGTAACAGAGGGTAGGGAGGACTGCTTGGAACAGCTGATAAGGTGTTAGCACACTCAGCAGTCAACCTCACATGGTTTCATGCACTGACAAAACCAAGAGGACCCAATTCATCTGCCCTGCTGCTGATAGGTGATACTTCTCTGGGCTGCTGTCAGTGGAAAAGACAATTTCCCAAATGGAATCAGTGTCATATTATCTTCAAGCATCCGAAAAGATATTGCTATACTCTCATCTTGTTAAGCCCTTCCAGAAACAGACTGAGATCGACACTGTTTCAGTCTTGGGGTCATTTTTACCATGGAAACGTCATGTGCGTCAGAGGAACAAAGCCCACATCAGATCTACACACCATGTCAATGTTGTTCTCAAGTGCAACCGAGTGTCTGTGTCTGAAAAGAAAGGGCTTTCCATTCCCAGACCACACAAACACCCCATCACTATTTAAGTCCTAAGAGTAACTCTGTACTTAACTATTTTTAGAACAGAGACAATGGGCCAGCACTGCATTATTTCATTAACAAAGGGACAAAAACCACAGAAACAAAACACATCTGACGAGTACAGCTTTGATGGACAATCTGACATGTATGTGAGGGGCTGGACGAAACGCTGAGTGAGATGTGTGAGAAATGTGAGAACAGCACATATCTGTCCACCTTACTGCAAACAGGAAGAAGGATTAGTGATGTGTAGAAACCAGTGCAACCTGTCTTACATCAATGTCGTGAAGTGTAACATTTAATTCCACTTGAAGCAACATTCTCTGGTCAGGTAGTGTTTGAAAGGTCAACCACACAGCTCCTGAACAACAGCAACTGAAGCACTCCACAGTCCTCACTATCGAACTAGATTTTCAATGCACACTTTCTTTATTTTCTTTCATTTCTTTCTTTTCACTGATGTGTTATATGGCATAACAACATACTGCAAGTACTTGTGAACTTTATAAGCAAGTGTGATTATAATTAAAGGGTTACCTATCTAAAACAAATCATTCAGTTTAGTGGATTCATTCAGTTCAATCATCAGTTTAGGTGTATGTTATATTGAGAATTCACCACTTTACCTTGCCGTAGGACAGACCTTTCCTATTGGAAACTGACACCTTATATCCTTTTCTCCAAAGCCACCAGACTTATTTGACAAAACAGTAATCTTACATTGCAGAACACGTGATTATTTATTTATTTTGAAACTAACTAACCGATCAAGGCAGGGGTGGCCCCGAAACTCTTGTTTTCTATCAGATAAAATGGCTGGAGTCTAGTGGATTTGAAGAGAGTATAGATCAATATAAATGCTTTAGTTTTCAATCGAAAAGGGCTGTCTGATGGCAAGATAAAGCGGTGAAAACATAAATATATCATACACTCAAACTGATATTGATTTTTTTTTTTTTTTTTGTCTAAAATACAGTTTGTTGCTCCGTCCACAGCAGTGCATGGCTTCCATGGTGTCCATGCTGGAGCTCCTGTCTGCCATCTACTGTAGGTAATACACTGACTATGACTAAGTACCTCATACAAACGCACTTCAATGAATCCAAACCATCCCTTCGTGATCCCTGTCATGTTATAGTAACTAACAGTCACTAGAGACAAAAACCCATAAAAGGTGAGTTACATTTCACTGCAAAGCACAAATGTAAGGGGAGTAGCTTGAATTGTCTTCAGGTAGTGTTGCCAAGTGCAACAGCACAAGAATGTACAGCATACTTGGTTCACTTTAATGAGATGAGAGTGTAGCAACTGGAGCAGCAGTAATGCAAAAGTAGTCGATAAAGTATCATGGGGAGTATGTAAATGGAAGAACTATTTACATGTGTAGCAAAACATGCAATAGAAGAACATGTAATATACTGAAAAAGGACATGAAATAAAACAGATTTCAAAATAAAAAACAGAAACAGAAATCAGAAAACATTATCCCTGCTATGGTGACACTGAACAGATCTGCAGATTGAAAGAATTGTATTCGGCAGAGCAGATAGGAGCAGATATGCAGGGTGTGCCCATGAGTATTGTCTGCCGGTCATTTAGCTCCAGTGACCTGTTGAGTCACTAGTGAGCTTTATTCATTCATTCATACACTGAGTGAGTGACACATCACCACCCTAGTCTGGTCAGGTATCCGCTTATCTGATCCACTATAGAAGGTGAAGGGAGACAGAGAGGTAGTTGTTCTCTGTGTCACACACACAGACACACACACTTGTGCCATAAGCTCAGACAATAGCTCTCTTCACCCCATTATCTCTGTCTTTGTACCAGAGAGGGTTGCCTGTTCCTGTCAAAGACCACACAAAGACTGGTGCCCTAGAGGAAACTGGGGGAGGGAGGAGGGGGTGAGAAAGTGTGTGTGAGAAACAGAGAACATGTGCCTGTGTGTGTTTTATGATTGTTGCATTAGCTCTTGCAAGTGTTACTACTCCCACAGGGGAATCTATCAGCACCTAGGTATACTTCTCATATGTCCATACATGAAACAGGACCTTGTGGCGCAACGGTAGCGCGTCTGACTCCAGATCAGAAGGTTGCGTGTTCAAATCACGTCAGGGTCAGAGCTTTTAAAAAGACTGAAAAAAAACCTCACAGCAGCAATCACCATTACTTCAGTGAAATAAGTTTGGAAAGTGAAATACTTCTGCACATATTCACAAAGGCAAAACAGAGATGCCAGTCACGCCTCAGGGTTTTAGCCAAGATAACACACATTTCAGATGTTGCTCACTAGTTATCATTAGGGAATGTCAAGCATTTGGAGATAATCCCATAAAGACAGAAAACAAGTTTCACAAACCACACGCAGCAGTAAATGGGACAGATGAAATGTGACCCTGTGTGTTATCTTCTAAAGATGGCATCAGCAGGCCCTGCAATGTAAACTGAGAAAGTGGGAGCGATGTGATAAATATGCAAGCTGCTGACAAAAGAAGAGTCACACAGAGGAACAATACTGTGTTCATGATTATCTTATCACTGTTTTAAAGGCGTTGTTGAAGTACAATTTAGTAGTGGGTTATACAGCTAGAAAAGGAAAAGATTTTCTACATATTAAAATACCTTCCCACCTACATGTTTCAATTAATTCTCCTCAACCCAATGTATGCAACATTTCACAAAAGAAAACAAGTTATGATTAGAATAACTTGTTTCATGTGATTTTCACCAAGTGAAACACTTTCTGTCCTTAATCCCAAGGTTTTAAAATTTAAAGGCCCACAGGCAACAACTTAATAGTGGAAGATCTAAAACAGATTAACAAAACTTAAACTTTTTTGAAGAAAACTTGAGTGTGCTTGCTTCAGCAGAAAGATAATGCTTCAGTGCAAATCAGTGAGTCCTAAAACTGCTGGGCCAAGTTTTCACAGTTCTGGCCATGGATATCCAGCATCAGGCCATGCCCAAGGTTTGGCTCTTCTTTACTTTCCCCTGTTTTAAACCTGCAGACTAAACACTGTGTACAAATATTACATATTATTATGTGTATACTACCACTCCTGCTCCTGTTGCCTCGCGTAGTGTAAAAACCTGCTACAAGTTATGCCACAAGACTATCCAGTTGACACAGGTATAAGGTGTTTGGCTAATTAGATTTGTCCTCAGGAAAGTGCTTTCCTGGTGAGTGATTTGTGTGGTTGCCTTACAGTGAGAAGGTACCTGTTTCTTACTATGGCCAGCTTTTATGGTGGTTAATAGAGATGACAACACACAACTTTCTGCTTTCACAAGACTTTTCAGCTGACATGGATGTTTGGAGATAAACTTCAGGAAACTGGAGGCTGGTGCAAAGCAGGTTTCCTGGCAGGTGCCGTGGCTCAGCTGTTAGAACAGCTGCCTCCCAACTGAAAAGGTCTTGGGTTCAAACTCTGCTCCAGCCAACATGCCTGTGGGTTGATGGACAAACTACTGGTCTTATACATGGACCCTCTGTGAGTTGCTTTCAAATGAAGCAAGGATGAGAACATGTTATAGCACACACAGGTAAAAAGGTAATTATTGTTATTATTGTCATAAATATGCAGACAAACTAAAATAAAGACTTCACAGATGATCAATTCAGAACATATTGCATTGTTTTTGGACTGTGACTGATTAATTGTTAGTTTGCAGCAAACCCACAGTCAAACAGAAGTTATATTTTTTATGAAGGCTACTAATACACTTCAATGGAATCGCAATACATGAAGGTCAGTGATTCGCTCAGTTTTATACTTTGTAGAATATGTTATTGTTAACTATATTTATGAAGTTGTTCACACATTAAGTTTTATTGGGTTGACTGGATGAGAAAGGACTGGGTCTATCCTTCAAGTGATGAAATGATCCAGAGTCAACATTGTGAAATTGAACAGATAACTATAACAAAATCTCACTAAAGTCTCAACAGGTCATTTAGAGACTGCACAATCTCCAGACTTTCACTGCCTGAGCAAAGAGCACAAAAACCACCATTAGGCTGTGACCTCTGACCTCTGAGAGTACAGAGATCCCTGTGAAACACTAGTTCAACCCAGTAGTTCAACCTCACAACCTCCCACTAAAGTTTGCGCTCTGCAGCACAATAACTGCTGTGATTTATGGAGTTTATGTTCTCCCCTGTGAGTCATAAACATTATTGTCACAAACACTTTCTGCCTCCCTTGCTCGCACACACACACACACAGACACACACACACACAAACACACACACACACACACACACACGGATAGACAAGCACCTCCCTAGCTCTTTATCTTTGCCAAAATGTTCACTGTTGCTATCACAAGAAAATAAACAAATGCAAAACCGAAGAAGATATAGGACAGTAGCAGGTTTCTGCTACAACTACTGTACGGTCATATGAGCAGCTTACATCTTTTGTGCATGTGTGTGAAACACAAAAAAGTTTAAGCGGGTAAATCCTTAAATCAAGAGTGCCAGTGTACTATAAAATTTTCCACATACAAATAAAACAATTAATACCAATGACATATTGTATGTAATTGGGGCAGAGAAGTGTATCCCACACACACACATGCTCATACAGACCTCCAAAACATGTGGAATGTGCTGTCGATAAAAACAGTAACAGTTTAATTTACTGATAGATTTACCAAATTCCTGAGGGAATGACTACACTTTTATGTCATTCTTGATAGGCTGTAGAAATGTCCTCTTATGCAAACAAATACTGAATTTGGTGTTTAGGCAGCTCTGCTTCCCCTGTGGAGCTGTCACTGCTAATTCATAAAGAGCTAATTAGTGGTTGTTTATAAAAGGCTTCGCTCGTCCTAAACAACCCAACAGACGACATACTCCTGTCTGTTGATTTTCCAGTTTAGTTTTGTTCACCAGGTTTGTTTTAGCTCACTAAGATAGAATGAACAGCTCTTTGGGGCATAACAATGGCTTCCTAGTGGATAACTGCAGTCCCTAACTGTGTACAGTGTGTGCAGGCAGATAGTAATGGACTTAAGAACTGGGGGAAGCTTTATACTGGTATTCCTCTGAGATAAAGTCACCTCCAGGGTCTCTGCATTATTGATGCCCTGCCTGTCCAAAGTGACCACAGCCTGCAGAGTACAACACTGAGAGAAATATGACACCTCGCTACATACATACACTGGAGGCCTACTGCAGGTTATCATCCATAGGAGCACATCCACAGTTTACAACATGACACAAAGAAACAGTACTGGAGACTCAAAAGCTACTAATGCCCATGCAGAACTTTCATTGTCTTGCTGGTAATCAAGTTTAAAAGATTTTCACACATTGTACCTTGTGAGGAGCTACAGACGCTGTAATTGGGCTGCATAAAACTTTATGACTTTGTTTCTGAGAGAAAAATGCTCCACTCCACCCTGACAGAGAGAGAAAAACGGGGCGCTTACCCACAAACATGGAGCTACATTAACCCAAATCTACATGTTTAATATCAACACACTACTTTTCACTACAGTTCAATACATATTTTGGTCTGCAGAGTACATGATCCAGCCCCCAGATTTTGGTCATGACTTATTTGCATACAATAGTTCATGGAGAATAATTTGTGTTTCCACAATTACTCCATTAAATGATGACTCATGCAATGTATGACTTGAACACAGTGATACTTTTATCAGAACTAAGGCAGATTATTACACTAAGCATTACATATTATATAGCCAACTATCTAATTTTCCCTTCGGACTAATCAGCTAAACTGAAACTTCATATCAGTTGGACTGCAGTCATCACAGTTTTAGACACGTAAATACAAAGGGGGCATTTCAGTCAGGTTGTTATTAGCCTACCTTGCCAACATTGGCTGGCTGCTTTCAAAAATGGGCCAACTACAAATTCTCAGTCTCAAACTTCCCTGCGTGTTCACTACTTGTCATTGTTCCAATACACAACAATATTTGTGCTCATTCAACAGCTCAGTTGCCTGTAGACTATGTGGGTTAGTGGCTCAATTTCTCTAAACAACATCATGCATTTAGACTGAACAAAGCGCTCAGAAAGCCCAAAAGAACAAAGTTGATTAATGAATAACTACTTTTTACCACACAACTTGCACAAATTTTCCGTTGTACTGAGAAACATCATTTTATAAGAGTCAACTACAATGAATGGATTTGTAAGTCTGTAGTGCAGGCACATATGAAAGGTTAAAAGAGATATATGTATATTTCTTTTGGCCAACAGTTAACATTTCCCCACACTGTGCACTGAACGAGTGGCAATATTAGTGCCAGAGGGGTTAGCAAGGGATCAAGCTGGTAATACAGGCCAGCCTGTCAAGCACTGAGCCAAATCCTGCAGCCTCTTAACATGGAGACCCTGCAAATATCTGCCACACCTACACACACTGAGCCAGAGCAGATAGTACTGTCAGTTCTCTGGAGTCTTGTTCTGTAGCTTTGGAGGGGAGAGCAGCAGAGAGCCAGAGAAAATATCCTACTGTCACTACAAGTCAAAGGCACAGCTATTCTTCAGACAAATGACACTTGATTTTCTGAGCTCTTTGATTTGGGATGAGTTGTATGCTTGGATAAACCTCTGAAGTGATCCACTGCTGTGTGATCTGCTTGCGTAGGGGATTTGTAGTCTCTAAACCTTGTTTCTCCAAGACTACAACTGCAAATATCACCACTCGTGTAGTGGAAAGCTGAGCATCTGGTCTGTGTAAAAAAAGCAGGTCGGACAGCCTGCGTGTGTGTGTGTGTGTGTGTGTGTGTGTGTGTGTGTGTGTGTGTGTGTGTGTGTGTGTGTGTCTGTGTCTGTGTGTGTGTGTCTGTGTGTGTGTCTGCATAGGCCAGACATGCTGCCTCATGGCTCAGCATGAGCTGGAACTGCTGCTGCGATGAAGGTTTCACTAACAAATTAAAGCAGACATCACATGAGGATCTCATTGAGTAGTTTCATAATGACACATCATTAGGCCAATCAAAGAGTAAACCTTCAGACAGGATGTGCCAGTAATTTAGAGGCATGACAGCCTTAAAAAATACTTGTAATTTTTACAAATTGTTGTATGATGGAAAATCTGAATATCAACATCAATTAGCAGTTTTAAAGCAAATTATTTAAACATTTGGTCCTAAAATATGGTTACCGTATGTATAATCGACATAAGAATTAACCTTTAATTCAGTCAGTGAAAAATAAATAAATGAGGACTGGACTATGAGCTCACAGTCTGTTCTTAAGCTTAGCTAGCAGCTAGCGTGTTGGCTTCCATCCCAAAGTCACGTTTTTTATTAGCATGTTTATTAGCAATCTGTCTGGAGTGCCAGGATAGGTAGCTTGTTTGGGCAGCTAGCCAGTTTCATCCCATCTGAGACAAGTGGTCATTAGCAACAGCGGGAGGGCTTTACACACACATGCACACAGACCTTACACACTGTACTGTCTTGGACATCAAAAACTTCTGGGAATATGGGACATGCAAAGTAACATGCATGATTTGGCAACTGTGGTGTACTAAAGAGAAAATAATGTGTAATTGCATATACAATTATAAGCATGAATGGATTTGCTACCATAAAACAACAATAGGAATAGAAATAAAGATACAAATATAATATATCCTTGGCTTGAAGAACATGGTAAAAGTATGAATTACTTTGTAATATGTATTATTAACGCCTAGATGAGCAGGTAAGCTCTACATATTGAAGTGTCTTTAGCAGAATAGAGAATTCTTATGCTAACAAGCCTCTGTTCTCTACCTGACCCCGACCTCTGACCTCCCAGTGGATGGGAGAAAGCAAAAGGACAATTTCCTTAAGGGGGTTGATAAAGAAGTGTCTATCTGTCAGTTTCAAATGCATATCAGAAATCCACCAGGGTTGGTGTGTCGTGTTACTGAAAGGACATTTTAGTCTAACCCTGAGGGAGAAATCCCACCCAGGCCATCTGCCAGGAAGAAGAACAGTCAGATTTGGTGCAGATTGCAGATGTTGTGATTCTCAACATTTTTGGTGTCAAGGACCCCAAATTGATAAACATCAGGCCGTGGACCCATATTTGATAAGATTGAGTTATTTCATAGCTGTCTTTGCATTTTAACAGTGAAGAGTGTGTCATAGAATAGTCATTCTTATACATTCTCTCATTGGGCTAAATTCTAGTCAATGAAATAATAGTCAAATTAAAATCTTCCCCTTTTTTCTGGGGACCCCCTGAATCCTCCTCAACAACCCCTGGGGGTCCTCGGACCTCAGGTTCAGAGTCACTAATGTAAAGTATATGTGACCTGTTTAATTGCCGGTGTGTTATTTTCTTAACACAAAGTAGTACTAAGGAAATCAATGGAAACTGAAAACATGTCAGTGCCAATATGCAACAGTATGGGTGTATTCAGTCAACTAAATCAAGGCAGAAGGAAGATAACAATGAATTAATGTTCTCATTTGGATGTGTCACTTTGAAGTTATTATTAGTCAAAGTATTCTATATGCAAAAGAGCTACACCAACCTTCACAACAATTACTGAGCAACAGAATAAATCCCTGTAATTTTAAACTAGCAAAGCAAAGACAATTTAGCTTGCCAGTTTCTAATTCAACAATGTCTAACACACCACAGAATGCTGCAAACAGTACTGAAAGTCAGTACCTGCAAGTGAAGGCCTGTTGGTTCAGTAAAACTGGTTGAGCACTGCAAGACTCTTTGTCTACTTATAGAGTCAGCACAATTTCAGCACACTTTTGTTTATTATTTCATAAGCATAGAGGTTATGCTTGCCAGATGGGACCTCTAAATGAGCCAAGAGAAACACAGAGCACAGGGTGAATCACCAAGAACAGACAACCCGCAGTGGAGATGTCACGACACACACAGTTCTTTCACAGACTGCAGATGTGGAACACAGAGAGGTCAAAGAGTCTTCTCTAGGATTTGTGTTTGTGTGTGGAGAAGAAGGATGAGGAGGAAGAGGAGGAGGAGGTGCCTGGGATCAAAATGTGGAACAAACATCATTATGTAGGGTACTACTTATTGTTACTGTTTAAATAGAAACATAAAATCAAGTCATGTTGACAAACTGCAACTCCAATCCACATACAGCAGCTATGGAAACAAAAGTAAACTTCAGTCAGTCAGGAAGTGATGCAACTCACTCTGTCTTTGTATCTGTGGATGGTGAGCATGCAGGATGGGGTTGTCCAGTGTCAAGTGTTAGAATGTAAAATATGAGGAAGGGCATTCATCTGACGGATGTAATCTGCATTTTGTCAGGGAAAAGTGAAAAGTGATTTCATTGTGTAGCCACACAGCTTAATGTCAAAAGGATCTATACCATGGGTACTCAGTGTACTCAGGTATTCACCCAAAAGTGTACATTGTCAGTTTCAATATCTAAATGTTACCGAAAATCTACAAAGTGGCTATTTACGATTCAGGTTGCTGACTGTGTAATGTGACCAGTCCAGAAACCGTGAAATTCATAACCCATTTGCACTGAGGAGTGTGCTGGTCATGGTTTGTGAAGAAGCAACAGACCGTGACCATGAAACCCTCTTACACACTTTGCACAAGAGCACACACCTCACACAGTGAAGAAAGGAGGGAGGATCCGTCCATTGAGAGAGAACTCTTTGTATGTGCGTGTGCAAATCCCAGTAGGTTCAAAAACAACATATGTAGAGCAGACAGTGAAATCCCAGGAGTGTAAAGGCCTGCAAGAGGGAGTGGCAACTCTTTGGTCTCAAATGTTGAGACAGGGCACCATACTCGCCACATCTGTACTGCAACTGCTGTGCACAAAATGAGTTCATGTACCCCATGAAGAGCTCTCTAATACCATATTTATACTCTAATAGCACTACCACACAGCTGGTAAAGCCTACATTGGAGGCTAAATAAACCTTCTAACAACCAAAGAGGCTCATGTGTCCACTTCCAGTGTCCAACATGGCATGATACCAGACATGATGCAACACAGGCTAAGAAATGTATTTCCAGACCAAAGTCAGGGTCTGAACCCTGATTTCTACCAGCAGTAGCAAACTTAGTTCCTGTAAAAAGTCACTGGATATTTCATCCAGAGTGGCCCATCACGAGCAACTCGCAGTCCACCCACTGTCCCACTGCTCACAATATAAATATAGAAATGAGATATGCACAGCACATACTGCAGACATGCAGCTTGGCAATCTGGAGATTACATAAAATCTACACACAGCCTAATGCATATTTACCACCCTATCCAATCTCACCTTATATTTCTGGTTATTCCGGCCGTTTCAACATGCACCTGAAAGCAGTAAACATTAGTCTGCAGCTGTGTCACACACTCTAGGAAAGATAGTTTGCAGTTCAACCATGGAAACAGACACACACAGATATACAGCAGAGCAATCGGTCTAAAACATGAATGACATTAATCCAACCACTCACAACAATGCAGCCGGACTTATCCCAGCCACTGGTGTAACACCTGTATTTACTTTTTTTTTAAATCCTAGTCTTTTGTAAATGCATTCCCTAACTGTGAACACTTGAGGCCTTCAAAACCAATGACCCTGACGTGATTTGAACACGCAACCTTCTGATCTGGAGTCAGACGCGCTACCGTTGCGCCACAAGGTCTGTTTCCCCCGAAGAACTGGCACACCTATCTAGAAAACTGACAGCTATTTATATTAGCATTTTGTTTGTGACAGACATTAAGTACTTAATGATGGCCTGGCAACAGGCAGTGCTATAAAAATATGTTGTGGATGTCACAGCTGGAAGCCTTTCCTTTCTCCATAGGTTACCCTAGGTCACTGAAGGCAAACTGCAAATCTCCTGTCTCTTGGCCGTATAGATACACAAAGTAAGAAAATATTATTTAATATATAATATATTAGAAAATGTTTTTAGAGAAACTGTTTATCAGATACCTATCATGAGTAGCACATTCAGAAGGGCAAACAGGATACTATTTTAAAAAATGAAAGATTGAAACGATCATCTAAGTCGCATCAACTGAGATTGTGTTGCACTGGTCATATGAACATCATATTGAAGGCTCTAAATTACATGGATTATATGATATATAATCTTTTGAGTCATGAATTGGAAACACAGTCCAGCTTGAGTTTCCAATGTGACAAGAACTCTTGAACTTCTGAATCTTTGTCAGGAAAAAAGGCACGCAGACACAGAGACAAAGGAAAGAGGCAGGCAGAGAGAGAGCTGATGAAAGTCACTTTCCAAAGGATCACTGGGTTGAACATCCAAAATCCACAAACACTGATGTCTGAATCCCTGAGCCACAGAGAGCAACAGTAAAGTGATGGACTCAAAAATACATGAGACGTAAACAATGGGAAAGAAAGCGAAAAGACAGTCCAGATGTGTCTCAGTGTTTGGAAGGAGTTGGGTTCTGTGTTTCCTTGTACACTGTATTTATGTCTTGCCAATTGTCAAACTGAGCCCTGCTCTCTAACAACATCCATTAAGTGGTGATAATAAGTAATTGCTTGGACAAGAATTGACAATGCAAAGTGGAAGTAGAAGCGAGTGTGTGTGTGTGTGTGTGTGTGTGTGTGTGTGTGTGTGTGTGTGTGTGTGTGTGTGTGTGTGTGTGTGTGTGTGTGTGTGTGTGTGTGTGAGTGTGAGTGTGTGTGTGTGTGTGTGTGTGTGTGTGTGTGAGAATATCATATTTCAATATAAGCCGGGAAGCAACCGCTCTATTTACAGTAATATGTCCCTGGAGGATCTGGATCTTGTGTGTGTGTGTTTTACATTTGCTGGAAGAAGAAACATGTAGGGCACTGAAAGGGTGTCTTTTTTGCAAAGGACAATATAGCAAGGGAGAAACGGCAAAATAAGGAGCAGCAACAGTGAACTAGGTAAAGAGCTGCATTTAACAACTGAGAGGAGATTGAAGCATATGTAAAAATCTATATTTTTGATGATTGATTGACCAGAACACTGTAACACACAGACATTGCATACATTATATATACAGTACTGTAGTGTCCCACTTCAGTTCCGCTTTCTACATCAGCTAAGTCTGGGGCTCCACACAACGAGGATTGTAATTACCATGACAATAATGACCTCTTACTCAGACATTTCCATCAGACAACCTGTCTAGTCTGAAGGAAAGCAAGCACATGCATCAGAGTCACATACACTTGCCAATGCTAATAGTAAACAAGTACTATGTTTTAGTTTCATATCAACTCTCCACCTCCCCACTGAGTGATGGAGATTTGGTTCATATCTGGGGAAATGCTCATTGACCCTGCACAGGAAACAGGCGACACATAGGAAAAGAACTTGAGCTAGGATTAAAATTGAGGTGACGAAATGTGGAAGACACTGAAGAGTGAAAGTGAGACAGAGAGAAAGGAAAGAGATTAAGGACAATGGGTGTGTTTGATAGTTTAGATGAATAAAAGAAACAGCATGAGAGGAAAACAGTAAGTGCAGTACAACACTATGGGGTCACATCTTATTTTACATCTGCAGGTAGCTTTATGTTTAAAAGACAGGGGGAAAACCTCATGCCTCTCTGACAGATACAGGGGAAGAGTTTAACAATACACTGTCTCACTATCCTGTGCATTATCTTTGGTGCACTAAACCCAAGATGCACTGAAGGTAATGCGGTGAAATTGCCTAAACTTTGCAGAGCACAAACTTCTACCAATGCTTAAACTCCCTATAAACACGTTATATTTGTTTATTGCTTGACTTCTGGGTTTAATTTTCAAACAAACATTGTGTAAAAGTAAGGGATTTCAGAGCTGGCCTCCAGCACATGAACACATCTAGCTAAAACATCTAGGAAGGTGGAAATCCCAGATCAGGAGGAGCATTAAAATGCAATCAAGGTTTAGCCAGGAGCAATCTGTCTACTAGATTTCAGCCAAATTCCTGTCTCACTGTCAAACAAACACATATGAATATAGATGATGACCTGAAACTTCACTGGAAGAGATAATTACATAAACTACCTGCCGTTATGTACAATCTTAGGTAAAAGCGACAGAGGTAACAATTTCAGAAAAAAGAGTGCTATAATGCATCAAAAAGATTTTGCGATGCCACAGTAGCATATCGGACTCCAGATCAAAAGGCTGTGTGTTCAAATCATGTCCAGGTCAGTGCAATGGAGCGAGGCCTTCAAAGATCAAAGCTCCCCGCCAGGTTTTTAACATGACTAAGCTCCTTTCTTCTACCTGGAAAGCCTCACCAGAGCAAAAAGGAACAACCTGCTCATTTCCCCTCTTCTCTGATGTCTCTACCATTTTGTAATTTGCTTATATAATGGCTGTGCTCGTGGAATACTAATCTATCAGCACCTCCATTAGGGATGCACCGATCCACATTTTTTCACTTCCGATCCGATCCCGGTACCTGAATTTGGATATCTGCCGATACTATACTATTCCGATACCAGAGCTCTGTTTGCTTTAATATTATTATTATCATTATTGTTGATTTTATATGAGGCTGAAATAAACTCCTCTCAACAGGCAAGTATGATATGTACGTATGTATGCATGTATGTCCCAAAATGCAACTTGAGGTAAGTATAAGGTCAGAAAAGGAAGTCAGAAAAACAGGAAATCCTGTTAACAGGAAAAATCCCATCCTGAAAAAAAATATGCAACTGTAAGGGTTTCAAATTGATGTCATGTCAATATTTGTTAAATTCCCAAAATGTCAAATAATTGAAATATAAGAAAAGTGCAATAAGTGTAAACATCTTACACACACACACACACACACACACAAACACTATCAATAAAACAGTGTGCATCTGAACTTTAGCTTTCACGTTGTCTGCCTGGAGTTTACCTTGTTTTTGGAATGACTCCAGAGTGATTCCTGACAGCTCATTTTGTCTTTCTGCCTCCTGGCTAAAAAATCCTTGTGCTCTTTCGTGTGGTGCTTTTTTAAATGTTTGATTGCGTTCATAGTGTTGTACGACGCGAGGGAGCTTCTGCCTCTCTGAATCACGGCTTTGCAAACATTGCATTTTGCTGTCTTGCTCTGCGGTGTTTCCAGTGTAAAGTATTTCCACACAGCAGACATGTTGGCTAGCCACAATGCTGTTCAATGCTATCCTGCTAGCTGGCTGCAAACTGGGGAATGGATTTCCTGAGCGGGGGCGTGTCTCATAACTCTGTGTCTCATTGAGTCGTGCCTCCGTTCAGGAAATCCATTCCACAGTTTGCAGCCAGCTAGCAGACTGGCCAGCAGGAATCACCTGTGGAGTCATTTCAGCAGACAACATTAAAGCGCAGACATGGCTCATGGATATCGGAAATCTGTGCAGGTTGGATCAGGAAATTCCGATACGTGAATTACGCTGGTATCGGTCCCGATACCAATACTGGATCGGATGGGCCTCATCCCTAGCCTCCATTAACAAGCTGCCAAGTGCCAATGGAATTTGTTCTTGTTTGTTCTACAATGTAAAAGACAGCCAAATGATGTGTCATGCAAACACAGATAAAAGCATGACATTATCTAGATGAATTAGTTTAAGATCCAGGCCGGGGATTTCACCAGGAATTTTCACCACTTACTGGCATGGTTCTAATCGGGTCTCCCTGGGTTTTTGTCCATGGTTAAAGTGCTGCCTAATGCTCTGTTTTTATTTTGAAACTACACATAATTGTTTCATTGGAGCTGCAATTTGCCACTTTTTCCATCTTTAAAAGTGCAGGATTGTGTGTTTATTTTTGCTTGAGCATTTAATATGCAAAGAGCACCGCACAGCCATGGTTAAACAATTCACTGTTGTCCTATACTGCTGACGACTGTTGTATGATAATGAATAGGCTTCCATTTACTTTGCAAACATTAAGCTGTGCATTTTAATCTTTCATTAATCCAGGCAAAGGTTTGCTGAGCACATGTACTCCTTTTAAGCACTTCTCCGCATAACCTACATGTTTGCACCTTGATAATGGCCAGCATACAGTCTTCCACTGTTAAATAGAAATGTGGATGGAGTGATTGGATCCGTGCTATCGAAGCAAATATCTCATAATTCTAGGTTAACTGTGTGATAATTTTGACATAATGAGCTCAATAAATCAATAAAGCTACTGAATTAAATCCAGTTGTGCTTCAGCCTTGGTTTGAGATGTGAGGAAGTGCAACTTGACAAGCACACATCATCAAGTCTGCTCAGATTTATTGAAATCATTAAGAATTATGGAATAATTATCTCAGTTGTGACATCTTCTTTTTCACGATCATGAGAAACTATGTCATTAATGTAAAAAAAAAAAGGAGCTGATCTTTTTTTCCAGCTTCTGTTTCTTGGTGTGTCCTCTGTGTCAACTGGAAGAGCATAGTTAGGAAGAAACACACATGGCCACTTAGCCACTCGACTGCTTTTCTGTTGACTGTCTTGAAGCTTGGCAGCGTAAGCAGCATGCAAAGCCAAAAGCTGATGGAGACGCCTGGTTCAAACATACAGTCAGCAGCCTGCTGGTGCAAGTGTGCAGACGTGTGTTTGGTTGCATAATGTCACTGAAAAGGACGTACTGCATTAATGTTACAATTCTGGACTAATCAGTGTAATTGTGACTGAGATTGTGGGACACTGATGCCCCATTCCCCCATTCCCCCTGTACAGACAAAAAACTGAAAGGTATCACTCTGCTCCAGTATGCAAGAACAGCATCACATTTCTGTTGTCAACACCAAGACACAAGTCTCTTCTTTAGACCTGCCTAATATAAACCCATAAATCACTGTCTCTGAGTCTGTTTATCATCCAGGAAACTACTTGGTTTTGGAAAACCTTAAAATAATTCCAGTTACTTTCCCTGCAAAACTGTGTAAAGTGTCAAAAAGTGGGAAAGTCCTAACCTCAAAAACAGAATGTGTCTTTCTTGTGTTTCTACCTTGTAATTTTCTGGATTTCCCATGTTACCCTTCTAATGGAAACAGAATCTTCTAAACATAATAACATTATATTTAACTTTCAGGGTATCCACCCACAGCTAATTAAGTGCCTGTGAAGAGAGAAGGAGTGCCATTCAAGATGTGCACTAAAAAAGTTTTTGCATGTGAAATATTCAGTATGGGTAAGCACAGAAATAGTGTGCTGACATGGGTTTAATCGTCTCTCCATAGGCACCAGCTGGAAAGTATAAAGTTTAAGAAGTGAAACAGTGGACAACATTGCGACTGCACCTCCCACTCTTACTACTACTACTACAACTACTTTCTCCTGCCTGCTACCAGACTAACCACACAACCTGTAAAACCTCGGAATGTATTGCACCACTTTACTCTCACATCCCAACATGATTCACCATCACGCTATTTGCTTTGATCTCCAAATATCTTTCAAAATGTCTCTGATGTCTCCAAAACATTAAATCTGAAATGTATAATCACATAATGAGTGTGAATTGGTGGGTGTGAGTATAATATAGGAATAATAGCATCATGCATGATTGTGTGCACAATCACCTCTCAATAGATGGACTTCTCAACTGTGAGCCGCAAGAAAAAGAGACTTCAAAGCATATGCCAAAGAAAGGATGGTGGCTAGAGATATAGAGAAGAAGAGTAAAACAATAGAAGCAGGAAAAAGAGAAGAAAACTAAATACAGGAGACAGGAGGGGAGGGTGCAAAATGAGGATGGTAGAATCAAAGGGTGGGGATAAAAGGGGAAGACAACAAGGGGGGGTGAAGAGAGAGGAAGGAGGTTGAGAGAGAATAAAAAAGATGTTGAGAGAAAGCACCGTAGGCTGTGCTGCAAGGTTAAATCTAATGAGCTCAGTGTTTATCGATGAGTGAATTAGGGACACAATTACGCCAAGGAGAGTAGAAATTTTCACACACAAGTACACACACACACACACACACACACACACACATCCGTTCTAGGTAATTTCAGGACCTGATGATGCTTGAAACAAGACTGTAACGTAAAGCAACCTCAATACATCTCATTCCCTTTGGCTGTGCATGAAGACAGGGTGCCGCTCAGCTGAAAATAACCTGCAGGCTCGATTCACACCAGCTCAGAGCTACAAGTGTGAAGAACATGGGCACTTCCATAAGAACCATGTATTTTACTTTTAAAGCACCACTCTCCATGGTGACAGCAGTGTTGTTACTGCACCGTATTTTACTATTATTATTCTATATTCAGCTTCCTTTGCTCATGTCTCTTCTTTCTATGATGTGCCATGACCACACAAACACGTTACAGTCCAATGCACAACAATCTCCAGCAATGAACAGTTGCAACAGGAGCAGCAGTGAGGCTGCCAGCCAGCCGCCAGTCTGCCAACTTTGCAAGGTGATGTAAGTGGCATTCTGTTTGACTGCCTACAACCCCCTTGCTGCTCCGTCCCCCCGTCTCCCCCTCCGCCCAGTGCTTTCACAGAGGCTGTTCTCATTATAGTCAGAGAGCGATGGAGGAGAGCCCCATCAATCTCTCTTTAGGACCACCAGAGTTGAAGGCTTGGTGCAAGTGGAGAGCCACGGGAGAGGGAAAACAGTTTCACCCTGACCAGGGTCCATGTGCATCTCCGATTGGTAAGAAAGCAAGGGGTAGAGAGAGCAGGGTTGAAACTGTTTGTGAAAACGCAGAGGTTCAGACCCACTGTAAACAGTACTGGGTTCATTCAGATACTTTAAAGCAGAGGGAGTGGGCTGGTGTGTGTTTACTTCTGAGCTACAATGTACCAGACACAAAACAAAGCAGTGAACTTTCAATCGAAGTCCTGGCCAATGCAGAAACCAAACACCTCCCATCTAAAGAAGCTGTTTTGTTTCCACAGGACAAAACAATATTCTTTTTGTGCTATTTTAATCCACAGCTTTGTACTGACAGACATGGACCTTGGTACAGCATCTGACTTCAGATCAGAAGGTGAGTCTTCAAATTACATCAAGGTCAAGAGATTTCAACCAAGACAGTTCATTACTTTAAACTCTGGTTTCTGCAACTTTGCTGGTGATTGCACAGGACTGATGTTGCTAAAGCCTCCTCCAAAGGGGATTGTTAACCAATATGACTGCCATAAAGATCAATATGTGGTGAAAGCGTATGTGCTCCTTGACTACAAAGTTGAGCAGATTTTGCTTGGTTTTTGCAAATAATGAAAGTCTAAAGAGGGCCTCAAATTTGGCCCTGGATCAAGTGCGCCGGGAGCAGTAGGAGTTTTTCTTGGGAATACTGCGGGCAACAGGCTGAAAAGAGGTGATGAAAGTTGAATTGCCTTGGGGCACTCAGTCATTTGTACAGACAAGGGTTGCTGGGAAATCTATTTGGTTGATAGACATAAGGCTGAAGCTGACAGTAACAAACTGGCTCAACCAGATCATTCACCTTTAGAAACCTGACAGCATGTACACAGAAACACACATACACACACTCTCTCTAGGACGCCATTAACACATGCCAAAGAAAAAAGCAAACAGTAATCTGAAAGGAAGTGGCAGATGTACTGTACAGATGGATGGTGTTAACATTGCCTTGCTTTGTGGAAGTATTCAAATTCATTAAGTAGATGCACACACACCTCAGAGGTCCTGTTCTGTCAGAGGTACACCAGTCAGCAGACTCTGTGGTGTAATGTGATCTAAGATACCTAACACGCACTGCCAGTCAGCCTTCTGCAAAGAAAGTCCACTGGGTTCTAACAGCCCCAGTCACTTTCTTCAATAGCAGGAATGTAAAAACAAAAGAGCGAAACCTTCCGTAAAGTCTCTGTACAGAAATGAACACTACTGCTTTCATTGCTTAGGCCAATCTTAAATATATATATTTAGACATACTACAAACCCATATGGCCTCATATGGCTAAACAGATGCAAATGCACAGAACACAAGAATTCACAAAAAACTAAGATATGCCATCTTAACACCTGCTTAGAGGCAAATCAGAATATTTGATATACCCTGCCTGTTAATAGGCCACCAATTAACATGGCTACATGGCTGTGTAATTTCATGGAACTAGATATTGGTGAGACTAGCCCATCATTATAGGCCCAGTCTATAAAAAGAGTGAAAAACAAAACTGTTACATTTCAATGTGGACGGTCTCATACTCCATTGTAAGGTAGGACAAGGACACTCAAGTTTTTATAGTATTGCATATTTAATGCATTTGGCCATTGCATCAGTAAATTCATAGTTTTAAATATAGTTTATCATCTTTTTAAGTGAATGTGGTTTTAATATGCTTTGCATTTAGTTAATCTAAGACAGCCAGGCCTACATAATTTTTGCATACACACGCTCTGAGGCAGTGCTAAATTTGTTACAAACTAATTCAGGTAGGAAAATATTGACTAATTCTGGATTTGTGATTATGTTTGTGAATGAAGAACAATGTCTTGATAGACATTCTTAGCATTGATAAACAGCACTCTACTATCCTGCCAGATCTTAATCTAGTGCAGTAGGTGCATTTCCATTCCTTCACCCAAGGCTGCAAAATCAGCAGCTATCATTTCTGGCCACCATCTTTAAGGCACATGTTTTGGAGATGTTTTTGAGGATCTGCAGGAAGCAGATGCTATTTGCAGGCTGTCTCCTACCCTCAGGCATTACTGATCCCTAATCATAGGGTGTGAGATGGTTGGCCTGTCAGTGGCAACTCAGCATCCTCGCAGCCTCAGAAAACAGACGAGCAAAAACCCATCTGTTATCAATGTACTGTAACTCTTATTACCCTAGCAGCAACAGGGTTTTCAACCATGACACCTCATGACATCTTCAAGTCAGCCTAAAGTGTCTCTCAATTGGTTTTGAGGAGGGGAAATGATAGTACATATTGAACAGGCTATACTCGTTGTTATAAGACATAGAAGTCGAGGACTATGAGTCAGTTTCCTGCAGGGAAATCAATACAGGTTCCAAGTTAAATTTAAAATGCCAATATTGGAGATAAATGTTTTAATGATTCCTGACCACACAAAAAGGCCATGACAAACACATAAAAGCACTGTAACCAACCCTGATTTCATGTTTAAATAGTTCCCATGTCTTCTAGCCACACTTTCTTAGTCTGTACTGAATGACCCCATTTCATGGTCCAAGCAACAACTAATCATACCACTACATGTTCTGTGACCAGAAAAAATGTCTGGGTAGGAAATTACTCTGCACAGATAAATCAGGTACTTTACATATTCATCAGTGAAATTCTCACAGCAAAATCTCTATGTTGGCCAGCTGAATGTACTACTCATTTCTTTTGCAGAAACATAGAGTCAATTTGAAAAGACAAGCTCACAGCTTAGTGCTTTGGGATAATCACATAGTTGGTGCAACTTCTTAAACACCAACTTGCTATCTTTTGCGCTACGACTGAACACCAGAGTAGTTGTTTGTATCTTTAAACGCTAAACGCACAAAGGCAGGGGAATGCCAGCAATAATATATGTTTTATGACAGAAACACGTCAAGATAATTGGATTCTTGGAATGAATTTGCCTATGGGGAAAAGAGGCAGATGTACCTGATGTCTTGAGATGTTTGTACAATTGCTGGCTTTCTTCTTGCAAACATAGAAGAGTATAAAACCAACAGGCCACAGCATCATCAATCAAACAACATGAACAAACCTTTCATCATGCTATTGCTCCCCTGGGCGCATGTCAATTCAAATCAAAGGCATCTCAGTCAACATAACAAAAACACTGAGTCATCTTTGAATAATTTTTCTCATAAAGAACTTGGTAGCCTTGGGCTGCATATCAGCAATTGTCCTTGTTGAAGAGCAATGAAGAACTGGCTTACTAACTCAAAAGGCCACGCACAATGAAGCTACAGCCGAGGTCAAACAGCAATGTTGTCAATTTCCCCAGTGTGGGATCAATAAAGTCTATCTTATATTGTCTTATCTTAATGTGCTGTGTTAGAGTAATAACAAAAAGAATTTGAAGAAGTCTGCTACAAATCTTTATCTTTATCAGGATTTTTTAGCAGAAAAAGCAACATTTAACATCAGCCTTATTTATACGTGATAGGACTGCTGAAACGGGATCAGAAACAGCTCCTTTTAGGCCTCAACTCAGTGATAATATCAATCTATATCATTCATCAGAGTTAAGCTACACTGAACTCCTGACTACTTCAGTATATTTCCACAAAAGAAACTCTCAAGTCAGTGCCCTGAGAACTTGAAGAGACTGAATTCCTAGCAAAGGGAGTCCTAACTTTGATTTTAAATACTTTAAGCTCCAGAGCACAAAACCTGCCAAAACCTTTTCCCTTGCGTTCATTAACTTCACAAAGAAAAGGAATCCATTTTAGAATAGGAGCAAACTTTTCCTATCACTCTGCTCATACAGCTCTCCTTGATTCAAAATAAGTCTGTCCAAATGACTGCAATGTCCCACAGTCCTGCCAACGTCTAAGCCCTTCTAACATCAAGGATTTATTTTTCTCCTCTAGCCCTGAGCATGCCATTTCCATTTCACAGCTCCGTCTGGATGTCTGAGAGCATATCTGGGTGGGAAGATACAGATGAATCAGATAAATAACTGTGTCAATCCTATTTCTGACTGGACTGGACAGGTGTTTTTAAGAAAAAAATGTTTTTTATTTTGCAGATGGAACAACGGAAAGTAAATGAAGATCATATATCACAGGGAGGAGAGATTACTCAGTTATTTGGCAAAGGAAATGAAGAAATGCCCTCAGCTCCACAGAAAAACAGCGATTTAATTTGACAACATAATAGATTCCAGACCAATGGGGAACAATTCGTGAGAACAATTAAGGCTGATCAATAGATGCGCGGTTCAAAATACACAAGTCACCTCTTTTTGGTATCTGTAAGTTAATCAGGCTAAACTGCATCCAGGGAACTGCTGTATCAACAGCATGAAAAATGAATACTGAATACAGAGTGAATAATGAATGCTGAAAAGTCCTAAAGCCAAACCCACTTTAAAGTAAAAATTGGAATGAGATTCTTTACTTCCTTTACTGAAGTCTCAACACATTGATGGCTTTATAAAAAAAGGGCATCAGGTCATAATGCAGTCATTGATACAGTTAAATATTATAGGATAATATTAGTATACTAGTAGTGGTGGATATTAGGGTTGCACAGTTAATATTAAGTAATATAGCCAAGCACAATATGCTAATTGTAGAAGCTGCAGTTTGATAAAGGTAAAATATGTGACAAAACAGCATTATATTAAAGTACTGTTGTGCTGCAGAGATGCCTTGCCCACCAAATCTTGTTCTCCAGATATAAGAAAACATATAGACCCCAAAAATGTCACATCATCATGATTTGAATTTGAATTTTCACGGAAATTTTAAAATTGCGATGCAAAAATGATCATTCTGAATAATCGTGAATCGTATCGCAATCGCAATCTCTCAAAATAATCAAAATGGGTTTCTGTTTACCATTATATGTATGCAGCCCTAGTGTATACTTATAGTATTAGTATACTATTATAGTCTTATAGTATTGATACCAAATTATGACGATACCACACAGATGCTGAATTACCAATTAATTCAAGCTTATCCAACAATACAAGATCAAAATGTAGGTTGAATGGTGTTTGATAAAAGCTCAGTGCAGCTACAGACAATACACAGCCATGTTTATTTACTTTATCTACTGAAAGGAAGACTTTGTGTGTGCGTCGTGCTCGAGGGTTGAAAGACCCAGAGTGCATTAGTGGGATCAAAAGCCAATGACAGACAAAGCCACAGGCCCACTTTGATGTTGTATATGAATCTTTTTCTAAATCTTACATGGCTTGATCAAGTCAGTCTAATCCTTCCAAACTAATAATAAAACTCCATATAAATCAATAAGCAATTAATTATTCAGTCAAATTACATTGTCCCGCCCAGTCATATTTTTTTATTTATTTATTTATTTCTATTGTTGTATTTTATTCTATTTCATTGTATTTAAATTTACCTGGCTGCTATAACGACCCAATTTCCCTTCGGGCATTAATAAAGTCTATCTATCTATCTATCTATCTTTCTATCTATCTATCGCCAGAGGGTAACTGCTCAAGCTCTGTTGTTTCAAACATCTGCCCTGCTTAAGGGTTCTTGAGCAAGGCACTGAGTACATAAAAAGGTAGTCGTATAACATCACATCTATGTTCACTGAGGCTACACAAACCTACCAATACTCCTTTTACTGCTGTGCACCACTTCTAACATGTTTACACATTTTTCAGGCTTTATTTCAAAGTTAAAACACTAGCACCATGCAAATGTGACAGACAGATGATTAGGAACCTGTGCAGAAACAGTGTTAGTATGCGTTGTTGTGAGTTTCTCACAGTCTATGAAAGTGTACCTTGCTTCACAGACGCATGCCAGGTTAGACACCACAATAGGAAGAAGAGAATTGAGGAAGACAAATTACATGGACGGAGACCCTCTTTGACCTTTTCTCCTGAGGAGGAGATGGAGTCATGCAGGAAGAGATAACCTTTAAAGTAAAAGGAAAGCAGGTTGAGAAGAGAGGACTACTCGTCCAAGTAACAAATTGAAGCCTGAGTGAAACAGTCTCAAGTTAGCTAGCTAAAGCTTGGCTAATATGTATTTGTGTTGACAAGTGAACATTTGTAGTGTGGCAGAGGTCGCTCACAGTAACAAACACAAAGAATTATCACCCATAACTAAGCTAAAGCACTATTTTAGCATCTTTAGCCCATTAACAGCAGCAGGCAGCTAAGTTAACAGCAAAAAAGAAAGCCGTAAGCTAGCTAACCAGCTAGCTGGTAAAGAAAGTCGACGTATAACAAGCTAAGAGGCAGATATTTTCAGCAATAGTTGGGGAGAGTGAGAGAGCTGAAAGATGAGCGAATGATGGACTTACATTTGTCCTGTGGTCGGAAACACAGCTCCAAATGAATGCTAATGACTGATGATGTGAAATAGACACCTGTTTGCTAACAAGCTAGCCACAGCAACTTAAAAGAGCAATGTCCTTTTTTTCTCTGTCAGCTCATTTTGTTGTTCAGGGCCGTCGTGCCCAAAAAGAAAATGAATTACATACTATTATTATTCACTCTGAACATGACTCGTCATAGCAGCAGAGGCACAGGTGTAGTTAACGGTTTTAAGGGCTACATTCCATTTAGGTGTGTTGGTTGAATGGGACGGGTATTGTGAATGCTGGCTCATCGTCATGGCTAACTGACAAACTAATTGTAACGGTCCCATCGTTAAAGTTATTAGTTCCACCTGTGATGTCCCAGCTATGAAAAGTCATCATTTCTGCCATTAAAATTTCTACTGCCAAAGCTTTTGGGACTTTTATAACTTTTTATCAGTCATCTTTAATTTAGGGTAATTTTTATACATTATACATTTTATACTTACTTTTTGTTCAAGGTGTCACAGTTATATGGACACAGAGAGCTACAGTATTATAAAGTAAGGTTTTAAGGTTTAATAGTAGCCTATATAGTATACAGAGGCAACAAAGATGGATGAGTGCTACAAGCCAAACATATTTGCACTGTAACATGAAAGGGTCTTACTCCTCAGCCATACATGATGTGAAAATGACCTTACATAAGAAATGTATCAGGTGTTCTCTCTGAAACACAATCATTCAGAGGTCTTGTTCTTAACTCTTTGACAAACACCCCGTGCCCGTGCTTCAATAACTGAGTGCTGTGTAACTGCAATCATAGCCACAGAAATAAGCTGTTGACAAAACAAGCAGATCACACCCAAGAGGCCCTGGCGTGGCCGGCATGTCGAAACACCGCAAACCACATAGTTGGCCTTTGCTACAACTTGCTCACAGTTGGATCCAGCTGGAGGCAGGAATCGTCATCTCACGGAGACGTGGGATAAGAAAAACAAGGGAAACAACTTGAAGCACTTGAGAAGGCTCAAAACAAAACTCAACATAAAAGGATGTGCTTTATCAATTTATCATTGCATTGACCAAATAATAATGCAATACAATACACTCTAGTGATGTGGCTCTCCACACATAGCTGTTAGGATTGTTAATGGAGACCACTCAGCTTCCTTGACTCTGTGGTTGGCTATAACTTCAGTCCATTCCATCAGGCTGAGAAACAGCCAGCCAGCCGAGCATATTATATGAACCACCAACCATTGTCCTACAACTCTGAAACAAGAGTGGATTGGAGTTTGCAAACAAGTTGCTCCAAGGACAGCTCAGTGGTTGAGTTAGACGTTGATATGCAAAGTCAAAAAGCCAATATTTTTTTCCAGCTTAAAAAGATTAAAGACCAGATTATCAAGTGTATCTCTCTTTTTTTTCTGCTAACTGAAATACTGCTGTTGATCAAAAGATATCTATTACCCTAACTGACCACATTCATTATAGGTTCATACTTTTCAAACCATTCAAGTTTGCCAGTCTACAATGCTTCCTTGGTTGCACCCATGCAAGTTTATGTGAACCAATTTGATTATTTCTGCCTCCAGAGCAGCTCTGCCTCTGAGAAATGACTGTATAACTATAACTGGAATCTATAAAAGCTGGGGAAAAGCTTCTCCTCTTCACAGAGCCAGATTTGGGAGCTTCTCCTGAATAAAAAGGGGAGCTACAGCAGCCTATACCATTACTGAATGGAAAAGTAATGCCTGTGTGTATTTTAAGAGCAGAAAATGGGGGGCCTCTATGTTAAGACGTGCAAAGTGTAGACAGCGGAAGCTGTCAAAACCGCCTTTGAGACTGTGTTGGGGAGGTTGAAAGTGCTTTTCCATCTTAGCAGCATTTGCAAACATAATCTTGGCCCTTTGTGTCTGGAATACATTTAATTCAACAGCCTTGTCACCTTGCTCAAATTTTAGATTTTGAAACATTCAAATATGGGTTATGTCAGCCACCAACCTGTCCAAGGGCAACAGCAGCTGAACAATGTGTTAATCACGTCTTTTATGAAGGCATATTGACACTGCACACACATCAGAATACGGACAGGGTGGTTTGACAGGGAGAAGTATCTCAACTCTCCACCAACAGGCCTGCAGCAACTTGAAGGGCAATAGATGGAAAAGATAAAATCATCCTCTAGAATGTAGCAGAAAAGAAGACAGAGCAGAATAATATAAATCAGTCTAATAAGCAGCTTCTCTAAAACCATAAACTGCAGGAGGGTTTTGTATAACAAAAGATTACAACTTATTCTGCCATGTTCTACTGTGATTCAGTTGGCTTTGGTGAAACTAATTTCCCCTCAAACTACCAAACGTGGCCTATCGGCTGTCAGTCAGGCCAACAGAATTACATGAAAGGAGCTTAATGCTAACCTTTCCCAAAGCAAACCCATTATCTTCTGGTGACTAATCTGTGATAACAAAGGGGAGCGTTAGAGGTGAACAGGAATGGAGTGAGAGGGGTATACAAGAGTGATAAAATAGAGAGATGAGGAACACAAAATGAGAGCTGTGACTGAGAGCTTGTGGCGCAATAGTTGTGTGCCTGACTCCAGATCAGACGGTTGGGTGTTCAAATCACATTGGTATCAATCCTAACGGTGTTATGGGAACCATTGTGCAGTGCTGTTACTGTTCAATAACTACCCTTGTTTTTTTACAAACACATACAAAAATTGATATCACAGTTTCCAGATAAGGACAAGATTCACATGAACTCCATACAAAAATTTTATTTAAATTATTATTTTTTAAAGTTATTTTTGGGGGGTTACATGCCTTTATTAGATAGGGACAGTCAAACCTGGGCCGCTGCAGCAACTCCATATATGGGTCGCCAGCTCTACCAACTGAGCTAACCGGGCGCCCTAATTTAAATTATTTAATAAAATAACTAACTAACTCATCCTAGGCTTCCTCAATTCATCATAAACAATTACAACAGGTGTGAAAGGACTGGTTCAGGCTGTTGTAGATGTGGAATGGTAACAGTCAAATATGTCAGTATTATATTATGAGTCACACCAGTGTGTCTGGTAATCAGATAATTAAAATCTGTAAAATCTTATCACACTATCACACTCACACTACCAGATAATCTGAGCAAACCGTCAGTGTCAACCAAATGTAAATCTTCCTTCAGATAGACTAATACTAATAGTTCTTGGTGACATCTGCTGCCACATTTTACTGGCACAACAGATTTTCACCGTCTTGAATAAACAGGAACATCATCATTTCTGAGACTCCCAGTGCTATCGCTGAGGTCTAACATTCCTCAAGCAAGAAGCCTTACTACACAAACTTACATCTAAGTTATGCAAGATCAAGTGCGGTGCATTGCTTCCATTGTCTTGCTTCTAACAGTTCAGGCTAATGATTAGCCGGATTATCTGAACCAGTGGGTTAAGATAACAGAGCGGTGTCCCCGCCATCACAACGCTTTGAGAAGGATTGGAAAACATAAGCTTAGCAGCTATCAAGAGGTCATGTTTGATACGTCAATCTACGCCATCTCTGAGAGAATATATCATTGAAGAACACACACATATGTGTACATAGAGAATACATCCAAGCATGCACACACTAATTCTGCATGTGCTTCTTGCCACACTATATCAAGTCCTGCAAAATCTGTAAATGATTTGACAACAAGAGGAATTTCTGTTATTTAGCTTCAAGGCCAGTGGATAAACACAGCAAACCAGAAAAGAAAAACCAGTATCAGCTACAAAACTCACAGCAGCAGTGACAACAGAAACTGACCATGACCCTGGATGGCCCAACACAGAATATATGTAGCTGGAAAACCGGTCACGCAACGGCTTGGCACACTTTGGCAGTTTATGGCACGTGGCCTGCTAGCATTGCTGCATTTAGCAGCTACAGCCAGAAATCCTCCCAGCCTTGCCTGTCACACTCAAGCTCAGTACTTTCAATTCTGCATCCAGAGTATAGTTGCTCTCAGCTACCACAAGTCTTTGCATGCATGCTTTCCCGTACCATATGTCAGCACCTGTGTGTACACCTGAGATGCGTGCTAGCCAGTAAGGAAGCCCTAAAGTCATCTTAGCTCGACCCTGAAGAGAGACGGTGTTTGGGAAAGATAAGGGACTCATTGTGGTGTCATTGCCCTTGGTGCCGTCCATGTGAGCCAGACAGTTGCTCAGTCAGTCAGCCAGGCAGGTTGTTAAGGAAATACTCTCAAATTCTCCTCGACCTTGAGCCACATGCAAGGCCGCATTTGGACATTTTTCAGGCTGATTTTATTATTTTGGCTCTGTGCTCCGGTACACTGGATTTCAATTAAAGCATGACTATTTACTTACTTTCAGATTTAATTTGAGGGCATAAGTATCTATAACAGTGTAGGAGATGTAGACCTTTTTGTATATAGTCCCCCAAAATGGATTGGACACATTATGTAACCAAAACTTTAATACAATCATCATATTTAATATTTGTATATAAAATCCTTTGCAGTCTGAGACAGAAGTCTCCAACCCACAGATATCAGACGCTTTATATCTTCCCGGTTGATGCTCTGTCAGGCCTGTTTTTCACTTGTTGACCAAGTTGTGCACCAAAATAAGTAAGTTGTGCACCAAAATAACAAAAAACACGTCACTGTCCAGCTGCTTATAGACTCCACTGTATACGTTTCTACACAGACCGAACATTGAAGTAGTTCTTTTTAACTACTAGCCTGCTTCTCTTTTTACTGCTGTGACTATATACCACTATAAACATGCTGTTAACAGCCTCCATGTGAAATTACAGGCTGTTTGCAATATGCAATCTTTTTTTTTGCAATCACTACTGTATGCTCTATTATTGCTGCAGAGTTTTGACATTGCATATATCACCTGAAGTGCTTTCCAAATTGAACACAACTCTTTTAAAAACAAGAAATTCAAAAGATAAATCACTGTCTGAGATCTCGGTAGACATGCAGTGAAGGAGTGCAGTGCAGGCCAGGGGTACTGAACATCTCTTCTGGATGTTTGGGCAAACTTAAACTCGTGACTTTTGGAGCAGCGGGTGTGCAATGTTTTACTCAAAGACTTGCAGGCAACGATTCCGCTGGAAGGGGTTAGCACGAAAGCAAGGACACTGCTCAGTCTGCTGGAAGACAACACTGTGTCTACCAGCTGGAAAGAGAAGGAAGAAAGAAAAGAGAGAGATCAAAATACAAGAAGGGAGGGGAAAAAAGGACAGGAAACTGAAGGAAAGCAGGAGGAGAATGCAACAAGAGGAAGAGAGGTTATTGAGTCCACATTTCTCCTCTACTTTCCCTGCTTTGTTCCCTGCTGTGGTAGAAATGAACTAAATCACTGCTGCTTGACCACAGTTGAACCATAGACCTACTCTTACTCAGTTACCATCACATTGGGTCCCATCATCCTACAGGTCCTGCACAGCTCAGCCTAGTACAATCCACTCACATGATAATCCCCCAATTATCTTCCACCACTGTAATATTCCTACTCACATACAGCAGCTCCTCTCCATTACATAAACAGTGAGCCGCTGAGTGTAGTGAGCTAATGAGCACTGACAACCCTTCCCGCGCCACTTCCCACTTTCTCTTTGCGGTGTGTGTCTGTACCGCTGCACTGGTTGTTAGTTCCTTACCTGAGAATAGATGAGGATTAAAAACTCTAGTTGCACTTTTAGTTGAGGCTGATGATTCCTCAGAACAGACAAATTGTGTTTGAAGCAGTGTATTTGAAAGCAAATTAAACGCTTCATTGCATTTTAGAGGCAAAATAAGCAATTCAAACTTTCTGCATAACAGCATTGGAGAACATATGCCCTTCCTTAAAAATACCTAAACAGAAACAAATCCTTCTGGCATATGTTTTAGAGGGTGTCTTGCCTTTCATTTTCCCCACAAATCAACATGATTTTGGTGCTTCATTTGTCACAAACAGATGCTAGCTTTGCCCTGTGGCAGAAATGTGTCTAACCCGAGCTCTCAAACATTGCTAAAGGGAGCGGCTTCCATCCAATGTATTTGTTTCTCATCAGGTAGAACAAAAAGTTGCAACAATTTGCTTTAAGCTGACAAGAAACCAGACAGACAGGAAGCATTAGGACAGGGGTCACCAAGAGGCAGCCTGCTAGGTGTGAAGTCAGTGTGTTCATGTTGTGGATCCAAGAAGCTGTACAGCAAATTTATTGCACTGGATGTCCACACCCCTCAGCCAATATATCGGTTCTGACCCTGCACATGATGCTGGTAGGGGTGGGCGATATGGGCAAAAAATAATATCTCAATATTTTTTGGGATTTTGGCGATAACGATAATCAGTCGATATCCTTTAAAATGTGATTAGAATTGTCTGAGCTGGACTTGTGTCCACCAAACGCATTTACAGCGCTGAGAGCGCTCAAAAACTCATTTTCCGAGTGCCCAGCGGTGTTAAAAGTTGAACAGATTTCAACTTGAAGCGCTCTGAGCGCTGCGCTAAAAAAAACCCATCTCCGCTGACATCTTAGCGCTCTGAACGCTGAAGCCCATAGGACCCACGTCTCGGCACTAAATCATCTGAAGTACCGGTAGCTTCAGGGACTGGAGTTGCTTGCATTTTCTCTCTACCATCGCAACGCGCTGCTAAACTGTTGCAAGGAGGATGCTAGCGAGAGGTCACGTGATCATGTCATGTGATCACGTAGGCCCACTAGTTGTGTGACTGAATCCTGCCATGCTGTAGAGAGCGCTGCTGCACCGTGTATTAATGGATGTGAGGAGTTTCCGCGGGCGTTTCATTGTTTTTGTCGAAGTAATTTAAATACTCGATAATGGAAATTTGCACATCGTCAAAACAACAATGACGATATTATCGCAAACGATATATATCGCCCACCTCTAGATGCTGGCTCTTCAAAGAAACTCAAAATGAAAAACTAATATATGATTGCCAGCTGCTTTGCAGTAATTGTAAGATGAATAAGGTCATGACTCAACTATAGTGGAAGTCAACCAGCAGAAAAAGACACACAGAGTGACTTAGTCGACCATAGAGGGACATTTATAACCTGCCACAAGAAGTCAAAGAAACACCTTGAAAGAAAAATGTCACACCAAAATTGAGATTGAACACTGGAAATGTGCATATTAAAGATGTAAAGTGACCTTTCATTTCTCAAGACTGTTGAAAACATTTCTTAGAGAAGTGGTCCCAATCAGGGCATGGTAGGGCTATTTAAGTGGTAATTAAGCCAGTCAATAGGGCCTAATAGTAATACCACTGATTTCACCAAATTGAAAGGATTCTGAGAGATACTTTATCTTAGTTCAACAGTTATTTTTATTATTTCCACAGTGGATACAGTCACATCCCAGAACCACAGTATGCTATTGAAATGCGGGACAGAGTTTTGTCCCCTAAGGATATTCTGCATCTGTGTAGCTCAACAACTTGACTTTGCTGTGACATGTCTGCAAGCCTGAATCTGTGGAATTTTGGGAGGAAAAAGGGCAATTATGTGCTTTTAGGCTTTAGTCTACATTTAGGTTGGGTAGCTGTGGGAAAGTATGAGACAAATAGGATCTAGAGATGCAGCTCTTCAAAGAGTTTGAGCCTCAAATTATGGATCCAGTGACTGAATGTTTGAGTATTGTTTTATGTCTCCAACGGTGTACCAGATGTGAGTGAAACCAGACAGTATGAGGATGAGTAAAGATCCAAACCTTCCAGTCACGTCTACGTGGTGTTTTGTATGCCAACAGGAAAGCCCACAAAATAACATCTTCGACTTCATATTGCTCTTTCTTACATGACTAAAAATGTGGTAAATGCTTGGTTATTACTTGACTGGCCAAATGCTAAAAACAACAGCATTGGGAACAGAAAGGCAGGATGAGAAGCTTAATCCTTTGTGGCTGTGCATACAATGGACCAGATTGGCTCTGAAGCTAATGGTGCTTGAATGGGTGATTGATGCGCACTTCCTGGTCCCATTGAGACTGTGACAAATGCCTCAAGAGTCCCCAGAGAAGATCAGCTACACCGGCACAGCTTGTGACACTGTCTGATGGGGCTCAGCTAATTCAACACGGCTAATTCAGAGAGGAGAATAGGTTTAATTTCACAGACCGCTGATATTACAGGCAACTAAGAGCAAAGGCTGCCAGAGTAAAAAGCATCTCCATAGCAATACATGCAATACATCTTTGCAACTCAAGATGGTTCATGTATAATAAAGAGGGAGATAAAGACATTCAAGCAGACTGTAGGCAGAGGCAAGATAAGCTCTAAGTATAGGGGAGGAAGGTGAAGAGGCGGATGTGAAGTAGATGCTAAAGAGATTAGCTTTTAGCAGGATGTGCAGGGAGTGCTTCTCATATCCTATTAGTTTGTCTCCACATGAATCAGATGTGATGTCATGGCAGCAACAAAAGTGATCAATCCTGATTTTAACTAAAAGATCTTTGACACCTACCCTCTGTGGATCTGGTTGAAATGAAATGCTGCGTTTGGTTGGGGTTGGTTGGGTTTGTTTGGACTGGCATGAAAGCTGTCAATCACACTAAAGTTAATGCTAGCTATGAAAAGCTAACAAAGAGCTAAACGGCTATTACAGCCATCTGTTGGCCATGTGTTATCAAGAAAGCTGCCTGGAATAAGCGATGTACATTTCTTGCAGCATTTGGTAACCATGGTAACACATAAGAAGAATGAGGGCGGGCATTTCCCTTGATCGATCAAAGTGAAAGTATTTAGAACAGACGTGTGTTGACCCTGTATCCGTCCCCCTTTGTTTCAGCTGTTTCTTATTAAAAAGTGAGTGTGTATAGAGGCTGCACAGTAACCTTCCTCTGACTGCATATTATGGTAAACGACTCTTTTTTGCACTATTTTACTTGTTCTTCATCATTCATGAAATAAGGCCGAGCTCTCTACTAATGAGACTCATAATCAGCTCATTGTGAAGATGAATAAAAAGCTGAAGTTTAGTTGAGTGCTGCATGACCTGCTATCAGTCATTAGAATTTGATTTACCCATGAGGCTCCATATGGCACTGATGATGCAGGATGACATCACCAAAACTGTCCAATTAATGAGCGAGCTGTCGGCCTGTATGACTTCATGTTTACAGCTCTTAGACCAGAACTAAAAGGCAGCAGGTCCTGACCAAATGAACCAAACTGCAGGGATAAAAGAGAGCACATTAGGATGCATGCAGCGATTGCATCAGATGTTTTTGACAATGCACCTATTCTAGCATGCCGCCCATATCCCACACAAATATGAACCGGCAGTGCCTACACTTCTGTCTACGGCTTTTTTGAAACAATCCTTGCAGAATTTGCCTTCTCAAACTGAGGCTTCTGAATTGTGGCAGATATTTGTTTCTCTGTTCTTCATACTAAAGCTGAATCCACAAGCTGCTGTCTCAGATGCATTATGTATGATTTATGTACTTTTTTTTAAGGGAAAAGTTATAAATTCTATTTTCAACATTCAAATAGATACTGTGTGATACATTATCTTCATACCATGGGATGTAATTGTGTACTACTTACATTCTTAAGGACTCCTAAAAAGCAACATTTTAAATTAAGGGTTAAAGCAATACTGTGTTGCTGTCAGCTGCAGGAATATCATAAAACTCAAGTGACCTATGTGTGATCACATCTTCCTGTAGTCTAAAAGTCTTGGCTGGCCTGTGATACAGTAGTTAGTGTTGACCCAGCGCCAAGTGTTCTCCAGAGGATAAGCCACACTTCTACATTTACAGTATCAAAGCATGGATCAATGGACCAGTCGCCTCCATTCTGCTGAAGCATGGAAAACCATCACTGGTAAACAGAGGCGTGTGTGAGATTGCTAGTGTGTATCTAAGGAGGAAGTGCTCTTGAAGAATGAGTGTTAATGTTGACCTAATTCATCACTGTTTGCCTACTACTGACAGTTAATATTCATCTTTTCCAGGAAGTTCATGTTATTTCATCTGTCACAATGGAGCTGAGCATGCAGGTGAGAAGTGAAGCACTGCATCTGTAAGAGTGAACTGAAGTTAAAAAAAATAATTTTGTTCGATTAAAGCTACACCTGCCGTCACTATACTCTCTCTCTCTGGGTCTTTCTGAAACCAGTCTGAGGGATAGTCTTTCTCTCTAAAACAGAGAAGAAGCTTGTAGGCTTTCCAAAGAGAAAACACAGAAAACAAATAACTTGGCAGAACCAGCGTGACTTTATTAAGGTATTCCAAGCCACTTGAAGAGAAGCTGCAGCATTAACGTGACATTAATGGTAATACCACCCACTGGCAAAGGAGAGAAAGTGCTGTCACTAACCATGGAAACAGTACCAAACTTCAATTCATTCATTAGTCATTTAATGGGCTTTAAAGCACAGCCACTAGAAACCCACAAAGGGAAAAGCAATCAGTGTCCTAGTCAGGCCTCATTCGAATTTGGCACAGGGGTTTCACACAGTCATGCGTTCCATCATTTAATAGATGAATTCTGGATGAACTTGTTTTTTTTTCATCTACATGTAACTGAAAAGGGCAATGAGTGCAAAGCTGTGTTCCTCCATCAATAGACAGGATAGTCACTCCTCTTACTTAGTTATACCACTATTTCTCTAAAACGGATGAACTGTGTTGTGATACAGAGAAATGAACAAACACACATAGAGATAATGTATCTCCAGTGTCTAAAAGTGAATGTACACTACCGTCAATGGCATTAGTAACTCAGGAATAACTAGTCCTACTGGGATGTATAATGTGTATGTAGTAGCCAGGTTACTATGTTTGAATAAAGATTTATTTTGTCTGTCTGTTTTGCGTGGGTTATTTTGTTCCCATTTCATCCTCATTCCTCCACACACTCACTGGATGAACTCCTCACTCACTCTTCCGACAGTACAACTAGTCCTGATTGGGAATAATTCCAATGCTTCCTGAACTTTGTAATGGACAACCTAACAGATACACAAGAAGGAAGAAAGCTGGCCTATTTGCCTAACACTTTTTTATATTACTGTAGAAAATTCTGATCTGCCATGATGAAAGTAGGATCTCCTTAGAAATAATAATGAAAAGTTTCCCCTTCCACTCTCCCCACAGGGGGGCCCATGGGGGTCCCCACTGGCTCTGGTTCTAGGGGCAGCCACTGGCTTTTCCTGCCCACTCTCCCTCTTTCTCTGAGCCCGTAAAAAGCGCCATGTTGAGGCGCCAGTGTGGATGCAGCGTGCAGCTCCGCGCACACACACACACACACACACACACAGCGAAACGTTTCAGAAAGCACACCGAGGCAGGGCTGTGCGAGTGGGTGGGGGGAGCTTACCTTTGCGATCGCCTTCTTATACCTCAGGGCCGCTTGTTCGATAAGGTAAAAGACTTTTACATTCCCATCTCCGCACGGAACGACCACCCGGGTCCTCCCGAAACACACCGTCACTTTCATTTCTCCTCCGCCGCGTTAATTCCAAAGAGGAAAGAGCCGCGTCAAAAAGACAAAAAACATCCCCGCTGCGCGAAGGCTAAACGATAAATCCCCGGTCTTTGAGAAGAGGTCGAAAGTGAAGTTGTCTCTTGTGTCCTGCGTCCTCGGGAGGGCAAGAAAGAAGCCCAGCATTTGGATCCAGCGGCGGGGCTGGGTGGCGTCCTCCCTGTGCCGTGTTGACTCACTCACAGAAAGTTCCCAACAGAAAGCCTCTCCAGCAGCGGGAGCGCACCACTGGACTGACACTGCGCCCACATGTCAGAGCAGGCACTAAGAATGTTTCCTCACGCCAACCAATACAATCGTGTGTGTCTCTGACGGCGAACCCGTCGAGATTCACTCACTTATCATCAGAAGTTGCGTAACACTAAGTAATGTGTTTTTCGGTGTAGAGTCGCGGTCTACACTGTGTGTGGTGTAATGGAAAACTTATCAAATACAGATTGTTGTTGGTTGTCTATTGACATGGTGTCTGAAAGACATTAGGACTGGAGCAATAAATCTTAAAGCACATTATTATTTTATAATCTAGATTCCAGAGACTGGGATTTCCAGGGATTGTGAATAGGGGGATAGGGCCAGATCAACCTGCAAGAGGGTCCCTGGGCTAAAGTGAGCCATGCGACCCATCGAGTCCCGCCCCACCACACAGGTTACCCCACCCCATTTTGCTTACACTAGAGGATTACTCTACTTGTATGACAGTTAGTGCTACTTTGTTTAATCACCCTGAGGGTCTGGGTCCTGAGGCAGTTGCCCACATTGTCCAGATGGTAATCCAGCCTAACCTGGGGCAGTTTCTGAAGAATACTGTAAATTCACACTTGTTTTACTCCCTAGTGGTACACACAGTAATAGCACATCCTGGTACAAAGCATGTCAAACACAGATCTCCATCTACCTTATATACAAACACTTTATGTGAAATTCCTCTGGAGACAACATCTTATCAGATGGAGATCTGTGAGCTTGGGAGTCATGGTTAGGTAAGTCTGGCAAACCCTGATCCAGGCTCAGGTTAAGTGCTGCAGGTCTATTGCAACAAGTGTTACGCATGTTAACACACTTGGATTTGATTTATGTGTGACTGCCTGGTGATTCAGAACATGGTACACATAAACAGACGTTCAATTTCAACCCGACTGCATGAGTCAGACTGAAGGAGATGAGGCAGGATGTTCTAGGATGGAGCTGCTGAGAACACACCAAAAGTCGGATCCGTGCTTGATTGAGCTGCGCTTACGTCACTGACAGCAAAGCATATATTAATGTTACATATGAGAATAAATTATTGAACTCCAGTGCAAAATGAGAAATCAGCCTGAGGATGAATCTACAGTATGACCCAATTTACTGATAAAAGCTGCAACCTTTCTGTGGAGCTCCACTCCCTGAAGCCCTTATTCTTTATCATCTAATGTCGTCCAAATGAGTGAACATGAACACGAGTGCAAGATGGACAACATCTTTTCCAAACTACTATGTCCCTGCATGATATAAGGTTAAAGCACTGCCCAAATATGTGTCTTACTATTCCTTCTCTTTAGACATCAGGGAAGTCTGCAGTCCCTCTGACGTGCAAGTTAATCAGCCAACAAGTGACCTTGTGGCGCAATGGTAGCGCGTCTGACTCCAGATCAGAAGGTTGCGTGTTCAAATCACGTCAGGGTCAGCTTACAGAAGTTCACTGATACATTACCTTATAGAGACCTTAGTGGAAAACTGGGTGTTTCTCATCATAGTTAATGTTGTCTTCATTCACAACATCTCTAACACAACTAATGCTCCCCCCAGAGGAAACTAAAGGTAAAACACTTCCCAAAAGATTGAACTAAGACTGTCAGATGAATTTACCTTGGCTTTGCAGACATAACCAAACTCAGCTCTACCTATAATTATGAGCTCTGTGTGTTTATTAACTGAGAACCAACCGAAACATGTTTACATACATCCTCACAGTGTTTTTATTTATTTGACATGCCTCTCAATTGTTCTGTTTTATTTCCTGCAATAAACCAGGTCACTTATTTACTTATATACCTGCCATGGTAGGATGAGTCCTGAGCCTGGACCGCAGTTTGTCCGCTGCACGCAAGGAATGCTGGGAGGAGGAGCGAGATAGTGGTGGAAATGTATGGTGCACTAAAGTAGGGGAGAACGAGATTACAGCTCAGGTTAAAAGTGTAGCCCAGGCCACTGTTCTGTTAAGGAAATTACAATTAGATTTTAAAAAATGCTTATCTAACAAATAACACAATGAGAAATATGACACAATGCTGCTGGGTGGAGGACATAAGATGAGTGTGGCTGTTTCTTCAGACCTGGAGAACATTGATGTTCGGCATGCTTTATCCAGCTAGACGTCTTCCACCCAAATATTTACACATAAAGAGGTCTAAACCTGAGAGAATGTTTACTCCTGTGTATACACAGCGCAACAAAATGTTCCTTTTTACTGAAGCTGGGAAAATTATTCATCCACACGTTTACAGGCTTGTCCTGTTTGGAGAGCAGTGTAGCGGTACAAAAGGGACATGGTAAACAAAGTGCGTATCTGCATCTCAGTGCGTGTGTGTGTGTGCGTGTGTTGTAGCTGACAGCGAGGTGTTACTTTCATGTCAGACGTGCTCCAACATGGTCCCAGGAGAGGAGGAGGTCATTCCTGACACTTCTCTCTGTCATCACAGACTTACCTCACTGCTGCAGAATTCAGCACTCACACACCAATGCCTTCCTATAGAATCATTCATACACGTGTCATTTACTACATCCTTCCTCTACCTCCACCACAAGCCTTCAAATACCACATTTCCTTATACCTCTTCAACCTTTTATTGGTAAAACGTATTATTTGTGACAGTGTGGACTTGGCTTACAGCTGAGGGGAAGATATCTTTTACAAGAAAAGATTCTCATTCAATTTGTATCATAGAGTCTAACATTGACAAAGTGAGGAATCATGATTTATTGTCACATGCCACCTTTGTTGTTTCCCCAATACATCTTGCATGTGATGCAAAAACTTGCATGTCAAAGGCACATTTTAGCTGGGGCTTCGAAGCCCTCTAATAATAGTCCTAATAATAGTATCAAGTCATCATTATAGCCTGAAAATCAGTCTTACACTTCACTCTAATCATCCTTTATTAAGGGCAGGTAGTTAGTCACATACATTAAAGGTGCAGTAGGTAACTTATAAAAAAGACAGTTTTATTAAATCAAAATTATGTTATATTTCATCCATACAACAGATGACAATGAGACAATTTGGTAAAAGAGTTAGAACAGATGCCTAAGCTACAAATTGTCCTTTACGAATTATGAATGAGAGAAAAACAGACTTTATCAAGTTCATCCCACTTTAATATAAGGATGACATTATCTAATGTTTGCTTTGACCCTGATGTGAATTTGAACACACAACCTTCTGATCTGGAGTCAGATGCGCTGACGTTTCACCACAAGGTCAATCTTCTTTAAAAAAAAAAAAAAGCTGCAGTAGGTAATTTTTATGAAAATTGTTGTATTACATTCACTATATCCTTACAGTACATGAGACAGATAATCTGTAAAAATCAGGTTCCTCTGGCTCGTTCTAGTGCTCCTAATGGCATTTGCTAGAATCCATGGGGCCTAAATTGAAACAGGGGTGTAAGAGTATGTCAAATGTGACCACACACATAGTATGTTTTATATTTTGTAAGTGTTTGACCCTGACGTGATTTGAACACGCAGCCTTCTGATCTGGAGTCAGACGCGCTACCGTTGCGCCACAAGGTCACTTTTTTCTCCACACAAAACAAATTTAAAGCTGCAGTAGGTCATTTTAACGAAAATTGTTGTATCATATTTGCTACAACTTTGAATATATTCTGACAGTACTACATGAGACAGATAGTCTGTGTAAAAATCTGGTTCCTCTGGCTCGTTCTAGTGCTCCTAATGGCATTTGCAAGAATCCACGGGGCCTGAACTGAAAAAGGGATGTAACAGCATGATAAATGTGACCACACATACGATATGTTTTATATTTTTATTTTATTTTTATTTAACCTTTATTTAACCAGGAAAAGTCCCATTGAGTTACAGTAACTCTTCTCCCAGGGAGTCCTGGCCAAGACTGGCGGCAAAAAGTTTAAAAAAAAAAAAAGACAGAAAAGACAAGACAAAGGTTACATACTACACCACAAATCTCTGTACATACACTATACATACAAGAACACAAACAAGAAATTACACTTAACGCAACCTAACACAGACATACAACTTAAAGGGCACCTAATTAAAAACAATTACACTATTCTTTCAAAGTTGACTTTAAAAGGTTTTTAAAAGTATAGAGAGGTGGAAGTGATTCTAGATTTAGGGTGTTTTGAAATTCATTCCAGACATTTGGTGCATATGATGAGAAAGCTGTTTTACCAAGTTCTGTTCTTGTTGATGGAATAACTAATAGTATTTTTTCTGACGACCTTGTCCTGTAAACACTATTATGGTAAGAAAGCAAATTTGAAATGTAGAGGGGTAATTTACCCATTAGAGCTTTAGCAATGAAAATCAATAAATAGAATTTCCTTCTGAGGGAGAGGGAGGACCATTGTACAGTTTCATACAGAATGCAGTGGTGAGTCCTGGCTGCTGCACCTGTAATGAAACGCAAGGCTGAGTGGTATAATACATCTAGTTTTTTTAATAAAGATGAAGAAGAGTGCATTTAAATTAGGTCACCATAATCCAACACTGATAAGAATGTGCTCTGCACCAACCTTTTCCTTGCTGTATACGGAAAGCACTTCTTTAATCTAAAGTAAAAACCTAACTTGGGTCTGAGTTTTTTTAAAAGGCTCTCAATATGGACCCCAAAAGACAATTTCTCATCCAACCAAATACCTAGGTATTTGTAAGAAGTTACTGTCTCTATTGGAGTACCAGTTTGTGTCGAAATAGTGAAATCTATAGGAGAACGTGAACGTGTAAAAACCATTGATTTTGTTTTTTTAGCATTTAATACCAATTTTAATCCTACCAGAGATTTTTGTATCTGACTAAAGGCAGACTGTAAATGATGAAATGCTTCTTTCAATGACTTAGCAGGGGTGTACAAAATAGTATCATCTGCATAAAAATGAGCCTTTGTTTGATTCAGATTCATACCTAAATTATTTATATAAATAGAAAATAAAATAGGACCCAAGACTGATCCTTGGGGGACACCCATTTTTACTTCTAGCAAGAATGAGGTACAGTTATCTAATGCCACACACTGAGTTCTATCACTCAGGTAATTAGAAAACCAATTTAGCACAGTGCTACTAAAACCTATGCTTTACAGTCTTTGCAGAAGAAGATGATGGTCAACGGTGTCAAATGCTTTAGATAAGTCAATGAATAGAGCAGCACAAGACTTTGTTATCTAAAGCATTAACAATATCATTGACAACAGAGGTTACAGCCGTAATAGTACTGTGTCCTTGTCGGAAACCAGACTGAGTAAAACTTAAAATACAGTTGTCAGCTAAAAAATGTTTTAGTTGCTCATTTGTAAGAGATTCAAACAGTTTAGCCAAGACAGATAGTCTGGAGATTGGCCGGTAATTGTCTAAGGCCAATGGGTCTCCACTTTTTAATAGTGGGAGAACAAATGCAGATTTCCATGACTTGGGGATAGTACCACTGTATAGACTAAGATTGAAAATGGAGCAGATAGGACCAGCAATCAAGTTTGCAGCAGTTTTAAAGAAATATGGCTGAATCTGGTCTGGGCCGGGAGACTTTTTACAGTCCAGGCCTAACAGTGCCTTATGACTTAAGTTTTTGACCATGATGTGATTTGAACACTTAGCCTTCCGACCTGGAGTCAGACTCTCCACCATTGCGCCACAAGGTCTCTCTTCCCTGGAAAAAAAGTATGTTTAAAGCTGCAGTAGATAATTTTTATGAAAACTGTTGTATCACGTTCACTATATCCTGACAGTAGTACATGAGACAGATAATCTGTGTAAAAATCTGGTTCCTCTGGCTCGTTCTAGTGCTCCTTCTAGTGCTCCTTCTAGTGCTCCTTCTAGTGCTCCTTCTAGTGCTCCTAATGGCATTTGCAAGAATTCACAGGACCTGAAATAAAACAGGGGTGTAACAGTATGTTAAATGTGAGCACACATAAGATATGTTTAGTATTATTTAATTTTTTGACCTTGATGTGATTTGAACACACAGCCATCTGATCTGGAGTCAGACATGCCACTGTTACGCCACAAGGTTGCTGTTTTCAAGAAACAAAACATATTTAAAGCTGCAGTAGGTCATTTTCATGAAAATTGTTGTATTAAGTTTGCTGAAAATTTCACTATAGCCTGACTGTATTACATAAGACAGTTAATCTGTGTAAAAATGAGGTTCCTCTGGCTCGTTCTAGTGCTCCCAATGGCATTTGCAAGAATCCACGGGGCCTGAACTGAAACAGGGGTGTAACAGTATGTTAAATGTGACCACACACAAAATATGCTTTATATTTCTGGAGTACTTGACCCTGTCGTGATTTGAACACACAGCCTTCTGATCTGGAGTCAGACGGGCTACCTTTGCACCACAAGAACACCTTATTCTCAAAACAAAACAAATTTAAAGCTGCAGTAGGTCATTTTGACGAAAATTGTTGTATCACGTTCACTGTATCCTTACAGTACATGAGACAGATAATCTGTGTAAAAATCAGGTTCCTCTGGCTTGTTCTAGTGCTCCTAATGGCATTTGCAAGAATCCACGGGGCCTGAAATAAAACAGGGGTGTAACAGTATGTTAAATGTGATAAGATAGATTTTGTATTATTTAATTTTTTGACCCTGACATGATTTGAACACACAGCCTTCTGACCTGGAGTCAGACGCGCTACCGTTGGACCACAAGGTCACCTTTTCGCAAAAAAACAAAACAAATTCAAAGCTGCAGGTCATTTTCATGAAAATTGTTGTATTACATTTGCTACAACTTTGAATATATTCCGATTGTGCTACATGAGACCGATAATATGTGATATATACATTTTACTTGATAGATTACAGATGTGGGTTGGCATTTCTGGTACAGCCTTAAACTGGTTTAATTCCTATTTGACTAATAGAGTCTTTAATGTCTGCATAAATAATCATGTTTCCTCCTCCGCTCCCCTGCTGTGTGGTGTCCCTCAGGTGTCGGTTCTTGGTTCAGTTTTGTTCTCCCTGTACATGCTTCCTCTGGGTCATTTGTTCAGCCGCTTCAATGACATGTCATACCACTGTTATGCCGATGATACACAGATCTACTTTTCTGGGAAACCCAATAACTTGAATCGACTGTCCTCTCTCCATGAGTGCTTAGCTGCTACCAAAGACTGGATGTCTCTTAATTTTCTCCACTTAAATCCTGACAAAACTGAAATAATTGTCTTTGGCCCTGAAAACGTTGTCACTGCAGTTGATCAGTTTATTGGACCATTATGCACAAATATCAAACCCACTGCTAAGAATCTGGGTATCATCTTCGACCAGCATATGACATTTGACCTTCGTGTTACAAAACTTGTCCAGTCCTGTTTCCTGCAGCTACAAAATATAGCAAAAATCTGAAGTTTCTTGTCCTCCAGTGATCTGGAACAATTCATTCACAGCTTAATTTTCTCCCTTCTACATTACTGTAACTCCCTCTACATGTGCTTCAGTCAAGCTTTGTTAAATCGTTTACAGTTAGTACAAAATGCAGCCGCCAGACTTTTAACCAGAACCAGCCGTCGGTCCCACTTTACTCCTGTTCTCACATCCCTTCATTGGCTTCCTGTAAAATTCAGAATCAACTATAAGATCTTACTGATTACATATAAGGCACTTCATGACCTTGCCCTGAGTTACATTTCAGATCTCCTTGTTCCTCATTCCACTCCTTGGCCACTTCGCTCCTCAAATCTAGGCCTTTTATCCATTCCATTGTTGAATAGTCTTCCCCAATCACTCAGATTCACTGAATCTGTGGACAGTTTTAAGTGGCTCCTCAAAACCCACATTTTTATACAGTAGATCTCCTTGCTTGTCGTCTCTCTTTTATCTTCCCTGTTGTTTTATCTTCCTTATGTTTGTTTTTACATGCTCCCTATGTTTGTTTGATTGGGTATGGTTATACCCATATGTATATTTGTAAAGCACTTTGGATATGTGTGAAAAAAAAACTATATAAATAAAGCTTTTCTTATGTAGTTTTTCTTAAACTGTGTCAGTAGCTAGCATGAGCTGACCTCACATTCACCAGAGATTACTTAAGCTTTGACCTTGACGTGATTTGAACACTCAATCTTCTGATCTGGCGTCAGACGTGCTACCATTGTGCCACAAGGTCACTCTTTTCAGAAAACAAAACATATTTAAAGCTGCAGTAGGTAATTTTCATGAAAATTGTTGTATTACGTTTGCTGAAAATTTCACTATAGCCTGACAGCAGTACATGAGACAGTTAATCTGTGTAAAAATCAGGTTCCTCTGGCTCGTTCTAGTGCTCCTAAGGGCATTTGCAAGAATCCATGGGGCCTAAATTGAAACAGGGGTGTAACAGTGTGTCAAATGTGACCACACACAATATATGCTTTATATTTTGTAAGTGTTTGACCCTGACGTGATTTGAACACGCAGCCTTCTGATCTGGAGTCAGACGCGCTACCATTGCGCCACAAGGTCACTTTTTTCCTCACACAAAACAAATTTAAACCTGCAGTAGGTCATTTTAACGAAAATTGTTGTATCATATTTGCTACAACTTTGAATATATTCTGACAGTACTACATGAGACAGATAGTCTGTGTAAAAATCTGGTTCCTCTGGCTCGTTCTAGTGCTCCTAATGGCATTTGCAAGAATCCACGGGGCCTGAACTGAAAAAGGGATGTAACAGCATGATAAATGTGACCACACATACGATATGTTTTATATTTTTATTTTATTTTTATTTAACCTTTATTTAACCAGGAAAAGTCCCATTGAGTTACAGTAACTCTTCTCCCAGGGAGTCCTGGCCAAGACTGGCAGCAAAAAGTTTAAAAAAAAAAAAAAATACAGAAAAGACAGGACAAAGGTTACATACTACACCACAAATCTCTGTACATACACTATACGTACTAGAACACAAACAAGACATTACACTTAACGCAACCTAACACAGACATACAACTTAAAGGGCACCTAATTAAAAACAATTACACTATTCTGTCAAAGTTGACTTTAAAAGGTTTTTAAAAGTATAGAGAGGTGGAAGTGATTCTAGATTTAGGGTGTTTTGAAATTCATTCCAGACATTTGGTGCATATGATGAGAAAGCTGTTTTACCAAGTTCTGTTCTTGTTGATGGAATAACTAATAGTAATTTTTTCTGACGACCTTGTCCTGTAAACACTATTATGGTAAGAAAGCAAAATTTGAAATGTAGAGGGGTAATTTACCCATTAGAGCTTTAGCAATGAAAATCAATAAATAGAATTTCCTTCTGAGGGAGAGGGAGGACCATTGTACAGTTTCATACAGAATGCAGTGGTGAGTCCTGGCTGCTGCACCTGTAATGAAACGCAAGGCTGAGTGGTATAATACATCTAGTTTTTTTAATAAAGATGAAGAAGAGTGCATATAAATTAGGTCACCATAATCCAACACTGATAAGAATGTGCTCTGCACCAACCTTTTCCTTGCTGTATACGGAAAGCACTTCTTTAATCTAAAGTAAAAACCTAACTTAGGTCTGAGTTTTTTTAAAAGGCTCTCAATATGGACCCCAAAAGACAATTTCTCATCCAACCAAATACCTAGGTATTTGTAAGAAGTTACTGTCTCTATTGGAGTACCAGTTTGTGTCGAAATAGTGAAATCTATAGGAGAACGTGAACGTGTAAAAACCATTGATTTTGTTTTTTTAGCATTTAATACCAATTTTAATCCTACCAGAGATTTTTGTATCTGACTAAAGGCAGACTGTAAATGATGAAATGCTTCTTTCAATGACTTAGCAGGGGTGTACAAAATAGTATCATCTGCATAAAAATGAGCCTTTGTTTGATTCAGATTCATACCTAAATTATTTATATAAATAGAAAATAAAATAGGACCCAAGACTGATCCTTGGGGGACACCCATTTTTACTTCTAGCAAGAATGAGGTACAGTTATCTAATGCCACACACTGAGTTCTATCACTCAGGTAATTAGAAAACCAATTTAGCACAGTGCTACTAAAACCTATGCTTTACAGTCTTTGCAGAAGAAGATGATGGTCAACGGTGTCAAATGCTTTAGATAAGTCAATGAATAGAGCAGCGCAAGACTTTGTTATCTAAAGCATTGACAACAGAGGTTACAGCCGTAATAGTACTGTGTCCTTGTCGGAAACCAGACTGAGTAAAACTTAAAATACAGTTGTCAGCTAAAAAATGTTTTAGTTGCTCATTTATAAGAGATTCAAACAGTTTAGCCAAGACAGATAGTCTGGAGATTGGCCGGTAATTGTCTAAGGCCAATGGGTCTCCACTTTTTAATAGTGGGAGAACAAATGCAGATTTCCATGACTTGGGGATAGTACCACTGTATAGACTAAGATTGAAAATGGAGCAGATAGGACCAGCAATCAAGTTTGCAGCAGTTTTAAAGAAATATGGCTGAATCTGGTCTGGGCCAGGAGATTTTTTACAGTCCAGGCCTAACAGTGCCTTATGACTTAAGTTTTTGACCATGATGTGATTTGAACACTTAGCCTTCTGACCTGGAGTCAGACTCTCCACCATTGCACCACAAGGTCACTCTTTTCAGAAAACAAAACATATTTAAAGCTGCATTAGGTAATTTTCATGAAAATTGTTGTATTACGTTTGCTGAAAATTTCACTATAGCCTGACAGCAGTACATGAGACAGTTAATCTGTGTAAAAGTCAGGTTCCTCTGGCTTGTTCTAGTGCTCCTAATGGCATTTGCAAGAATCCATGGGGCCTAAATTGAAACAGGGGTGTAACAGTGTGTCAAATGTGACCACACACAAAATATGCATTATACTTTGTAAGCGTTTGACCCTGACGTGATTTGAACACGCAGCCTTCTGATCTGGAGTCAGACGCGCTACCGTTGCGCCACAAGGTCAGCGTAGTTCAATACCTTTTTTTTAAAAAGTTGCTGTAGGTAATATTCATGAAAATTGTTGTATAACGTTCACTATATCTATATATCTATATATGACAGTAGTACATGAGACAGATAATCTGTGTAAAAATCTGGTTCCTCTGGCTCGTTCGAGTTGCGTGTTCAAAGCACGTTAGGGTCAAAGCAACATTAGATTATGTTATCATAATATTAAAGTAGGATGAACTTGATACAATCAGCTTTTTTCTCATTCATAATTCGTAAAGGACAATTTGTAGCTTAGGGGTCTGTTCCAAATGTTTTCTAGCTATTTTACCAAATTGTCTCATTGCCATCTGTTGTGTGGATGAAATGCCTGTATTACAGCAATTTAAAACAATGTGAACATAATTTGGATTTAATTGCGTGTTCAAATAATGTCAGGGTCATCGCATTAATTAAGCTAAGGTACATGTGAGGTCAGCTTTGATAATGTTTCCTCTGCTGCAAAATGTGAAGAGATGAAACCAAATAGTATAAAGATACAAAATTTTTTTAGAGTAATTGCTTCCTCTAAAATTCCCCCTGTTGCAGATACAGTTTAAAACATTGCAGACTCATGACAGAAATCACACTGAACTATGTTTAACATTACTTGAGTCAAATGTCTGCTGCAGGCTAAGGCACGTGCATTTCCCCAAATAGTGGAACAAATTAAGGCTTCCCTATAATGACACCCATTAATAGCTGTTACTACAGCACCATGACTTTATAATAAATCATTAATAGCTCAAGGCAATATAGGTTTACCATCTAACCCAAACTCTGACTAATGCACCAGAACATGAAAAAAGGAGTAAGACTTTAAGCTGCTAAGCCTCAAAACAAACATTGGGATCTGTTCATGGCTTTAATTGTGTCATGTTGTAACTGGTGGGACACCAATAACTATCTAGTTATTTTTTTGCATTATTATATGATTATGTGTAGTTATGATTCATATAATGTCTTCGTCATTGACAGTGTGACAGACAACCTGTAGAGTGAACTTCACTGCTGTACCATATTTCATTTCATTTAAGATAGCTGACAGGCCCCATCTGCAGGCCCTCAAAAGTATTACACCTTGTCTTCTCTCCAGGAATCTTCTTTGAGAGGATTAAACCTAGAGCCTTTAATTGGTGTGTTTGTGGGGATTGGGCCCACTGTATGCTGTGAACACTGAGAATGGTGTTAGCGCAGCCTTAGCACTCTGATTTCATGGATTTGCAAATGCTGCCAGTTGCTGTTTTACATACTCTTTGTATGTGCACAGCCCATTGATAAAATATTGGATATTTTGAGTGGGCGCTCACAATTACACTCAACTCTTTGGATAAATCAACATATTTTGAACATATTTCAAAGTAAAGTGAAGATGAACTTTTGCTTCCCAGAAACAATAACTTAAAAATGCCACAATTCAACAGCCAGTTTATTGGTTAATAGTAAAGATTGATTGTATGAAGCTGGAACCGTTGGCTGGTTCCCTCTCTGGCAATATTGGTTTTATTTGTACTACAGCTCATTTTATCTTTATCTGACAGGATATCAATTTCATACCTTGTCAGGTTTTAATACCCATAAGTCCCCAAACCTCTATCTGATGCCTGCCAAAGCTTGGCTGATGATCCTGTTAACAGATTTGGGGGATAAATCTTATCAGAATAATCTGATTATTTACAATTATGTACAGTGAGCCAGAAGGAATGAGGGGATGTTCACATAAACTCATTAGACAGACATCAGTGAACACACACATCTGATGCATGCTGATGTGAAATGACAACAAATGGAACAGTATGATTTTAGTCACATCCCAATAATGAGGTGGGTGAATCCAGCCCTGCCTGAGTTGTTATATTTGTGACCTCATCGTTGTTCATGTAAACACGGAGTACTGTGTGCTGTGCACTTCTCACACCTGTCAGTTTCCCAGGAAACCAACAGTGAAAAAGTGAAGGTATGACCTTGTGGTGCAACGGTGGCACGTCTGGTGGTCTTGGTTTTTGGGCTAATTACGCAAATCAGCCTACATTCATGTAGTCCGGCCTCTTCCATCCACCTTCAGGCAGTCTCAGTAAAACAATTATGTGACACTGGTTGAGCGTGGGTAGACATTCCTTTGTAAAGCAGAAAATGTATCCTATGGCTTTCTCCCAACTGTTTTCTATTTTACCAAATTGTCTCATTGCCATCTGTTGTGAGGATGAAATGCCTGTATACATTTAATTAAACTGTCTATTGCACTTGTATGGCGTTGTTTCAACCCTGTGGAGCTCCATTAGTCCATCAGATGGATTAATGTACTAAATGTGAAGAGCGTGTATCTTGGAGGAAATGTGTGGAGCGAACATTCATTACACTTTATGTTGGATGCATTAAAAAAACTAATGAAAAAACAGATTATCTGTCTGGATAAACTTTCAGCAAATACTTCAAAAACTATTTTATAAAACATTACCTACTGCAGCTTTAAACAGACTTTTTTTGATCACAAAAGTGGCCTTGTGGCGCAACGGCAGCGCGTCTGACTCCAGATCAGAAGGTTGCGTGTTCAAATCACGTCAAGGTCAATGCAAACATTTGATAATGTAATCCTAAAATAGAAGAAGGTTGTTATTGATACAGTCTGCACTTTGCTCATTCATAAAGGAGAATTTGTAGTTTAGGGGTCTGTTCAAAGACCATTACCAGATTGTCTCATTGTCATCTGTTGTATGGATGAAATGCCTCTATTACAGCAATTTAAAAAGTGGTCTTATATATATATGTTTTTTATAAAAGTTACCTACTGTAACTTAAATACATGTCATGTGAACAACAGTATACACCCCTGTTTTATTTCAGGCCCCGTGGATTCTTGCAAATCCTTTAGGAACACTAGAAGGGAGGATTTTTTACTTATTTGCAGGATAGTGAACGTCGAATGTGGAACAACGAAAATTACCACCTGTTTAAATTTGTTGTGTTTTAGAAAAAGTTACCTTGTGGCGCAATGGTAGTGCATCTGACTTTAGATCAGAAGGCTGCCTGTTCAAATCTTCTCAGAATCTAGGAAGGTGTGGACATAATAGGTCTACTTTATTTTTTGTTCAAATTTCAAGCCGTCAGGGTCAATAGTTAATTATCTGTCTCAAGACTACTCAGGATACAATTTTCGTAAAAATACCTACCCCACCTTTAAAAACCCTTTTTTTGGGGGGGGGGAAACCTTTTGGGAAGAAAACCCCCCCCCCCCCACAAAAAAAAAAATTGTTTTTTAAAAAAAAAAAGGAAAAAAAAAAAAAAAATACTGATATTGAATGAAAGTGATAAAGTGTAGTCATCTAACATATACACAGTATTTAGTTTATACTGTCAACTTCCTCCGCCTGCAGATACAGCACAACACGTTGCAGACTGATGTTAGACGTAACACTGAATATTTACCTTAATCAAATGTTGTGCGTTTTGACAAGACGTCCATTTATATTTTGTATGGATGAAGTAATCAAATGTTTCATGAGGTTTCAAGTGAAAAGGAATGACCCCGACGTGATTTGAACACGCAACCTTCTGATCTGGAGTCAGACGCGCTACCGTTGCGCCACGAGGTCCTGTACAACCTATAAATTGAACAGAGAACATTAGAGACTCCTAAAAGAGTATGATGCAGTGGGATGTAACGCTTTTTCTGCATGCCTGTATATCACCGTTTGCATCAATACATCAAAAAGACATAAACATAGTGAATACGTATGTAAAATATTATTAACACTTCTTCCCTCCCACAGGAGACTCGTGGATATCTTAACACAGAATGTTATGACCATCATGTTTCACCTTCCTTACAGATAAATGAGATTTCCTAAGCTCGCGTCAGCACCATGGACAGCTGTCAGCACAACAGCTGGCTCACGGGCTCACTTCGCGAGGCAGGTTGTAAACGCTGCGCTCTGAATGCGCATGTGCGCATGACATCTCGTCTCCATTCACACGATGCAACCTGAAATGTGTTCATACTCAGTTATCACTGTTATTTGAGTCATGTCCTTGGTGATAATATATAGGCTATGGCTCTATAGGCCTATGGTACAAAGAGAGATGCATGCTGGGAAACGTTTTTACACACTGTTTTTACAGCCAGATGTTTTTATCATCATGCTCATAAACTTTCAATTCTGGCTTATCCTTCATCCAGCTGTGTCTGCTAAAGACGGGCAGTTGTAATGAATACTGTCGATTTTAACATGTCACAGTGGAAAAATCACATTTGTAAATAATGTAATTAATGAAGGCTGAATTCCATTGATCTGCTTCATTTTCAGGGCTCTGATTAAAACATCTTACAGTCATATCTCACTCAGACATCTGAATAGAACGGCCATTGTTAATGCTACCACTAACACCTTTTCTTTTCTTACTGTAAGTCAAACTATCTGCAGTGAAAAAGGCTTCTTGTTTGGGGCCCAATCCATTTACAGTTGACCGATTGATCAGCTTGAGTACAACAGTGACACAGCACATGAGGGGAATTGGACTGGTAACTGTAACGTGGTGATAAAATGTCAGCATCAGAGCACACATTGATTGACAAGCACCCGAAATGACTGACATATGGATACGCATTGACAAATGTTTACATAAAACCTTTCAGTGTTTTTATTTATTTATTTGACAAGCAGCAGGGTCATGTTTGTCACCTCATTTTTTCTTTACATTTGAAAGTAGATACAATAGTCAGTATACCAGTTTTATTACAATATTTTTTCCTAACTTCAGTACATTTAACAAAGAAAGAAAAATAAACACACAACAACTGCAAACGTGAGAAAAGAAAGCATGTTTTTTAACGTGTAGCCACCAATGTGTCATTGATGTTACAACAACTACCTCTTTCCTCTTTCGGTTTTCTTTTTTTCCTTTATGTTTCGGTCGACTAATATGTTTGTCGGCTCTTTCCTCTCGAACAGCTATAGGCATTTTCTTTTTGTCGTTTGACGCACAGGTGCGTGGCACTGGTGATGTTGTAAACAGCTTAAAATCAGAAGGTGGGTGGGGGTTGGGTGGGAAGGTGGTGGTATTAGCTGGCTGTCTGACGTGACGCGATGACCTTTCTTGTTTTCAAAGATGGAGGCACCAGTCCTGCTTTTAGTCACCGCGTAGAATCACAGCGGACAGCGACAGTCCAAAACCTAAATGTATGAATGAGTCTGTTTTGTTATTTATTTCACGTTTTAAACCTGCCGGTCAGTCACACAGGCGAGAGTTTGTGTGCAAGCGCTCCCGGGCTCTGCCTATGCAACGTAGCTGTACTCGTCTGCCGAGGTCTGGCTTCGCTCGATGTACTGCTTGTCGATGAGCACCTCGATGCACTTCTTGATCATGCTGATACTTGGGTTGAACCTGGCTTTGGACTGATTGATGACCTGCACACAGAGACATTAGAAAAACAGTGATTAATCCAGTGTTACGAATAAGGATGCAAGAATGCTGCCACACAGCATATTTGGATCTAGAAGAACAACCTGTTTAGATAAATAAATGTAATGACAATAATATGATCACTAATGAGTGAAAAATACTGTTGGCTGACTGTGGCCACCCATAGAGCTGGGTTATGACCCTCAATACTTCTTGAGTCTTAACTGACACATCTGTATCTTCAAGTGCTAAAAGTTAGCACTGAATGCTTTGGCAGGGTGTGTTTACATATTCTTTAACCAGATATTTCCTAAATCAATTCATACTATTTCATTTTCACAAATGATGTTGTGCATGTGTACGTACTGTAAGTATATGTGATATGCAAGGATACATCTAGGGGCACAAATGTGTATATAAATGTATATGTCTATTTACAGAGTTTCAGATGTTTTCAACAGGTTGAATTTATGACTTTTTCAGACCTTTTTAAAGACCATTCATAATGCAATTTAAGGCCTATTTGAAGTCATTACTGGCAAGACACATTTAAAAGTGAGACTGATAACTGCAACTTTATACAAGTAATTGAGGTGTAACGATTCACCAAATCCACGGTTTGGTTCAGACCTCGATTTTTGAGCCACGGTTCGGTTCATACTGCGGTTTTCCCCGTTTTATTTGTTATCTGACATTACATTAAGCGGACACGGCAGAAATCTTACATTACGGAGCGTCAGTGAACGCACCACTGCAGATGTCACTCACTAACGTTAGTTTCGGTTTGGACCCACATGTGGCGCACTTGACGGGTGAGTTTATGAAACGTACTGCTGATGGAGAAAGTCATTAGAGACACACACAGGGAGAGAGACACAGAAAGAGGCGGAGCAAGCGGCCGTGTTTGCCTTGAGTGACCAGAGGTCCCGGCTAGGTGTGTGTGCTGAGTGTGAGTTTGGGGAGAAGAGAAAGGGAGCAGATTAAAGTAGTAAATAAACACTAAAATAAGGTGGAAGGTGACCTAGAATAACCTACTGTCAATACAAATACAATATAGGCGTACACCGCTACCACCCCACGGGCCGCCGCCACCGCCGCAGTTACACTGTCTTAACAAGAGCTCAACAGTCCAGGGAGCGAGTGTGTCGCAGTTCTGTCTCTCGGATCCGCGACACGAGACCGTGGACTTTTGTGTCGCGATTTCAGTCTCGGTTTCAGAACCGTTACAGCCCCACAAGTAATCACACACATTTCTTAGATCTGTGAAAATCATATTTAAGATATTTTAAAATTGACTTCCACCCACCTCCTGGATGAGGGCGTTGTGTCGGAGCACCTTGCGGGCCTTCATGATTCTCACTATAGCAGCTTGTAAATACATTTTGCGGTCCTCGTCTACGGCGCTCCTCGTCTGCTCCATCTCCTGATGATGAGACAGATGTGCAACAAGTGTTTAGACTTCAACAGAGCTGCCAAACAACAGGGTAACAGCGAGGCTTGAGAAGGATGGATAACCATTTGTCTGACCTGTGGTGTGTCTTTCTGCATTGACGTTGTGATCTTGAACTTTGTCCTTTTACTGGTGAAACTCATATTTAGTGAAAACGTGGACTCGGTTTCAATCTCCTCCTGTGAGCAGAGCGGAAGAAGAACGGCATATGTCACTTAGTTGTTTGGAACATAAACAGAAGTCGCTAAGGACTTGACAACATCTGATACAAAAAAACATAAACGTCCTGATCAACACACATTACAAAACCACATGCTGTCAGGCTCAGCTGTGGGATTTACTTCAAACTCCACTTGTTGCACATGAAAGCTCGGACCTTTTGCGAGTCGTGGTTGAGCATCTTGACGTCCAGCAGGGACTTGATGGTCTTCTGTAGCTCCTTCTCGTTCATCTGGGTGCCGTCCTGCAGCTCCTTGTAGGTCACCGTCTGGCTGTTGTTGAAGGCCAGGAGCACTGCCATCTGGTAGGTGGTCACCATGGCAACGTAGGGCTTGGACAGGTAGTTCATCTTCACCTCACCTGTTTGAGACGAGTAGACACAGATGAACGGCGGTACAAAACATTAAACCAACTAGCTTACCATTTACCCTGTCTTTTGAGGATACCCTTCATAACATTATAGTCATTTTACTCCATGAATAAACCTGGGTTTGATACTGTACAGTCAATGTTTCAAATATTGGCTAAAACCGATGCATTTATACATTCACATCTTACATAATGCAGCTTTAAATAGTGTACAAGTGTGTTTGCGCTACCTGTGCAGAGATAGTGCAGCCAGGTCAACTTCCGCCCACTGAAGTGCTGATTATAGAACAACTCAAACTGTAAAAGGAGGTGAAAACAGAGTTTATTTCGCAATGATCTCCTTTGATCTTGATCATGAACCTCAACAAGTAACAATTCAGCTTTGCCCCTCAAAAGTCAACTCACCATCTGCACGCTCTTCTCTAGTTCTTGAGGGATGGCGAATGTGGAGGAGGGGACGTGCGTGAGGGGCCAGGCTCCAGCCTGAAACCACATGGCACATACCACAACATTAGACATTCGTACTGACAACGTGGAAACAAAAACTGTGCTTGGTCAAGCTGACCACTGCTCGTAATATTCTTAGATTTTTAAATCCAGAGGTAGAGGGGCCGACAAGCAAGGCCCTGTCTTTAATCCTACGGTTGCTGGTGTGAGTGAGGGGTTTCAGCTGCATCGGAGTCCTCCTCACCTGTAATACGTAGATCTGGAAGCTGATGCCCAGGTCCACCACTGTCTCCTGCGTCTTGATGAAATTGTTGAACTTGTTGTTGAGGTCGGCACTCACGCTCATGTCTGTGTACATTCGGTGGAGTTTGCTCGTGAACTCGTAGCCACAAGCTTGCTGTAGAAGAAAGGGGGAGGACAGAGTGTGTTGGAACAGAGAGGTAATACAGAAGGAAAAAGTAAGCAAAAGAGAGAACTGTGGGAGACTTAATGAGTGTGTCCCACAGGACTTTCAAAAGAATCACATGCTCTGTGGGCTGGTTCCACGCCTAACTTAAACTCGGAGTGCTTTTTATTTGAGGCACATCCATAATGGAAACCTGAAAAAAGAGCTTGTTGATCCGTACCATAAAATGTGGTTTTAGTTAATGACGTTCAGAGTTTGATTTACCTTTAGTTTGTTGATCATGGCTTCTTCTGAGTCCATTGACAATGATAAACCATGTATTAACCGCTTTGCTAGCATTCTGGCATAAAACTGTGGAAGAAAACAAGACTTAAACAGAGATCCTGTTTAAACAGAAAACTATTTTAGGCTGAAAACTTCACTCCAAGACAAGGTTTGTACATTAGTATGTGACAAGATATTTGAGGAAAAGTTTTTGTTATATTCCAGCATAAGAAGAATTCTGGTCACCTTTTGAAAGATGTCCTTGTCGTCGATGTACTTGAACACTGTGATGAAGCTGGTCAGCTTGTCTTCCACCTCGTTCTCCGTCATTCCCTTTGCAGACTTTTTCAGCAGATTGTCACAGTATTTCGCCAGCTGGACAGACACACCAGGAGGGACATGACCCGGTCAAGACACTGTGTATGTACAATGATGTGTGTGTGTATGTGTGTTTGTGTGTGTGCACCCACCAGTTCAGGGGCTTTACAGATGGACTTGGGCTCCCTGAAGTTCACCACAGACGTCAAAGCCTGAGAAAGAGATATCAAATGAACACATGGTGAAAACACATTTGTAACTGTAGCTTTATAACAGGAAAAAGTGACGAGTTATGTGAATGTTCGTTTATCAGCTGCCCAGAGTCTGGGGTTTCATACCTTATCGAGTGCACTCATGAAGTGCTGATCTCCATTTAGAACTGTGTTTATGAGCTGAACAAATTTACTGTGAACCTCCAGCACTGACTCCACAAACAGGGTTGGCATCTAGAGAAGCCAGGAGAGACAAAGTTGGATCAAAAGACAATGGCATTTTTACAACAGTAGAAATAATCAGTCCCTGTCTATTTTAAAGCAATGGGGGCCATACAGTAAGGAGGCTACAACCTCTACGTAAAGAGACTGTAATTATCCATATATGCCAATAAAAACAATTAACAAATAAAAAATAAAGCCAGTTTAACTTAAAAACATCAAATAAAGCTGCCTTCAAGCTTCTGCAGTGCAACAAGCTGTGATGAAAGCAAAATAAATGGAGATGTAACCGTTATTATCTTTCCAGTCCTTACATGCTACCAAGGACAAACAAGATCGTGGAGATGCCTGTTCAAAGCCCTTCCAAAGCTATTTTCCAAAAAAGGAAAAGCAGCTTGAAAATCCACTGTACTGTAGGTACAAGCACAGGCATGTATGTGCACACACAGTGCTGCAGTACTAACGTTTTCCTGAGAGAGGTTACTGGTGCCTCGGATGCCCTCGTTGTGGATATGAACCTGCAGCTCCTGGATCATGTGGGGCAGCCCGTTGGCTACGGCCCGCAACAGGGTGTACATGTTGGCCATGTCTGGACAAAACAACATAACAGGAGACACGGTTTGAATCCAGGGCCACAACTCAGTGTGTACAATACTGTCTATAGTGCGTTAGGACAAAAAGGGCCGCAGCGGACTGACCGTCTCTCTTCTCCTGCCGAATAATGCTCTGGCACTCCCCGTGCAGGAACTGCAGGTGATCGGCTACCATTCTCTGCTGGCATTCATGGATAACTTTGGCATAGGAGCTGGGGTGCAGGTACTTCCGACATCTCATCTCTTCATCTTTCAACCGCCCCAAAACCTGGAGGAAAAGAAAGATGGAAAGAGAGGGGCAGATTGTTGGTTTGGTTTCATTCAGGATGTCGAATACAACAGAAAGCCAACAAATCTGTGTCTGCAGGATCCAAAAGCTAATTATTGTTAATAATGTTAATAATAAGGAATAAGGATAAGGAAGAAAGAGTAAAAAGCTGCCTCCCCAGCTATAAACTGGGTCAGATAAGTCACTGTGACTGTACTGTACTGTACTACAGTGTTTGTTGCTTCTCGTGTGCAAGTATATCACACTGCCCTGATGCCTTGTAAAGCTTTAATGATGATCCTGTTTACGGGCTGGAGGGATAAATCCATCACAGAAATCTGATTATTGCTGGAGTGAATGAACGAGAGAGAGAGAGAGAGAGAGAGAGAGAGGCAGCTGAAGTTGCCCCAGGGTCTATGATCCCAGCCTTGGTAGGTTAATGGTAGAGCTAATACTCAGATTAAAACTCTTATGTCACCGGACTGACATGACCTGACAGTGTTTTTTCTCACACACACACACACACACACACACACACACACACACACACACACACACACACACACACACACACACACACACACACACACACACACACAGGCCCTGCATGTACTCTGATCTGATGGATGCTGTGATGTGACACATACACACACACCGCAAGGAAGTTGTACAGTGTTAGTTATCACAAACTCAACTCCAACTCCAAGCAAAGCAGCTGAGCTACATTTTTGGGGTTTGTGGAACACAAACAACTAAAAAAACAAGCGTACAACAGAGTTATAGCTGCTGCTCACATGGCAGCTTGAACATACACACATACTTGGATTATCTATCTTACCTTCTCCATATACTGTGAGCAGTTGGATTCTTGCAGTAGATTGGAGGCTTCCTGTTTGTAATACTCTCCCGTTTTTGTCAGAAATGGCCCTTCGAAGATTTCCTGATAAAACTGCGACACATGAAGAGGATGTGGCCCAAATAGGATTTAGTATAAATGTACATATACAGAACTTTATGACTGTCTATTGTAAATTTTTTGGATAACGCAAAACAATGACAAAAACACTGCCTGTTATATTTTGACCTCTTGTTCACGTTACCAACAATAACTATGGCCTGAGAATTAAGATATAAAAACACAATACAAGTAACTTGTAATCCCCTGGGTTATTATTTGTGGTCTCACCTTTAGTGGAAACTTCTTCTTGTACTGTTCAACATGAACAAAGGAGTTGATGACCCCGTGGATAACCTTCTGGTTGGGGTTCTCGCCACAACGATCACTGTAAGACACAAGGAGGGTCGTGTTAGGTTGGATTTTTATTTTTGTACAGCTGAGCAAAAAGTGTACAATTAGAATACCAGGACTTAATGCACTCTTCCTCTCATCTCTACAACTGCAGAAAAGAAATGATGACAAAAGGTGGATTTCAGAAAAGGATCTGTTGAGGGTCAGCCTGTGTGAAAAACATACTTTTTGATTTCATTCAGCAACATCCGGATCAGGACAGCCTGGAGAGGCTCGATCATTAGCTTCCTCCACATATCTAGCGCCAACTGCAACAACAAATGAAGAAACAGTATATCACAACAGTGTAAACAGATCCTACAGGGAACAAAATTAGCTCCATTAACCAGCCAAATGTTGGAAAAATATGCAAGTGGAGTATGGTGAAATCTTGACCTGGGTACTGCATCCCAGATGTTGTATCCTACCGCTCTACTCACTTTTAGATAATAACAAGCGTGGAAGTGTCAATTTTGTGTCAATACCTCTCCAATCTCCATGAGCGGCTCATTCATGTCCACTCCCCCGTAGCCGTACTGTAGGTCTGCTTCCGTTAGTTTGTTCTTCTTGATGAACTGAGTGTTGAGATACCTGAAAGGTTGAGATGACAAACATTAACTGCATCAAGAGTTTGAGGAGATGTCATCTAATATCTAAAGAGTGTGCGTATCCAGAAACACTTATACCACGGTTCCCAGCCTCATGGAGACTATGTGAGACGGTCATTCTTTGGTTACCCTGAAGGTCACTCACTCACTCTGTGGCTATTGAGTGTCAGGTTAACCAATGAAAGCCAGGAATGTCCAGGATTTTTGGCATTTTTATGAATATCATAGTGAAAATTCAACATACAGTATGTTTACAAGATGCTAAGCATAGTATATTTAGATTTTTTTTTTTTTTTTAACAGTTGATAAATGGCTACTATTTTGAGGAGCTCTATTCTCAACTCCTCATCAGACATTGCAGCAATGGGATGAAATCAATATACCAACAAAACTTTATGGATGTAGTATTCCTTTCAGCCAACTTCATGGTTCTAGTGACACAGAGTGGTTACCCAATAGGTATGCACAAACTGTGGAACTGATACATTCATGTTCTTAGACCCAACATTACCACCATTAACTGGTCAAACACATGTGATTGATATCTTCCAACACAGATTACAAATTACTTAGTGTTATGTGAAAAGGTGTTGATCAAAGCAATAAAATCATTGAGAATTATGTCACCTAAGTCTATAGCTCTGCACACTGTTTTAGTTTTACAGCCCACACATTTACTGTATGGCTGTGCCTCACTGCTCTCATTAACCCTCTAAAGGTGGCACTTTCTGGCAAAAAGCTTTAACAATCCCACTGTACATTACCAGACCAGCACCACACAGCAGACAAAGTAATCTTGTTGGCTGGTAAACACTGTAAACAATCATGGCAGCTAATAGAACTTAGTTAATGCAGCTTTAATAGAAAGCAGAGTTTCCATCTCACTGCAAGTTTTATACTGCACCAAAATATACCAGTATTAACATGCAGAAGGTTATTTTTATATTGCTGTCACTAATTCAGATGACAGATACTCTTGATGTTGAAATGCGTACTCTGAAAGTGTGTTTCAACGCATCTCTGGTCCGTTTCAACATTTCTCAAAGGAAGCAAGGAGTAGATTATCAGCGGGACAGCGACCAGACAGACTGACACTCACAGTTTGATGGCTGCCATCAAGCGAATCTATGCTGGCTGATTCCCTTAAATGATGTGTAGTTTTCACAGCTGTGCCTTCTGCCTCTATCAGCAGTATAGCAATCACACTCAGCCCGATTTCTCTCATACAGTCGAGCTTTGACAAGCATAAAACATCATCAAGTGTTAAAAGGACTGCTAAAGTAACGGCTACTACTGCCACTGACCATGATGCTTTGATTCAGTTGGTTCTTCAGTCCAACCTCCACTATACGACGATTTATCTTTGACAGGTTGCAAACACACACACACACACACACACACACACACACACACACACACACACACACACACACACACACACACACACACACGTATACTCACACAGACATCAGTTGAGGATAACAAGAGACTCTCTTCTATATTAAGAACTGAACACTACTATGTCACCACTAAAGCCAAGAGCCTCCCTTTCTCTCCTGCTCACTCACGCTGACATAATAAATTACAAAGGCATATGTATGCACAGACAGTCTGGTGGGAAGTACACATAAAAATAGATCAGAAAGCTCTCCAAGGGAGTATTGATTTAGAATGAATCAGGACACACCAAATGCCCGCTGGCACTTCACACTATCCTTTTCAAGGTAATATTTTAAGTGTGCAAGAAAAAAAAATGGAGGTTGGAATATTGTTGTTGTGATAGAATTAGTACACTCTGCATCTAAGGACCCTGATGCACAAAGCCAACTTTAGAGAACAGGCGCTGATGAAGACAGACAACCAAAAAAAAGTACGAAAAAAAGTTTTGCTTTATTTTTCTAAATGTAGTCTTTTGTTTAGGAAAAAAATACAAGTGGAAGTGAACTAATACAGCACTAAATGGTGACTCAGCATAGCGACTCGCTGATATCATATACACTATATCAGTATATCAAGTGCATCAAGGACATAAAAGGCAGCAATGTTACCTGTACAAGCAGTCCATGTAGTCGGCTCCTTTGCTGTACTCATCCCAGTATCTGTGGTACATCACTAAAACCTTCTCCTCTGATTCCAGGACTTTCTAAAATACACACACAAGCATGACAGGGGTCAAGGAAAGAAGCATAATGCAGGAATAACATGCATAAAATGCACTCTATACATTTTTCTCTGCCAGCGGCTTTTGTGAGTGCTTACCTTGTACAACTGCCGGACATGATTCTCAAGGAACACCTTGGTCTCTGTGTATAATCTTTCACCCAAAGGCTCTGGGTATGCAACGCACAAGGCATAAATGTCACTGGTGTCAGAATTGAGGATAAATAATGAGGACAAACACAACTTCATGATGTACTGATGTAAGTATACAGTTAATGAAGATGTAATATGTATGTAATACTAGATACAGCATTTGCAATGTGAGTTAGTGAGTCCTTACAAAGATATTTATAGATTTATAAATGTATAAATGCTTTGCCTCTGTCTCAACAAGCAGTTCTTCATTTTACACTGACATTTAACATAATAAATATTACAACTATTTAAAAACTAATGGGTAAACGAACTATGAAAACTATCAGTGCCTATCTGAATTAGCCATATTTGGTGTTTAAAATACATAAAGTTCTATGCAAGCCGGCAACTGGTTGACTGTACTGAGCTGCTTGTGTGACTCCCTGTCCATACACTTTGCTATGAAACTTTGCAAAAACCTTGTGGTGTAATTAAAATGTCCATATGGAGCAAGTTGTAATAGGATACGAGAACCGATCATTCCACGTGGCTCTCTCCACATAGTCGAGCATCACAACAGCCTTGATTGTCGTCAGTAGTTTGTTCCATGTTTCGTCAAAATCCACCACCCGCGGCTTTAAGGACATTGTACAATTTCTCTTTCAGTCTGATAGAAAAAAGAAACACATGAACACAGAAGTGAGTTAATGAATCACATGAACAGAGACGTTGGTTGGCTCTCAGTTTTACTTTCATTATGTGTTATCAGTAGTTTTGGGATGTTACAACAATCATAGTATCCCCTAGGATAATGGATTACATTTTAGTAGTGAACAGGCCTAAGTGGCAATAGTAACACAAAGGAAAGACACAATTATCCTTTGGAAGGTGACACAGTAAACATAACGATGAAAATGTTTTTAAGAAGTGTGTGACACTGAATATATAGTAGTTACAAAATTATGCCAAACTTTGTTGTTTTTTTTTATAATTTTGAAAACAACATTAATCATTTAAAAAAAAATAGCATTAATGAAGAGTAACTACCTACACAGATGTCAAGATATAGGTCAGAGTCAACATGTGCATCAACAGAATGATAAATAGCCTGCTTCAAAACAGCTGCTCACATTATTATGGTAGCAACAGATGAGATAAACACTGTGCTCAAGTTCGTGGAGCTAACACTAACGTTGATCAACAGCGAACACATATCGGGTGTTATTACTGCTGTAGCTGTGCAATTCACCAGGTGAAACTCCTGCATATAATAATACATACATTTCTATATCTGTGCCAGAAGAAACACAGATTACCTGCAAGTAAGAGAAACTAGGCCCTGTGTTGTTTCTCGTCATTCATACCAGTTGATTTCACGTCAGAGAAAACATTGCAACATCATCATATACAGTTTTTCTCGCTAACAGATTCACACACGTCGATATTCGTCTTCCGAAGGGAAGTATTCACGTTACTAAACAAACAGCCTTCTCACAGTCATGATAAAAGCAGCTGAGTTAAGGTTACTAGCTAGCGGAATGCCAATCCCAAAATAGGATGGCTAGCTAAAAAACGCTAGCTAGCTTCTAGCTAGTATGCTACTTCTTCCTGCTCAAGTCCCAACAGTTCTGAGGCACCAGCTAGCAGCTAGCAGCTAGCAGCTAACGATAGCTCAGCTACCGCTAGCAAATGGTCATCTATGCAATTCCCCCACATTTGTACTGACAGCTCGGCAAAACATGTTGCTATTGTTGAACAGCAAAGGTTACTGAGGTTAGGCGTGGACTGTATGGTACGTACCTCTGTTCAGTATTTATTTGCTATAAAACTCAAGTTTCTCCGCTGTCACAGGCTTGATTTGTCTCACTTACAGGTCTTCCCTACCTCATGGATTATACCATTGTATTAGATGGGGGTGTGTTATGAACACACGTAAATTGGTTGTAAAGCTTTTTTGCTTGGTACCATGGTAAAATGACTTTAAAATGTTTTTGTGTTTTTAAAATAATGTGTTCTATGTCCATGCACACTGATGAGATTAAAATCAGACTCACACGGATCAAAGTCATGAGCTCACCCATATATCCATGGTATCGCCTAAAACTACGGAAACCTCTTAGGAATTGAGTATTAAAAATATAACCACAGACACTCTGTAGGTGTAAATGTAGTTCGTCTCTGTTCTTTTGTCTCACTGTCAGTTACACACTTCATTAAACAATCAGCTGTTTAAGTTTTCACTGTCCTATAATTTTGTTATTTACATACCTTCCTCACTATAAATCCACACTAACATGACAGACGTGGAAGAGAAATATCAACAAACAATTGAAAGTCGTTTACAAATAATTGTGTGCGTGTAATTACGTTTTTTAAACCCACGGAACCTTAAAAAGAATACGCGTGTTACGTTCGAATAGAAGAAGAATCAACCAATCAGAATCGTCTAAACAATTACTGCCTAACGTTCTCTGGAATTAGCTAATATTTTAAATAACGCCAAGTAAGTTACAAACACAACTAATAGAAATTTACTTGAAGCTTAATATTTTTTTGTATTGTTCAAGCTCATCAGACAAACAGCCACACACCAGGTACAGCATGATTCATTAATGAATGAATGAACTGACGGTAGGAATAAGTTAACTTCCAGCTAACGAGTTATTAAATGCTAATGCTAGGTAACGGTAGCTAACTTACTCGTTTTGAAGAACTTAAAGATGGACAGTGGGCTAAAATATCACTTTTAGATAGCTTGACTGAAATCACCCACTGGTATGATTTATTTATTACTATTATTATTATTATTATTATTATTTAACAGCTATATTTGGACAGGTTAGGGCATTAATGACATTTAATAGCTAACTAGTTTTGTGAAACTAACGTTACTTCTCAAACTTAACCTACAAAGAAACAAGAGAGAAATACCCTCATTAGCTAACTTAGTTACTTGACTGAACCAGCAGAGGGAGCCACTACCTCCCCACCCCTCCTTTACTCAGTAATGTGAAGCAGGAGTACGGTAACAGGAGGAGTTTGGTAACAGGGAAGTGCTTCACTGCCTCCGGGAACTGGTTGAGTCATCAAGTCTGAATGATTGGTTGAATTTTTAATTGAAATGGTTAAGCTATGATTTGACTAGTAAAATAATAAAAGGATAAACCTCTTTAAGATGCTGACAAGGGGAGGCTTAAGAGGTGGCAAAGCAGATAATGGCAGCTCAGGAGCAACTCTCACTTAACAGTTAATTATCTTTACTGTATCTAAGGCCATGTTTAGACTGCAGGCCAAAGTGATCCAGTCTGATTTTGTTTCCTCTAATGTGACACAGATCTGACTTTTCCAGGACAGTGTGAACAAAGTGCACGAAAGGCATGCAGTCTGAATGAAGCCTAACACTGCCTTTTTTGTCCACAGTTTAGGAACACATGAGAACCCTAACTCTAACCCTCCCTAATCCCTAAGGAGAAACCAGAGTGAACACCCTGATCAGCAGCCCCAATCAGTGCCTGTCAGAATGAACCAAGTGATGTCAGAAGGGAAATATCAGCCACGTGCACCTGCGCCCTACATTCATACACCTGTTTACCTGCAAACCAGCCACAACCAGCATGGTAAGCATGTCTGAACATTTACAAACAGTCTACTGCCTCTCCCACTACTAACAGTGTTGCCGTTACCACAGCTGCAACAATCTCTACTCTCAATACTACTACCACTACTAATGCTAACAATAATAATAATAAAACAGGTAGGTATTATAACAAGCTTGGAGATACACAGCACCATCACACTCCTGGCGTTATCTCTGTTCACATCCAGCAGACATGGAGCAACATTATCATCCAATTGGAGTTGTGTTTCTGTCCACCTGACAAGTGTCAGTCCAATATTTACCCTTATTTTTTCTGTTTTTAGATAACCTTTGAGGGAAATGTCTATGTTTTAAGTTTGCTAGGAGTTCAGATCTCTTACCAGCCAAAGGCCATTTGATACTGCTAGATTATTTGATGTAAATCAGTGGAACAGTCTCAAAATCATGACAACATATTCCAAAAACAGAGATAAATGACAAACACTGATAAAGTCTAAAAGACATAGCACTGTATATAATGGGTTGACAGACACTGCTCAATGTCTCGCAAGCACATTCAACCCATCTCTCACCTTTTTGCAGTGTTTGATGATGGTGACATTTTTTAAACTCCTTTTTATTTGTATTTCAGTAAGTTGTATCTTAACCATTAATAAAAGGTTACATCAATAATTTTACAGGATACTATATAAAAAGAGTAGAAACTTTATTGATGCCACATTCACAGATTGTGTAATGTAGACATAATCTATGATTATTTACTTTACTTTACTTACTTTTCACCTAACCCAGTTGGGTATTTTCAAGCAAGTCCTGTCAAGTTCCTGTCTGAAGGGACACAGAACCTGCCGTCTGTGGCCATGACCGGCACACAAACACCACAGCCTTTATCAAGCACCCTTCAGTACTACGGGGAGACGCTGAAACGCATGCAGCAATATTGTATGCCCCAAATGCCAGGTAACACTTGATAACCAGCCTTGTGTGTATTATAGAAGTGTCAGTTGCAGCATGGGGCTTCACAGCAATATGGCTTGAATATGCTTCTGAGTGCTCCAATAGGGTTTGAGTGCTCCAATGTCTTCCCAACCATAAGACAAGCTTTTTCAGTGCGTGGATTGCCCACAACCAAGACAATGCTCTCAGAACTGTATCTTACTTATTTATTTACTTGGTCCTTTTACCTTTTACCAACCTAGTCCGATTTTCTCAAGGAGGTCCCGTCAGGTTCCTGCAGGAGGGAATACAGAACCTGCCAGCTACGGCGACAAACAGCACACAGACACCACAGCCTGCACAGAGACCTCTTGAGTACAACAGGAAGACGTTGGATGGCCCACGGAACAATGGTAAGCCAATATTCCCAGATAACACAGGGTAGCAAACAACAGTAACAGTCACTCAGGATTTTCCACATCACTTCTGTAAATGTCAGAAGAAAATGATTATACAGTTATGAAACAAAATGATCATTCAGGGAAAACAAACAGGGACACTAAATCACACAGAAAGGGACACATATTTGATGAGCAAGGCCATTGTTCACTCTGCAGCCTTCTACCTCCTGTAACAAATTTCTACAGGAGTTGGTAATGTCTGATAGGGATGCTCCTAATATATTTCATAACAAAACCTATTACATCTATATGAAACATGAGGTAAATATGAACTAGTTCATCTGTTACAGATATCATTAATCAATTGCTTTTTGTTGCAGACTGAAACATACATGAGTCAGTATAAAACTATATGCTGACAAATTGCTCTTTATTCAGTATTGATTTTTTTTAAATTTCACTGCAGGTTTACTCAAGTAGTGCACTTAAGTAACAATTTGAGGTAACTGTACTTTACCTGAGCATTTCTCCTTAATTTACACTGCTACCCAACTATAGTTCAGGGGGAAATATTGTACTGTGTTCTCCACATATGACAGCTAGTAACTAATTCGATTGTACATATAAAACATATGATAAGTTAGTAAAATATGGTGCATTTTTATAGATAAAACTACCTTACAGTATATAAAGTAGTTAAAATGAGCTGCAGCACAACCAACTACAGTGGTAAAATGCAGTGCTTACTTATTGATACATCAGTAATAGTAATATAATATTATACAGTAGAATATGGCAGCCTAACACCCAATGGGGCTCTTGTAACAAGGCTATTTTACAGTGTGGCATTGCTGCTTTTAATTCTGGTAAAGGATTTGAGTACTTCCTACATCACTGTCTCACTGTGTCCTCAAAATGGTTGAGTAATTGTCTTGGGAATTTCCGAACAAAACATAGGACGTCAACACTTATTTCCTTAAGGCAACTTATCTCTTCTATTTACCTCAGTAATGCCTGCAGAGGGAGCCAGCTCCTTAAGATTTGCATATGAAGTGAGTCAGTTGAGGGATAATGTTTTGCCATGACAGTGGCTACACATACATGCACATAATAAAATGTCTGTATGAGTAACCTGGCTTTGTAGTGCAGGTGTATTGGGATTAAGGTATTATTCACATGAATGTTAGTCACTTAATGAGCCTTCCTTGGACATACAGTGAAAATGCAGTGGGGGGCGGGGGGCAATAATGGGCTTGATATGTCTTTCATACTGAGGTAATAAAACAGTTTTTGCAATTACTTTTATGAAGACATATCATTGTGATTATAGCAATGAGAATACACAAAATGTCATCAAATGTTATGGTTTACGAATGAAGTTTTAACTGTAAAAAAGGGTTTTAGTAAGTCCAAATCATCTATGCCTCTACTAACTGTCCATGTTCAACAAGCCATATTCTTCAGTGTTGTCTTCCTCTTCAGCTGGAGAAAATTCCTTCTCCAAAGACAAACAGCAGAGCCCCTGACTCATAGCGCTGTGTCGGGGAGAGAGCAAACCATACTGTTGACATCAGGAGGCCAGTGATGTCATGGTGATGTCAATGCCTCTAATTGTAAATTGCACACATAGCCTCGCTTTTGGCTGTGGTAACATTTCAGTCAGAGAGAAGACTCTGAAGGGGACAGTTTGTCTTGGAAAAGCTGGGAGTAGATACGGTATGGCTGTAACTGGGGATGAGACAGAAACAGGTATGTTTGCATTTTTCATCATTTCTTTTACTTCCAGATCTAAAAAAATAGGGCTTCTTTTACACTGCTGTTCAGTTGAGATGCTCTTTTAGGAATCTCTCAAAATACAGTTAGTGGATATTAATGTCAAGAATCTACATGGGAAAATTTGCAGTTGAAAAACTTGAAAAATCCTGACTATTGTGAGTGGCTTTTCAGATATTACATATTTTTATGTTTTTCAGTATTTTTTTAACAAACAACTATTAGAAAGCCTCTCAAATTCCCTCAAATAACATCACAGGCTCCTCTAAAAAGGTAGCAAATGATTCATTGAAAACTTCCATTTTCCACCATCAGCTGCAACAAGCTTACACCGATTAGAAAATGTTTTACAGTGTCTGCTTGAATCCTCAGTCACACTCTTCATCTCTGTTTCTCTCTCTCCTTCTCTCTCCCTGTCTCTCCCTGTCTCTCCCTCTCTCTCTCTCTCTGTGAAATGCTTCAATGCTCTGCCCACACAGAGCACATAGCAGCAGTAGCTGACGTTGCTGCTTTTCCTGGAACAGGCCCCCAGCAGCGACATGTAAATGCGAACCAGCGAATAAGACGTGCATTGACGTCAGTCACTGGCCACGCTGTGATTATATTCTGTTCCTTTTGCAATTCAAACATATCACAGAATTAATCATCGGCGTATTACATGACATGAGGGACAGTGAGTTCCACTGGCACTGAGCAAACAGTGAACAGAAGGGAAGAAGTGGATAAGAATAGCACAATCTCTCTTTTCCAGTGTCACACGCCTGTTTGATAATAGTCAAGATAATAATATAATAAATCTAATTATATCTGTTTATTATTATTTATTTACCACAGCTTCATATGCGGCGCTACATTTCACAGCACACGTTGAATGAGCATGTGATGAATAATATCTCTGAAATCATGAAAATCTGAAAATCATCATCAAACTACAGTGAATTTTTTCAATGTTTTTGGTTGTACTCTCACATTGTAATGGAATAAGCGTGTGGTGTATAAGAACAAAAGTTAAGGATTCTTTTGGCTATGTGTCATATTTGTATGAAAATAACAGCGGTTACACCAGATTCAAATTTAAACATAAACTACTTGTAACTGAAGTGTTTATTAAGTGAAGATAAGCCAATTATGAACTACTACTAGGTTAATTTAACAGGGTGCAACTAATACTATGAGGTGTAACTGTTATATGGCTAACTGACCAAATAACAATAACAATAAACAATAAAAATAACATCACAGTAGTTTGCTACAGGGTTATCAGCAAATAATAAGGTTAGCATCATCCCCACTCATCTGCCTGAACACATCTAACACATATTGATATAACTACATTTAAAAAGGCCAGTTATCTTTAATATAACATTTGGCCTCCTAAACTGTTATGTATTGCAGTTATGTTACAGCTTGGTTACACAGTGAATTGCTGGATTGGACTGCGGTACAGTTGTTTTTGTAGCAACTGAGTTACACATTACTTAAAGAGCCAGTAACATTTAGGAGGATCTACTTGCAGAAATGGAATAACTATGTCTTCATTAGTGTATAATCACCTGAAAATAAGAATTGCTGTGTTTACCTTATGAGCCATTTATATCTATAGCACCGTGGGTCACCTTCATACTTGAGGTCTTTTCAAGCTAAGACATTTCTTAAAGGACCAGTGTGTAGCATTTAGTGGCATCTAGCGTTATAGTTGCAGATCACAACTCTGCTGCATCAAACTACAGTGGCTGTAAAAGGGCGAAAAATGCCAACAGCCCTATCTGCAGCCAGTGTTTGGCGATTCAGTATGGTGAACTCCAAGTGACCTGTGGCATCTGTCGATATAAAGCCTCATTCTAAGGTAACAAAAAACAAGACTCCTATATTCAGGTGATTATACACTAATGGAAAACATAGTTATTCATATTATATTGAATTTCTGCCAGTAGATCCTCCTAAATGAACCTTTAAGCCATTGGCGCAACCCAGTTAAACTAGCTAGTCGCTACTTGGAACTTTTCACACAAGCTTTGTAATGGATTTACAAATAGCTGGTGCAACCCAATCCTGTTGACTGACGTATTATTTTGTGTTTCCCCAGGCACCGCTAGTGACCTGACTGCCTGCCAGCTGCGTAACCCCAGCTCCAGCCTCCCACAGGGGGTGGTGGGGGCCAGCACTCATAGCTCCCAGAAACCCTTAGAGGAAGCCTTACAAAAGAGGGAGCTCCGATTGATGAAGAACAGGTAGAGTGGACCATTAACACTCATCAGCTTGGACATTGGACCCGAACGATACATCAGCGATATTAGCTTTATTATACTGGTATCAGCACTTATATTGGCTCATAATTGACGTGAAATTGCACAGTAGAATGCCAAAGATAGTTTGAGGTATTTTAAATCAATGGTTCAACATTTAGGGAAAGGTTTCAGCTACAGCCGGCTGATTAGCTTAGGTTAGCATAACGATTGGAAACCTACTGTACCAGCACATTTAAAGCTCACTAAGTTATATGTTATATCTTGTTTGTGATAGAGCAACAAGAGTTTTTCTGACGCAAACTTTTTCAACTGTAAAATGTCCCACTGAGTACATTCTATGTTCTGTGTTGAAAAATAGAATATTGGCCTGTAAATTCAAGTTCTCAAACTCTCAAATATCGGTATTGGCCTTAAACACATTGGTCTGGCTCTATTGGACACATTCACTGTTGGAGGTTCACAAACACCTAGCAAATACCAAGTGACAATGGATGACAATAACTGCGTGTAATAATAAGATCCACAAGCCTATCATCATTCCACCGCATGATTCTCATCCATCCAGTGTGGTCAGCTGCTAATTCTTAGGTTGTGTGACTCTCCATTATCTGCTCTGCAATGTATGTGTGGAGTGAAGAGTGAGCTGACAACTGTGTGTTTGTAAGTCAGTTGTACGTGAATGAGTCCGGTTCGCTGGTGAGCAAGATTGATCACCCTCTGTTTTGAACGTCACTGTCGGTGTGTTTGCTGTAAACAACCTTGTGTCATTACTGGCACCGACACCCACTTTTCTTGTTTGCATGTCCCCTGTCCTCCCATGTGATCATTTTACTACGATCAGTAAATCTCTTTCTTTTTTTTTTTTTCCTTTTTGTTTATGACATCTTTTGCTTGACTCTATTATGTGAAGTCCTGTCCCGGAGGTATCTAATGTCACAAACATGTTTATAATCCTTGTCATCTAAACATTCTGGTGCCCTACATGAGAGGAGCTTTTGTCATTTTTGTAATGCGAGCCTTCATATTCCCCCTTGGTATAAACTGTTTTATGTCAAGAATGACTGCTGTGTTGTATGTGGGAGAAAAGCCAAGATGTTGAGGGTTCTTTTTCATGGTAATTCTTGTTTTTGCTTCCAGGGAAGCCGCCCGGGAGTGTCGACGAAAGAAGAAGGAATATGTCAAATGCCTCGAAAATCGCGTGGCCGTGCTCGAAAATCAAAACAAAACTCTGATTGAGGAGCTAAGAGCCTTAAAGGACATCTATCGACACAAAGTGGAGTGATCCCTCTGACTGGAAGAGGAGCCAGGGATTGTGTGCGGGGACTGTGTTTGTTAGTGGTGTACTTCTGTGACGGTGTCTCGAGGACTCTGGTTTTGCTTATACAGACCCACATGCACACAAACACACACAAATAAACACACACTCTCACAAAACACTCCTTGTCCTTGCTGTTAAATGTGTTTACACGATGATGTCAATGTTTCTGGCTCCGAATTATCGACGCGCCACCACCAGCAAAAAAACAAAACAAAACAAGTACTATGAGGAGTTTATGTCCCTTTGAACATGGAGGCTACCAGAAGTAGCCGGAAAAGAATGAGGGACTATATGGACCATCTGCAAACTCGCAACGCCTTACTGGAGATGGAGAATCGGATGCTGAAGGCCCAGCTGGAGCACCTTAACAACCCGAGCACCCAAAAACTAGATCCACTAACGCCTTTGCCGTTACCACCTTAACTGCACTGCATTTGACATTCCTTTATGCTCTGTTTTATAATTTGGCTCTATTAAAATGCCATATCAGTTGTCTTTGTGATGGTCTGTTTTGCTGTTTTGGTCAGGAAATGCTGCAAGAAGCCAAATAAAAGGAAACCGGGTCCTCAGGGCTTCACGTAGCAATGATTCATTTTATTACTCAGAAATCCTGATGCAAGCACACAACCAGGAATTAACACCTACCACTGCATTCATCACCCACATTACTTTGTATTTCATGCAGAGACCTACCAGGATCTGTCGTGCATCTGCTTCTAACCTGTGGCATGTATTATTTATTACCCTAGCTGCATTTTTTGTAGTTTTGAATACCAGTGCATGGTTTTTACAAACAAAAAGGGGAAAAAAATTGTTTATCTTAATATGAATGAGTGTATATTTAGTTAAAAAGTACAGGCATTTGTGGAAATTGTATTAACTCACTGTTTTTAACCTGACTGTTTTTTGCTTCGTCTCAGTATACATGGTTGAATTTAGAAGTTATTTATGTAACTATCATTTTGAATGCTGTTAATTAGTAATTTCTTTGTTGGTGCATAATTTCTCCTCTGTAATAGCTTAGCCATTGTCTTGTTCTGATCACACCTTATTCAAAAGGTCTTATAGACATATTTTTAAAAATGTATTCTCTTCAATAAAGTTCTTGCTCAGTCTCTCTGTGTTGTTGTCTGGGGCACATTCAGGGCTCTGTTAGCAAAAAAGCCCCTACATGACTAGCATTTGTAAAGCAAGTTGTAACCAGTGAGTCACTAAGGCTAAAAGTTCCATTACGAGTGTTTGATAAAGCTTTTATTGTCAGGCTGAGGCTCGACCTTGGGTTTCTGCTTGGAACGCCTTGTGCTGTCTCTTCAGTGATGACCCAACTTGATTGCCAGGGCTGTCAAGCAAAGCAAATAATGCTCCCTCACAGATTTTGTTGCCTTCTGTAGATGGACAGACACATTGCCAGCCACACTGTTATAATAGCACATTGCATGCTGGAAGAAGGGGAAGTATTTAAACACATTTTCCATAAATCACATCCAGAGGAATGTGGATGTGCAGAGGGGAAGGAAAGATTGGCCCGGTTTTCAGTGATGGCATTCTCTGACTTGGTGGATACAATTAAATTCTCCAATAGTCCTGAAAGTGTTGCAGTAAAAGGAAAAGTGTCAGATATTGACCAACTTACAGTAGGACCTAAAACAAATCCTGATATGACAGGAATGGATTGGATTAATTATAATACTTTGGAACACCTTCAAAATGTCTATTCTTTTTTGTGCTACATCTTCACTGATGTGTGTTTCCTGTGCTGTCACTCCACATGTGCAGTTTGTTAGGGACACATCATGTAAACAATACAACTGACAAAAAGAATCCAATACCACTGAGACTTACACTGCACCTGGGCCTATTGTGAAACCTTATTCCTGTCCAGTGTATAACAAGAAAACAACTCAACTTCCACCCTGACAGAGACAAAACTACAGTGTGGAATGCAGCCGTTAGGGAAAAGGAAACACTGTCCGAGTGTAGTCATAGACGACACACAGCCTTTAAATACTAATCATAGCAGATAGATATTATTTGTGCTTTTAGACAACTACAATTAAAACATGTCACAACTTCTACCAAATGATGGGCACTCTCACACAGCTACTCTGTGATTGGTTTGCAGAGCTGTAACAATTGTATGTGTATCTTCCTAAAGGTTTTAACATGTGACGTGTGGGTTAAAAGAGAGTCTCACCTTCACAGGATAAAGGTTGGTTTATAACAGGTGGTCTTTCAGATCACACAATACCTTTTCTAAAACCCACTTTAACAGGCTTTGATGTGGGTGTCTCCTTCTTCCATTAAATGCAATGCAGCTGCAGTACCAGCAGGTTGCACTACAGCACCATGCCTGATCATGTCAACCAACATAATCATGCAAAAAGCCTACCAATTCTCACACATTCTTCAGTGTCCAGCATCATCAGTGATAGTCTGAGGCATCAACATGTACATATTGTCTCGCACGTCAAGGAAACATCTCATAGGATTAGGCTTTTCCTCGGGACATGACTTTGTTTATGTTAAAGTTCTACTAATCCCTTTTAATCCTGCAGAGAGATTTAGTATGACCAGTCATTTCCCTGTGTCACAGGCAAATCAAAGCCCAATGCATTTGTCAGTCATCAGTCAAGATCAAATAATTTATTGGCACACACACAAATATAGGTAAGAAGGAAATGACAGATTGTCCAAGTTTGGCTGCATAGCATGTCATAACCCAGGGATATACAGTAGTAGTGTTACCCCACCTGTTAAAGCAAGAACAAACTGCTATATCTCCATAATGTATTGTTATTATACAGACTGTAAATACATATTGGTGAAATGGAACAAATCACTGAGACTTCAGAGATCCACCTGAAGCCTTAAAAGGGTATTTTTCTATTCGGTGACATTTTATATTGTTCTTATTTCATTGCACCCCCCTAGAGACTGTCATAATTGTCCATTTATTACACAGTTGTAACCACCCACTTGAACCGGAACCTTTTCCATAACAGCCACAGAGCTGTGGGGTTTTTAAGATATGTTTACGTGCTGCCCTAAAATTGTAATTTCTAAATAGCATTCATGTATTACCCTTCTCCCACAATGTTGTAAAGATATATATATATAATATATATATAAAATAACTAACACAAGTTAACTAACTGAGAGTAAAAAAAATAACACTGCTACTGTACGTTCTTCTTTGTATTAAAGTTAAACAACTTACAATGGACACACATTGCGACAAGGTCCAGACGTATTACCTCAAAAGTTGAGTTTAATACCCTTTTTTCCTCTTTTATTACATCATTATTTTCACCATTTTATTTCAGGCGTTGCGGGTGGGTGAAAACCCCTATACCGAATGCATTTTAAAGTGCGAAGCTATTTCCTAAATTTGTAGGCAAAAATCCGACATTACGAGGAGTACCTGAAAGCAACGCGGCAGCGGATGTAGCGGCAGCAGTCTACAGTACATCGGCAACCATGTAGCGCTGAGAGCAAAAATATCTTCCCCCGACTAGCTAAAGTATAACGACTTCACATTTATTCATGTTGCCATAAAGTAACCGTGCACCAGAATGTGTTTCTGAGGAGAACTGGACGTCCAGACGGAAATTACAAGGCGAGGGAGTCGAGTGTGAAACCGAAGCCTGTAACGTAGAGGCACTATCTGCCCTCGCCTGGACGTTTGGTAGGGGACGTTGGGGCTGCTCTTCTGATTTAATAGCCCGGCGTATTAGCAGCTGTTTAAATGACTGCACTTGTGCGGATACGCGTATTTTAGACTCGAGGGAAGGGCGTGTAACGCTAACGGATACCGGGCGTTTGTAGTTTGTTGGCACCAGGTCTGACTACCCGCGTTACCGCCCCGTTTTTTCTCTCTTGTAGTAACGCTAACAGCACGGCCGGGAGAAGGAGGCTGAAAGTACCGTGTTGGGTTTGGACTATAACCAAAGCCTGCGTTCACTATGGGGAATACAACCTCCTGCTGTGTGTCCTCGAGCCCCAAACACCGGAGGAACAACCACTCAAGGCTCGAGCCCTACCGGCCCGAGCCGGAGCTGAGCCGGGAGGACACGGGCTGCAACCTCCAGCACATCAGCGACAGAGAGAATTTAGACGGTAAGATGCAGTTACTGACGTTTCTGAGTAACATGTAAATAAAATAAGAGACAACACACAAATAGCCGGGGACAGTGGCTTATTGCTCGGAACATACCCACGCCTCTAAAGATAGTAGTATTAACAGATAATGAAAGCTTGGAACATCTGTGCAACGGACCCACCCACCCTTCCTTTTCATTGGACCTCCAGCATGTTGGAAATCAGCCTTATGCAGTGGTGGAGGCAAAAGTCCTGATGCGTCTATGTGTAAGCAGCATTTGACTGTTGTAGCTGGTCAAGTTTGGGCTTGTTTTAACCACTTTATCTACTGTTAAACTCTAATAGACTCAATTATAGACTGAAATCACCTGGTAAGAAGGATGGAAACATACATCATAATTTTAAAGGTGATCATATGTTTTGTATGTAAAATCGTAATCTGCAAAGTAACTCCAGCTGTCAGATTGTTTGCCTTGAAAATGGAGTAAAAGTTGTATACAACAGCAGAAAATGAAAATGCCTAAGTAAAGTACCTCAAAATATTGGCAGTGGTTTCCAAACTTGGATGCAAGATTACTATTATATTTTTGATGGGGAAATACCAGATTAATATCCCTGTTAGTTTCATTATTATCTTCCATCCTTCGCTGGGTGCTTCCAGGTTGGTGCTTCCTCAGACAAAACCTTATTCCTTGATGGTCTGCAACATCTCTTTGTTGGGTTCTTTTACACGAACAATGTGGGAATCGCTGACTGTTCAGCTTGGATGTCGTTGTTTTCCCACCAAGCCCTGAAGGCAGTTCGACTGAGTCTGCTGACCTGTTGTAGGACCCAGAGCTTGCGTCATTTTCACCATGTGTCTATGTGTGAAAGGGTGCGCAGGGTCCGGACAGTGCGTTAAAGGGCAAGTGTGAATTTGTGCTCCGGTGGGAGGTGATGTGATAATGATGGACAGTGTTTATAACAGGATGTCCATTCATTTCCTACAGGGAGCTGAAGAGTACATGACCAACATCACATTTTAGTGCTCATTAACACCAGCACAGACACACTCCACTGTACAGTTAGGATCTAAATGTCTCCAGGGACCATTGGGAGATTTTAGGGGGGTTGCCTCAGCAAAATGAGGAATAGTTTAGTGAAACTGCTTTTGGCTTATAGTTGTTGGAGAGAAATGATGCTTTGATTTGACATTTACCCAAACACATCTGTAAAGTTTTATTAGACAAACAGTATCAGGTCTAAAGTGTGTCTAATTGTGTATCAACGCAAAACATAGGCACCCCAGTGATTAGTAAGGAAATGGGAAGGAGAGGGGGGAAGGCATGGAAGGAAATTATCCCAGCATGCAACCACAGTAAGGAAATTGCCAGCAAAGCTTGAGGAAGGTTATTAGAAAATGTAAAACATTAATGGCAGCCAGTCCTAATGCTGGTTGTTGGAGCGAGCTCAATACAGGTCGTAGCTCAGCACCCTGCTTGGCATCACATTGTCTCAATCCTCAAAGTGAGTAACAACTATGGCTTTTGTAGCATAGTAGATACAGATAACACACGCTGCCCTTCACAGGGGGCTATGATGTCAGCCAAAAACAAGTCAATATGCTACTTGGAATTATGTGTGTTTCAGTTTTTCTGGCATGGCAGGTTTTTTCCCGAAGCTCATATTGCTCAGTCTAAACGATGTACAGTAGGAAAGGCCAGTCAACCTCACTGTACTCTTCGCTGTGAGGCTCCGTGTAGTGAGTAATCAGGGAAGCATCAGGCTCTGAACTGTGTCCTCCTCAACTTTGTAATCGATGGAGCAGGCACGGAATGGATCAAAAGTGGTTTTCAATGCCCAGTACAGCTATTTATATTTAGTATTTTTGGACTGTAGTTGCAGAGAGATATCCGTCCATCCATTCTCTGCTGCTTATCTGGGTTGAGGTTGTAGTAGTAGCGGGCTAAGAGAGGTAGCCCAGACATCCTCCCTTGACACTTCCTCCTGCTCCTCCTGGGGGATCCGAAGGCATTCCGAAGCCAGCTGGGATATGTAATCCCTCCCAGCATGTTCTGGGTCTACCAAGGGGTGTCTCTTTAGTTGGACGTGCCTGGAATACCTCCACAGTGAGGCGTCCAGAGGGCATCTGTCCATGTGAAGAAGCAGCAGCTCTGCTCCAAAGTTTATTCGGTTGAGCCCAGACACCTTACAAAGAAACTCAAGTTTGGTTACTTGGTTGCCACAATCTCCGTCTTTCAATCATTACCCAAACTTGGAACAGTGCCAGTAATATTTCTTTATCATTTGGACCACTTCAATGCCAGAAATCACAGGATTGGTATGGTATAGCCAACATTTAGACCACCAATAAGTCATCTTTACGTCCTGATAAAGGGAATTTTTAGAAAGGTTTAGAGCTGCACTAACTAGCTGATTAAAGGTCCAGTGTGTAACATTTAGGAGGATCTATTTGCAGAAATGGAATAAAATCTATAACTATGTTCTTTTTCATTAGTGCATGATCATCTGAAAATAAATAATCATTATGTTTTTGTTACCTTAGAATGAGCATTTTTCATGAGATTCCATGGGTAGCCTTCCATGGAGGCTGCCATATTGAACTGTCACGTTTCTACAGTAGCCCAGAACAGACAAATCAAACACTGGGTCTAGATGGGGTCTTTGGGGCTTTTTGCGTGTTTTGTGGCCACCATAGTTTCTCCATCGTGCCTGGAAGGGGAGGGTGCTAGATGCCACTAAATCCTATACACTGGTCCTGTAGTTGAGTTGCTCAGAAGAAAATGAAACAACAACTATTCTGACAATCAGTGACTCCTTTCAGGCCTTTTTCAAGCAATGCAACTAAAGATTATATTCATTATTGATTCATCTGCTGATTATTTTCTCGATTAGTCATTGGATTTTGAAAAAAGATATCTTTGCCTTAATCATATTGAGGATGAGCAATGCTCACTGGCTGATGTTGATGAAAATGTTGGCTAGCTGTGTAACTGTGTAGTCACTGCATGTAAACTTGTAAACAGCACAGGAGGTCAGTCTCAAAGATAATCCTTCTGTTGTTTTGTTATCAGTCTTTGGACAAGAGGTCAAAAGTTCCAACACAAAGCTTTGAATTGTGCCTCTTAGAATAAATGTAATTATGAAAGGAAGGGGGAGAGCAAGAACTGGTTTCAAGCTGGTTTGTCCTAAGCTGTTTACACAAGTCTGTAGGTAATGACCCTCTGGCCGTGTCACTGGACCTCTAATGGCATTCCACAGCCAGAAGCATCCCCCTTTACTATCCTATCCTGTCGGGGAACACTGCTTGATCCAAGCTAATGAACACATGGGAAAGTCACATACTGTTGGTCACCATGCCCAAGCCTGTCTATAGCAAAGAGCTGGTATACTCTTGAGAAAAGTAAATATGGAAATGTGCAAGCAGACCACGTGGTGGGGGGAGAAAAGGTTATGAAAGGGTTAGGAAATAGTTGGTTTTGTTTATCTTGCTCAATCATCTCTTATAAAGGAGAGCAGTGTAATGGTAATCAAGCTCTTGTGTTTTATCATGATTTGGTTTTGCAAATAGTATGATTTAGTTTGCGTACAGTGCATGCCTGCCCCTGCTTGTTTTGTGTGTTTATGTGTGTGTGTGTGTGTGACCCCGGCTTGGTTGAGCATGTGATAACAAGAAAATCAGCCATGAGAACTGCTGACACAGTGATGATGACACACACGCTCTTGCGTTTTGCACAAACAAAACACACACAGTGCTCACCGAACATCCTCCTCCCAAGTGTGAGAGGGTCTTTCATGTTAGTAGCCCCTTTCATAAATCAGCAGTGTAATCTGATTCGCCTGAGCGGTGACTCCCTCTCTATGGAAACCCTGCGTGTTCTCATCATAACTTATACACCAGTCAGAGAGAAAGATGCTGAAGATTCATGCCCCTCCTGACAACTTATTTATGTCTATTTGTGTTCACTCTGTCAAGCTATACAAGTTGCACATATATATCTCCTTGTTAGGACCTAAGAGTACCATGCCAACACTATAGCACAGGTCTCTCAGGGTCAAGCCTGTCACTTGCCTTTGACTTTGATAAAGACATGTCCACTACCACAGATTTACAGGTGTAAAGGATGGTTAAGTTTTATGGTTGCACAGGTTTAGTAATTGATTCCCAATGAGGGGAAATCACTCGTGGAATACTGCTGTTGTACACTGGTGGCTTCTGTGGTCACTGAGCAGATTCCACAGTCAAGATGCGTTGCAGTCTAAATGCATTTAATATGAAAAATGCATAGGCAGTTATATAAGGATGTGTTTCTAAAGTCTAGAAAAGGTAGCTTTTTGAAAATTGGATGTTGTTTGCTGGCTCCAGTGATCTGAGTATAAAACCTTTATAGGCATGGCTTCACACAGCATGAAATATCACTTTATACTTTTATCTAACCCCTTATTAAAACAATGAAATATACAGCAATAGGGAGTGGCACTGTACTTGAACTAATCTTGAATGTAATTAAAGAGAAAGAAATTGAAAAAAACTATTTCTCCATTTCTGATCATGAAGTGAGAAAAGCCTGAAAATCAACTGAATTCTGACATTGATATTTTTTGCTGTATGCAGAAGAAGAAGATTTAGTAGTAGTAGTAGTAGTAGTAGCAATAGACTAATATAGAAGACAAGATGATCAGAGACTAAGATTACAGATTGCCATCATCTTGTAGCTCATGTGGCTCAGTATAACTAGATTCACCATCACTGCAGTGCTCAAAAGAGAGAGGAGCATTCTTTGCAATTTTCAGACCCTCCAAACCAACAGCTGAGCTATTTTTAGCCTAATGTGATCAGAGAACATTGTAACATTGTATTGCTGCACCGCAGCTCTAAGTAAAGGTAAACCTAGAACACTTACGATGTCACAGAAATAGGAGAGAAAGGAAAGATGAAAGATGGAACAGATGGATCTCTCACCCTGTTTGGGTTTTACTTAACATAGACAACTGTAAATGAGCAATGGCTCCAGGCCCAGTATTTGTCTCTGTCTCGTCAGTGTTAAAGTTAGTTATTTCTGGAGCACACACACACACACATACAGTATATTGATGAGTCTTGCTGGCAGGCTAATTGAAATCTGGACATAGATTATTCATGCCTGGTTGATGAGCCTGGGGAGTCTCCTAACTATGAATTCCAGACGAGTTGACCTAGATGTGTGGTGTATGATACGAGAATGTTTTGATTGGTGCTGAGGTGAAAAATGTTCCTTATTGTGCTGGGATTTTCTATGTTCAATGTAAAGTTGCTCACATTTAGTTTAGTTAAATGAGAAACAAATATTTAAACCACTTATACAAATAAAAAATAGTTATAATAATAGTATACCAAAACACACAAATGTTTCTCCCTTTCTCAGAGGTTTTAATTTACATCTTTCTGTGATCTTTTACTTTAAATTCAGTTCTGAAATATGACCTTTTTCAAACTTACCAGTGTTTCCTCTAGGATTTTTTTTAGCAGTGGTGGCAGGCCCGTCCGAACCCCCCCCGTCAGTGTTGTGACCTAAAACAAATAGCTGGTTTTCTTACTTACTAACAGAGAAAATAGCACATGCATTGGTTAGTTATTACTCATAAATCATCATTGATTGGCTGAGCTCCATCCTGTGATCACTTAAAAAGCATGGTGTAGGCATGAATATTGTTTTAAAAAAGGCAATTTGGCTAAACAGTAGAACGGATGGTGGATGCTTCAGCAGCATGTTGGCATGTCCCCGTCTTTTCAGTGAACTCAGCCAAGAGAGCCAGCTCTTCAATAACGGTACAGAATGCCCCTGACTCACTTTTTGATGAGTTGTCCAAAACCCGAGCAGTAAATGTCACATTTTGGTGTCAGCCTCTCAGAGCTGAAATCTGACGGGTTCTTTGTATACCCACAGTTTTATACAGACATTCAAACGTCACTCAGAGACAAATCAGTCATAAAAGAGCGCATGATAAGGGTTTGGGTTTAGAGTGCACCATTTTATGGGGTGTGATTCTCACTTTGTCTTATTTTGTTTTCAATTCCGTGTCATCAGTGCTGTCGCTCTCACAGTCATACTATCACCCATACAGAAAACGGCAACTTCATGTGCACTCTCATTCGGTTGCCTGAAGGCATTTTGGGAAATGTAAGACATTATAAACTACAGTTTAAGTAGTAAGTACAGCAGACAGGTTCAGGGAAAGTTGACATACAAAAACATTAACTGCAGCATGTGAGGGTTATGTCATATATGGATTGTATAGAACAAGAGGTGAGACGATTAGTTGATGGACAGAAAATTAGTGCAACTGCAACCTAGATATCGATAGGAGGATTTTTTCTTAAAAAATGACTCAAAATAACCGATCAATTATCAAAATAGTTGGCAGCGAGTTTAGTAGTTGACAACTAATCCATTTATGGATTAATCGTTGCAGCTCTAGTCTGGTCTGTACTGCTGAGGGCACCGTCTATCGCCACCACAGACTTTCTGCTGGGATTACACCACATTCATTGCATTATCTTATCAACGCAGGTGTATGACACTGTGTTTATCCTGGGATAGCGGGCCAAACACAAATGACAAGCCTTGCTTCACAACCTGGCCTTCATATTCAGAAAGTTCACACACACATGTTGACATCTTGCAGCTGACCGTTGCAACCTCAGCCATGTATTGAGAAGTACTTCTAAGTGCCTTTGACAAATGCAGGTTTGAGTGTACATATATCATGCTGGAAAACAAACATGCAGTTTGAAAAAAAGTTTGTATTTGGTCCTGTCTCTTAACTGATAAGACAGCAAACTGGAAGCATGCTCTCTGCTGCCAACCTGTATATTTACTAAATGTACTAAGCACTGTAGCTGCATGTAATAGCAAGTAGCAGAAGTGGTTGTGATTGCAACTCACAATTATCAAAATCATTTGTGCTGACAAGAGCCGGCACTTTCCCACAAGGAATAACAAATCATTTCAGAAGGAATGGCTTCCATTTTAAAAACAAATTAACTGATTCACAGAGTGTTAATGAAAACGCAATTGCCTGTGACAATCTCATTCTGGCGTCTCGTTTGGCTCGACTCGGCCTACGCCCGGGAAGATGCATCTAGTGCCCACAAATTACCTGCTCGTGTGTTCACTCGTACCGCCGCTGTCTCTTGAGAAATTCACATTGTAATGGTCTTCTGCCAGTTCTGATAAAGAGAGGGGAGTGAGCCTCTGGGTCACTGATCAGGAACGCTCATTAAAATAAGAGGAAGTGTCTCTGCGTGACAGAAATCCATTCCTTTGCAATGCTATTGAGTTGCAACACAATCTGTAGAATGAAATCCGGTGAGATCATTAGAACACTTCAGATTGATTCTCCTAGTTGGGAGCAAAGAGGAGGTAAAGTGGGGTGTAGTTGTCACTGTGGGTGATCTCTTGAGTTCATTATTCACAGTTAAGTTTAAAAGTACTAAACAGCCTATATGTCCTGAAAAATGCTACCAGTGTGTGAAAGCCTTGATACTCCACTTTTTTTTTTTATCACTGGACTTTGCATTATGCTTGTACTAGACATGGGAAAAAAAATAATAAAAACCCATTGCAAAATTTCACAAATGCATTTTAATCAACATAAAAAGATAAATATAATTGATAAAATTTTGACAATCAGGACATTATATGTGGTTTATACATATACTAGTTGTAAAAGTGAATAAGAGAAACCTCAGGGAGATAAAAATGTCATCTTTAGTTTATGAAAATGCTGCTTACGGAAAGAAGATCTGTTTAAGTAGCTGAGGTCCACACAGAGCTATTAATAGGTGTGTCTGAAGTCAACCCCGATGATCCCCTGAGACTAAGGGAAGCTTGGGGGTTTCCCCTCATTGCCTGCTCTTTCTGGTCAGGCTCCCCCTCCGATGGTCAGAGCAGGTTCATACTGCTGGAGAGAGAGAGAGAGAGAGAGAGAGAGAGAGGATTTGTGAGATAAAATTGCTTCACCTGTTTGTTTTGGTGCTGTCAAAGTGTTAAGCTCAGGCTTTTGTAAGACAGCTTTGCAGTGAAGTGTGGGAATTCCAATATCCTTTTTGATCCAAGTCTTCACCTCATTGTTTGGAGCGTATTCCCCAAATCCAGCTTGTCAAGTGTGTGTAAGCAGGAAGAACTAAAATCAGTGAATGCCCATGTTTGAGTGTCGAAGTAGATTCCCATCAGTGCTCTTGAATGGCATAATCAGAAATCAGCTTACATAATGCAATCTGTCTGTTTGCTCGCTGAAGTGGTGCTTTCAACTACATGCACGCTTGGGAACGGGACTCAATGGCAATTAGATGTGGTGTTTGGGAGCTCAAGAGATCATTTGGGCACAGCTGTCAGCAGGCCACTTGCATTACTGGCAAATTTGTTCTGCAAAATGGGACGAGGGCGGCTGCTTGTCTTGCTTTGAGCAGGGAGAACAGAGACATCCATGTTGTCCACACGGATCAAGTTTACGGGGTTAGTCTTTGTGACAATGTTTGACCATACTGTGCTCTTCCCAAAAGGATTAAATTACATTTACTACCTCATTCACAACCTCTCTTTCACCGTATTCTGACCAAGTGAGCCCTAAGAGCCCTAAATCCAACTGACTCCATTATGCAATCCCCTATTCTTTCACACATTGCATAAATGTTGCATAAATGTGTTTCTGACCAAAAGCTGCCCGTCTGGCCCAGGCTCAATGTTGAAAATGTGGTAGAGTATGCTAAAATTCCATGCTAGTTGCTATATGTGACTAAAGAATCTCCATATGAAATGAATTAATTAAACTTAAACTTCCCTCAAGAATAAAGAAACTTCTTTGCTGCACTTATTTCAGATCTGTAGTGCTACGCAGATAAAATTGCATAGATTCACACATTCTCATGACATTACAGCCCCACAGCTGTGGCTGTTGGACTTCCTGCATGAACTGTAATGTGTGGATGAAATATTACCTCCTTGCTTAACCTTACCCTTAAATTGATTAACAGCAGAGCCTCTCTGCAGGGCTACACTGTACATCAAATTAAAATTTTATCTCACATACATTATCTTTAAACCAAGTAGGAACTGAAAGGAACTGTAGAAAATATATTAGAATATTATATCTCTGTTATTAATGTCTGTAATTCATATGTTAGTGTTTTACTAAGAATTGCACACATTTACGTATTAGTACCATCATGTGCTTTGAATGGGCTTTCATGTGACTTCTTTGTAAGGGTCACTGTAGTGTACAATCACATGATGCTCTCTCCTATAGAAAAGATATAGATCATTTCTAGTTGTGGTGAAAGTCGTGTGTGAAGCCATGTTGTTTGTGCTGATTCTAGTGGAGTCAGGAATCATTTAGCCAGTTAACTGAGCATGCAGCCATCAGACGGGACCTCTTGAGTTGCTGGTGGTAGTTTGGTGAGCAGGTGTGGAGGTAATTACATGCTGCTGGTGGACTGTTGAAAGTTGACCTGGTCTGCAGCAGCACCTGACAAGCTATTCAGTTGAATAGCCATGAAAGCTTGACTGGGCATAATGGTTTATTGTAGTGCTGTCAGTTAAACGCGTTATTAACGGCGTTAACGTCAATTTTTTTATCGCGAGATTAACATTCTTTTTGACCTAGCACACTTTGTAGTTTTTTTCACATGCTGTTGCAACAACTAGTAACGTTAGAAAAACTACAACACCACACCGGCTCTAGCTAGACCGGAAACAAAACAACAGGCACGCCGCACACACTTGTTTAAGAGTAGTAGACGTTACGTTTTGAGTGGATGGCGAGCGCGAGACGCCGAAATGGATGCCAATAATATTCTTAATGGAAAGTTTACTTTAAAAAGTTGCCAAATGGTTCCATTGACAAGACCAAAGTGATCTGTGTGTTTTGTCGTTGTGAACTGAGCTATCATCGCAGCACGTCCAGTCTGAAATACCACTTGATGGCCAAACACACAGCTGATGGGAATTCTCCGCCCCCTCGTCAAAGCCAGGCGACAATGGAGGATTTTTCAATAAAAACAACATTTGCACAAAGCAAGCCGATACACTTTTCCATGTTGATAAGAGCATTAAAATGAGTAAAAATAATGGGACAAAAATAAATTAAGGGACAATTAGAATAGATAAAAATGTGCGATAAATTGCGAGTTAACTATGACATTAATGCGATTAATCGCGATTAAATATTTTAATCGTTTGACAGCACTAGTTTATTGCAGGGTTTGCTTCAGCAGCAGATCTGTTCATTTCTATCTCAATGGATGGGTGAAAGTTTTCATTTCAGATTTAAAGTAGTACAATTATAATGCTACACTTTTAGGTTCCACATTTTTAGTGTTACACTGTTAAATTATTCTCCTATTTGCCTCCTTGGAGTTGGTAGTCCCTGAATTATAGTCTGATTTCAATTTTGCTAATAAATTGTTTTGATCATATTCTAGTTCGGATTCCTGGAATATCATTTGAGTAAGAATACATCCAGCCATTTTCTAAAATGCTTCTTCAGTTCAGAGCCCTGGGAACATATCCCAGCACACACATAATGCGAATGTTGCCAGTCTTTATCTATCAACGGTGCATGCGTGTGTGTGTGCGCCTCACTGATAAAATCCATTGTTATTCTGGTGTGTTTGCTTGTGTTTGTGTTGATCTATGCATGGGTGCTAATGCCTCTATGGAGGAATGTGCGTGTGCATGCCAACATTTGCGTGCGTGCGTGCATGTGCTGTTTGGAAATGTCAACACAGACAGAGTATGATGGAGCTTGGCACAGATGGCCTTCCTGTCATCCTCGGCTCCTTCCACAGCTTGACACCGGATGAGAGAGAGAGAGAAAGAGAGAGAGAGGGAGAGAGAGAGAGAAATAGGGAGAGAGAGGTTTGAATTACGCAAGAAGCAGGGAGAGGAGCATAGGGTGGTGGTAAGCTAATGCATCACAGCTGAACAGCTTCTGTTGGTCCAGCAAACATGTTTCAAATATTAGTGTACCTATCTTTAGGGCAAAAACCCACACTTTTTAGATCTCTACTTTTATGATGAGAGTGACAGCATACAGTAGTTAGCCTATATTAGTAGGTGTAGTGTGACTGGCTGTTATGTTCTAGCTGCTGGATTGTGGCAGTTCTTTCCTAGTTTAATTCCTTTGCACTGAAATACCTGCCAGCTAAGGATGCATAATGGGAATTACTTCACAGTATCATGGAAGACCTACAGCATGTGTCCAGTCTGCCGTCTGCAGAGATATTTTCAGACCTTTCTGCCAGACATGTAGGGATGGGGCCGATCCGATCCAGTATCGGTATCGGGACCGATACCAGCGTAATTCATGTATCGGAATTTCCCGATCCAACCTGCACAGATTTCCGATATCCATGAGCCATGTCTGCGCTTTAACGTTGTCTGCTGAAATGACTCCACAGGTGATTCCTGCTGGCCAGTCTGCTAGCTGGCTGCAAACTGTGGAATGGGTTTCCTGAATGGAGGCGCGGCTCAATGAGACACAGAGTTATGAGACACGCCCCCGCTCAGGAAATTCGTTCCGCAGTTTGCAGCCAGCTAGCAGGATAGCATTGAGCAGCATTGTGGCTAGCCAACATGTCCGCTGTGTGGAAATACTTTACACTGGAAACACCGCAGAGCAAGACAGCAAAATGCAATGTTTGCAAAGCCGTGATTCAGAGAGGCAGAAGCTCCCTCGCGTCGTACAACACTATGAACGCAATCAAACATTTAAAAAAGCACCACACGAAAGAGCACAAGGATTTTTTAGCCAGAAGGCAGAAAGACAAAAGGAGCTGTCAGGAATCACTCTGGAGTCATTCCAAAAACAAGGTAAACTCCAGGCAGACAACGTGAAAGCTAAAGGGATTACCGAGGTGTGTGTGTGTGTGTGTGTGTGTGTGTGTGTGTGTGTGTGTGTGTGTGTGTGTGTGTGTGTGCGCGAGCGAGCGAGCGAGCGTGTGTTAGATGTTTACAGTTATTGCACTTTTCTTATATTTCAGATAATTGACATTTTAAAACCTTGATTTATTGATACTACAAGAGCCAGTGTACTTGATTTGTGCTGTTCAGATGCACACTGTTTTATTGATAGTGTGTGTGTGTAAGATGTTTACACTTATTGCACTTTTCTTATATTTCAAGACTAGAGGTGGGCGATATATATCGTTTGCGATAATATCGTCATTGTTGTTTTGACGATGTGCAAATTTCCATTATCGAGTATTTAAATTACTTCGACAAAACAATGAAACGCCCGCGGAAACTCCTCACATCCATTAATACACGGTGCAGCAGCGCTCTCTACAGCATGGCAGGATTCAGTCACACAACTAGTGGGCCTACGTGATCACATGACGGGATCACGTGACCTCTCGCTAGCATCCTCCTTGCAACAGTTTAGCAGCGCGTTGCGATGGTAGAGAGAAAATGCAAACACCTCCAGTCCCTGAAGCTACCGGTACTTCAGATGATTTAGTGCCGAGACGTGGGTCCTATGGGCTTCAGCGTTCAGAGCGCTAGCGCCTTCAGCGGTAAAAGATGTCAGCGGAGACGGGTTTTTTAGCGCAGCGCTCAGAGCGCTTCAAGTTGAAATCTGTTCAACTTTTAACACCGCTGGGCGCCGGAAAATACGTTTTGAGCTCTCTCAGCGCTGTAAACGCGTTTGGTGGACACAAGTCCAGCTCAGACAATTCTAATCACATTTTAAAGGATATCGACTGATTATCGTTATCGCCAAAATCCCAAAAATATTGAGATATTATTTTTTGCCCATATCCCCCTATTCAAGACTCAAATATTTGACATTTTGGGAATTTAATACATATTGACATGACATCAATTTGAAACCCTTACAGTTGCATATTTGTTTTCAGGATGGGATTTTTCCTGTTAAAAGGATTTCCTGTTTTTCTGACTTCCTTTTCTGACCTTATGCTTACCTCAAGTTGTCTTCTGGGACATACATGCATACATACGTACATATCATACTTGCCTGTTGAGGAGTTTATTCATATTATCTCATATAAAATCAACAAAAATGATAACAATAATATTAAAGAAAACAGAGCTCTGGTATCGGAATAGTATCGGTATCGGCCGATATCCAAATTCAGGTATCGGGATCGGATCGGAAGTGAAAAAATGTGGATCGATGCATCCCTACAGACATGCGTAACTGATGTCGATCTCTCCTAGTGGTGCATGGATCAGGTTCTGCAGGTGCAGATGGTCGATGGCAGGAGAGGAACATGGCCGGGTTAGATTGACTTTTTAAACATTACGTTGCATTATTGAAACATTTCCTCTGAGCCCAGGAATGCAGCATGAATATATCTCTAGTAAAATTGGATTGTTTTACAGCAACCATGTAAAGACCTCCTCTAAAGTTTAAAAACACCAGTGTTCCTCCCGGCAAGTTATTATTCAAATGTTTGTTTTTATGACTCCTGGGTACCTACCTCCTTTCTTTACTTTTAAACCTCTCTAGTGCGGCTTCCCCTAATTAGCCACATATATGTTTATATACTAATGGATGCCATGGCAGTGCTTTACCACAGTCACACCTTTGCTTTGCATCTGTGTGTTTAAGTGAGATTGTGCATGTGTCTCTGGCTGCATGTGTCTGATCATAAATATACATTGATTGTTTTAATGCAACATTACTTAACATATTAGATGGCAAGGTTTGCTTGCTCTTCATCTCACCTCGGTGCCTTTTCTTTACTCTGTGTGCTACTTTTATGGTGCTATACTTTATTGTCTCTCCTAGTTGGCCAATGAAGGTGTGCATGTAGTGTAAGAAGGCAGTGCAGTGGATTCTGTACTAGTGCTCTGTGTCGTAAACTGCCCCTGCACAATAAGACGCAGAAGCAATTAGTACAGTGTAGTGTACAAGCAGGTGGGAGAGCGAGAGAGAGATAGAGCAATAGAGAGGAAGAAAAAGACATCGAGCCTGGCTGTCTGTCTTTGCCTTTGATGGGTCTGCCTTTCAAGCCAGCGTTGCCTAGTTACAGCGAGAAGAGGATGCAGGGATGGGAGGGGAGAGAAAGAGGGAGGGTGGGTTTATGGCTCTCAGCTGGGTGCAGACTAAATGAGTCCTCTCCCTGCCCATGGACTCTTCAACCCCTAACATCCCCTACTTGCTTCTATGTCTCTCTCTGGTTTTCATTCTGACTCTCTCTCTCTCTCTCTCTCTCACTCACTCACTCACTCACTCACTCACTCACTCACTCACTCACACACACACACACACACACACACACACACACACAGAAAGAGAGAGAACAGTCATCTAAACAAATATCAACCTGATGTTTTGATGTAGCTATGGTTGTAAAATCTAATATAAATATTTGATCAATTTTGAAATAATTACAGATACAGCTTTAACGATTAGTTAATTAATTGATTAGTTGGTTGACATTGACAATACATTGACATTGTATTTTTATATTTGAATAATCATTCTGTTTTCAGAGCAAAAATGCTTAAAAGATTTGATGCTTTTTTTGACGTACATAATAAATCAACTGACTATGTTTGGATTTTAGGCCTGTTGCTTGACAAAACAAGACATCTAAAGACATTTTTTTTACAGAGGTAATCTGCAGTGAATATTTCAGCAGCAAATAGTCAAATATTCGTGTCCATTACAGCTCTCATCAGCTGACACAACATTGTAAGAAAGTCTGCACATGATTTACGCCTTATGCGTCTTTGTGAAAGTGATGTAATGTTTTTGCTCTGCAATTCACAGACGTCACTTGTTAATCACTGTTTCCATCACTCTGCTGTCTTTTTCCTTTGCAGTTCTGATGATGAAGTTTCTGTCTGCGGCGCTGGTTTCATTTGACTTTGCTCGATCTAACTGACAATTTCTTTTTCTTTATTCCAAACAAACCAGACTCTGGATGTTCAGGACAGCATATGTAAAGATTGAAGTGTAGATTCACTATATATAATCACTAGAGATAGAGGAGAAAATAGCAGAATCCACATTTAAGAGGAGCAACTTTAAGGCTTAATGTCACTAGGGATTCTTCAGTGTTTATACCTAGCTCAGTAAACAGATGCAAGTATAATAGCTGATTTTGAAATGCCGTAACATTAAACTAGACCATTAGACTTAAGTGACTGGGGAAAAAAAGAGCTACTGGCCTCACTTTTTTGGCTTTGTTGTATGTGCTTTGTCTGCACAATTTATGGAGCTTTTTTCTTTCCTTGAGAAATGTTTTCCTTCTCTATACTCGTCCTCCCTGGGCTGTTCCATTTCAGCTTCACCTAATTACAGCCATCCGTCAAGTGTAACAGTAATCAACAGCAGTGCTCCACATCCGACACCTCAGTATACATGGCCAAGTACACACTGCCAGGGAATGTCACTGTAACAAATCAATGTGATGGATTGTTGGAATTTTGGGCTGGTTGGATGCTTTAATGTAGTCCTCCCACCACAGAGCTGTAAGGCCGTACTTCACCGTAGTTCCTCACAAGGGTTTTTCCTCATGTGAGCGCAGGATGTCTTTCCCTCTCAGAACAGGAGACAGGAGCCGTGGTGTGTGTTTGGTAATGTATGCATGAAACTTTGACTTGCCATTGCCGTATTTGTGTGCATGAATTTGAGAAGTTGAAGAGTGTATGGACGTTTCAAAACAGTTACTCTTATCTAATCTTTTTCATGAATTATAATATAATCTTTCACATGATATTATCCATTTTTAATTAAGTGTACTTTCCCAGGAGGGATTCACAGTAACATCATTTGGTTTAGTGTTTTCTAAGTTAGACTTGTTGATTATAGTTTCGAGGCATCCTTTAGTTCTTTTAGTCATGTTATGATTGCACTGAAATTTTAAAAATTTGAGGACATTCTTGCCTCCCTCTTGATGGATTGTAAAAACTTTGGTGATCCTTTTACTTTCCACATAGTGCCATCATCAGGTCAAAGTTTTAATTTCACCAATACTTTGCCCATCAGCCTCAGCTGTACTTTGTGTTTAGTGCTGATTAGCAAATGTTAGCATGCTTACAAACTCAACTAAGATGGCGAACATTAAAGCTGCTAAACACCAGCATGTTAGCGTTGTCACTGTGAACATGTTAGCATGCTGACATGAGCACTGATTTTGGCAACTCCCCCCCTCGGATTCATTATCCAATAGATTTGAAATCCTGTTCAACCAATTACCCAATGAATACTGTACACCTGCTCTAGGTTGACTATATATGTTGTACGCCTCATGTCTTTGTCCATTCAGACATTTAGTATTTGCATAATTAAAGACTGAATTAAGCAGTGTTCCAGTCCTTCTTTGTTCTCTGCAAGCTCAAAGCACCTTTGTACAGCTTCACAGAGCTGCTAGCAGGGCTGTAGGCTTTTGTCGTGATAGGACATACAGTACTGAAGGTAAAGAATAATGTTTGACAGTCATTTCATTAAATTGGGTTTTTTAAGCAAGACAAAAGGGATTTTCTAATGTAAAATGAAGAGATCAAGAAAGGCTGAATTTCACACTCCTGAACTGACCAAATCTGACCAAGTGGAAGGGCATTTAGCTTAGTCAAAACCTGATTGGCTCTTCGTCTCTGTTCTCCAGTCTGTGGTATTTCTGTTCTGCTTACCAGGGATTTTTACTGCCTTTTGACTGTGACTCAGTGTTCTTCACATTTTCACAGAAATGTGAAGTGAATAAAAAGGCTGTCTCTTCGTAGAATTAATTTTTCACCAAGCGTTCCACTCAAGTGGCACAGCAACACTTCCTACACTTGTTTTCAGGCCGCTGTGGCTTTGACTTACTATTGACTGCTTTCAATTATTGTAATCTTGCACACATATGCCTCAGTTTAAGACATATTGAAATGATGGGATAACAAAAATGTTATGACTTCTGTGTTTTTTGCTGTGATGCTTAAAATCAGAAGCTTGTGAACACACAGATACGAAGCACACTTGTGTGATTGAGTGCTGCTGAAGTCATCGGAATATGTTTTCCTGCAAGTTCAGGTGAAATTTCCCACTCATTCTCCTCCATCTTCTTGTCCCTGTTGGCTTTTCTTTGATAAAAGCTCAGCTCTTTCCCTCTGATGAGTCTGCATCACTGCGCTGAGTTTGGCAGATGCCAGCGATCAATGATACAAGCTTAGGGCTTGTTTAAGCTGTTAGGAAGAGCTGTGATGGTGCTGCTGGGAGTTTATTACGTCGTTGTGTTTCTGTGTGTTCATGTCTGTGTGGAGAAAGCTAAAAGGAATGTGAGTCATTAACCATTAGTCTTTCATTCACTTCCCATTCATGTAATCCCTCTAACAATCTTTAACCCTGCCTCTCTTTTGAGTTTTAGAAACTTGAATTTTGTAAGTGATGGCAATTTAAACTGCTAATTTTTAGCATGTTGTGAGGATAAAAGTGATAAAAAAGGTAGTTTGTTTGATTTATGGTTTCTTGCATACAGACTGCAGTGTGAGCAGACGGGATATTGCTATTAAGGTGTTTCTCTACACAAAAACCTTGTCAGGGCAGCTTTAACTCTGGCCCACTCCTTCTTATCACACACACTGTTCAAATGACACAGTGGCTGTATCATTAAGTGATACACCGGTAAATGCCATAACACAGATAACATACGTTCACAGAGGCACAGGGTTGATGCCGCAGCAGAGCTCATAATAACTCTGAGTCCATACCCCCTCTGTGCTCTGTAAAGTGTTAAGTTATCCAAGGTGAGAGCCACTTAACTATCAAGATCTGCCCTCTGTCGCACATTCACAGCCCCATACCTCATTCACTAACAATGCCTGCTGAACATGTTAACGGCCGTGTCTTCTCTTTATGATCTCTCACTTTCCTTCTTTCTCACATTGGAAAGCACACACACTTACTCACTAGTGTTATCAGGGCTGCAGCACTCTTAAAGTTTGCGCTCTGATAAGTGTCAAACTGAAAACTGCTTTGCTTTGCTGCTCCAAACAGCACTCAAGAGGCTGTTTTACAACAGTAAGCAGATGGCTGATGTTCAAGGTGAGCGGCTTGCTTTGCCCCATTTGCTCTACAAACCTTAGATTACACTAACACCTTTAGAAAAAGCATTCTGTAAAATACTGATCTCCAAGAAGGGTTTAGCCCTTAGACTGCTTAAGTTAAATGATTTCAAGATCCCACATCAGGATTCATCAGTGGTTGAACCAGACTGCATCATTTCAAACAGCAACAAAACAGTCTGAATTGAAGTTACAAAAATAGTATCCAGTGTCACATTAACTGCAACCATGCAAACACTGTGTTCCTTTTAACAAATCTATTTTCAAACAGCAGCTACATCGTGTGCTCTTTTCTCAAACACTCCATTACAAGATGTGCTGTGTGCTTCTTATCTCCACCATGTGGGCGTACTGTTTGATAGCGTGCTGTTGACAGCCGGGCAGTGCCGTGCTGCGCCATCTGGATCCCCTCAGGCTGGCACCTCAGCAGGGCAGCCAAAAACCGGCAAAGGGCTTCCTGTCTGGGCTGATGTTGCAACCCTATGCCACCCTCATGACAGGCTCAGAGGGCAGGCAGGCCCAGTGCCAGCTAACCGCTAACCACACTAATACAGATATTCCTGTTCACAGTGTATCAGCAGTATGAAAGGAATCAGTTTCCTCTTATGCTGCAGGTGGTTGCAGCTGGCTCAGGTGCATGTTTCAGGGTTTTTTATTTTTATTTCAACCAATTTCATCTTAAGTATTTGAATGAACTTTCAATATTTATAACCTCCTGGAGAAGACTGAGCAGGGATATACTGTTTTTATTTATATGCAGTATGAAATGTAATTCACAGATGAGCTGACAACTGGTTGTGACCAAAGCATAGAATTTACAAACAAATGTACAGTACAGGAGTTATTTAATACTGGCAGTCTTGTGCAATAATAAATTAATTCATAAATTCATAATAAAAATGGTAACTATTGGTAACACAAAAAATATTTTAAAAAACTTCGACTCCAATCCTCCCTTCCTTCATTCGAACCTGACAGAAACAAAATGAAACTGACCAAACCATCTTTATTAGTCTTTACACTGTTCCAACAATCACCAACTCTGGTGTCTAACCATCTAACAGAGTTCTGGCTATATGTGCTGTCGCTGCCTCTCTGATGCCCCACCTCCCTCACATCCGCTTCATGCCTCTCCTCTCCTGTCCCGGTCTGTCCCTGCTGTGTCCTCATCTTCCCCGGAGTTAGAGTATTGTTTGGAGCCTCTGCAAATCACCTTGTAACTGTATTCTGCAGTTAGATGTGCAAATACATTGACTCTACCGGTATTTTTCCTCTCACTCGTTCAACGGTGGCTGGCCAATACATTAGTACAATTGCCCAACCCTAGTATGTACCTTTTAATAAATATATGTTAATGAAGGCAACCCTTCCATGAGGAGTGGGCAATATGGATAAAATCCTTCAGCATGCTTGATGTAATTTTACATTGTGATGTAGTAAACGTTCTTGAAAATCAACTAATACTGTCTGTGGATAAAATGACCAGAGAGGAATTAATCCAGCAAATTACATACCTAACAAATCAAAGTATTTCATCACATTGAGGCATAAATCATAGAAATATATTTGCAGTCCTGCTCATTGATTCGCAACATTGCCCACAATAGCGTAATACAACTAAATATATTAAAAGTAAGCGACCTAAGTATGAATATCTGATGGCTGATAAATGTGTATCATCTCATGCTGTATTTCATCCCGACCCTCCATTTATTATTGTATGATTGTTACACGACTGTCGCTGACAAGACAATGCCCAGGTGATGGATCTCTTTTGCTATGAATGGCACTGTTCCAGGGGCCTCTATGTGCATGGTGGAAACATGCAGAAATCTTTTCATTTATCAGAGGAGAAGGGCAATGAGTTATGGCTGCTTTAGTGTCATCTTCATTTTGTCTGTGCATGTGAGTGTAAATGGTAGAACTTAAAACACGCCTGGCTTAAATCCACACGCTATTCCCTCCACTCTTTGTTCAGCTTACCTCCCTAACAATGTGTGACCGCCAACCCCCTACTTCATTTCCGCTCCGCTTCCTGAAACGCAGGAAGTTGGGTGCTTTCGTCTACCCCAGGTTGGAGAAAGGGAGAAAACTGGGGAGGGTGGAACTGCACCAAAGGTCAGTGACACCAGCCACCCAGAGGGACACTCCCTGGGTCTGTGGACAGTCAGCTTCCTGTGTTAAAAATGTGAAATCACCAGGAAAAACAACTTTCTAAATGATATCCGTGCAAATTTAAAGTAAAAATGTCTTACCGCACAAAACCCAGCTCTGAAGAGTTGTTTGTGACAGATGTGTTGCAGTTTGTATAAGTGAGTGCACCGTGTGTACTGTATACGTCACTAACAGTGTGTGCAGCATCATTAATCCACCTTCAGTTCTCCTTCACTGCTCTTTGCTACTTCCCACACACCCATCTTTTATTCAGCAGCGTGTGGCAGGTCCTCCTACATCATGTCTGTGTGTGTGTGTGTGTGTGTGTGTGTGTGTGTGTGTGTGTGTGTGTGTGTGTGTGTGTGTGTGTGTGTGTGTGTGTGTGTGTGTGTGTGTCCTTTTGAGGCTCTTCAAGTGGCTCTCAAACCCAAAAAGACAGTAGTTCAAAAGATTGTGGACACAATAGCAGTGGCTTGCATGTGTAACCTTCAGTGTAGTGAAAGAGGTTCTGTGATCTGAGGTATGCTCTCATTATACAGTGTGTTTTAATGGTAGATTTAAACTAAAGTTTTACTGCGACCATGTCCACAAGGTTTCATTCTGAATCTGTTGCAAACTGACCTTTTCTACTTCTCTGTCCCCCCAATTTCTCCTCACCTTAGCTCTCATCTCTTATTTTCTTTTCTCATATCCTCCCTGCTATCTCAATTTTCTTTTGTCATTTTCTCTCTGCCCCTGCTGTCCTCTCTCTCTCCCTGTCAATCATGTTCCAGATCTGTCACTCCCTTCGCTTCATTTTCTGCTCTGTTGTCCTCTTCGCCCTTTTCTCTCTCATTATCGGCCTGTCACACTTCTTCTGTCTCTCTGTCTCTTGGCATCTGTTTCTCTGTCGCTCTATTAGTCTGTCTGGGTGTTGGTCCCATCTGACCCTTCCTGTTTCACTGACCTCATCCAAGAAAAAAAGGAAGCTACTAATGGGGTCACCACCCCGCACTGTTTTGTGTGTGCGTTACGTTTTAGTTTAGTTTCCTTGCCTGTTTTGAGATTTTAGGCGTTAGTATTTTAGTTTTAGTTCATGATTAACCTAGACCGGAATATGATAATGATCAAAATGTATATCAACAAATGTTTCATCTGAGGTTGTTCAGGATATTAAATCAATTTACCAGGCTACCATAAAATCCAACGACCTTGGAGCTGTAATACTGATCCACTGTTCAAACAAAAGTGGTTGTCTGTTTCAACAGCCAAAAGCTCTGAACACATGGGCTGCAGGCTTAGAATAAATCTAGACTCCTCTTTGCAAATTTCTTGTTTACAATTTAAACAAAATTTTCTGCCTGTGGGATTTAATCAGGGCAAAGAACTAGGACACAAAATTGAAACTGATATATTCAGAGGTTTTACATAGCAGCCATCTGCCAGGCGACAGTGTCTGTAGCTGCTGCTGGTTTGACACATACACATCTAACAGGGGGAGATTGACTGACTGAATTAAAAAATTAAAAGCTGAAAGGTAATCTTTTAAATAAGTGTGTATTTTTGGCTCTGGGAACTTGGGAGGGACATTTCACATTCTTTTTTTTATAGATTTTATAGGCTGAACCATTCATCAATCAATAAAACAAATAGCCAATAGATTCATTAGTAATGAAGAAAAAATAAATTTTTGCATTACTAAAACACTCTTTCTAGGGCAGGATATTGGCAAGAATCCGGTGTTAATCAATATGGTGCATCACAATACAGGGGGTTTAATTATACTGAATTAAGCAATACTGTAAGGAGGGGATTATATACAAATACATATATATAATATTTTTTACATTTACAACACTGCTATCTAACAGTTGGACGTTTAAACACAAAAATCTGTACTGTGTTTTTGGGAATCAATACAATATGACAAAACAAAATATCGTGATACTAATGTAAAGATCACAAATGTCTTTTACAAGAATCGAGCATTGAATTTTAATCTGAAAATGCATTTGGTGTGTATTCAGCAATGTTGTCTTTAGAAAGTAGATGTTAATTTTAAAAAATCCTTAATTAGGATTAAATGCAGGCTAACACAGAATTTTAAATCCTATCTTCTTAAATTTGCTCGTAAAGGTCCTATGTTCACACGTGTTTTCATGTTCAATTCAGTTCTGAGGACATTAGTCTGAGCTTGCCACCTTGTGACAGAGAGCACCTGGTGGCAGAGAGCTGTACCAGCAGTCAGTGTCACACTCATAAGATAGATGTTGTACAACTCTGCTGTCAGAGATTATTAGCTCATTGGATGCTCAGATATCTCTTTGTTGTGATTTATTGCCGTTTCCATATTGCCAGCTACTGTCCTATGTGGTGGCTTATCCTAGGTGGTATGTGTGTACAGACAGTGATCTAAGACAAATCTATACCTTTCTGCTGTGTTTGCTTAGCACATCGATTTACAAACCACCGTTTACACAGTGCTGGTGCAGCAAACTGTCGTTTGACAGATTGTTTTTCCATTCGGTTCAGTCCATTACAAGAGAGGTGGTTAACCCCTAAAGCCTGTTCCACACATTTAACCTCAAAATTAAAGGTTTCAGTCCACAGTCTGTTGTAGTTATTCCGGTAAAACATCCCAGCCTTGTGTTCATTGCTTACTATTCCTAGACTGATGGTTGCTGTATATTGTGAATCTTAATTTGTCAAAAAGAGTCTAAGATCTTGTCCAGCTACTAAATTTAAAGTGAAAATGTTGTGTGCAGGTTTTTCAAATTGTATACAAATCAGTCAACAGATCTCTGATTTGAATGCTGCCTGTAAGACTAATGTTCTTTTCCTTCTTTTTTCAGATCTGCCCATGGAGTACAATCCCTCTGATCATCCCCGGGCCAGCACCATCTTCCTCAGCAAGTCACAGACTGACGGTGAGCATTACTCTATGCACGTTGCATTCCTCCTTGGCTTGCAAATGTATCACTACATTATAATCAGGTTTGTTTCAGGACAGTATCTAAGACAGTGGCAGGAGTGGCAACAGTCCACAGTAAAGTGGGGCCAAACAATTTATAGGGATTGTTGGTCAGTGCGTTGAAAACGTGCAAGGTGTCTGCAACAGCCATGTTAAATGCATCTGGGGCCATGATTGTATTAGGCTTACACAAGGCCTGCTTAGATGAGGTAGATGGAATGTGAGGCAAAGTGATGCTGTGTTGTGTTATTGTGAGGGCTTTTTAACCCTAGAAATTCACATAAACACAACACAAGAAGTGTGATCCACAGCAGAGTTTGTTTGCCCTGATGGCTGCAGGACCCGTACATGCATTCCGTATGATGACTACTCTGAAGAATGTGTTGTTCAGTTTTAAAGAATTGAAATAGCAAAATAAGTAAAGTCATGAATCCTTTAGTAATGTAGACCTCTCTAGAAGGCATAGACTATGTTCAGTTGGTTCCATCAAAGATCTTTATTGTATTTTTTATTACCTTTTCTCTTCACTTTACAACCCCCCAACTCCCCTGTTCCCAGCAATCCACACTTCCTTTTGTGGCCCTGAAATACTCATTGTGCCGTTGACCATTCACGTCGACTGTATTTTTTTATCGATTGCCATTAATCTTCAAAAACGTGGCGCCTGCTGAGAGAAGTCGTTCAAAGAGCAGCGTGACATGTGTGGCAGATTGCACATTAGGCCTGCAAAACTAACTTCAAAAGTATCTTTATGTTTCAGACTCATGCAAGTCAAATGGTGGCATATGCCACTTGCTTTGTGGGGAAGCAAGCTGTTTCATTGATGCAGGGATTTCAAATGTGGAGCTACACAAAAAATTGTTAGGTTGATCAACATCCTTTTATCCACCGTAAAGGCTCCAGGCAGGCTCTTGTAAAAAAATAAAAATAAAAAACAACTTTTATACCCGCTCCCTTTATGTCAGATTTTCTGAGACACAGTGGGGTGTTTTGATCATCTCCATCAGGCAGAGAGACTGATCCTGTAGCAGCCTGGACCCTTCAGAGTGACAGTAATGCATTTTAATCAACTGCAATGTGATGAAGTTGGTTTCTGCAATTACGTTTCAGTTTAGCCATAATCTCTTTACTTTGATGATAAGAGGCTTATTATTGTTTCATTTGCACACACTGCAGAAAAGCTGGTTCATCTGAAGAGCTTGCTGCCTGGAGGCTGATATATTGATCTGATATTAGGGGCTGATGCTTTATTAGCCATATCAAGCTCTTGTGTGAATCACTGCTGGCCTGTTTTCTCAACATATTGTACATAAATACCAATACAGGACGTCACACAATGGGCCATTTTTAACAATCCAATCGCTATGTAGCCCCCTTGTGTATCAGTGTCCTAAACATAGAGACAACTTGGACTTTGTGTTTTTTCAGTTGCTGTGCCCAACAAGAGAGGTAAGCATGTATGTGTGTGGTCTCAGTAGGCAGGTGGCATTATGCTTACCATGTGTTTGGGCTTGACCTTTTCGTTGTACTTGATCTGTATCGTCTTTTGTTAGCAGATGATGTGCCTTCACTGCTGAGCTGCTGATTTCATTATGTGTGTGTGCGTCTGTGCCCATGTGCATGTCGGTCTATAGGATGCATCAATATTAATATAGCTGAGTTTTGATGACTAAAATTTCACTATTAACACATTTCCCTCGTCAGGAACGCTTAAGTAATCTTTTCTACACGGGAGGTGTGAATGAAACAAAAGTTAGGATTCAACCAACATGTTGTTTAGAAGAATATTTAATGTGTCAGTGTTGATGTGTACAATTTTTTTTTCAGAAATCAATTCATATATCACTGTGGTCAGGATTGTGAACTAAAACATGCAGCCGTAATTAAGACCTGACAGCCGGCTGCTTTTTGCTAGAAAGCAGCGCACACAGTCACGACTGCCCAGAGAAACATGTGCATTACTGTGTGTGTGTGTGCGTGTGTGTGTCAGAGAGGTGAGAGACAGACAGTGCAGGGATGAGAGGCGCCAGACAGCTCACTACGTCACTGTGTGTGTGTGTGTGTGTGTGTGTGTGTGTGTGTGTGTGTGTGTGTGTGTGTGTGTGTGTGTGTGTGTGTGTGTGTGTGTGTGTGTGTGTGTGTGTGTGTGTGTGTGTGTGTATGTGTATGTGTGTGTATGTGTGTGTGTGATGCTGTGCTCTGCATCTGCTCCAGTTTGCTTTGCCAGCAATCTTTTTCCCCCTTGTGTGTTCTTCTGCATCAGAGTGAACACATGCACATATATAGACACAGCGCTGGCACACAGCTGTGTATTTAGTGTGTGTTTTATATCATGTGAAGTGAGCTCTATAAAACTAACAAATCATCACCTCCACTAAGCAGAATTAGCATTGCAAATGAGCAGTATTGTATGAAGATAATAAAAATGAGAATAGCTCGAATGACAATCTCTTCTTAAATAAAACAGTCACTGTGCTTGATTTAATTTGGACCAATGTAGGCCAAAATGAATGGATTGATGAATGGATTAAGTAATTTGATCACACTCATTCCCACACATTAGAACACAATTTCCAATGTATCAGGGGAAGAAAGCCGTTTACATGCTTTGTTTAATGTAGTGTGGAATAATTAGAGACAAAAAGCTGCTCATCCAATATTTTTCTCAAATTCTGTAATGATAGGGAACTTATAAACCCTGGATAAATGCTGCTCCCTGTCTGTGAGGGTTGTGTACTACACTGAGCTTAAAGCGCATGTTGCTGCCTTACAGCACTGACACCTGTTCTCTCATCTTCCCTTTCAGTTCGAGAAAAACGGAAGAGCCTTTACATCAACCATGTAAGTACGATAAAGGATGTTGTGTATGATACATTAAAAAGGCAGCAGTGGATCTTACCATTAAGTTGATTTTATCATTTAATTGTCAGTTATACATTATTATGAATATTATAATTATGCAAGTGGTGATTTTAATGTCTTGTATTTTTTGCAAGTTCACACACATTTCGGAGAACAAGGTAAAGTCCTCAAAATGACCCTTAAAATGATTCAAGCCTTTTATCATTGTCCCTCTCTCTTCAAACCCCACAGATTCCACTTATAGTCAAAGTCATGTGTGTGTGTAATTAGCTAAAAGATGGAGTTGAATGTCATTATTTAGATGTGCTAGTAGTCGTAGTAGTAGCAGCAATTTCATCACACTATGATGTAGTTCATCTTTGTCCTTCACTCATCTCTCAACCCCAAGTGCCAGAATTGGTCAAATCTGATTCAGTGTGTGCCAGGAGAAAATGACAAAAAATAAGTTTGTCACTAAGTGGAAGTTTGGGGCTTCTTTGAAGATGCACTCCACCATAAATGCCATTCCCCGCATGCGACCATGTCAGGCACTGACAGAGGACAGACAGAATTAGTTTGTGGGCTTACAGGTGCCCTACTTTCCATGGCTGTCAGCAGGCCTTTTGGCTGGTCTGAGTATGACAGAAATAGAGATTGACGTGTACGTGTGTGTCTGTCTGTTTGTATGTGTCTCTTTGTGTGTGTGAACCCCAGCATCATCCAGGCCCAGTGAGACGGAAGTACAGCTCATGTTCCACCATATTTCTTGATGACAGCACTGTCAGTCAGCCCAACCTCAAATACACCATCAAATGGTAACCACACTTTTAACCTCATTATCTGATATTTAATCTCACACTGAAATGTTTTGGCTCTTTGTCCTTTTAGTTTGAAATATTTTATGTACTTTTTTTTGTCTTTACAGCGTAGCCCTCGCAATATACTACCACATAAAGAACAGGTATGGTGAATATTTTCATTTTTTTCCCTTATCTACTCCTAAATTCCACAGTCCTACATCAAATATCAACTCCAGGGATTAGCAGACAAACTTAAATATTAGCAGGCAAAAAGTCATCACTTGGCCCCCAAGGCTTGTGTTGAAATGTCAAGCTCTGTAGTTCCTGTGACATTTTGTCTAATGGCTGACTCCACATGAAGCCTGAGTGCCCTGGGCATCATTCTGCAAAGAAATGTCTTGTTGAGGTGTGTAAAGACATCGGGTCTCATGTAAGAATCACTCGAATGATCAGATTCATTCTTAATTGGCTCATTCCAGGTATTTCAGAGATTTTCTTATATGTAAAATTCATGAAAGTGGTTCAGACCTGTTAAACAAGTTGTGTACATGGCCGTTTGACTTAATTCCTAATAAATATCTACTTCATTCTGAATCGATTTGGACATGTACATTTCAGTCAGACAACAACAGCAGTTTGGTGAGTCTGACTGAGTGTAGGGCAGCTGTTTGACATGCACATGAATGCCCATAAATGTATTATTGAACAGGCAATATCTTAGAGGATGAAGTCATGTTTGAAATGAAATGAGTCTCATGCCATCTGTTTTTTTTTTCTGTCATAATCTGATGTTCTTCCTATCTGTTTGTCATTCCAGAGACGTTGATGGAAGAATGTTGTTAGATATTTTTGATGAGAAGCTGCATCCGCTCTCGGTAAGGCCTTAACTGAAGATACATTTCCATTATGCGCGTGCTGTAGAGCTGTCAGGATTCATCAGCAAGACAAACCACACAAGCTGATGAACAGCAAATAAGCCCACATGGATCAAATATGGAAATCTGTCAAGTAATCTCAGGAGCCATCTGGATCATTCATATGTATTTTCATTAAAGTTTTTTTTGCCTGACAATTGCAGGGTTTTGATCCAAAAATTTACATAACCCCTTTGCTTGATGCTCCATATCCAAAACCTACAAACTCTATTCAAAATGAATGTTCATTTGTAAGCCAAAGCGTTTGTAAGCAGCTTGAGTTTCCATTTTGGTTAGCAATCAGATCAAATATTCATTTTCATTTTGTTTGTTATCTTCTGTTCTAGAAGTCGGAGATTCCTCCTGATTACGATAAACACGACCCAGAGCAGAAACAGATCTACCGCTTTGTCAGGACGCTGTTCAGTGCCGCGCAGCTCACCGCTGAGTGTGCCATAGTCACATTGGTAAGTGTGTGTCTGTGTGTGTGTGTGTGTGTGTGTGTGTGTGTGTGTGTGTGTGTGTGTGTGTGTGTGTGTTTCAGTGCAGACACCAGGAGGGAGTGTTGCTTCCTGGTTCTCTTTCTGCCCTCTCTCATGCCATGTGCTGTCTTCTTTCTGTTGCCTTCCTCATACTATTTTCCCCGTTTATTTTTGGACCTCATTTCTTCATCTTGAATCATATGAAACACTCAGTACATCCCTCTGGAGACTGTGTCACCAAAAGTTAACAAATTCTCACAGGAGAGACAAGAAAATTGGAACAAGATCAGTTTGATCTGTGCAATTTCCTTTCAGAATTACTTTGGTGTGAAGTACATCTGTTCCTGTAGCGAGGATATAATTGGTGCTTTACTGTACAGTAGGTTCTATCACCACAATTTATTACATCTGGAGCTGCTCATCTATATTAAAAATGTGAACTTCCCCTTCTCTATCTCATTTCTCTCTCTTTCTTTGCTCCACTGACTCTTTATTTCTTCAGCGTTTGTTTCTTTTTAGAAAACATGAATATCCTCACTTAAATTAAGACAGAATGAGGTTAATTTACACTACTGTACTTCTTATTTCAGTCCACATTCACTTGGGAATAAACTCTCCTTCCCTCCCCACTCATCTGCCCAGAAACAGAAACCACACTCTGTCGTTCTGACCGATACGTGTGTCCCCAGAGGCTGGGAAGTGCTGGGTTAATATGGCTGGCCTGGTGGCCTGGTATTGAGTTACTCTACTTCTTGACAGATGCACACATGTGTGAACTGTATGTATGGGTAAGCTGGTGAGCTCTTGTGGTCAGACAGTGATGGGAAAGCAAGCACACAGATGAACAGTATCAGTGAGTGTCTTTATACATGTAGAGGCATACTCTGACAAAAATGTGTCAAAATCACATGCTCACACACAGCATAGTCTGGCATATGGCCGGCCTCTTCCAGTACCCTGGAGTAAAGTCTGGCACGCCATCAGTAATTGAATAGGGCTGTTGGCTGGTGGTTATGGGGTGAGTTTAGCTGACATAGCTAACTTTAGACAGGGGGTTTGAGATGGAAGCTGCGCATCTTCCTTCACACTCATTACATCCTAGGATAGGAAAGGGAAGGCTTCTTGGGGGGGATGGAGAAGACAGAGACCTAAAAAGTCTGCATGTCTTCTTTTATGAAGATGAATCATTGCTCAAGATTTCCAGTTGAAAGTACAAGGAACATGACACAAAGCTCCACAGGTAAAACTCTACCAAAGCCATTTCCAGGGAGCAGAGATTATCCATTGGTGTGTTACACACAAACCTAATAGAGACTACTAGTTTATATTTACAAACATTAACTTCTTTCAGCATAATCGTAGATTTTCCATATTAGACTGATATGTTTAACTGCTGCTACATTTTAATCTCTACCTACACTAACTTGATATTCCTGCACTGGTAATTGTGCCTGGGAATAATTAATTACATGTAATTAAATTAGTAGTTTTACTACATTTTGCATAAGCTTGCTAGCTAATTGTACATTTACATAGTGATTAAAATAGTTGAATTACCTTTTTGCCATTTTTTGTGTAGTTAATGACTGAAATTAGCTTTTTTTTTTTTTTTTTAACTCCTGACCAGCCCGTACCCTTTTTTCTTTCATCCTGACCACTGTTAGCAAGCCCAGGCAATGCATTCATAAGCCAGCCACCACCACACACTTGACCTTTGTGTAGTGTATTTGCAAAAGGGCGGGTGTTGCTCAGTGCTCGCAAAGCGACAGCATCATCATGGATAAACCTCCCAAATGAGGAAGAATCACCATGGTCACACCTCAGCAAGTACATGACACTGATTAGCTCCATGTACATTGTTCATTTGATCATTTTTTTTCCAAAGTAGTTCAAACTATTTTTTCTGAGCAGCTTTAGTTAACCAAACCTCTCCCTAGGGTAGCTTTGCTGTAGTTCAACTTCCTCCAGTCTGTAGTAATTGGTAGCTTGCAAAGCTATGCTTTCAAAGTAGCTTCCCCAACACTGAATGGTTATAGATAATACATGAAGAGCAGGAAGACAGTAGCTATATATTATTAACACTGGCCCTGTTGAGTGGCCCTCAATTATCCCAGCAGATTGTGCTTTACTGGTTAGTTTAAATCACCACAGGTTTAAACTTGGGATGCTGACTAACTGTGTATAGTAGTTCAAACAACCACCAGTCAGTAATGTGGTCATTAAATGATTCCTCTATTTAACCGAGTGAACCACCAACTTTAAAACAAGTGCTTGATGTTTTGGCTTCCCATTGTTATGAATAATAGATGTGAAATGTGAAATAAAAACATGTTGTTTCAGAAATGAGTCTGAGTTTAGCTCAGCTGAGTTTAGAGACCAGTTTCTCTGTCTAGTACCGAAACTCATCTGTGACATCGCCCCAAGAATCACAAATGAAATCATTCAATCTGGTTGCACAGGGCTACTGTTTGCCAACTACACTGCCTCTGGATTCTATGTTGTGCTTGTTTGTATTGTTTTCTGTCAGTGCTGTTGCATTCATATTGCTCTGCATGTGGTCTGGCTCTCATTTCAGGCAGGCTTTCTTCTGTTCTGTTGCTGCTGCCTGCTTCCAGATGAGTATATATATTTGGTGTCTGTTGGCGAGCTCTGGGCCAGAACAGACATAGGCTAGCATTGCCTGTAGGCACAAAGCCCAACCCAACATGACTTGTCCAATTATCCACCTGAGCTGAGCTAGTGGTCAAGTCAAACACGGCAAAAATGCAACATCTCTCATCTCTCTGCCTCTTCATTTGTCTGAACCACAAAGTGTGATTATTTGTCTGGTAATTGATGGAAATAATCTCTACTTTTCCAGCAGTCCTCTATGATTCTGTTCAGGTTTTTAAGTCACATAATGCTGACAGTTCTGCCACTGTGCAGATTCAGACAGAATTATAATAACTTGAATTCACTGTATATTCCACTCTGCCAAAAAAAAACACAGCATCACTTCAAACCAGTTTTTTTTTCAGACTTGTCATCTGAAATGACAGTTTTCAAAGCTTAAAGCTTCTGTTACTGGTCTGAATTCAGTTGAGTCTGCAGTAAATGTTATTTATGGAAAATAGAAAATGTAGTCAGCCAGGGGGAAGTTGCTGTAAGAATAAATTAGATTTGTTGTTGTACTAGACAATATCTGGTACAAACTGAAGTATACTGAAGTTAAATATCTATTAAAATTACCAAATGCATACTGAACTCTAAAACTACATTTTAAAAAGGCTGAAAAAACAAGATATGTACAAAAAGGTGAAAACTAAGAAGATGACATGTGTATGTTTGCGTACTTATTACAGAGAGAGGCTGTTTAAAACTGCACATGTATTGTATTATTTGGGAGTGTGTAGTGGGAGATAAATGAGCTCTTATGAGAAAGCTATAAAGGTATATTGTAGCTTCCATTAGTAAGCTAGACATGTAGTTGTCTCTATGCAGCAGATCACTGCTGCTTTCATGCTGGACAGCGACTATAAAATCAAATAGAATGCATTCTCTTTTTCTAACAAAGTGATGATCAATGGATCAGAAGAATCCGCTTCTGTACAAGTATTCCAACTTGTAAGGAACAGGTGCCTGCAGGCTCAGTGTGCTTTGTGATCTGTAGACTGTGGGAATTCTGGCTTCTGAGAAAGATAGAAATTGGATTGGGGACTGAGGCAGAGCGATGGAGTGTTTCGATCCACATATATATTTTAATGAGCGAGCTCCAGGGAAGCTGGATTTCATCAGCTTCTGACATCTTGTTATTGTGGTTTTTACCTGGAGGAGGAGGAGAAGGCAGGAGGTTACAAAACAGGAAAGCAACAAACTAACTCTGCAAATGAATGCAGTCAGGGAGAGCAGAGGCTAATTAAACACTGAAACAAACGTGAGGACATGCTAATTACATAAGTAATGGATAAAACATTAATACAAGATTCTGTTGTGTTGTTGTTTTATTATTGTGTTCATTATATTGAGTCCACAGGGATCTTACATGCGACTCATGTCTTTGTCCAAGGTGTATTTGGAGAGACTCCTGACCTACGCTGAGATCGACATTTGCCCTGCCAACTGGAAGCGCATTGTGTTAGGAGCCATCCTCCTGGCATCCAAGGTCTGGGATGACCAGGCGGTCTGGAACGTCGACTACTGCCAAATCCTCAAGGATATCACTGTGGAGGACATGTGAGTTTGCTGGCGACACAGCCAATGTATTGCATTTTACTGATATGAAAGATAATACACATAACCAGTGACGGCTGGTGGTGATTTTGGGTGGGTGGGCTAACAAATGCATTACACTCATCAATACGTCACACAGCAGCAACAGCAGCATCACATCAAGTTACAGCAACAACATTGTATACTTTGTTATAGCAAGTGCTCTACGCCAACACTTGGGAGACATACCCAAAAGAATGACCTGATGCCAAAAAATCTCTCTCTCTCTCTCTCTCTCTCTCTCTCTCTCTCTCTCTCTCTCTCTCTCTCTCTCTCTCCTCTGTACACATCAGAACATGCCAATTGCGCTACAACTACATTATAGAAAAGTACCAGCAACAATTTGCAACACCATAAATCTACAAAACCAAAGCAAAAATAATTATTTGTAGAGGAGAGAGTTGTTTTAGAGCTTGGGCATACCTTATTTAAAATGCTGCTCACATCGACAGCCTTCATGTCAAAGTCCACCCTGCTGTACCTCACCATCAGCTCACCTTTCAGTTTCTCCCTGCAGATCAATGGCTAATGTACACATGCAAAGACAACAAGTGCCTGGCTTTCTCAAAGTGAGCCTTTGACTTCTAAGCCATGTCTCCTCCAAAAAGCAAACATGGGAAACAGAAAAGTGAATTCCTAGCCAGTCCTTTCGCTGAAACCACGTAACACAAAACTACGATTTTGTCCTCTTGTGTTATTTGTACATCGTTTGGATGATGCTTTCCCAATCGCTGTAATTCCATTTTTTCCTCCAAAGACTTTAAAGAAAATTGATTAGAAGGTAAATAATCCACCTTGTTCATGTTCATGCTAACGCCCGCCATACTACGAACTAGCCTCACTGTACTGTAGCTACTGCGCTGTGATTGGTTGAAGGTCACTGTACTGTAGCTACTGCGCTGTGATTGGTCAAAGGTGAGCCTTTGGGCTGAATGAAATTAGCCCAAATGGGCAGCATATGAAGGGGGCGTGTCAGGACACCTGTCAATCAAAAGTCAATGGAAGCTTACGCTACTGTGCTTGGGCTGAATACATTTAGTCCATTCACAGGAAAAAACCCAAGATATATCATATATCCTGGGTTTTTCTGTCACCTTTTGGTGCTGTTGTTGCTCTAGGTTCTACCAAAATTCAAAACAATATGTTCTAGGGTTTTTAATTATAGTTTTTCATCTTTGCTGTAAAAGATAGGGGGGGCTTAGCCCTGTTAGACTATATATACCAGCAGTCCCTGCACATAACAGAAAGGCCTATAGAGTGAGTTAAGCCATGCTAAATGTTAACAGCTGGAGCCAGTGGTTATTAACACACAGGTGGCTCATTTACACTATTTTGCTCCTGAAGTGTCTTATTTTTAACCAGTTCCATTTCCTCCTACATTACAACAATTATTGAGCATGCATTTGTCAAGATAATTATGTTTCTGTGTTATGAAGGGCAGGAGATGTGTTCTATTATTACTGCACTGAAAATAAAATTTTACTCACAGTTAATAACCAATAGCCTTCATATTAATTGCATAATCTACTGAGAACATAAAAACAGATAAATAAATTGTCAGTTACAGTTGATAACTTGAGTTCGAAGCTTGTGTGAATGCCAATAATTATAGTGTTACTCACCAAAACCTATTGTGTGAATCCTTGAGGTCTAACATATGTGTTGAATGCACTTCCTTCCTCATAAGACATTTGCAGAGATGATTTTTAAAATATTTTCAATACAAGCATTTTAAAAAACCACAGAGCACCTTACTCCAATAATAGTCCTATAAGTCCTGATAAAATATCTGATATATCTGAATATCTGTTTTTATGACTGACTTTGGGAATTTTCTGGCCAGAAATGTGCTGCACAACAGGTACATAGTTGGAAACTGTGACAATGCATTATTTCTCCTATTACCGCCCAAATTGGTAAATGGACCTGTACTTGTATAGCGCCTTTCTAGTCTTCCGACCACTCAAAGCGCTTTTACACTACGTGCCACATTCACCCTTTCACACACATTCAGTGATGGCAAAGTCCATCGAACAGAAACTAACATTCATACACATTCACACACACTGATGCACGGCATCGGGAGCAATTCGGGGTTCAGTATCTTGCTCAAGGATACTTCGACATGTGGCACCAGGAGCTGGGGATCGAACCCACAACCTTCCGATTAAGGAACGACCCGCTCTGCCTCTGAGCCACATCACCAATCACCTGACTTCTTTTCCTGTCCTTTGGAAACTTCAGCAGCTCTCTCAAAATGAAACCAGTGTCCTCCTGTGGGGGGGTGCAGAATCATCAGGAGCACATACTGTAGTATATTTTCTCAAATTTTTGCTCTGGTTGTTGCTAGATATAAAAAAAAATAAATTCAGTGAGGCAAAGAACCAAAGAGTGTTCGGTCTAAAGCATCTTCATAGTAGTTTGATGAACAGTCCCTCAAAAATATTTATTTCATTGTCATAGAAAACAAAACAACCCCCAGCAAATGTTCATATTTGTCTTTTTTTGTTGAAAATGTTGTAAAAATTAAATCCATTAATTCAGCTCTCCATAGAAATTAAAGCATGGCTGTCCTCTTACTACTACTACTACCGTACCCATCTTCACTCATTCAGGGTTGTTCCGTGCTGAGAATGGTCTGTGTTTGTTGGGAGTCACATGTATGGTGGTCTGTACATGCTTAGCACAGCCACCCAATTTGTCTGACACCTTTGACTGTCTTTTGTTGTGGCTCTTGGATTTGTCTACGGTACCATAGGTTGGCTCACTTAAATACATCAGCCTTATGATAAAGTATTTTCACTTAATTCGATGTTGTCTCCCTTAGAGCAAGATGTATGCATATAGGCCATAACAGGCTGGTTTATTAGTTCATAACAAGCTGACAGCAAGAGATACTTGGCTTTTACACAGGTTTGATTAAAAAGGTTCAGATGTATGAGGCAATAGATTGGATATTTTTCCCTCTTCTTTATTACCGTAAGACAACATCATCTTCAATTACAAATTAAACAAACAATGCCAAGTGTAAAGCAGGGAATCTTGAGCATGAGGACCCACCCCTCTGTCCTATATACCACATCCATCTTAAAGCCACAGGAATCTTGGCTGGCTTATTCTGAGGGGGAACATGATGCTGCAGACGTGTTGCCACTGCCGCGACCTCTGACCTCCGCTGCATTCACACTATTCTGCACCAGGGGCTTGTATATTCTTGTCCTTGGGCTCAGATTTTACAGAGCAGTGACTGTAATCCACCTGTTTGGGACTTGCTCCCGTGTGAGGAGCCCAGCATGTAGTTCTGCTGTGGTCCCGTATGGCAGTTTACCAGACACTGACTCAGTGCTTGACTGGAGATTTCCTCTGAAGATCAATTTTAGTCTTTTATAAATCCGTGCTCAGGAACCTAGCCTGCTAAATTCCACTTTCCACCCCCAAAAGACTCAAGTTTAACGATAAAATAACTGCAAGGGAGTCTGGGAAGAATTGTGAGGAGCGGAGAAACACAAAGAAATGGATGAGAATAACTGAATGAGTGCCACGGCGAGATAAAAAAGAAGCAGCATTATTAGGCAGAGTTTGGCTACAGCGGAGTCTAAATTTAGCTCGTCTGTTGCTGCATGCCTGTAAATGTGCGTGGGTGGGGAACAAAGGCTAGGGAGAAGAGATGGATAGTGCTTCTTATGCAGGTTACAATGCAGAATGAATCGGTCAAGACTGAAGACAAACAGATGAAAGCGTCTGTCAGCGCGTTGCAGAAGAGATCACAGAGCTGTGTGCAAGATGAATGGCATTTTCAGGATGTGGGATTAATATTCTTTTTTATACATAATGCTCAGAGCCATTTTTGCTAAGATATCACTCGCTTTCAGGATGAGGAAAGGCTTATGTTTTAGGTTTGGTGGTGGGTGTGCTGGGGATTTACTTGGTGTATGTGTTCTGGCGCTGTGCATGTGAAAATAACACCCACCGTCTGTGTGAGGTGATGGATTTGCCAGGATGGTCTCCTGAGGACTCACTCTCTAGTCTCTGTGTCTCCTCTTCAGTGTCTCTATACAGAATTTATTTGTAGAGAGAGAATTCAATTTCACCAATGTGTTTAACCTTATTTCAATCTCAAGCAAGTCTGGTTCCAAGCTAAATATCAGATTTGTTTAAAGCTTGTCAGAAAGGCTCACCTCTCAACTCACACATCCTCTCTCTCTCTCTCTCTCTGACAAAAGGAATGAGCTGGAGCGTCAGTTTCTGGAGCTGCTGCAGTTCAACATCAACGTGCCGTCCAGTGTCTACGCCAAGTATTACTTTGACCTGCGCTCAATGGCTGAGGCCAACAACCTCAGCTTTCCCCTGGAACCCCTCAGCAGGGACAAGGCCCAGAAACTAGAGGTGACTTGTACACATACAAAACAAAAATGGGAATGGATTTTGATTTTGAAGTTCAGGTCATACAAAAAGATTAGAAAAAAATCTGGAAATCTGAGCCCAATTTGCTGTGGCCTGAACATGTGGGATACAATGAACCGAGGCTAGCCCAGTAATTAGTATTTTGAAGTGCCTCGGCACATGCACTCCAAGCACTGACTGCAGATCATCTGCTGGGTGAAGGACAGGATGTAGGTGTTGCTGAGTAATTAACTCCACCGCCTCAACATCTGTCTCTCCCTCCCTATCTGCCTTACTGTGGTTAGTGTTTGAAACAAATCTTAGCAGCAGTAAGTGGGGCAACAAAACTAACGAGAGCGAGGCCAGTTTGTACTATTTTCTTTATTTCAGATTTATTTGGTGTGATCAGTTTGTTTATGTTCACACTGTAGTTGATCATGTTGAACAATTTTTGTGGGTTTAACATTTTGCTTTCCATTTTGACAGCAAAGTTATAATAGGGTAAACGTGAGATGAAAAGAACATATACACAAATACACACAAGACAAAACAGAGTGGACTCTGTCCATAAAAAATAGGCTCCCCAAATATCCAAAACACTTGTTTAACCATTTCTAAAAACATCTGATGATTTTCAATTTGAGAGTTGAAGTAAAAAAACGGCATATGTATAACTTGAAAGAAATAGATTGCCAAGAATGAATGTGGTTGGATCTCTCTTTGAAATACTCAAGAAAACCATCTGAATACTAAGCCAATAATCACATAAGACAGGACAAAATAATTGAGCGAGTGACCCTCCAGCCAAAACGCTGGGATTTTAAAGCCTAATTATCTCGCTTCCAGATGACAGCACTCTTGTCTCCTTGTGTTTTTTAAATATTTCCTGTGAGTTTCTGCCTCTCATATTGTACACACGCTGACAAAGATCTGTTCCAATTACTCTAAATAAAGCTGAAGAGGAGTCCTCGCCATCTCCATCTCATTTCTGCTGTGTTTTGACTTTCAGGCCATCTCGCGGTTGTGTGATGACAAATACAAGGACTTGAGGAAACAAGCCAAGAAGCGGTCGGTGAGCGCAGACAACCTGACGGTGGTGCGGTGGTGTCCGGCCATCATTTCCTAACACTGGCCGCCTGGAGCACGGGGATAGACCTGTCAGACATACTGTACTGTATTTCTGCCTGGTAAGCAGGCAGACCAGGTGGGCAGCAGTCCTGTGGATCAGTGGGTCTGTCTGGAATACACACACATAACACACACACACACACACACACACACACACACACACACACACACACACACACACACACACACACACACACACACACACACACACACAGCACAATCTGGCACTTGTACAAGTGATTGCAAACTCTCTGATCATTGTACATAAAAGAAGTCCCACTGGCTGCCTGAACTGAACCAAACAGAGCTGAGCTGAACCAAACGGAAGTGTGTGAGTGAAAGTTGTTGGAATGACGAGCTCGACTGCAGAAGAAAGAAGAGGCCGCACAGAATTACAGCCGGCAATATGAGAGACTGTGTGAAGTTGGAAAAAGAAGATATTAATGCGGAATATAACAGATTGGCAACAACGTTCCATAATTCCCTCTTAGGCTCGACTGGCTTGTACGGTTGATTGAGGGAGGCCGTGTACATTCCTTTAATTTGAATCTCCTGCTTTAGTTTCTGAGCTGAAGCATGAGATTTTTTTTGGACAGCTTACAGGCACATTTTAAAATGCTCAATTCCTCAATTTGTGTTAATGTTTTGTTGGTGTTTATCTGTTATGTTGCATTCCCATCCAGCAGAACCCTCTGCTAATGAATCCAAGCATACACAAAGGAAAGACATGTACATTCCACCGTTCACTTAAATGTACAGGTAATAGATTTGACTGGACTACATATCATACTCCTCTGCAAATTATTCCACAAGGTATTCATTTACATTGTAGCCATTTAACTCTCTCGTTCAAAGAGCTAACGCTGAAAAAGCAAGTCAGTGTTTAGCTCAAAGACGCTTCGACAGCACCTGGGAATTCAACGCGTACTGTTCCAGATACAGAACAGCTTCTCTCGCAGCAAGGCCATCCAGCCACCATTCAAATACAGCTATTCACTTAAAGCAATATTCATGCATTGCTTTGTTGTTGTGATCAAATACAATGAAGCGTGCATACTCGGGAGAAGACTGACTGGAAGACAGAGGTTCACTACTCTCAGTCACATTTGAGACATACTGTAGAGCTTATGTTGTACTTAACTCACTGCCATTGTCCTGACCTGTGGTGCCTGTAATAAGCTAGTTTAACACTTCTCCCCTCTCTACTGGAGGAACAGAACAAATAACTGAAGTATTTTTTTTTCCTTAACATTTTCTATGGTTCTTCCAGCTTATAAAGAAACAGCACAATGGAATATTTACATTTAGGGGCCACTAAAAGCATGATTCTTCAGGGTTGTTTTTTGTTCTGGAGAGGACCGAAATGAATGAAAAAGCATTAAGCGACAATTCAAACTCTGCTTACAAAAAGATAGATTGTATACATTTTGCTAAATTGTCTCTGTACAGTGTAAATACAGCGCCAGTGTGCAAAACCTGTAGACTAAGGTCGTACTGTAAAAAAACAGAATGATGTTAGAATATTTATATTGGATCAGTTTTTACTGGACAGGAGGGCGGCAGTAAATATGTTGGATTCCTTGTACCTATGACAAATCAAGTAAAGACAAAGGTGGAGTATTATGATATAAATGGGAGACACCACTTAAGATTTTTTGTCTGTTTTCTTGTTAGGATGTTTTCACTCTGCAGAAAATGCCAAGTTTTTATGTGTTACATACTGTATATGGTATATAGATAATACAAGACAATTCAGGCTTATTATATGATTTGTCATTTTTGAAGATTTTTTTAACCCCACTCTGTGGAAGCGTTGCCAGATTCTTATCAGATGATAAAGTAAAAACAACTTTATTTTGCTCCTATTTATCTTTCAGTTGCTCATTTTATTATGTTTGAGCTCATTCATTTCCCTACTGTTTTGGCCTTGGCACACAATAAATAATTTATCTGCCCGCTATTTTCCCCAAGCAACATTTCCTTTTACTCACTACAGTTTTTTTGCTTCCAAATAGCATTAGTAACCTAACTTTGTCAGCGTTTGGTTGATGGCTAAAATGCTGTTACAAGAGTTTATACAGGGATTCTACAGCAGTAATGTTTATGGATGATGAATATGTGCACTGGCTGGTCCTAGTTTGAGAAAGAGATTTAGCTTCATCTGTGTAGCTAGCTGAAAAGACTAGTGCTCACTGCATGGATGTATTGAAGGACCTAGATACTCAAAGATGCCACCCACTCAAAATTGCCCGCCTAGCACATGAGCCAAAATAGTTTTCCATCTTCAGGGTTTGCTTGCGTATGGTGCGACCCACTGCATGTGCACATCAGTGTGTCATTATCATTAGTGTTTCTGCCACTGGCCTCGTGTTTTTGCTCGGCCCATAGACTTCACCAATATGAAACATCCATAAATTAAACATTCATGATACAAAGAGTAATAACCAACCTCTTAATACAGCCGTGATTCTGGCACTAGTGTTTTCAGTTAAGAATAGTCGCCACACCATCATCTAAATAGCTCCACTGATGTTACACACATACATTCGTAGTGAACAAATAAATTATTAAATGTATGCGAAGGCCAAAAATACAGGAAAATTAAGGAGCTGAGATAAATAGACGGGTAAAATAAATTCAATTGATTTACTGTATGAACTGATTGGCGGTAAAGAATGATGTGTTCAGTACTATCTTTAAATTTTCTGAAACCTTTTATAACCTATTGGCAGTTTTGGTGCTCTGCAGTTTCTTGCATTTACTGGAAATAAATGAAACTGTCAGTTTTTTCATGAACAGATCACTTCCTGATTTGTTCTTTTCTTAAATCGGATATATACAGGGATGTAGTCGAGGGTAAGCCTATTAAATCACTGAGTTTCATTGGGTTACTTCATTCTAGTTTTCACACTTGAATGGGTTGATAGAAGTGTGAAGTAATGCTTCTAGTATAAAAAACGTAATAGTGGTTGTTTGCCTTATGATCAACTGGACTCACACTTTCCTCAATTACATGACTGAATAGGCAGTAAACAGTATGTATCAAAATATTGTGACATAACCTGGAGGTGTCTAAAAAAAGACATGAAAATAGTTTTTTTAGATGCATTTTTCTTCATTACAAATGTGACACCAGTGTACCCTCCTTTAATGCTATAGGTTATTTTGTACATTTCATTGGCAACGACCACGTCTGGAATTTAAGTTCTGTTGTTGGTCAAGCTACTAGAGAATCAGTCAGGTCGGTCAGGTCAGTGAGACCCTGAGCAGCAGGTGTGAGGAGGGACAGAACCGTACCAAAGGCGAAATGAAGGTCGATCCTGTTGCTCGTGCACATGAAGTATATGAAAAGGGTGTTGGGACTTGGGAAGAGAACAGTTGTTTTGCATGGTGCTTTGAATGAGTGAAAAATAAAGTGCAAAAATGTGTCCTTAGGAAAGTAACGTTACTGGAGTTGCTGTTGTGAGTTCAAACTGTTAGAGGTGTTCAAAGATTGTATATCCTATTTATTGTATGTGTGTGCATACAGCCCAGTCTGGTGTTTTCTTAGACCCAGAAGTAAGCGTTGATAGCGTTGATGCCGTGAGGTCAAACTATGGTGAGTCCTGAAGTGGGAAGTTGACTCCGACAGCGAAGACCTTGGGTCTGTGGTGTCCTGTCGGCTGGTTACTAGGTGTGTGTCATAGCCTTGTGCACTGAACTCTACCTCTGCATAGAGTTTTACTTTTCTCTTGATTTTTTTTTCCCTCTCTTTGACGACAATTTTTGAATTTCACAAATTCAGCTTTGATCATGACGATTTCCCGTGCTAACATCAGTCAACTGCTGTAGCTGTGACCTGTTTTTTTTTAAGTTGTACTGTATTCTGTTGTGTTGTTATTGTCAGTGTATTATTTTCCTTTCAGTGAGTCAGTCATTCTGTTCCTGTTCTCAGTTTGCCAAACTCATATCTCTCTATCTTGGTTCTCTTTTCCTCTGTATGTTTTCAGCTATGATTTATAGAACTTCTCCCAATTCTTCTCTCTGAAGCAATGTTTAGAAAACCCTGTGCAAGAATTAAACTTTAAAACCTTGCAATAAACCCAGTGCCTGTCTCTTGTTTAATCTAAAGGATCAGTTCACCCAAAGTGGAAGAGGTAATAGCAATACAAACACACTTCCTTAAACAATAATTCATGGTGTCCTCACGAGTGCTTTACACACTGCTATCACAATATTTCGATATGTTCTGTATTGTACAACCAATGTGACTCAGCAGGGTTTCTTCTCCCAGAAAGAACCATTTAAATGGCTTAGAGCAAGTGGTAATACAGAGATTACACTCAGCCATATTGTCACTGAGGGACACATTTAATCCTCCCGTATTAGCCTTGATTTGCATTTCAATCGCTGCTCTGGTAATTGCTATACAAGTCCATTGAATGCAGTGAAGAGGTGCTGTGAGCTTTAGAGAGGGCGATTGCCAAACGTCTCTTATGAAATACATCAAACATGTACATTAAAAATGTACACAGACTCACAAACTCACATTTCAGACAACATCTGTCGGCTTAATGAACAGTCCAGCTTCATACTCCATGCAATGTGGTCCAGATCCAGTCTGAGTGAGGACCCTCTCTTAAAAATGATGAAACCAAACACTAGGGAGTGCATGCAAACAATCCATTGGTTGCATGTGGTGGATGTACCCAACAGTTGGTTAGGCCTTACAGCATAGTAAAGCACAGATAAAGAGGCCTAATAGAAATGGGTAACTGCTATCAATGTACAAAATAAGTGTTTGTTGTTCAGCCAAATTTCTTTAGAGATGCTAAATATGCAGCATGCTGGTGTTATTGACAATATTTTGTAGCTCACCAAATAAATTCTAGCAGTAGCCAATTTACATCTCCCACAGACATGGTTCAGTCTCTCCAGGGAGTTGCGAGTTTGCGATCGCAACAATTAACACAAATTCAACCAATCCCTGTGAATTCTGCCTTGCAATTTTATCCAATCACTGTTCTGCTAATATGACCAATCATTGTAGTTTCCTGCTCAAAACTTTGAGCCATGTGTCACCAAACTTTCTTGTTTCTTGTTGTGAAGATGCAGACGTGTACGACGCAAAGAGTGATTTTATCCTCACTGGAACAAGTTGGCAAACATTTTAATGAATTATACATACATATTATACATTATGCCATTCTCACCTCTCCTGTAATTTCCTAGCACAAAAATACCTCAAAACATTGCCACCTGCATCGCAAAGTTTTAGAAACACTGCTGTCAAATCAGACATTTTAGGCCTCAAAAATCCCCAAAAAACCCACAAAATCCTAGAAGGGCTGAACATTAGCCTTTGGAATTGTGTTTTTGGCCACCTGGCAAATGTAAGTCCAATATTAATTCTCCCTTTAACTCTCCTCCAAAACATATTCCACTCTTTTGATAAACTATTTGCTAACTTTGGGTAGCGTACAGCAACAGTGTGTGACTCCTGTCATATTACACACTGTCATTGTTCATATAAAAATCTTGTTTAGTGCAGCTTTAAGATGATGAAACCATGTCTGATCCCTTAAGACTGCAGCATTACAGTGTTCCACTGTAGAAGAAAAAAAGAATCTGCCACCCACATCCTATAAATCTTGTGATTTGTGAAGTCTCAAAGGCTTTCCTGTGGTCCTTGGGTGATGAATTTGATCATGAAAAAAGAACGACCCCGATAGAGAGAAAATGCTGAAAAGGATCATTAGTTTCCTGTTTAATCACTGTCTTCCTGCCCCCTGGTGCAGTTTGTTCACTTATGAAAGCCTTCTTAAATTTTGTGGGGAGGCATTGATACAAGGGATAGGCTTTTTAAGCACAGAAACAGAAACTAATTTTATGATTATGCTAATCCCCCATTGCTTATAGAGAAACGGGAAACAGCTGCAGGATCAGGTGGATGCTCAGGCAATGACTTAGGCGAGAAATCTCCCCCAAGTAGAAGCTGATGGATGAGGGTCTGAAATCAAAGCATAGTTAGTATGTATGGAAATGGCATTGCTGAAGTTGGAGTCAAAAAGAAAGGGGAGGGGGGCTCAAACACAGCCATGAAGGGCATTCGGGCTCTATTACAGACATAGTAATCCGCGAGCTGAAAGGCAGATATTCCTCCCTGAAAATAAACGAAGGCTCAGATTCTTTACGGAAACTATGATTACATTTCCTCTGACTTTGAGGCAGCTTCCATCTGTGACAAAAATGAGTAGAAGCAAATGAGACGGAGGCAGAGCAAGGACAAAGACTTCTTGCGTCCTTGCTTTGTTTCACAATGAAGAGTGATTATTTATTATTAATAATAATAAAAATAATAATAATACATTTTATTTAAAGGTGCCTCTCTGGGCACTCGAGGACACTGTACAACACATAAAAAGTAAAAACAGTAAGAAATAAGAAACAGATAAAAAAGACAATGTAGAGAATTAAGTGGGGTATGCAGTTCTGAATAGGTGAGTTTTTAGTCCTGATTTGAAGAGTGTGAGAGAGTCCAGGTTCCTGAGGTCTGGTGGGAGTGAGTTTCAGAGTTGGGGGGCAGAGAGGCTGAAAGCCCTGCTGGAGGGACAGAGCGGTTGACAGAGGAGGCAGATCTGAGGGAACGTGAAGGGATGGCGATGTGGAGGAGTTCAGACAGATAAGGAGGGGAAAGGTTGTGGATGGCCTTGAATGTAAACAGGAGGATTTTGAAGTTACAAACTGAAGACAGCAGGTGATACGTTTCAAATAAAAACAGGGTTTATCTCATTACTTAACACTGAATTCAGTAACTGTAATCAATATGTAAAAGCTCTGCTGCAGGAGAGACAATAATATAAGCCAAAAAAGGTCATATTGAGGATCAAATCCATCGAAATGAAGATGTATTAAAGTTGTTTGTGCTAATAGCCAACTTCACATGTTGCTGTTATAAGGTATCTTAAATTAGTCATTTACTTTTATGGACTGTTCTTGGAACGGTTGCCCCTGTTTAGCTCACCCTGTGTTAACCTAAGCAGATGATACGTTCCAGTTTAAATGAAGCCGTGGCAGTCACTCTGTAGTGGGAGTGAGGGGAGCAGTTTGCTGTAAGGCTGTGGCTTTCATTTTGGGGTTTTAGTTCAGCTTCAATTTTGAGTTGTTTTGCTTAACTTTGTAGGCTTCTTTAAAACTGTGTGGTCTATCATCACATCTGTTAATAAAATTCTGCCCTCACTTGTTCCCCCGATCCAACTTTCCCCAATGCCAAACGACATACTGCCCTCCTATGGAATGTCAGCACTACACCGCCCATTTAAATGAATTGCAGGTGTAAGTCATTTTTTGTCCTGTGTTACCATGTCAAAATTTCACACACTATCTACTTTCAACAAGCCTTGCCATTGATTCAAAATGAGCCACGTGGGATTCTTACTGTGAGCCAGTATGGAAGTGCTAATGCCCATTGATCTGTAGTGATTAGGAGCCAAGCCGAGCTTTAGCTATGTGTCCCACCAGAGACCTTGTCCATGAGTGAGGATGGATGCAGTGTGTAAGAAGGAACTGATTTGTCCTCTGTAAAATCTTTTCATGAGGGACATCTGCACTATGATGTGCATTTGAAGTAGAGGAGGGAAGTCAATATAAAGTTTAGAATAAATCTCATTTTATTAAAAAAATGAACAGTGTAAGTCAGGTTCTTGGTCATAATATGAACTTCTGTTGTACCTTGGGTTAGTAATTAAACTGTTTTATTTCATATCCATATTAAATGACTATATAGTAGGTCCTTATCAGTCATAAACTTGCATGAGCTGTGGGAAACTACCATTTACAACCTACTTACATTTCATAGGAGCTAATCCACAGTCTGCATATCTACATGTTATCTTGATTCATTCATCTTCATCGCTGGAAGACACAGCAGTAAGTGCTTGTATTTTTATGGAGAAGCCAGTTTAAACATGCCTGCCATTGTGCTTGAGAACTTAATACAGCAATTTCGAATGAGTAAGCCAGAAGGCTTGTTACCCTCCTGTAAGGACGACCAGCAGCACCAAAATATCTCTGCAATGCCAGGATGGGGACGTGCCTTTGGAAGTGTGTTAAGAATAGACCCACAATGGGGCTCGCTCCTGTCTTCTGTTGTCTGAGAACAGACAGTTGTCTGCAGGGGACAGAGGTAGAGGTGATTTGCATGGTTTACTTCAGCCTTTCAGAGGCTTGGGTGACTCTAATGGATCTGATTGGATTTTACCTACCAGAACCTGGCACATAGTTGGAGAGAGAGGGTCTGACTGCTGACGGAGCTTAGTGTCGGTCAACCTGGAGGTTATTGTGCTACTGGAAACCACTGTGCCCCTTAATAGAAAGGGTGGAGGAGAAGGGGCTGAATAGGGAGAGTGGCACTGGCTTGAGGGTTTTCTTAGCCTGGAAGCTTAGAAGAGTTTGGAGGGCCTTGAGCACAGCAAGCATGGTGGGAGCAAGTGCCTCTGAGGTCATCTTTATCTCTGTCAGTCACAGCATCACTTTGATGGGTGAGTTGACTTCACTGACACATTGATTGGTGTCTGGCCAATGTAGATAGAGTTCTGTATTATGTTTGTGTGCAGTGAAATATTTGGGCTCTCAAACATGCACTGTTTGCTGATTTATGCAAAATTTGCTACACCACACAGCTTAATTCGTATTGTCAAATAAGCAAATTTTTTAATGCCAGTGTGCTTATTTTTCAGGGAAGGTGTGGCTCATTGTGATGATCTTCCTCCGTATCCTGATCCTCCTCTTTGCTGGTTATCCCCTCTACCAGGACGAGCAGGAGAGATTTGTGTGTAACACCATTCAGCCCGGCTGCGCCAATGTGTGCTATGATGTGTTTTCTCCCATCTCTCTTTTTCGGTTCTGGCTGGTGCAGTTGATCACCTCGTGTCTCCCCTACATCATCTTTATTATCTACGTGGTCCATAAGGTCTCAAATGGCCTCACTGTGGACCTGAACTCCTCGGGTCACGTCAAAGCATTGCCGCTTTTCAAGATCCACCAGGAGCCATTCAACAAGACATCTGTAAACAAGATGCCTCTGGTGGCTGAGCGAGGATTGGCCCGCTGCTTCACAGGAGCCTACATTCTCCATCTGATGTTCAGGACATTGCTGGAGGCAGGGTTTGGGGCAGCTCACTACTATCTTTTTGGTTTCTACATCCCCAGGAGGTTCCTGTGTCAGCATCCACCGTGCACTACCCAGGTGGACTGCTACATCTCCAGGCCCACTGAGAAGACCGTGATGCTCAACTTCATGCTTGCTGTGGCTGCTCTGTCCCTTTTCCTAAATGTGTTGGATTTCTTTTGCGCCATCAAGCGCTCTGTGATGCAGAAGAGCAAGAGGAAGATGATGGTGGAGAAGATTTACGAAGAAGAACAGTGTTTCCTTTCAGCTGGAGGAGCCTCCAGAGCAACAGACCCAATTGCTCAGCAGGATTTAGAGGTTGAGGCTGGTCAGACAGGGAGTTTTCGGAAGAGGCGAGGCAGCAAGGGCTCTTGTGGAGGGGGAGTTCTTGCTTTAGGTCAGGATCCTCCTCTTCCATGCTCTCCAGGACCTCCCGGGTGCAACACAAACGGGAACAACGGCTACTATGTTTCCCAAGAGGAGGCTCCAGAGAGGAATGGCAGTGATGTGGCTCTCTGCCCCCCTGAGCCGATAGGGACACCGAGATCCATTCGTGTTAGCAAACGCAGTCGACTAAAACCACCACCTCCGCCCAGACGGAACCTTGGGTCATCCCCCGGGGGGTCAGCTGGGCCCATTGGGGACGTTTCCACAGCAACAGCAATCTGTACCAGAAGGCTGGGTCAGTACACGCTGGTTGAGCTGGGTAGCAATGCAGAGCTACAGACCATTGATGATGGGCAAGAGAAAAGAGCAGAGTGGGTGTGACTTAGAGAGGATTGGATTGATTTATTTTCCAGGTTTTTTTGGAACACAAGAATGGGACAAATAGGTGTGGGAGCAATATGAGAAACAGACACAAAGATACCCCAAGGCTTACACAGTGTGAACAACTGTTGGAGCTGACATCCTGCCACGCTCTCTACCTCATTGTACAATGCAGACTGCACTCTCTCTTGAGGAGAATTCAAAACGGCAGTGCGTTCACATGAGACATAATTACATTTGCTGTGATTTTATCACGCCATCAGATCACATTACCTTTGAGGAGCGCCAGCAGAACAATGCAAAACAAGAAAAATTCAAGTCAAGAATGCCAGGACACTCTAGCCTTCAGCGTCCTTGAAGAACCACAACCTCGAGAAAATCTAAAAGAGTGCAGCCCACCTGTTTCTTTCCTTGTTGACTTTACCCCCACCTTCCCGGACACACTGTCCATAAACAAAGACAGGCCTTGACCTGTCCAACATATACATCCCCCCACCTTCCACCACAGTCACACTATAGGATACCAACACTGACCCCTTGTCTTTTGTGTTTGGGTCAATGGGGTCAAAGGACATGGGTAGCCTCTAGGCCCTGTGCTTGGGTGACCTTTTGGAATAAGAAGGTCAGGGCGAAAATGAAAGGCAATAACCTGGCTAAGGTGCTGTTATCAAGCTCATGGAATGGAATAGGATTTCTCCGTCAGAAGTGAAGGACACTATGAAGGCCCCTAAATCCGACATAGGCTCACAAAGCAATTATGTTTCCCCATAGGGGCTCTGTATTTATGGAGACGGCTTGTCACTCTATTTCAGGGCCTCACTGAGCTTAGGAGGAATACAAACCTTAACATACGCTGCCACCACAAATAGAGCACAGCGGAGCTCTGTAAAGGAGCAGTGTTGCCTGTTGCCCTTCAGGATATCTGCTCTCTACTTGCTGTGGCTTTGGTTTCACCTTGATCAAAGCTCAGATTAATGTGAATCAGACACCAACTACCACTGTGACACATGTCAATCATAGACAGTATCTTCAGTGGAGCTGCTGTAATGTTCAATTAACTTGTTCCTGAAATGTTTCCAGTTTATTTTCGTGAAATCTCTGGACTACTTGATACATATGATTGTGAGGAGACTCCCACAGTAAATCAGCAGCATCACCGTTGCATCTGCTGCTCTATAGCTGAGGGGCTGGTCTCTGTGCAAATGGATAGCTCTTGATCTTCCTCCTCTTGTGGTCTCTTTGAAGGTGACAACAAAAGCTCCTGGCTTCATATATCACCTATTTACTGAGTGCTGCACCCTGACTGTCATAAGGGTGACCACAGGGGGTTTTCATCAGATCACAGCAGGTCTAATGGTGTCTCACCTCCTTCATATAACCAGTGTTTAGTGTAAAAGCCAAAGCTGGACTGAGTTACACTCGCGGTCATTGAAACTCTGTACTGTATGGTTTGGATAGATTGTTAAACGTTCTGTTAATGTAAAGTGGAGCTATAAGGAAGTGGCTTCTTGAATTATATATTTTGTTCAGTGCTATTTTTTTGTAATAGATACAAATATTGAATAATCAGTGTTGTATTGGAATTCCTTTATATTTCCATTTATTTTTGTGATTAAAATCCATCAGTGCCTAATTCCTATTACAAGTCATATTATAATGTCATTTTCTTGTTATCCCCCAATGCAATATCAAATGAATTTATGTACATTTTCATACATAATTATATATAAAGTTAGTTTCTTTATAAAGAGGAAATTATTTGATAGTTTATTTGTTCTTATGTTTCCGTGTTTTACTCATTGACTCTCAAATGTGATTCTTTTATGCCTGACAGTTATGGCTGTTCAGATCAGTGTTATTGAAATTATAAATGACTGCAACATTGAAGATAATGTAACTTTTCAAAGCACTTTATTGTAACTATTGTTGTTTGATCCAGTCCATTGTGCTGCAGTCTCTTCACCAGCACTGTAGTTTGAATTCATGCTGCCCTCCAGTGACGCAAAATGTGAAATGCTGCCATATATTGAATCCAACACTTGAAAACAAATGCCCTCTGGCCTTGTGAGGACAGAATTTGATAAGTGAATAATTTTATTTTAATAAAACATTTTGGTTGTGATTCTTTCTTTCAATAAATCAGATAAGAAAAGCAAATCTGGTAACCTCCCTAAAACCATTCCTGTGCTGCAGATTGCTGTTATTGAAGTGGCCTCTACTGAATAACAAGAAGTACATTATCACTTAATTAGCTCCCTTAAGCAGCAGTTTTCTTTTTGCCCTTTTGTTCATTTCACGCCACCTAGCCACAACAGTAAATTTGGGACTTAGTGAGAGCCAAGGCACTCAGTGACAGATAATAAGCCACAGCTCGCGGGATATTATTGAGAGGTTTTGGGTTGCTCTTTTAAAATGCAGACATGTAAGTCAGACAGGCAGGGCCGGATTGACCTGTTATGGGGCCCCAGGGCAAAAATATACTGTGGTTACCAATCAAGCCCCCTGGTGTCCTGTTTAGAGTCACTGTCAGCCTTTTAAATATTAAACCCTGATTTTTGCCTAACCTGGAAAAACAAATGGCAGAAGTTTTATTTGAACTTTTGGCTCTTTTTTTGTGTAACTCTGGCAGCATTATATTTCTCTCAAAACATTAGTAGACGGGGTTGGATAATTCGATTAAAGTCAAATTTCTATAACAACATGCACCATTTTAAACTGGCTTGAGACCTTTTCTGGCAAGTCAGGCAAGAATGTGGATAACTTGTTTGTTCTCTTAATGTCCCATTTAGTGTTGGTATGCACATTTTGTGGCACTCTATGCAGTGGTCAAAGTCAGGCCTTAGAAATCCTAAGTTAAAATGCTTATGGTAAAGGTTTTCAGAGCCTGTGCAGTTTGCTGTTTGTAAAATGGAATGCAGAGAAATATAACATGCATGCTAGCACGGTTGTGTCCCATGCTGCTGATTAAGCTGCCGATTACGCTGCCTGACAGAAAACAGAGCAGCAGCAAATAGGGAAAGGGAAAACTGTCACAAACAATGCTCATACTTGCTCAGTTGTGTCTTTCCACTTGTCTTAACATGCTTCTGCTTTCTTCATTTACATTTAAACAGCCAGAAGAGGCAGGGCTGAAAGTTGAGCTACCCTTGTAAAAGCCAGCGATACAGGATTCCATTTTAAATCAGCTTAATCCATTGCACCATGTTTGTTTCCTTCATCCTGCTATGCACCTCTGTTTTCTTCTTCATTCTCTGTCTCAAATGAGACCAAAGAACTTTCCTCCAGGACCTCCTCCATAACCGATACTGGGGAACCTGTTGAACCTCAGCCTAGACAACCCAATGAGGGACTTTGAGAGGGTAAGAAGAACCCTGAAATATGACTCACACATTGGCTTTAATTGTTTTATCATGCTACTGATCATCAGCCACACACATTGATACCAGTAGGGTGGGCAGTACACACAGAGTATTAAGTGTGTGTAATCAGCTCCATGGCAAAGTGGCTATTAGTGTGTTGTGTTACCTAATTAAATAGTCCAGATTTGAAGTTGCTGAGGAAATCCGTTGCTCAAAGGCTACAAGTGAATGACTATAAATAATAGTTTAATAATTAATTTAACTAAACATGTTTGCAGGTTTTGTTCTATGAAATACATAGGAGGCTAAAACAAACACATATGTGAAGGCCACTGGTTAAAATATTTTCTTTCAAAGAGCAAAGTTTGCCAACAGTGTTAATATTTTCATGTGACATATTTACTGCTATTGGAACAGTTGTGTGGCTGTAAACTAAATTTGACAATACAGACCGTTCACTCTAGAATACTGAAATAAGTAACACGTCTTAGTAGCTGCTTTTTGAAAAGTAAATCCTCTTCTTGGGTGTGAATTAAAAGCAGATCAATTGCATGTTGCATTTAAAAATGATTCATGATCATTTAAAGAGCTTCTTACCGTGCTCTCCCCTAGCTGAGGAAGTGCTATGGAAACGTCTACAGTCTATTCATCGGACCCAGAGCGGCTGTAGTCATTAATGGGGCTCAGGCCATGAAGGAGGCCATGATAACCAAGGCTGCGGATTTTGCTGGACGACCCCAAGACATTTTTAACTTTAATTGCCATTTGTGGCTGCTGTTAAGCAAAAGTTACATAGTCTCACTTTAAGATACTGTGTCAAAGCATCATATGTCCATATCTACGCCTCTTATAGGAATGGTTCTGGCAGACTACGGCGCTAGTTGGAAGGAGCATCGTCGCTTTGCTCTGATGACCTTGAGGAATTTTGGTCTGGGGAAGCAGTCCATGGAGCAGAGGATTCTGGGAGAGATGCAGTACACAATGGAAACACTGAAAAGGAGCATTGGTAAGCATTCAGTGGGTGCTCTCACTGTGATCTCTTCTAACTGTGGCGAGTGATAGCACGTTGTTTATTATGTAAAGTCCTGACTATGCTGTTTTGTCATTGTTACATCTGTCACAGGTACAACCTTGAGTCTTTAAGTCATGTTCCATAATGCAGCCTCCAACATCATCTGCCAGGTTCTGTTTGGTACACGCTATGACTACGATGACAACTTCATCAAAGTGGTAGTTCAGTGCTTTAAAGAAAACTCCAAGATAGCTAATGGAGCATGGGCTATGGTGAGTCACAACATGTTTGTAAGGTAACAATTTTGGCTCAGAAACATCAGACAGTGTGTTACTGAGAGGAGTCGTGAGTATTTACACATTTATACAACAATAGAATAAAATACTTGGATAGAAAATATAAAAAAAGATAAAAGATAAAAAGGTGGGTATGTGGGTAGGTTTTTAGTTGCAAGATTTGATACAATAAAGTGCATAAATATCTGATACTCTGCTGTGTTGGTGATGAAAAGAAGCTAAAAAAACAAGTGACAGAACTATGCAAAAACCCTCTGTATAATGTACATAAAATTTTGTCTCCTTGGAATTATATGAACTAGCAAGTGACTTGGCATCAACAAGTGACTGACCATCCATTATTTCTCCTCATAATGATTTTAATAGTAAGTGTGC